>NC_092224.1:69431149-70056149 GCF_036320965.1 Panulirus ornatus
AGGGTAATGACGCCGTCCCCATCCGTGTTAAACTTAACCCAATTAAATAGTTAATAAAACTGGGATGGTTATGTAAGGTTCGCCATACGATATGGTTATTATTGACGCGAGGCAACTACCCAGTCCAACGTTTTCAAACTGAGGGGGGGGGGGGAGGGTGGATGGCATGGTTGTCGCGTTGTGGAAAAATTTCGAGGATGTAGAACATGGGAAACACTGACCAGCTAATGGCTGTTAATTCTTTCAACACGATGGTACGATGGTTGAGTATGATGGCTTGGTATCTGACCTGATTTAAGGATTAGGTCAAAGACCAAGCTTCATACCTTAAGGTTTTAAGTGTCGTGCTGAAGGGTCGTTCTGTCGTGCTCTAGCGGTTAACTGTCGTACTAAAGGATCGTTTTGTTCTGTTGTTGGGACTTAATGAATTCACTGCCGGTTTGAAATGACTGGTTTGCAAACTATGCTAACGACACTGACCTCATCGATATGGAGGTCACGTTAATTGTTCAAGTGATGTACAGCGTTAGAGGTGGTGAAGAGCTGTTGGCTGGCGGACTGTTAAGTGAGGGTCTACAGAGGAGAGTCTGTTAATGTTATTCATGGAGAGCTGGTACATCATGCTTTGTATAGTGGGTACCATGGGTGCATAACATAAGGGGAATATATATATATATGTATGAGACGTTTGAGGACAATATGTGGTGTGAGGTGGTTTGATCAAGTAAGTAATAATAGGGTAAGAGAGATGTAATAAAAAGAGTGTGGTTGAGAGAGCAGAAGAGGGTGTTTTGAAATGGTTTGGTCACATGGAGAGAATGAGTGAGGAAAGATTGACCAAGAGGATATATGTGTCAGAGGTAGAGGGAACGAGGAGAAGTGGGAGACCAAATTGGAGGTGGAAAGATGGAGTGAAAAAGATTTTGAGTGATCGGGGCCTGAACATGCAGGAGGGTGAAAGGCGTGCAAGGAATAGAGTGAATTGGAACGACGTGGTATACCGGGGTGGACATGCTGTCAATGGATTGAACCAGGGCTATATATATATATATATATATATATATATATATATATATATATATCATAATGCCCTCCTGACAGGTTGGAGCTGATGACACTTAACTACTAGGCTCTGGAACCCATTTAGAGAAATAACTGTATACGGGTATTACCGGACTCTGCCGGCATGTAGTTACACGGCGAGGGAAAAGCCACCTTTGGCAAGGTTGTACGTATCATTAGCACAGTCTCATCAAAGAACTTTTCGCTTCAAAGGAGTCCATCATCTCTCAGCTGCTGGAGGTAGTGCAGCCTTTGTATATTCGTGCATGGTGTTGAATCTGGGTTACTGACCGTCACACAGCGCACAGGAAGGAGCGAACAACAGACGCATGAAAGGGAATAAACAACGAGTGATTGTGACACCTGCGCCACACAACGGGATGACAAATACGAGAAAAAATATTTAATGAACGAAATGTATTGAGATGTATGAGATGGATGACCTGGATTGCTGAGAACTATAACAGCAAGTGACACACATCTTGGCTGACGTGTGACCTGTGATCCACTCACACCAGACCATGATTACGACGAGGGAATTACCCAAATGAGAGTGACGGACGCCGGGGGATGGACCTCGCCGGTGGAGCATCGTGGAAACTAATTTCAATATCTCTTTGTTTATGTACAGGAATTGTACTGATGTGTAATACAGTTACGTGAAAGTGTTGATGGAATACAGAAAGTGAAGAATATTCAGTGATAAGAATAACAGAAAACGAATCATATATATAGAAAATTACTCATTTACGAAACTGAACATAATTGAACTGAGTAATTAAGACTACTGGAAACATTCGGCAGCTCCGTTGACGAGAGTATTACATGAAAATACTCGGGAAATGAACGGAGTTACAGCCGACGGTACGGGCCCGCACCTCCCGCCTTGCCAAGTGACACATGAAATAATGCAGATATATTTCCACGTGGGAACTGCCACCCTGCCACGCTCCGTCACACTGTGAGTCCATTACTGTCTTTTCTTCCCTTTATTTAGGGGTTATTTAAGGGTGTGTCTCATAAACCTTTAAGGGAGCACGACGGGGCCGTACCTTCCTGCTAGGAGGGTCGTGCTGTCGTGCATTAAGGTTAATGCTAAATAGATAGGGAGTCTCTTGATGTGACAATAGACTCATTGAGGATTACTGATGATTAATATGAAATAAAAATCAAGCTTGGGGTCAGATGTCATCGTGTGTGGTTTGTGGTGGACGTCGTTAGTGTGGTGGGTGGTTCCAAGTGTGGTGGGTGGTTTGTGGTAGATGTTTGTGGTTTATGGTAGACATTGCCTTCATAAAGCACGTTGTTAGTAGTGGGTTTTGATTGTGATTAGTGTTCTTTGTACGTGGTAGATTATATTGTGGTTTGTGGTAGCATTGTTGTTAGTTTATTTAGACGTTTATGTTTGTGGTATGTGATAGATATTGTTCGTGGTGTAATGTAGTTATTATTGTAAATGGTTAGTTGAATATATTGTTTTTCGTGTTTTGTGGTACTACTGTTGTTAGTGGTTTGAGGAAGATATTGTGTTAGTGGTTTGTGGCAGGGTTTTCAGTTGGTGGTTTGTGATAGAAATTGTTTCACGGGTTTAGTGTTGGTAGATTGTGGGAGATATTGTTGGCAGGAGTGGGAGACTAACTTGTTTTGAGCACTGTAAGTGATGAATATTGGACGACATAGCAGGTGTTAATTGTAGTCTCCCTGGGCTGAGTGAGTCCGGGGTGGTGGCCTTTGGCGATAGGAAGGCAGCAGCAGCAGCAGCAGCAGCGGGGCTTGTGGCACACCCGGCTGGCACCCTTGGATGGCACTGCTCGAACCCCTGACCTACTTGGCTCTGGGTGCTGCAGTCATTACGCGGAAACTCGTCGCTCAGCTCTCTGTCACAGATGCCACCGGCATATTACACATGTTCGTGACGTCATGGAGGGCACGTCTGTACACCGCCTGGAGGAGGAGGAGGAGGAGGAGGGCGGCAGTGCGGGCGGCGGTGTTAGGACGCCTGGTAGCAGGGGGAGGCGGTGCGTGGGGTGGGTGGCAGTTTTGGTACAGCAGGTGGCAGGGACGGCACGTGGTGAGCCCTCCCTCCCTCCCTCCCATTCTGTCAGACACACGAGAACCTTACGCTCGGCTGCTGACGTAACCCTGAGAAAACTCGACTTTGGTAAGTCCTGGTCTGAGATGATACACTGCACAGGTGATAAGGACTCTTTTGTGCGGCCGGCTTGTGTGTTGGTTCGACTCCCTTCGTGTATGACGAGGTATCGGAGAACGAATACCTGCCCTGGTCTCTCAGTGTGGGTTGTCTGACGAGAAAAAACCACACAGAGTAAAACTGGGGAGACGATAAGAAGAATTTGTCGTGGAGTTCGCAGAGAGAGAGAGAGAGAGAGTGCTTCTGTGGCGAGGTTCCTAGAACTGTCTTCTCTTTCCTCGCTGTACCTTCCTGGGGTTCGTAGAACTGTCTTCTCTCCTCGCTTTACCTTCCCTTGCTGAACCTTTTTTTTTTCTTTGCCATCCTGGGGGTCGTAGAACTGTCATCTCTTCCCTCCCTTTGTCTTCCTTGCTAAACCTCTTCTTTACCGTCCTACCGCTCAGTAAATAATAGAGTGAGGGGTGGCTGTGGAAGTGTTGCGTAGTGATGGAGGCTGTTGGGTTCTTGAATCCCGATATTGGAATCATTTATCATGAGTCTCAGGGGCAAAGTGGAGCCGAAGTCGTGTGTTCATTATCTGGGCCTCCGGGAGGAGAACGTCAATACGTCGGTCCTCCGGCTCAGATTCTTTATGAAGTTCTCGAAGCAACGGATATGATGGTTTTAATTTCGGCCGGTGAGAGATGAGGGATGGAGGCCGTCATGTCTACTACAGGCGGGAGTCATCAGAAGGCGGGTCTAGGACCACTTCCCCGCGTGAATGCCTCATGAGTCAGTGTTTCACCGTGATCACTGGGTCACAGTTAGGCTTCATAAGAATGGCGTAAATCAAGAGTTATGGAGACGCGATCGACGTTTTTCCTTTATAACTTTGGCCGCGGGAGACATTAATCGTGATCCAGATTGAGCGAGGATTGGTTCATGGATTGTTGAGGTAATTCTAGCCGGTAGTAAAGGAGACTTTAACAGATCGTTTCGGACCTAAAACCCTTTTAGCGCGACGTTACGACCTTGAGAATGATGAGGTGCCTTTTACCCTTTAAAATGTAGGTAGAGTTGGTCGCTTCACCATCGCCAAGGGTCGTCCCGTCGTGCTCAAGGGTTGTTTGCTGCCGGACTGGAAAGGCTAAGGACGTCTTTTCGAAACGTGGAAAAAGGTGCAAACGGAAATTGAACGTAACCAGTAGCATTTCATATGTCTCCAAAGACTTTAAACCAAATTTTTTGGAATTTGAGCCACAGTTCTTGTTATTCTAAACGTGACCCGGAGGACCTTAAGAACTGGAATCTCAACTCCATGATCATAATGCTTTTGATAAAGAACAAAGTTCTTCAGAGTGAAGAACGTGACTCCCCAGAACGTTATTAAAGCATGTGGAAGTTTGGACAAAATCCCCAAACCATATATAATGTTCCTTGTCTCGTTGAAAACTACTTTAACTCGAACAGACCTTCACGACCTGCATATTTCCAGGATCTTGAACAAGATTTCAGATAACTTTAAAAAAGAATTCCAGAATTTTAAACGTGTCTTCCAGAACCTTCAAATACGAGTTGTGGAACTTTTAGATATGAACTTGTAAGGTCTTGAACTTGAAGACCATGATTCTGTAAGATCTTGAATAAAACGTATGGCATCTTGAACATTCTTCCCAGGATCTGGCATATGGTTGCTTAGAACTTCACTGTCGTTTATCAGTCAATGAAGATGACCTCTCATTCTGTGTATTATGAATCGATGTCCTTTTTTTCCCCTCCCTAGGGCTTTTCATACAATGTCCACTCATGACTGTAAACTGAAGAATAAAAGAAGAGAGTGCCTTCCAGGAAGCTGACTATATCTGTGCTGTAAACACGACATCCAGAGCTTTTAGTATAACATCCAAGGAACCTGATTTCCAGAGCCTCAGGGTTTCTGTTGTAACTTGCTGGTCCTTTGAATATAACACATCATGTTGTCTGCTGTGGTGTTCAGGACCTTGTGTATAACATAACTTTTACAACCTTAAATTCAACTCTCGAAGATCCTGAATGTGAGACTGGCAGTTGAAACTAAAAGTCCTCGAATCCTTTTCAGGACAGTGTGCATCACCCTCACGACATCGTCACTTTCACGTTATCATCACCTTCGTGAAATTGTGTCACTTTCACGACATTGTCACTTCCAGGATTTTGCAGAGGACACGCAGAACGCTGACATTTTACTTTGATAGTTTTGGATGACTTCCAGGACCATGACCTTGACCCTGACTCCAGGGACCTTTGACTTTGAATTCCAGGATCTTGACCCTGACTCCTAGGACCTTGGTTTTGACCTCCAAGGTCCTGCTTTTACCTGTGACTCAGAGGGCCTTAACTTTGACTATAATGACGTTCGCTTTGACGATCAAAACTTTGATTTTGACTTCACATCCATGACTTTGCCTCCAAGGATCTTAACTTGAATTCTCAGGACCTTTACTTTGACTTCTACTTCGTTTGCTTCGACTCTCAGGGACGTGACTTTGAAATTCCAGACGTTGACTTTGAATTACAAATATATATAGACCCAGGGTCTAAGCGAGGTGGTCTAGCCTTCCGAGGACTTGGATTAGACTTCCAGGACCTTGACTTTGACATCCAGAACCTCGATTTTGGCTTGTAGTTCCTTGAATTTAACTTCTTGATTCTTGAATTTGACTTCCAGGGTCTTGACTTCGCCTCTTAGGACTTTAACTTCGTCTCCCTAACCATGACTTTGACTATCAGGGCAAAAAAGAAAGAGAGGAAGTCTGGAACTGGCTGTCGGCAGGACGACCCCAGTCCAGGGGTAAGACTGGTGCAGGTGGAGGCAACGGTCGGTGCCGGACAGTCGTCGCCTGGGTAGCTGCAGGTGAGATTGATGACCTGCGTCAGGGTTTCCGGGATAGCTGCTCCTGACGCTGGGCTGACACTCGGGACAGATTGTCAGCTTCATCGTTCCGTTCTGTCTTTTTCCGCGTGGGGATTGTGAAGGCAAATTGTTACTGGCTGAACGCTGTTGTAATCTGACCTAGAGAGTGTGATACCTGTGGACCTGAGGTAGAGTGTGTGATACCAGTGAACCTGACCTGGAGTGTATGATACCTGTGGACCTGACCTAGAGTTTGTGATACCAGTGGGCCTGACCTAGAGTATGTGATACTTGTGGACCTGACCTAAGTGTGCGTAATACTTGTGTAAGCTGAACTAGTGTATATGGTTACTGTAGAAGGTGACGTAGATTGTGTACTGCCAGTGGAAGGTGACAGCGTGTTTAATACCGGTGGAGGCAAGGTAGAATGTGTAATGTTAGCGGAAGCTGACCTAAAGTGTGTGTACCGGTGAAAGGTGAGCTACACTGTGTGATACCGGAGGAAACTGAGCCAGAATGAGTGTGTGGTGTGTTGGTCTCGCTTTAACCTGTGACATATTGCATCACTGTGTTCTGGTGTGTTCAGGCGGCCCTCCGGCACTCATCATCGTGATGGAGGCCTGACAACAACACATGCTGCGATGATTCTTGTACAGTAACTCCCTGAGCACGACAGAACGTTCTTTTGGTAAGACGGTACGACCCTTGAGCACGACGGTACTACCCTTGAGCACGACGGTACGACCCTTGAGCACCACGATACGACCCTTGAACATGACGGTACGACCCTTGAACATGACGGCACGACCATAAAGCACGACGTCACGACTCTAAAGCACGACGATACGAACCTTGAACACGACGGTACGACTCTAAAGCATGACGATACGAACCTTGAACACGACGGTACGACTCTAAGGCACGACGGTACGAACCTTGAACACGACGGTACGACTCTAAAGCATGACGATACGAACCTTGAACACGACGGTACGACTCTAAGGCACGACGGTACGAACCTTGAACACGACGGTACGACCCTAAAGCACGACGGTGCGACCCTTGGGTATGACGGCACGACCCCTGAACACGACAGCACGACCCTTGGGTATGGTGGTGGTCTTGCCATAAGGGTCAGGTTAGAAGTCCAACCGTTGCACCCAGGGAATGAGTGTGAAGTACGGTGGAGGTGGAGGCAGTCCAAGAAGAGAGCAAAGTGATGAAATCAAGCATTGGATGGCTGCGGCCGTTGGTGATTGGTAGGAGCGTGGGGGAAGGACGAAGCCATCTATACATCTTCCACTTGTTGATATAAACATCAGCTGACCTGACGGGGGCCCCAGGAATGGGGACATCAAGTGATGGAAGTTAATTTTGTCCTAAAAGGTTTTCATGAGGCAAATTTTATGTGGGTCAGTGCGAGGTTCTTTTCCTCTTGGAATTGATTCGTCGGTTTAGCTGTTGCCGTACACGATTTGATCATATTGTCGTCGTCCACTGTAATGCATCGAGAGAGGTGCTGTAAGCTAGTTTGTTATTGGTGGTGGTGAGACCCACGCACCACGTGAGGCTGTAAACTCGTTTGTTATTGGTGGACGTGAGGCCTCGCTGATTGGACGTAAACTCTCGCTTGCTGGACGATAACTTTCCCTCGACCGTCCCTGGTATAGGTAGGTAATTTCTCAGCTGTACAGTTGAAAATGAAGTATTCAGCACGAAAGGTAAATCTTAATTGTTTGAGTTAACAGACAAAAAAAAAAGAAATAACGGCAGAACAGGCTTTTATGATTTCTTTCAATTTTTTTCTGAGAATTAGAATATAGTAGTAGTTGCTTGCTTACTGCGAAAGCACGTTGGTCTAGTAATCTTTGTTCATTGTTATATTTAATAGGCTGGTGATTTACTTACGTACGAATGCTTAAGAATTATATATATATATATATATATATATATATATATATATATATATATATATATATATATATATATATATATATATATTTCTTTCGTCTGTTTCCTTGCGCTACCTCGCAAACGCGGGAGACAGCGACAAAGCAAAAAAAAAAAAAAAAAAAAAAAAAAAATATATATATATATATATATATATATATATATATATATATATATATATAATCTGCTTTTTTATTCCACATTTAACGGCTGTTTCCATCACTTTTCTTTTATCTATCTCTGGCACAGTTAAGGTAAGAGAGTGTAGTAAGTCACCCATGAGACATGTTTACTTGGCTCTGTCCTCATTGCTGCGTGTTACATTCTGTATCCATCCACCGTTACCACAATGCACTTAATCTGCTGTCGGCTCTTAAGCATGACGATATGAACCTTGAACATACAGTAAACCCTTGGGCGCTATGGCACAAACCATGAACACGACGGTACGACCCTTGAGCACGACGGCACGACCCTTGAACACGAAGGTACGACCCTTGAGCACGAAGGTACGTTGTACGTTGGTCTGGCCTTGAACTAAATTTTTAAAGGATCAGGACGACATACCCAAGCGTTAAACGGCCATGCTCAGGTGTTATACCGCCGTGTTCAAGAGGTTAGAATGATGGAGGTGTGGTGTATATACCGAGGATTGGTGTTGCGTCTGAAGCGAGTCGGAGTGACTGCTCGAAAACCTCCCAGTTTTACTTAGTGCCAGGACATTGTGGGTTAGTGGGGCAGGTGCGGCAGTGGTCCAGTGGTGGGGGAAGATGCACGTGTGCACACATCGCCCAGTTCACTGTGCACACCATGAACTGTGAACCTCTCACCGCTGCAAGCCGGTGCGCGGAGGGTGGAGTCCCCCGCTCTTGCCAACTCGCCTCCGTTGTTTTTCCCAGATTTATGGCCGGGTCTCACGACGGATTTGTGTAGCGTTATCTAGAAATTATGGTTTATACCCTTTGTGCCTAAAAGTCATATCGTTATGTGTTGTTTAATCTTATCTCATTTTGGTGAAGGAACTTAACTAGTCATGTACGCCATTTGGTGTTGCAGCCGAATTGGTTTTCCCGAATGTTTACAATTCTTGTGACTTCCTGATTTTCCGTGTGCTTTATTTCTGGTGGTTTGCTCTAAATATTTATTAACTTCAAGAGGCTTGACATTTCTGTCTCATGTCGACACAGATTATCCTTAACAATTTTAGACTTTAAGAATCCTCTTATGAATGTTAGGTATTTTTGTGCATTGTAATGTATTCTTCGCCTTTTCTTTCTTGTTAGCACCATTTATTAACGTTAGATTCTAGCTTTACGAGCGTCCCTTTCTCTTTTAGTTTTAAGGTTCGTGCTTCGCTACCCTAACACAGGTTATCATTTGACAGTTTTAACATACCTGATGTTTCCCTATCACTCACATGGTACTCATTTTGAATATTAGTGTTTCCTTTATCAAGCAACGATTTTTCTCGATGATAATAACATTTCCACTGCAGCGCCCCGGCTATGATTATCACGGGTAGTCTTAACACTTCCACTCCGTCTTCCCAGCGTTGATTATCATGAATATTTTCAGTCTTCTGCTCCCTACCATTCAGTAGTAATGGTGTATATTAAAGCCGGCACAGTGGCGAGGCGTAGCAGAACAATTGTCTGGGTTGGGGAAGGCTGTCGCCTGCGAGGAGTTCTGTAGTATCGTGGACTGGGCTTGGCTGATGTCTTTTAAGGGTTGGGCTTTGTGGGATGGACTGGACTGGCGACTGTATAGGGTGTGGGCACTGTGAGCTGGGCTACATTGGTGTCTGTTGATGGTGGGTAAAGTGTAGACTCGTGGCTAGCTACGCTTACATCTATAAAGGCTTGGGTAATGATGACTAGGCTACCTTATGATTAGCCTACCTAATGACTAGGCTACCTTATAACTACGCTACCTAATGAGTAGGCTACCATCATGAGTTACTTGCTTCCTTACTCTCAGTATCCTGTGTTTCTTGTTCTTGCAGTTCATAATTCTATATAGCCTTCTTTCCCATGCTCGGTATTTCCCCAGTTCAAACTTTCCGTCCTCTCCCCTTTCACCACGACCTTACTGCCCTACTACCTTAGTTTCTCTCATTTCTTTCCTCCCTTCCTTTCTAATGGACTTTCATACTTTCCCCCCGTCCCCTGTCTATCATTTTCATACGGTTTCGGCTCCCTTACATCTAAGCTTCTTTGCTCTTCTACTTCCAGTTCCCCCATCACCCATACTTTTTTAGTTGTTTACCAAACTTTCAGATATTTTCTTTGCATATTCGCACTTCAGTATTTCATTAATGATTATTCCTTTTACGTATAATGCACATTTTCGCCAATGATCAGTCTCGGTAATCTTTTTCCAGGGATGTATGTTTTACGGGTATTTAACAGATGAAATTCAACTTCGCTGGGTACGAAAGAAGTAGTTCGCAACTGTGTGTATTGTGGAGTTGGCAAGAAGTGACCACACTCTGTCGAGGGTATTGATCTGGTGGCCTGAACACCCACCTCCTGGCGGCACTGTGATTAGAAACTTGAACAGGAAACATGATCGCAGGAGTTTAGTCTGTAGTCAGCAGTGTTGTTATGAAAGTAGATTAGCAGCGTTAGACGTGTTAGATAAGCCGATAGTGTAATTCGAGCCAATTAGTAGTGTTAGGCGAATCAGTAGTGTTAGACGAATGAGCTGTGTTAAAACTCCGTAATGTTAAAGATTTGTTTCTTGAAGTGCTATCCTGAGAAGTTCTCTACAGTATCCATCGTTCTTTTCAGTTGTGTGACTGGGACAGATGTAGAGAACGACTGAAGGTTTGGTTCGTCTCTGACAGGTGTAGAGAACGACTGGCAGCTCGATTGTGCTCTGGTTGTGAAAGAGAAATAGAATGAACCCAGAAAATATCGTGTTTCCTTACGTGAGTTTGTACTTGTGAGGAGGTATTGTTCGGTGGAGGTTAGGCCCCTGGCGCAACGCAACCGTGTTGTTTTTAGATTTTAGTATCCTAACTTATAAGTTATCCCCAGAATTTGATGGTAACGTAAGAAATGTCCTTAACCCCACAAGCGCATCGGTACGTTGCGAACGCTTGAGTTCGACGGGAGACGATCCTTGAACACGACGGTTGTGATGACCAGGCCATAATAGCCAGTGGCGTGCTTGTACCGTCGTCGCACGGCTCCAGGGGTTATGCTAGTGCACGTACACAGGAGTGGACCAGACACACGTCCGTCCGTCCGCATATGCTGCACTCTTAAGATGTCTATTACCACGACGAACCACCTACCTTGTTAACGGAGTCTACCCGCCTGGATGGCTAAATAACTCCCACCTTCCCCCTCCGTAGGTCATAAGGACGTAGGGAGAGAGAGAGAGAGAGAGAGAGAGAGAGAGAGAGAGAGAGAGAGAGAGAGAGAGAGAGAGAGAGAATATGTTCGTGTTTCTCGAAGCCTAACTTCCTTGTCTGCTGGATCTAAATGTTGGGAACGTAAGTTTACCTCCCTCGCTCGGCCCCACACAGTTGACTCTGCTTTTCTGCCTTCACCCATAAAACTTGGAGGAAAATATTTGGACTCCATTTTTGTCCTCTATATAAACTGTTTGATAGTCTTGGATGAGAAGCGGGACGTGGTGTCCTGGCCTGAAAAGCGGGCTGGTGAAGGTAACATGTGTTTATACAAATAGTTCCATGCGAACACACACGCTCAGACGCACACGCAAGCACACACACACACACACACACACACACACACACACACACACGTAATCACAAAGGCACAAGCATATGAACAAACCCACAAACTCGAGCCTGTTAATTATGTCCTTCACAAACACATGCCAATTATATAATATCCTTTGAGTTTTCATATTATGTTCTGTACGTCATGTATATGTATTTTTACGTATATATCAAGTCCTCAGAGATGTGTAGAAATACATATAATGCTCGGTATTTCTTTGTGTGTCAGAACCTCTCGTACGAATGAAGGATGTAAGAATGTGTGTAGCGGTGCGGGAAGGCGTTCATCATGGCTGCCTGGCCTCCCTCCCTCCGACCCCTCCCGGACCCTGCCAGGACACCAGGCTTCCTCCAAATACCAACACTTTTCTTGCAGAAGAAGAATGTTCCTTATCACACGAGGCTCTACTCCATATGTTTCCTTTGTGCTGTGCTTTTTTTTTTTTTTTACGATGGAATTTCTGAGGAAAGACTGGACTAAAGTCATTTTTTTTTCAAATTTTCATTTACACAAGTAAATAAAACCCGTTGAGGAGAAAATGTAAACATCAGAGGGAAGATAATGATTGAGTGATAGTCTTGTACCCAGGACTAGTGTACAGTGTATGGCGCCAGGCATCTGGAAGGTTCGTGAATACTTTATGTGAAACGTCTGGCGATGTCGTTGCTCGCCTGTAATGTGATAGGTTGGAAAACTTGTGCTGGAAGGACAGTGTTGAGGTGAGTGTTTTGGTGACGCTCTCAGCCGTTACGTTTTGTCTCAGTTCCTTCAGCATGACGTAATGACCCTTGAGCATGACAGTATTACATTTAGGTAACGACGGACTGGCTTATGGCGTAACCCGTGAGGGGTCAGGTCAAAGGCCGGGCCGTCATACCCAAGGGTCTTAGATGTGTTCAAGGGTCGTACCGTCACCATGAATTAGGCGAGGAACCTTTTACTTCAACAGGACTGTAAACATACGGGATGATGTACCAGTTAGAGTGGTTGAAAGCAGTACCGTTTGTAAATAGACTTGAATATTTTGCTTCAAGTCCACGATTAACATCATCTGAGCCTCCATAGTCAAATGATCAGTTTGCAGGTTTTCCTTTTTGAATCGTCTATATACATTTCTACTGTTATCACACTAATCTATGAGTTTCTGATCTTCACTATCATTCACTATCACAAACAGCTTTGAGAGAACCTATGAGTCTGTCACTGCTAGAATTCCTTTTTATTCTTTGGGGAATATTATGGGTTGTACTGTTGGTCATGAGGTGTACTGTTGTGATTATGGGTTGTACTGTTGTACTTATGGGTTGAGCTGTTGTTGTCATGGGTTGCACTGTTGTGCTCATGGGTTGTACTGCTGTACTCGAGGGGTTGAATGCAACCGAGGTACTAAGTGTTTGCATTCTCTACCCATTTATTACTTTTTTCTTTTTATTGGTATGCTGTTTATACGACAAGATTATATTCTGTGTACGGAAGGAATGTATTTTTTGGCGAAGTTGGTAGTCCGAACACCTTATGAACATAGTAGAAGGGACTCTTAGGACAGGATATGTATATATATATATATATATATATATATATATGTGTGTGTGTGTGTGTGTGTGTGTGTGTGTGTGTAGAGAATATGTAATACACTTGGAAACCACACAAATTCGAGACATTATAGCAGTCCCCCGCTGCCTAACAATGAACCTGCTAAACGAAACAAAAGTACTTCCAAAATATATTCCACTCAGTATGCTCGGCGCTCTCTTCTTTGTGACAGCATACAGCCCCTGCCGCCCAGACTGCTTCTTAACCGACCACCTACCCCCAAGGAAAAATAAAAAGCCCGCCCCTGCCTGACACCATCAGTAACCATTAATTACGTATCCCCCCCCCCCTCTCCCGCTACAAACACGACATTGACAACACGTACACAGACCGCAGTGACCCAAGAACTAAATAACCTCCCTCCTAACCCATTCTGAAACTCTCCTCCCCCAGAGGAGCACCCATCTCAAGCTCCATTCTCCATTCCTCGTCTGCGTTCAGAACACTATACCCAACGGTACAAACACCGATCCTGCACATTATAAGATCCCCTCTACCTAGAACGTAACGTCCATACTGTAGGTACTGGTGTGTGTGTGTGTGTGTGTGCTCCTCGCCTCACGTACACGAGCACAACATACCACAGATGTGACCTGTGGTCCCACACAGTGACTGCTGCTGCAGGAGCCACATGGAAGGGATACCCTGGGTAGGAAGGGATGGTAAGCTCCTTACATCATCTTTGTCTAGAGACGATGGGAATTCTCACGTGGCTCTCTCTCTCTCTCTCTCTCTCTCTCTCTCTCTCTCTCTCTCTCTCTCTCTCTCTCTCTCTCTCTCTCTCTCTCTCTCTCTCTCTCTTCTCTCTCATGCTCCTGATGATATTAAATGTAGTTTAACAAACACCTATGCCAGAGGTCTGGGTGTAGCTCTCTACCTTCGAGATAACAGAAGAGCTTTTAGTCTTCTGGTAAAGCCTTTTTTAATACTGGTACCGTTCTCTGTCATGTGATGATCATGGATATGGATGACGTACTGGGCAAGGATATGTGTTTCCCCAGCCGTATGGCGAGGGTACAGTACAACCTTCGCTGGAATCTAACGTAACAAAAGCCGAGGGACTTTCCTCCACTCGATCCCCTAACTTCATTATGAGGATCTCGTATTGATAAACCTCTGTAAATCTTCTATGGATGATATGAGGCAGACGTGTGATACCTATACACGCTGGTCAGTCTCGTAACGGGGCCACAGGTCCCTGTGAGGGGAACAGATCCCTGTGGTCCTAGTGATCAGCGAGTGCTGGTGAGCTATGATACCACACACAAACTTTCCTGGGGCACACAATATGAACGGTTCTCTGACCACCTTACACACATCCTGATGACACTCACTTGGCCCCTCCAGTTCACACAGCCTGTTCCAGGCTTCCACACTACTAGCACTAGTGTTGATGATGGTGGTGGCGGCCTTGACCCCTGGACTTGATAGAATCATTGATGGTGGTGAAGCAGTTTATCACATGCTAATGGACGGTATATACTGCATGCTGATACCTGTAGATAACGTTAATGTCTAATGTAAGGTAGGTGCTGATTGCTGATACTTTGTTTAACGTTACTAGCCAGTGTACAGCACATAGAGTCCTGATGTCGCAGTTGAAAAGCAAACTGAAAATCGAAGACGACTCTGGAGTGTTATGTGTTAAGTTACGTACTTTCATCGTCTGTATGTCTATAGTGTCTCTCGTTAAATAAAGAATTTATTTGTGTCGTTAATGATGCTATAATATAACCTCGTATAGTTTGTGTCGTTAATGACGCTATATTATAAACTCGTATAGCTTGTGTCGTTAATGATGCTATATTATAGACTCATATATTTAGCTGGTGGGAAGAAGATAATGTCGTTGACTTCTGCCTTATGTACTGATGTGATCTGCTGTGAAATATGTAAATGACTGAGCTAAAGATAAGACATTGTATTCATACGTTTTGTTACAACGAATTTTTATGTTCGCCTCAGTGATAACAAATTGCAGTATAAGATATGCCTCTTGTGCCCGTGGTACCTTGATATTTGCACTTGAAAGATTGAGTGATTGCATGACATGAGAACTCTACACACACACACACACACACACACACACACACACACACACACACACACACACACGCACACACACACGTCCCGTGACAAAGGATGATTCTGACAACGTTGGATTTTTATAGTAGTAAATGATTTTTCCTGCTATGATCATCGAGCGACAACTCTTCCTGCGCTATGTTTTACAGCGGGATACGTTGGTCTCTCGCTGGTCCTGAGGCATTCGCCTTCCCCTCACTGGGAACAGTATCAGTGCTGTCTCCATGCGTGGGTGTAACTGGTTTACTTGTATATTCTGATAACACGTCGCATCACCAACACTCCCGCGACCTAACCCGCCACGCTCGCGGGTGTGACCGTGGCTCGCCTGACCGAGCTTGAAGGCAACACCAAGAACGTGAGGGTAATGTGGGAAATGTAAAGAAGAGACGTGCTGGTTGTAAGCCTTTCATGTCCCCGTCGTTCGTGGTTGCAACATGACTCAAAACATGTATTGGTATGATGTTGCTCAGGCAGGGACTTGTACGTGTTGAAACTGAAGCTCTGCCACATAAGGCGGGTGTTCCTATATATTATTTAGAGTGAGTAGTTGGCTGGTGATGTGAGCTTCAGGCCGTCAGCGAAGTATAACAACCGATTGATGAAAACCCTTGAGCACTTCCATATCATGTAGAAGAAAGACGAGTCAGAAATCGCACGCACGCGCACACACTCCATATATGGCCCTTGTGGTGGAATGATGACGTGTTTTGATCTTGTTAGATAATTGACAGTTTTGCTTGAAAAGTGACGTTACTGAGCAGTGCCACATATTCCTGGGTTATTATCTGACTCTAACAATCTTTTTTTTTCTTCTGTTTCGGTGGTAACGTGGAGTGAAAGGATGTCTGTCATGTAGAATCGTAATTGATCCCAACGATTGTTATGTTGTATGATCGTCAGATTAATTGTACTGCCGTCGGCCCTGTGTGCTTGACCGAGCAAGTGAAAGGAAATTCGATGATTTTGACATGTTTTAACCTCACAATAGGGTTGAACAGTAGACTCCTCTGCTCTACCCTCCCCTCGTCCTTTTCTCTTCCTCACCACACGCGCCAGAACCTTTCAACAAATCCCTCGTAGACCCCATTACTTCCCACATAGACCCCATTACTCCCACGTAGACCCCATTGCCTCCCACAACCACTCCGTCAGGTCAACAAACGAGAAAGGTATTCATAGCTTTATGACGTGCCCACCTTGACCTGCGACCTTCCGTTCAAGGGTCACATAGTGTGTGTGTGTATGTGGCTTAAGGGGTTTTCACGCTGCCATGTTATATTGATGGTTGTTGCCCTTACTGACGCTGGTAGACGATACACCCAAACCCAGACGACCATCCTCGTCGTATATCCAATTTTTGTTCTCTGTATGTCTGACGTGTGGTACAGATGCTGGTGTGATGACCTTTGTATGTCTGACGTGTGGTACAGATGCTGACGTGATGACCTTTGTATGTCTGACGTGTGGTACAGATGCTGACGTGAGCGGATGAGGCCTTTCTTCGTCTGTTCCTTGCGCTACCTCGCTAACGCGGGAAACAGCAAAATAGAATGAAACAAGTACTTAGTATTAGATAAAGTATTTAGTTGATAAGATGTGAACCAAACCATAACTCACATTGTAATTATGGATAATGTGTGTATCATTACGTCATAATAGCTGTCTATCAAGATATATGACCCACTAACTCGGTTCACAGTACACTCACGTTGCGCTAGATCAACACCAGACCAGGATTTACGAAGAGAATGAATAGTGCTATACAGGAAGATTACACCTTTATTTTGCCCCAGTTTAAAGCTATGATAACGTAATTAGCTTAATGGAGTATTATATGGCTGGAATGTGCTTATCCTTGGGCGAGGTTGTGTGGAGGCTTGTGCCCTCCGCCCTGGACTATCGTCTGGTCACCGTTGAAGCTCAAGGATCGAGTGGTCCTGGAGTGATGTGCTGTCGTGCTCTGACCACACATGTTCTGATCATTTAATAATAACGTTCTGCATTAATGATTATTAGAATTGAGGCATCGTCAAGATCTTGGTCACCTATTGATGATAGACCTTATTATTTTTCATTACTGGTGAGAATGGGGTTGTGGTAAAAACCATATTTTCGATAATCCATTTTGGATAGTATTCGTTAGTACGGTGGGAGTAGCTTAATTGTGTCACCCGGAGCAAACTTTTAGAAGTGGACCATTTATGAGATGAATGATATCTATTATGATAACAGAGCTCATAAGGAGTGTGACAAGTTCACAGTGTTATACCAAAAAAGGCCTAGTTTCATGTGGCAAAAATGGCTTTTTTGCTCCCTTAGTACTGGGGCAGGAGGAAGGGCGTACTGTGGTAATTACCCACGACAGTAAAGTATGTTAAGCGATGCCAGGCCTTAATAATAGTGTGTGTAACGAGGTGTCATAGTACACCGCTGTATCTCACCAGCAGAGGAGGATGGAAACTGGTTATGAACATAGGCAGATTAAACTTTCTTAGACCAGATGACACTGGGAGTTGTTGTTGCAGTATATGGTGTTTGAAATGGTAGTTATGAGCACACCTATAGTCACGTCATTGAACCTGCCATTGCCCCTCACCCTACACATGTCACTGCACCTTACCCTCCACCTGTCACTGCACCTCACCCTCCACCTGTCACTGGCCCTCACCCTCCACCGGTCACTGCCCCTCACCCTCCACCATATGAAATTCAAGGAGGGAAAACGTTGTGTGTAGGTATTGTTACGTGTGTATACGGTTGGAGGTCAAAGGGACATATTGTTCAGGGGTCGTGTTGCATGTTGTGTGGGGGTGTCAGTCTGATCTGCCCTACACACACTGGTCTTGTGATTGTTGTGCTGATGTATGGACCCCGTCTCTGTTATCTCAACCCTGTCTCTCTTACCTCACCATGTGACTCGCACTCCGTCTCTCTCACCTCTCTCTGTTATCTCACCTTGTCTCTTTTACCTTTTCTTGCGAGTCTCACCTCTCTTTATTGTCTCACTCCTGTCTCACCACTCTCTTATCTCACCTGGGCTATCTCACCTCTCTTGCCTCGCCACTGTCTCTACTTATCACACTTGCCTCACCGCCTTTTATTCTGTCTCTCACTCTTGCATCATCCAGTTTGTTTCACTTCTCGCTCTTGCCTCATTCTATCCGACGCATTTTCTGCTCCTCTTTCCAATTTTGCGTCACATCATCTGTTCCGCATCCCTGTTATCTCTGCTGTTCCACGTTCGAAATGTGGCATCACTTTGTCTGTTCCACTTCATCCTCACGGCCGGACCTCATCCCCCACACCTCTATCCATCTCCACTTGACCCTTTAGTAACCCCTAATTTGTTGTGCCCGTTGTTATTGCGTCAGGTCCTCTGCTCTCCTGTTCTGTGTACCCTCGTCTGTTGTACCTCCCACAGTGCTACACTCCTCACATATATACATATGTGTGTGTGTGTGTATGTGTTTATATATATATATATATATATATATATATATATATATATATATATATATATATATATATATATATTTATATACATATATATATATATGAAAGAGTCTTAGTGTTTCTAAAGGCTCCTGCATTCCAAGGCTGCACTACTTCCAGAGCTGGAAAACTCCGACACCTTTGGCGTCTCCCTCCGCTGCCTCACACCAGCAGACATACAAGACGAACAGCGAATTATGATTAATTAGTGAGGGATATTATTTTCTTAAGGCGTGTGTGGCACGTGTCATGTTCACACCCTGACGTCCCCCACGTCACGTACACCGCCCTGCTGCTCCTGCACTGAAGTGGTCCGCTGGTCACGTCTCCGTCTGTCTTGGGAGAGAACGGATTTTAGAATGAAGATAACTAGTTGCGTTATATATATATATATATATATATATATATATATATATATATATATATATATATATATATATATATATTTTAAACTATTCGCCATTTCCCGCGTTAGCGAGGTAGCGTTAAGAACAGAGCACTGGGCCTTTTTTGGAATATCCTCACCTGGCCCCCTCTGTTCCTTCTTTTGGAAAATTAAAAAAAAAAAAAAAAACGAGAGGGGAGGATTTCCAGCCCCCCGCTCCCTCCCCTTTTAGTCGCCTTCTACGACACGCAGGGAATACGTGGGAAGTATTCTTAATCCCCTATCCCCAGGGATAAGGAGGAGTGAATGTTGGGGTGAAGAAGGTGGTGAGAGTAAGTGAGCTTGGGAAGGAGACCTGTGTGGGGAAGTACCAGGAGAGACTGTGTACAGAATGGAAAAAGGTGAGAACAATGGAAGTAAGGGGAGTGGGGGAGGAATGGGATGTATTTAGGGAATCAGTGATGGATTGCGCAAAAGATGCTTGTGGCATGAGAAGAGTGGGAGGTGGGCTGTTTAGAAAGGGTAGTGAGTGGTGGGATGAAGAAGTAAGAGTATTAGTGAAAGAGAAGAGAGAGGCATTTGGACGATTTTTGCAGGGAAAAAATGCAATTGAGTGGGAGAAGTATAAAAGAAAGAGACAGGAGGTCAAGAGAAAGGTGCAAGAGGTGAAAAAAAGGGCAAATGAGAGTTGGGGTGAGAGACTATCAGTAAATTTTAGGGAGAATAAAAAGATGTTCTGGAAGGAGGTAAATAGGGTGCGTAAGACAAGGGAGCAAATGGGAACTTCAGTGAAGGGCGCAAATGGGGAGGTGATAACAAGTAGCGGTGATGTGAGAAGGAGATGGAATGAGTATTTTGAAGGTTTGTTGAATGTGTCTGATGACAGAGTGGCAGATATAGGGTGTTTTGGTCGAGGTGGTGTGCAAAGTGAGAGGGTTAGGGAAAATGATTTGGTAAACAGAGAAGAGGTAGTAAAAGCTTTGCGGAAGATGAAAGCCGGCAAGGCAGCAGGTTTGGATGGTATTGCAGTGGAATTTATTAAAAAAGGGGGTGACTGTATTGTTGACTGGTTGGTAAGGTTATTTAATGTATGTATGACTCATGGTGAGGTGCCTGAGGATTGGCGGAATGCGTGCATAGTGCCATTGTACAAAGGCAAAGGGGATAAGAGTGAGTGCTCAAATTACAGAGGTATAAGTTTGTTGAGTATTCCTGGTAAATTATATGGGAGGGTATTGATCGAGAGGGTGAAGGCATGTACAGAGCATCAGATTGGGGAAGAGCAGTGCGGTTTCAGAAGTGGTAGAGGATGTGTGGATCAGGTGTTTGCTTTGAAGAATGTATGTGAGAAATACTTAGAAAAGCAAATGGATTTGTATGTAGCATTTATGGATCTGGAGAAGGCATATGATAGAGTTGATAGAGATGCTCTGTGGAAGGTATTAAGAATATATGGTGTGGGAGGCAAGTTGTTAGAAGCAGTGAAAAGTTTTTATCGAGGATGTAAGGCATGTGTACGTGTAGGAAGAGAGGAAAGTGATTGGTTCTCAGTGAATGTAGGTTTGCGGCAGGGGTGTGTGATGTCTCCATGGTTGTTTAATTTGTTTATGGATGGGGTTGTAAGGGAGGTAAATGCAAGAGTCCTGGAAAGAGGGGCAAGTATGAAGTCTGTTGGGGATGAGAGAGCTTGGGAAGTGAGTCAGTTGTTGTTCGCTGATGATACAGCGCTGGTGGCTGATTCATGTGAGAAACTGCAGAAGCTGGTGACTGAGTTTGGTAAAGTGTGTGGAAGAAGAAAGTTGAGAGTAAATGTGAATAAGAGCAAGGTTATTAGGTACAGTAGGGGTGAGGGTCAAGTCAATTGGGAGGTGAGTTTGAATGGAGAAAAACTGGAGGAAGTGAAGTGTTTTAGATATCTGGGAGTGGATCTGTCAGCGGATGGAACCATGGAAGCGGAAGTGGATCATAGGGTGGGGGAGGGGGCGAAAATTTTGGGAGCCTTGAAAAATGTGTGGAAGTCGAGAACATTATCTCGGAAAGCGAAAATGGGTATGTTTGAGGGAATAGTGGTTCCAACAATGTTGTATGGTTGCGAGGCGTGGGCTATGGATAGAGATGTGCGCAGGAGGATGGATGTGCTGGAAATGAGATGTTTGAGGACAATGTGTGGTGTGAGGTGGTTTGACCGAGTAAGTAACGTAAGGGTAAGAGAGATGTGTGGAAATAAAAAGAGCGTGGTTGAGAGAGCAGAAGAGGGTGTTTTGAAATGGTTTGGGCACATGGAGAGAATGAGTGAGGAGAGATTGACCAAGAGGATATATGTGTCGGAGGTGGAGGGAACGAGGAGAAGAGGGAGACCAAATTGGAGGTGGAAAGATGGAGTGAAAAAGATTTTGTGTGATCGGGGCCTGAACATGCAGGAGGGTGAAAGGAGGGCAAGGAATAGAGTGAATTGGAGTCATGTGGTATACAGGGGTTGACGTGCTGTCAGTGGATTGAATCAAGGCATGTGAAGCGTCTGGGGTAAACCATGGAAAGCTGTGTAGGTATGTATATTTGCGTGTGTGGACGTGTGTATGTACATGTGTATGGGGGGGGGGGTTGGGCCATTTCTTTCGTCTGTTTCCTTGCGCTACCTCGCAAACGCGGGAGACAGCGACAAAGTATAAAAAAAAAAAAAAAAAAAAAAAAAAAAAAAATATATATATATATATATATATATATATATATATATATATATATACACACACACCCACCCACACACTAGCTGGGGTTCTTCGTGTAGCTCGGGAAACATGACTAAAAGGGAAAAAATGTATCAGATTCGTAAACAGAAATTTTATTTGTGGAAACAGTCACTGAATGAACACTGAATTGATAGTAATGATAAGTTTCTTAACATTCTCTACGGTATATTGCCTAATTTAAATAAGTGCAGCTGGGGTACATACTGTGCTGCACGGGAGTGAATGGCCTTGTGTATTTTTGAAGAGAAAAATATATTTTCTTAATCCCAGTTATCGAATGAAAACTGATGCCTACAATGGATCTCTTAACATTCTTTAAGCTGAAGTGAACTAAGTGTAATGTTGTGTAATGCGACGTTTGGTGGCTTATAAACGACCCTCAGAGCGAGCGTACTTGGAACGTTCCATAGATCCTGAAGTAACTGCTTCCAAAATACGGCCATGAAACATTAATAATAATAATGATAATGATATATATATATATATATATATATATATATATATATATATATATATATATATATATATATATATATATTCCTTTGAGTCCACGGGGAAAATGAAACACGAAAAGTTCCCAAATGCACTTTCGTGTAATAATCACATCATCAGGGGAGACACAAGAGAGAAATATAAGTCAGTTGATATACATCGAAGAGACGAAGCTAGGACGCCATTTGGTAAACATGTGATTGTCTAATTGGACAGTTATATGATATATATTTATATTTATTTATTTATTTTGCTTTGTCGCTGTCCCGCGTTTGCAAGGTGGCGCAAGGAAACAGATGAAAGAATGGCCCAACCCACCCACATACACATGTATATACATACACGTCAACACACGCAAATATACATACCTACACATCTCAACGTATACATATATATATACACACAAATATACATATATACACATGTACATAATTCATACTGTCTGCCTTTATTCATTCCCATCTCCACCCCGCCACACATGAAATAACAACCCCCTCCCCCCTTATGTTATATGGTTGCGAGGCGTCGGCTATAGATAGAGTTGTGAGGAGGAGGGTGGATGTGCTGGAAATGAGATGTTTGAGGACAGTATGTGGTGTGAGGTGGTTTGATCGAGTAAGTAATAATAGGGTAAGAGAGATGTGTGGTAATAAGAAGAGTGTGGTTGAGAGAGCAGAAGAGGGTGTTTTGAAATGGTTCGCTCACATGGAGAGCATGAGTGAGGAAAGATTGACCAAGAGGATATATGTGTCAGAGGAGGAGGGAACGAGAAGTGGGAGACCAAATTGGAGGTGGAAAGATGGAGTGAAAAAGATTTTGAGTGATCGGGGCCTGACCATGCAGGAGGGTGAAAGGCGTGCAAGGAATAGAGTGAATTGGAACGATATGTTATACCGGGGTCGACGTGCTGTCAATGGATTGAACCAAGGCATGTGAAGCGTCTGAGGTAAACCATGGAAGGTTCTGTGGGGCCTGGATGTGGAAAGGGAACTGTGGTTTCGGTGCATTATTACATGACAGCTAGAGACTGAGTGTGAACGAATGTGGCCTTTGTTGTCTTTTCCTAGCGCTACCTCGCACACATGAGGGGGGAGGGGGGCTTTTATTTCATGTGTGGCGGGGTGGCGATGGAATGAATGAAGGCAGACGGTATGAATTATGTACATGTGTATATATGTATATGTCCTTGTGTGCATATATATATGTATACGTTGAGATATATAGGTATGTATATTGGCGTGTGTGGACACGTATGTATATACATGTGTATGTAGGTGGGTTGGGCCATTCTTTCGTGTGTTTCCTTGCGCTACCTCGCTAACGCGGGAGATAGCGACAAAGCAAAATAATAATAATAATGATATATATATATATATATATATATATATATATATATATATATATATATATATATATATATGTGTGTGTGTGTGTGTGTGTGTGATATCTCCGTTACGAGATAGATATACTCTTATATGTATGCATATGTATGTCAGCCCCAGCTTACGTATGCCTTGTATACCTTGATGGACCAGCCTCAAATGGGAGGATTAATTGCTAGGTTGGCTGTGAGCCGGCTGCCTTGTTCGGGACTCGTGTATGAGCGATGGGTTATATTGCTAACCATTGTTCTTCGGAGGCTCGTATTGTGTGCGTGTGTGACTAATGTTGAAGTAGAGATGGTTATTAGAATTATTTGATAATTCATTGAAATGAACTGCCAGTGTATGTTAAAGTACGAAACCATGTGAATGTGTAAAGTAAGAGAAATGAAATGATATGGTAAGGGATCATTGGTCGCCAGCGAGGAGACAGGAAGTAAGTCTAGGAGGTTGGCTGCACGACGTTGCCTGCCACCAGGTGTCTCCCCTGTAGAGGGGACGGTCAGCTTTCCTCTTAACATATTTCCTGTAACATTATTTTCCCTTAACGTTTGAAATACCTTTAAGTATCAACCTGTTTCAAGAGGCATGTTTGGAGAATGGCTTCCCGGATTAGTCCCACAGAGGACCATTTGAAGGATCCAGGAAGTCGTGAAATAGTAAAAACTTTGTTGTAATGGAAATGTCAGACGTGAGTAAAATATAAGAGTTCCTCGCTGCCAGACGCACAAGACTCGGCAGTGAGTCGTACAGCGGTAGACGGTTAAGGCCAGGATGGGAAAACCTTATGCTGGTACAATGGAAGGTTGAGTAAGGAGAAGGGTGGTACAAAGACGAGTTAATGGAAATGTAATGCCAATATATACGTGAACAAAAAAGAAATGGATTGAAGGGCAAGTTAACTCAGAGTGTGTAACAAAAAGGTTTACGGGTATAGTCCTGGCAAAATGGTTTTACAAAAAGTGTAAATAATGAGAAAATCATACAGAAGTAAGGGAGCATGTAAGCAGGGTGTTAAAAGGACCGAAGAATACAAAGGTCAGGAGGTAGAGAAACTGGATGGTTGAAGTGCAAAGTAGTGCATAGGCAGGTTGTGAGAGGAGCAGGTGGTTCAGAAGGCAAAGTTGGTACATGTTCAGGAATAAAACGTGGATTAATTCGTGAAAGGTAATGTTAAATGTGTATGTTATTGGAACAGAGTTGAACACATGCTAACATTTAGGAATAATAGATTTGTCAATTGTGTGTGTGTGGTGCGAGACGTGAGGTGCAGACTTCACATTTTGTAATGCTTGCCACCGCTGCAGCAGCAGCAGCTGTTACCCCTCCCCCCACCGTGCTCGTACTGCTTTAGTTCGCCCTTACCTCGTGGTTGCCTTCGTACTACTGCCAAAATAAACTACGTATTTGCATTGCATAGCAGGAGCGTGGGTACCTCTGGTGTAGGGTTGTCTTATCACTTCCGTCAAAGCAATAAACATCTGCGTTTTTATAAGGTGTGGATGCGGCTGTACATCGTGATGTAGTAATTAGCGGGGGTTTCTTTCAATAAACCACGATAATGAGCCACCGCCGCGTTAAGCAGACTTTTAACCTCGGCTTTTAATAGCAGGTTAGGCCACTGACTGCGTTGGTTCACGCTCTGCGGGTGCTGGTAAAACTGGCGCGAAGCTTGACCGTTTTCCTTCGGGGGGGGGGGCTGGGGTATTATGAGGTAGGAGTGCCCGACATACTGGGCGATTGTTCAAATGTCACCTTTTTTTCTATGTAGACACATCGAAATTTAGTAAAATACATTACCTAGAAAATAACCCATTCACGTACAAAACTGCACAACAATGCATTTATCAATAAAAAGAAAAATTGCCCGACGAGAGTCCTACTTCTGACGGGAGGTGGTGGGGGAGATCTTCACAAACCCTCCCAGTATTTTCGCCCACTGTAAAACTCTCCAGATCTGTCATGGCTGTCACTGCAGACCACCACTTGGACGTCGTTCAGCTGTTAATGTGATGAGGCAGGGAGAGTGGCGAGATGGGGATGGAAAAGAGGAACACGTTGGGGGTAGCAGCCGCCGCCATGACTTTCACTTCTACCGCCACCACGAACCTCATGACCCCCAGCCGGCCCCGCCCGGACGCTGGCCCCTCACCGTACTACGCCTCCTCCTCCTCCTCATGGTCTCCTCCGTAGCTTTATTATTTCCACTGGAGATGTCATTTTCATAGGTTGTTGACTCAAGATAGGCTACCTTTCCCCACCAACCTCTCCTTTTGTTTCCTCCTCCGCTCGCCTCTCCCTCCACTCTCTCGCTCTCGGTGTTGCTTGTGATCGCGCAGGGTTCCCCTGACCACGTGAGCGCCATCAACCTTGTCGTGCCAGCATCTCCCATTCCATTCTCCCAGACGTGCTCCTCTCTTGCTGCACCGTGGTGATGACATAGGCGGTAATTAGAGCATGTCTTCCGGGTTTGTGGGTCGCCCGGTAATGCCTGAATATATTTCGGTTCATGGCTGGTTGGGATATATATCAACCTCCTTTTGCTGCCGCTTTGGACTGTGACAGACGACGGCGTTGTGGTATGCCAGGCATGCGTCTGTACCTTTTCCTGTCTATTTGTGTGACTGGTGTTTGTTTGCGTTCACGCGTAAACGTTTGTATGCGCAGGCACACACATTTTTCTTTTGTATGATTTTTTAGAAATGAACACCGATTAACGAGTACGTATATATACAAATGCGGTCGGCTGGACACGCGCACAGTTCCCACCGAGTGTAGATCTCCCTCCCCGTACTGTACAGATGGAAAATTAAACACATACACACGGGCCTCCTTGGTTGTTGTGGTTATCGCTGCTGACTATGAGCCGCCACGGGCCCGCCTGGGGTCGACCCACATGGGTCCGAGTCCTGGGCGCGGCATTTGGTCCACATGCAACCCCTTTCAGGTATTCATCCCTTCCTTGGGGCTGGTCGATGAATAGGTACCTGGCTTACAGGGAAGTGTGTGTGTGTGTGTGTGTGTGTGTGTGTGTGTGTGTGTGTGTGTGTGTGTGTGTGAAGGAATATAGAGATGATCCGTATATACAAGGTTAGAGACACGGTAACACTAATATATAACCCTAACACAGATAGTAATCACTCTCGTAGAAATATACAAACATAAAAAAGTAAGTTCATACACAAGTAAAAGAGTGGGTCCATGGAATAGAAAGCCACAGATAAGAGGAATAGTCAAATTTGCAAGACAACAGACTTTTCAGACATGAATTCAGGGGTCGAAAGGTCAAGGAGAAGGAGAAAGATCAAACCAAAGACGTAACTCGGATCTCTTGAGGGTTTCTTCTGAGCTTTTTGAGGTATTGGTTCCGGTGATCCCTTCTCCAGGCCTGGCCACCACTTACCATGGCCAACACTTTCTCCAGGCCTGGCCACTACGTACCATGGCCAACACTTTCTCCAGGCCTGGCCACTACGTACCATGGCCAACACCATTTCTCCAGGCCTGGCCACAACGTACCATGGCCAGCACCATTTCTCCAGGCCTGGCCACAACGTACCATGACCAGCGCCATTTCTCCAGGCCTGGCCACTACGAACCATGGCCAACACCATTTCTCCAGGCCTGGCCATCACATACCATGGCCTGCGCCATTTCTCCAGGCCTGGCCACAATATACCATGGCCAGCGCCATTTCTCCAGGCCTGGCCACAACATACCATGGCCAGCACCATTTCTCCAGGCCTGGCCACTACGTACCATGGCGAACACCATTTCTCCAGGCCTGACTACTACGTACCATGGCCAACACCATTTCTCCAGGCCTTGCCACCACATACCATGGCCAACACTGTTTCTCCAAGACTCATCATGGGCAGAACTTATCCATCAGGCACCACAATCCATTTTGCCATCCTCTGCTATCTGACCCACAGTGGCATGCCATGAGCCTCTGTTACGTCACATGATATACCAGTGATCCGTTGTCATTTGATTCGCTCATGTCTTGCCTCCCATGATCACCTTGACCCACATTGAAGTAGTATGATCTAGTGTTACAGTATTATCACTTTTTATTCATAGTTATCCTTTTTTTTTTTTGAACTTTGGATAGCCAGAGTGTTTCACTGTAAACCGTGATCCACCACCGTGACCCACCATGATCCTGTGTGACTCACCGTGGTCCACTGTGACCCACATCGATCGACTGTGACTCATCATGATCCACTGTGACCCATCATGATCCACTGTGACCCAACGTGATCCACTGTGACCCATCATGATCCACCATGACCCAACGTGATCCACTGTGACCCGACATGATCCACTGTGACCCAACGTGACTGACTATGATCCACTGAGTCACGATGATCCACTGACCCACCATAATCGACTGTGACTTTCCGTAATTCACTGTAACTTATTGGTCCACAGTGACCCACTGTGAACCATTCTACCTCAGGGAAAACTTGTGATGAGTAAGCCAGATCCAGTGTGATCCACCTTGATCCAACGTTCAAATATGACCTGTTGTAAGCTGGTATTTTCCACCATGGAATGGTATGCTCCAGATCATTCACTATGCTCCACCATTTTCACCTCACCTCTCCTATATATATATATATATTTTTTTTTCACTCAATGTGTACTTATAATGCCCTAGTGAGACTCACCATACGTCCCCGTGTCGTTTCATGCTCCACCATGATCCACTGAGACTCACTGTTACCCACTATGCTGCCCCCATGGTCTACTGTAGTCTGCTGTTACCCACTGTGCTCCACCATGATCCACTGGGACCTACTGACGTCAGTATGCTCCACCGTAGCCCATTATGCTCTGCCATGTGTCACTACGCTCCTCCCTGCCTCATTATACCCTGTCGTATCATTCTTCAGTATTGCCTGTTTCACTCCGCCATGACGTGCCATAATCCACCATAACCCATTATGCTCTCTCTTGAATCAGATTGATCCTATGTGTTCCACTATGCTCCACCATAGCACACTTCGACCAAATTTGCTCAAGTATGCTCCACCTCAATCCACTTTGCCCTCCCATACTCATTATGCTCCAGGATAACACATTTGGATCTACTACACTCTCCATGCTCCACCTTAGGCCACTTAACCGTACCATTACTATGCTCCCTCGTAACATAATTTGACATTGTGTACAGTATGCTCCCTTGTGCCCTACCGTACTCGCTATGCTCCACCAGACTGTTTTATGCCCAGTCATGACTCGCTAAGGCTTGTCAGAATTATGCTCCTCAGCTGCAACTCTATATGCCGTACTTTGTTCTATAATGCTCCACCTATGCTCTAGTATGACCCACTGTGGCCTAGTGTGTATGCTGCCACTTACCACATATGTCCCATGGTAGATAGTATGACGGACAGTGTCCCAAAATAGTCACCGTGACTCACTATTCCCCTTATGCTCACCTGTAACTGGTGGTGTCCCAGCATGACCCACTATGCTCCGTCATGAGATGTCATAACACACCCCCACACATCCTTGCCTACGACCTAGGTCGACGACCCTCACTCATGACCAGATAAGACGAGGCGACTTCATGATCATGATGACGACTACGACCCTCAGCCATGAGACCCTCTCATGACCTTCCATCAGCTCTTAATCTTGATGACCGCTACGACCCTCAACCATTAGACCCTCTCATGGCCTTCCATCAGCTCTTAATCTTGATGACCACTACGACCCTCAACCATGAGACCCTCTCATGGCCTTCCATCAGCTCTTAATCTTGATGACCACTACGACCCTCAGCCATGAGACCTCCCCCCTCTCATGAACTTCCTTCAGGTTTTACCCACGATGACGACCCTCCTCCCCCCACACACCACCAGGCATCATGCTCCACCGGAGCCCAATGGCGCGACGCTTCAGGAGACGTGACACGTCACCATGAGTGAGGGGGGGATGTGGGAGGGGACATGGGAGCGCCCCCACCCCCTCCCCCCACACAACGTAGCCAATTAAGGAGCGTAACGAAGCATTAAGGGCGGGTAGGCTTGCGTCGTCGGGGGCTAGTGAGGCGTGGCTTGATAGACCTGACAACCTGGGGTCTCCTCCTCCTCCTCCTCCTCCTCCTCCTTCTCCTCCTCCTCCTCCATTCATCTCTCTGTTTCTCTCTCTCTTTTTCCCGAGAGAGAGAGATTCTTCTCTTCCTGGTGTAGGCAGTGTGCCCTCTCCCCTCCTCAGTCTGTGGGCATCATCTCCTCCCCTGAGACCGTTTCTCCCCTCCCTCCCCGTTATCTCCATCCCACGTCTGGTGGTGACGTTTCACCCCCTCACATCGTTGTTGACGTCCCAGCCCCTCACACCGACGTCTCACCTCCTTTTACTGATGTCCGATGTCTCACCCCTTCTTACTGACGTCCGACGTCTCACCCCCTCTCTGATGTCAGACACCTCACCCCCTCTCACTGATGTCCAACCGCCTGCTACCACCACTGCAAACATTGCACCCATTTCCCTCCCACTGCAGACAACTCTACCATCCCCACCTGCTTTAGGTGTCTCTACCTTCCACTGGTGAATGTGTCCTGGGGCGGTCCACCCCACAAGAGTAACCGTGCGTCTTAGGAGCTGTTTTTGCTGCCAAACTGTCAACGGTTTTTTATATTTTGAAAATGGAGGTCATGGATCTCGCCTTAAATCTTTGGATGAATTTGGATTTTTTTTTCTCCAAAAGAAGGAACAGAGGGGGCCAGGTGAGGATATTCCAAAAAAGGCCCAGTCCTCTGTTCTTAACGCTACCTCGCTAACGCGGGAAATGGCGAATAGTTTAAAAGAAAAAGATATATATATATATATATATATATATATATATATATATATATATTAATTGACAGGAAAACGGGAATTTAAATTGTCCTTAAGATTTTACACGTCCAAATTGGCGACTGTAATAATGACGTCAGACTGTAACTGTACCTTTGGACGAGGTTCTTTTGTAATTTTTGATTTCGGCTTTTGACCGAGCCCGCATTGGTAGATCATTTTTCCGTTAATCCTCGACCTCGTTTCTACTTGAGTTTGGTTCTACCTCTGGTGTGAACTTTGGCCAGCTTATTGGCATTCTACTTGAGCAGTTATAAGAGAATAGTGAGACAAGTTGAGAACATCAGCTAGAAACTGATAATTGCTGAATTAGCAGTCATATTCAATGAAACACATACATTTTGAGCGATCGGGGCCTTAACATGCAGGAGGGTGAAAGGCGTGCACAGAAAAGAATGAATTGGAACAATGTGATATACTGGGGTCGACGTGCTGTCAGTGGACTGAACCAGGGCATGTGAAGCGTCCGGGGTGAACCATAAAAAGGTTCTTGGGGCTTTGTTGTGTACAGGAAGCTGTGGTTTCGATACATTTTTCACACGGAGAGGGAGGTTTACTCTCTTAGGGCCCCATCTCTTGTGCATGTGTACCAGCAACCCCATCCGTTCCTGCTGGCTACAGTAGGCCCAGACGGTAACTGGATGTGGTGAGGTTAGCAGCTGTTGTGAAATGAAAAATCCTGTAGCGTAGACCCAGGAACTATCTACAATGAGGCCTGGACCTTTCTACGGTCTAGCTCAGGGATTCACTATTGGAATATGTTGAAGCAAAAGGTGTTGAATGCCTTACAAAACTTGACTTTTTCAGTTGTGTGGAGACCATATCTTTCTGGGTGCCTTAAGACATTACTATCTCTAATTAGAAAAAGCATTATATTGTGGAAGTAAGGCCATGCATCTGTTGTGTGTAATAAGACACTAAAAATTTAGTGACGTGAGCCAAAACCTTCAGGTGTGGTGGTGAGGGAGGGTACTGCCTTATACGGTCATCTGAAACAAAACCCGTTAAATTGAGGTGTAACAATTGTAGATGATGCTTCTCTAGTACAGTCAGATTTCTTAACTGTACTTACACTCAAGCACCACCTTTTAGTGTGGTGTGAAGCTATACGTTGCAGGACGGGCAATCTGTTATATTGGCGTGAGGCAGTGCCCTCTGGGGTGAGGTGAGGCACCAGAACCCAGGCCAAGCTGAAGCAACCAATAGAAAGAAAAATATAAGAAAAAATACCAGAAGAAAATTTCTTTGAAATTGCCCTAAGTTTCTGCCAAGTCTTCTTAACAGTGTGTAAGTTTTCACATGTCTTCTTCCGTCTGTGTAAGTTTGTACATGTCTTGCTGTGGAAGGTGAGGCTATCGTGCGAGTCAGGAAGTGTAGGGTTGTTTATAGGAGAGCTGTGCTGGGTAGTGTTCACACGCGTGTCGTGCTCTTCCCGACCCTAGCGTTACCACGCGTCTTCCGGTGCTCGCACGCCTCTCTTGGAGTGCTCTTAAAGCTTGCCTTAGTGCTCCTATGACCCTAGCGGTACTCTCTAACTCTCTTCTGAGGCTACCACGCCACTTAGGGTATTCTCAGACCTTTTTTTTTAGGTTGTCTCTCGCCTGCAGGAGTGGTCAAGACGGGTCTCTTGATGGCTCCATGCCTCTCATGGTACACGTAAACGTCTACTAAGAGGTTCCCGTCACGAAAGCCTCGGGGTAATATTACCACACCGTTGTCAGTGCTCTGGCTTCCACCTTGTGTTGTTTTACTCCCACCATTCCGATGGAGGCTTTCTGTGCCTTTTGAGGAGCTCTTGCCCTACTGTTGGAACTTTGACGGCCGTGTGAGGGTTCCGGAGCTGCCACAGTGATTTAGATGCTGGCACGTAGCCCATACGGGGAGGACATGATGGGTACAGAGGGTGAGGTACGCGACAAGGTGGTGGTGGGGGGAGAAGGTCTCAAGGTCCTGATATGGAGGTGAGCGTCACTCCAAGGGTTACCTTATACATCACTGAAGGTGAACATATAGCGTCCGAGGTCCTCTTTTTTTGGGTCACCTTTTAACCGTTTGAACACAACGGCGTGACCTTGATCAGGAGGACGCGATCGTTGCGTATGATGGCTTGACCTTTTAACATGACCCGTAAAGGTCAGGTCTAAAAGGCTAAGGCCATCATACGCAAAGGGTCGTGCTGGCGTTCCGAAGGAGTCACTGCATCACGGGTGTTCACTGATGTGGTGGTAGAGGGTGTAATGGAGAATGGCAGAGATGAGAGGTGTCTTGGTGAGGACTCGGCTCTTTATAATGGTGTGTTGGGCGGGTGGTGAGGGCGGAGATTCCTCCCCTGCACTAGTCCTTCGCGGTGGGTATCTTTACCATCACAAGGTGCCTCTGTATTTTCTTGTTGCCAACGGGGTATCTGACGTTATACACTAGATGCGTAGCGTCGCATGTATCTGCCAATTAAGACCTGTAATTGCCATCAGGCAAGAAGATCGAAGGAGTAAATAACATTCTTCAAGGCACCTTGACGCTATTTTCCTCTTAGTGTGAAAAAAGAAATAACTTGTTGGAGGTTGTGGTATATTTGTTTGAGTTGTTGCTAGAGTGTTGTGCCGGGCATCAGGGAGTTGGTTGAGTGTGACGTCACTCCTGGTACAAATGACCAAAGGAGGGGGAAGAGGAGGGGGGGGGGGGGGAAAGAAGGAGGGGCAGTGTCAGCTAAATTCACCGGAACTGTCAAGAGTTGCAGGGGGAAACATGGTGCCCTGTGGTGCCAAGAAGTGGCTCATCCCCGCCCAGTAACGTGAATATAATGGGCAGGTTGTCCAGCCAGACCTGCAGTTATAATGGTTACGTTATCTGGTCCTGTACGTACAGTGGAGTAGTCAGGCCTATGACTAGTATGGTCAAGTTATCCTGGACTACACTTATGCTGGTCAAGTGATCCAGCCCTTCACTTATAATTGTCTAGTTATCCAGTCCTTCACTTACAATGATAAAGTTTTCCAGGCCTTCACTTATAATGGTCAAGTTCTCCAGGCCTACACTTATAATGGTCGTGTTATTCAGGCCTACACTTATAATGGTCGTGTTATTCAGGCCTACACTTATAATGGTCGTGTTATTCAGGCCTACACTTATAATGGTCGTGTTATTCAGGCCTACACTTATAATGGTCGTGTTATTCAGGCCTACACTTATAATGGTCGTGTTATTCAGGAGTACATTTAAGATGGTCTAGTTCTCCAGGTTCTGGTTGTCACGGAGACCGTAGTAACATTGTCATGACGTTATGGAATTTACAACTGTCTTTCTGTGGCTTTATCGTGGTAAGGTGTGCTGTGGTTGGGGTTATTATGGAGTTTACAACTCTTTCTGTGGCTTTACCGTGGTACTGTGGTACTGTACTGTGGTTGGGGTTATTATTTACTGTTGGTGATGATTATTTTCGTTCATGTATTTCGAGACAGTACTAGTATTGTTGTTGATGTGCTTATGATGTTCATGATGTGTTCACTCCCGTCGTGTCTAATGTTATTATTATCGCTGTTGATGTAGGAGCTCTGGTGCTCACAAGATTAATGATATAACTGAATATAAACAGTAACACACCACTGGCTCCTAACGAGGCTGTTTGTGCTCGTGGAAAACAAAAACTCGTTGATTAACGAGGTTGGAACAAAAGGACGAAACATTTTTTCATGTAGTTGTACAAGTAATAGTACCAGTAGCAGTAGTGACAGTAGTAGTGGTAATGGAAGTAGTAGTAGTGGTAATAGTAGCAGTAGTAGTAGTGGTAGTAGTAGCAGTAGTAGTAGTAATAGTAGTAGTAGTGGCAGTAGTAGTGGTAGTAGTAGTAGTAGTAGCACTGGTAGTAGTAGTAGTAGTAGCAGTAGTGGTAGTAGTATTAGTAGTAGTAAAAGTGGTAGTAGCAGTAGTGGTAATAGTAGTAGTAGCAGTAGTAATAGCAGTAGTAGTAGTGGTAACAGTAGTAGTAGCAGTAGTAGTAGTAGTAGTAGTAGCAATAGTAGTAGCAGAAGTAAAGGTAGTTGTAGTAGTAGTAGTGGTGATAGTAGTAGTAGTAGTAGTAGTAGTAGTAGCAGTAGTAGTGGTAGCAGTAGTAGTAGCAATAGTAGTAGCAGTAGTTATTTACATCAGTTAGATGTTGCAAGGGAAGCAATGTTTTCTTTTTTTCTTCAGAGGTAAGGAAGATTGAGGAAGTCGTGGCATTGAACATCGGCAGACTTAATTCGATTCAGAAATAGCCACGGGTGGCGGGATAAAGAAATAGTGGTTATTTCGAGTGCGGCCAACGGATGGTGTGCCAAGTGGCAGCTGCTAGGGACTGTCCCAGCACTGATAGACAGGCGAACGAAGAGGGGCAGCTGGTGGAGACTGTCCGAGCACTGACAGGTAGACAGACCAGGGGAGGGTGCTTGGGACCGTCCGAACACTGACAGACAGACTCAAAGGCGGTTGCTGGGGACAGTCCGAGAAGTGACAGAGACAGACAGACCAAGTGGGAGCTACTGGGGACATTATGATTACTGACTGACAGACAGATCAAGTTGTGGCTGCGAGGGACTGAATGAACACAGACAGACAGACCAAGAGGTGGCTGCTGGAAACTGTCAGAACACTGGTTGACAGACAGCTATACAGACAGACTAAGAGGCGGCTGCTGGGGACTGTCCTAGCACTGTCAGACAGATAGACAGAGACGCAACGAGGCGATGACAGTTGGAGAGCTTTCGCTGTATCGTGTAAGAACGTAACCTATTTTGCACTATTGTTTTTTCTGCCTCAGTTTGATATTGTTCACACATAACGTAACGTAATCACCAAACTGACGACTTGACCTTAACCAGATCTAAACACCCTTGACCACCTGATTTGACGATCTAACCTAATCTGAATCACCTAACCTAATCTAACCTTTCACCATATATGAGAAAGCCTCCAGTATAGTGACCGTCATGCCACGGCGGGCGGCGGGGGCAACTCAGAGAGCGACCCTCGGCTCACAAGATCATCGGCAGTATGATAGTGAGGTACATCACATTGTTCTGGTGGAGGAGAGACACGATGAGTCACGTCCTAGAAGCTGATGGTTCATTGTAACCCACCATCTCATCCTACTTCAGATATTAGGAACTATGTATAACAGATGAGCCTTATGATATATATATATATATATATATATATATATATATATATATATATATATATATATATATATATATATACATATATATATATATATATATATATATATATATATATATATATATATATATATATATATATATATATATATATAATGTGTGTGTGTGTGTGTGTGTGTGTGTATTGCTCTTTGTACGTATGTGTACTTGTGAATGTGTGTCTGCATGAAACGCTTGGATGTCTGACCAAAGAACATTCAATTTATGATCTGTCATTTACAATCTCCACCGTTAATGTTAGCTGTCGAGGTGTGTGTTAACCTTATCTCCAATATGAATTAACATGTCGTGGCATTATCTCCCCAGTGGCAAGAAACTTTATCTGAGTGATAAAACGGAGTATATATATGTGGTCAGTGGTAAGTTACATTTATCTCCAGTGTCGGGTAATATTGTCTCATCTTGCCATGAGTATAATTATGAAAGTTCTCCACTGCCAAGCAACACTGGCAACTCGTTTTTCAGTAACGTTTTCTATAATTACCCACTTGTTGTGTACGAGGAGGGAGGTTTACACTTGAATATTATCTGCCGTTTAAACTTCTGTATACTGTCCACATTCACTGTCTCATAATTCAAGTTATTCCAGTCCTGCTCGACCATTATGCTAGGGAAGGGAATTCTTTATATCTTTTTTACAAGTTTCTTGCTTAATATCGTGTTATGGCCTGTGGATGTTCTACCCTTGTCACTTTCGAAGACCCGTTCACTGTTAACGTGATCAAACAGATCTCAAAAGTTAAAGGGTGTGATCTGATCACCCCTTACTCTTTTTCTCCTTCCACTAAGATTATCTTTAATCAATTGTTGTCGTCTCCTCCTCATTCCTGCCTGAAGTTCCAACTTCTTAAACGATCTCTTGTTTCAGGACGGTGTCACATGCTTTCTAGCAGTCCACGTAACGACATTTCATTCACTCAGCCTTTTTTCTAAGAGTTCAGTCTTAGAAATCTAAAAGGTTCGTTACACTTGACCTCCTTTCCTTAAATCTTGTTGACTCTGTCTTTGATAGCCTCTCCTCTCCAAGAGGTCAGGTAACGCTGATCACATTGGTGTAATCTAACACCTTGTGCTGGAGCGCTAGATGACGTTAACTCATCATGAAGTCAGAGTTCTTCACTATTATATACGTATTGAAGGATACATAAGAAGGGAGGCAGTGAGCCGGGCGTGAACTACTGGTCTCGAAGCTTTTGAGCCCAGCAGTTTGTACACACCTGCCGCTTTACTGGTGCCCGAACCTCCGTGAAGCCTCGAGTTCAGCATTTTACACAGCTCGCAACTTTGCGAAGCTTCGAGCTCATGGTAGGGGAATGTGTGTGAACTGATGCTCTCGGAGGCTCGACCTCCGTCAGTCCGCCTTTTACGAGCACAAAGACATCTGACACAGTTGATGAAATAGTATACATCACCGTATAATTGCCGTGACGCTTGTTTACATCATCGTGATGGTGTTACGTGTGTGTCCGTCTCTCGTTCACCTTGGCTAGGTCCCGCGTCCCTGGCACCTGCAGCTGTTGCAGCTGCGGGCGCGCGCGCGCGCGCGTGTGTGTGTGTGTGTGTGTATGTGTGTGTGTCAGGGTTAGGTTTTTGTAACGTTGGGTAGAAAGACTCGATACCCCAGCTCAGGTGTCGTTTTTGTTGTATCATCCATTATATAGCCATTTCTGTCCCTGCGATGAGTGCTACTCTCTGCGTTGAGCTCTACGCTCTGCGTTGAGCGCTGCGCTCTGCGGTGAGTGGTACGCCCTTACTCTGCCTCTTGGCGCTCTTCTCTCTCTCTCTCTCTCTCTCTCTCTCTCTCTCTCTCTCTCTCTCCCGTATAGCCACCATGTGACAGCACTGTTCAAGGCCTGTTGATTCCCTGTCATACCACTTTGGTTTATGATGAGGCAGGTGAGTGGTGGGCGGTGCGAGTGTGTCTTCCCCATACATCGCCTTCACGTGACGCTATCTTACCCCAGCCAACCACGCCCGCTCCATGCTCATCTCCAACACTATCGCCCTCACCACCTCCAATACCGCGATCCCCACCACCGCTGTTATCTTCACCAACACCACCACCACCACCACTATGAACAATGCCACCACTATTAGTATCACCACCACCCACCACCACCACCGCTACCACTACTACCTCCACCACCTCCACCACCACCACCACCCCTGTTACTACCACCCTCTGCCACCAGCATGATTATACATTGCTGTTACCAACACCTGTACCATAACTTTACCATCACCAGTACCACCACCACTTTACCATCACCAGTACCACCACCACTTTACCATCACCAGTACCACCACTTTACCATCATCACTACAATCTCGGCCAACTTTCACCATTCCTTCTGCCACAGTTACTGTCACCGGCGCTCTACCACCACCACCACCACTGCCATACAACAGTCACACACACACACACACACACACACACACACACACACACACACACACACATCACCAACGCCACCACGAGAATCTCATCCACCACGACCACTGTCACAACATCGCCACCATCCCCCAACACTGTCACCACCACCATCCCCCAACACTGTCACCACCACCATCCCCCAACACTGTCACCACCACCATCCCCCAACACTGTCACCACCACCATCCCCCAACACTGTCACCACCACCATCCCCCAACACTGTCACCCACCACCATCCCCCAACACTGTCACCACCACCATCCCCCAACACTGTCACCACCACCATCCCCCAACACTGTCACCACCACCATCCCCCAACACTGTCACCACCACCATCCCCCAACACTGTCACCACCACCATCCCCCAACACTGTCACCACCACCATCCCCCAACACTGTCACCACCACCATCCCCCAACACTGTCACCACCACCATCCCCCAACACTGTCACCACCACCATCACCCAACACTGTCACCGCCACCACTATAGTTCTCCAGTCTTTCTCCCTCCAGCACCACACCACAACCTCCTTCACTACTACTACTACTACAACTACTACTACTACAACTACTACTACTACTACTACTACTACTACTACTACTACTACTACTACTACTACTACTACTACCACTTGGGGTTCCACTAATGTAATCCGAGTGGTGGTGTGGTGTGTGTGGAGGCTCATCCTCCCCGAGAGTTGGGTCGATAAAATGAGTACCTGGCTTGGCTGCCTCGCTGAAGCGGAGGGAGGGGGGTTAGCGATGCTGTTTTCCTGTGGGGCGGGGTAGCGCCGGGAATGGATTGAAGCCAAGCAAGTATGAATATGCACATGTGTATATATGTATATGTCTGTGTATGTGTGTGTATATGTATATGTGTATATGTTGATATGTATATGTATGTGTATGTATATGTGTATGTTTATGTTCGTGTATGGGCGTTCATGTGTATAAGAGTGGATGGGTCGTTCTTAGTTTGTTCCCTGGCGCCACGTCATTGACGCGGGAAGCGGCGATCAAGTATAATAAAGGAATAAATAAATGACTATATATATATATATATATATATATATATATATATATATATATATATATATATATATATGTATGTATATATATATAAAGTTTTTTACTTGTATTTATGATAGTTCATTGATTACCATGTCGTATTTTCTTTCGTCGAGTTCCCTGCATTTGACTGTGGTTATAGTGTGTGTATGAATATGCATGGTAGGTCGGAGGGCCTTAATTAAAGCCGGCCTTGTTCTGAAAATGAAGTCTAGATTAACTGACCACCAGCAGTACAAGTGGACGGTAATCGCTCGAGAAATGAGCTGAAGTTATCAACTTACTGGGGCTGCGGTTTCAGTTATCTGTTCGTCAAGCCTGAAGCTCTCTGAAATTGGATGTGGGTGTGGTTGGAGTGAGTAGGTGGCACAGTGTAGGGCGGCGGGTGTGGGTGGCACCCAACCCGCCCTCGCAACCTCAGTGAGCCACCCAAAGGGAACCCATCCTTACTGGGTCTGGCATCATGACGGAATCCAGCTGAAGTGGTTGAAAAGAAAAAAGTATGATGTCTTTTCCTGAGTTGTGTCCCGCTTCCCTCCCTCATGCACTCCTAAACGTTAGAGTTAAATCTCACGTCGTAGAGCATCGAGTACACGCATGGCTAGCGGGACTGACTGAGAAAGCAGCTGGTGGTATGTAAGTAGGGAAGTATCCAACTGGCTTGACCATGGCCAAAGGGGGTCCAGAAGACCCATATATATATCACCCCAGAATACCGGTATACCGACGATATGAAATTATATTATACAGCCGAAGCAACGAAACGTGAAATATTTGAAAGAAATTCAGACAAATGTACTTCGTGATATGTCATGGTAGATGAAGCGACCTGACTTTTATGTGAACACACCCAAGATAATAGAAAACGAGCGTTGGAGATATCAGATATGTAGAATGTGTATAGAATGTTTGTTTACCGATCACTAGAATCTAGAACAAGAGGATTTTTTTTTTTTGGGGGGGGGGTAATATTATCAGTAATGACCAAGAATGAGGAGAGCAGAGCTGTGATGTATAAGTCAGATATGGCCAGGTTACATAGCTGACTACAATTACTACTACTAAAAGCGCCTTAGTGATAAGACCACATTTAGGATGTGCCTGAAATAATGTTCTCTGATAATGAAGCACAAAATCCGAGTCTAAATAATCTCTTTGCCAGAACTCATGTTAGAGAGAGAGAGAGAGAGAGAGAGAGAGAGAGAGAGAGAGAGAGAGAGAGAGAGACCAGCGGTACAGGCATGAGGTTAAAAGGGAGGGAGATGTGATACAGTCGTGGACAAAAGTGAATTCAGCAGAGTTATAAACACACGACTAAACTACCATCAGATAAGAGTCGTGCCGAAGACAATCTTTGCATTTGAAACCCAAGATAAAGAGTCAGAGACGACCAGACAAATACTTTAGTTGATATCATCGCTGAATAAGAGGCTTGTGGATCTTGATAATCCTTCTTGAGAATGGCGGTGAGGTATACAAGTATTTCATTCAGGTTCCCTCACTAATAGAGTACACCATAAGGTCTTACCTTCCCACAGTACACCATAAGGTCTTACCTTCCCACAGTACACCATAAGGTCTTACCTTCCCACAGTACACCATAAGGTCTTATCTTCCCACAGTACACCATAAGGTCTTACCTTCCCAGAAATACCAAACGGCTCTTAATATTTTTGTTTCCCATTTTATTCTGACTATTGGATTTTCTTGTCTTTTTTTTTCTATCTGTAGTTTATTGTGTTCCCTCATGGCTATTTTCCTGCAGGCTGGTGTGCAGGAGGAGGAGCAGCTTTTGGTGGGGCCATCTGATGCACAATTTTGTCTCCCTCGGTTCATATTAGGAACGTAATATATATATATATATATGTTTTCGTTCTAGCTGATTAGTTTAGCATTGACACCATCATGTGTTCTGTTAACAGGCTTTCCCCATGTCTTCCCATTGTACTTCCCCCTGCCCCATACTCCCTCCCTTCCTTCCTGAGCCTCCCTCCCGCACTTCCTTCCCTCACTCCCTCCCTCCCAGTGCTTGGCCTGGCTGGCAGCAGTGGTACATGGTGATGGTAAGGTCATAGGTGTTGTGATGTGTGACCCATGTTATGATCTTCACGCTAACACCCTCCATGTCTTCGTGTACAGGAGCGCTGGGGTGAGCACATGTAGCGGGGGACATGAGGACTCGGGGGAGCTGCACGACCGCAATAACAACAACAATAACAACAACAACAACAATAACAACAACAACAACAACAACAACAAGAACATCACCATGACCAGCGAAGATCTCCTGCAGCCTGGACACGTGGTCAAGGAACGATGGAAAGTGGTGAGTACCCTGCTGTATTGTGGCCCACCCAACCAGGGGAGGGGTGGGTTGGGTGGGCCACCACACCCACCCCTCCCCTGGTGGGTGTGGTGAGTACCCTACTGTATTGTGGCCCACCCACCCGTCCCTTCCCTGGTGGGTGTGGTGAGTACCCTACTGTATTGTGGCCCACCCAACCCACCTTCCCCTGGTGGGTGTGGTGAGTACCGTGCTCTATTGTGGCCCACCCACCCGTCCCCTCCCCTGGTGGGTGTGGTGAGTACCCTACTGTATTGTGGCCCACCCACCCCTCCCCTGGTGGGTGTGGTGAGTACCCTACTGTATTGTGGCCCACCCACCCGTCCCTTCCCTGGTGGGTGTGGTGAGTATCCTACTGTATTGTGGCCCACCCACCCGTCCCTTCCCTGGTGGGTGTGGTGAGTACCCTACTGTATTGTGGTCCACCCAACCCACCTTCCCCTGGTGGGTGTGGTGAGTACCCTACTGTATTGTGGCCCACCCACCCGTCCCCTGCCCTGGTGGGTGTGGTGAGTACCCTACTGTATTGTGGCCCACCCAACCCACCCCTCCCCTGGTGGGTGTGGTGAGTACCCTACTGTATTGTGGCCCACCCACCCGTCCCTTCCCTGGTGGGTGTGGTGAGTACCCTACTGTATTGTGGCCCACCCAACCCACCCCTCCCCTGGTGGGTGTGGTGAGTACCCTACTGTATTGTGGCCCACCCACCCGTCCCTTCCCTGGTGGGTGTGGTGAGTACCCTACTGTATTGTGGCCCACCCAACCCACCTTCCCCTGGTGGGTGTGGTGAGTACCCTACTGTATTGTGGCCCACCCAACCCACCTTCCCCTGGTGGGTGTGGTGAGTACCCTACTGTATTGTGGCCCACCCAACCCACCTTCCCCTGGTGGGTGTGGTGAGTACCCTACTGTATTGTGGCCCACCCACCCGTCCCCTCCCCTGGTGGGTGTGGTGAGTACCCTACTGTATTGTGGCCCACCCAACCCACCTTCCCCTGGTGGGTGTGGTTGAGTACCCCAGTGTACGGATGTATCCTGTCCCCTCCCCACGTGGGTGAAGGTTCTGGGGAGGAAGGCAGGGGAGGGAGGCGTGCAGATGTAGTGCCGCTGGTGGAGGTGTATGCAAATGAAGGAAGTATTATGATATATTATTAGTGTTTGTATAATCTCTCACGTCCTTAGCCAAGCGACGGAGGTAGGGTGAGGGGAGCTATGGACAGAGGGCAGCACCGGGTGTACACCACCCTGGGGCGGTACATCATAATAAGCCTTGTCTATCTTTGTTCATGTGGGCGGTGTCACCTTCCCGGGGCTACGGACTCGTCCGGCATTTCCTGAGTCGTGAGGTTGGGTCTGTTAAGCCAAGTGTAGCAGGCCAGCAGTTAGCGCCGCTTGGGTGGTACAGAGAGGTAGCTCTGCCTGGGTTAGTAGGTTAGCGGTTCTTCCTATATTAGAGGTGCTTCCTAGGTGAGGTTAGGTTAGCGGTTCTTCCAAAGTTAACAGGTTAGCGGTTCTTCCTAGGTTAGTAGGTTAGCGGTTCTTCCTAGGTTAGCGGTTCTTCCTAGGTTAGCGGTTCTTTTTAGGCTAGCAGGTGAGCGGTACTCCGTAAGTTAGCAAGGTCGCGGTTCTGTCTAGGTTAACAAGTTAGCGGTTCTTCCTAAGTTAGCAGGGTAGCGGTTCGGTCTAGGTTAACAATTTAGCGGTTCTTCCTAGGTTAGCAGGTTAGCGGTTCTGCCGAGGTTACCGGAACTGTGGTTCTTCCTGGATTTGAAGATTAGCGATGAAGATTAGCGATTCATCCTGACCTATTAAGCGTCACGGTTGCACGCCCCCAGGGGTTCGGGAGTCTCCGCTAACCTGGCCCTTAAGGCCAGGTTAAGGGTTGGGCCATCCATCATTGCCAAAGGTCGTAACGGGAGTCATGTTACAGTCGAGAGGTGTACTGAGGTTAACGTAGCGTTAGCTGTTACCTGTGTGGGTGTATATTACGGGTCCCCGTAGCTTCGAAGCTGCGCTACAGTCAGAAGCTGGGAAATGAAGTACTCCATGGACGAAAATGTCTCTCTCTCTCTCTCTCTCTCTCTCTCTCTCTCTCTCTCTCTCTCTCTCTCTCTCTCTCTCTCTCTCTCTCTCTCTCTCTCTCTCGTCACAATGAAATATGAATCAAGTAATCCCTAGAGTTTAGCTAGCTGGAGCGGCCAGCGAGTTGGCCAGACCTGGTGACGCTACCTGGGGCTGGCTGGTTCCTGCTTTGTGTTGAAGGTTATGTACACCAGCAGTGTGTCCATGTGTCTGCACCGAGAACCTGAGTGATCTAACCCAAGTTTAGCTGAGGTCAGGAGTGACTAGTGATACACGGATCTTTGGGTAACTAAACAGGAAGGATAGAGAGTTCGTGTAGCCTGGAACTAAACAGGAAGGATAGATAGCGGGTGTAGCCTGTAACTACACAGGAAGGATAGAGAGTTGGTGTAGCCTGTAACTAAGCAGGAAGGATAGACAGCGGGTGTAGCCTGTAACTACACAGGAAGGATAGAGAGTTGGTGTAGCCTGGAACTAAACAGGAAGGATAGATAGCGGGTGTAGCCTGTAACTAAACAGGAAGGATAGAGAGTTGGTGTAGCCTGTAACCAAGCAGGAAGGATAGATAGCGGGTGTAGCCTAGGATGGATCGATGGATTGCGCAGCCTGTATGAAGAGGCTAGTTCACATGGAGCGGTAAGCGTTTGTAGTATTGTGATTTTAGACGAATCCAAGACGATATGGACAATTTGGACATGTTTGTGTGTTTCTGAGATCATGTTTAGTACCCTTGCTATTAATGAAGGGATATGAATACTTAGTCTTGTGTTTTATTGTGTAATTACGTACGTCTGTAAAATGTTAATCCCTTCAGCACAACTGTAAGATCCTTGTGGACAGCATTACTACGCTTAGGTATGTTGACCTGACCTTTCACCTGACCCTGAAGGGCCATGTTAGAGGTCAGACCACCATTCTCAAGGGTCGTGCCGTCGTGAGCGGAAGGTTAACATTCTTCCGGTATAAGAAAGGCTAGCGATGCCGGGCTCCAGTGTAATTCAGGTACGTCACAAGGTGTTCTTGTAGACAATGTGAACTTAAAAACCCAGAGATCGAGAAGATGTGCCTTACCCATGTGAACCAGGCGAAGTAACGGTAAGGCACGGGTGGCGATGCTGTGTTGTGTATATCGCCATCTGATACAACGTATATCGCCAGGAACATCAGAGAAGCTGGTCTGCTAACGCAATAACGTCAGATGGAATCATGCACCTTAGTGGTTACGTGACGGTCAAAATTCTCTCTCTCTCTCTCTCTCTCTCTCTCTCTCTCTCTCTCTCTCTCTCTCTCTCTCTCCCCATTTTCGTGTGGTGAGCGCTCCATCTCTAGCCCTACTCAATGGGAAGAAACCTATTCCGTAGGTGCTCGTAGGTAGGCCAGGTGTTAGTCTCAGCACTCGCCTTGCTTCATGGCAGAATGTAACAGTACCCTTATGTTTATCGTTATCCTGGACTCTGGTCTCCAGACTCAGGGGTACTGAATGTATGATTGAGATCATGTAGTAATGTTGTGCTGTACACGAGCAGTGTGTATCAGGGTGAACATGCAAGCCTCGACCGGCTAGTATGCGTTCGTAATAGATGTTTGCACTTCCAGATACAAAGAAATAGTGGTTAACGTCCCTGGGAATTTCAAATATAGGCTCTCTGGGAGTGGAACCATGTTAATGAAGGCTGTTATAACAGCGTAGGTTGTTTACATTCGCAGTTGAGTTACTCATTTTGATCAGTTTTAACATCACCAGTGTTGTAGTGGTTAACGTTCCTGGTCATGATGCATTCACGGACCGCCCAACGGAGAGCGCATAGGTTCGAATCTTGGTTGCGGCAGTCGGTCCACAGGCATCCCAGCTGTTCATCCACCCACAGGGGTTGGTCGATGAACTGGGTACTTGGTTCAGGCTTGGATATATATTTATGTATATATATATATATATATATATATATATATATATAGAGAGAGAGAGAGAGAGAGAGAGAGAGAGAGAGAGAGAGAGAGAGACAGACAGACAGACAGAGGTTTAATATGATGACCTAGATTAGAGCCTCAGTTGCCAGTACCGTCTCGGCTAACAAGAAAAAAAGATGTGTCCCCTTAAGTACTCCCGGACTCCGTTCTCTCTTTCCATGCCAATCGATATTACCATGAGTAACGGAGAATCAGGTGGATTACTGCGTATCACCAGTGGTGGAGATCTAATTACTGCGTATCACCAGTGGTGGAGATCTAATTACTGCGTATGCACCTGTGAGATCTAATTACTGCGTATCACCAGTGTGGAGATCTAATTACTGCGTATCACCAGTGGTGGAGATCTAATTACTGCGTATCACCAGTGGTGGTGATCAAATTACTGCGTATCACCAGTGGTGGTGATCAAATTACTGCGTATCACCAGTGGTGGAGATCTAATTACTGCGTATCACCAGTGGTGGAGATCTAATTACTGCGTATCACCAGTGGTGATCTAATTACTGCGTATCACCAGTGGTGATCAAATTACTGCGTATCACCAGTGGTGGAGATCTAATTACTGCGTATCACCAGTGGTGGAGATCTAATTACTGCGAATCACCAGTGGTGGAGATCTAATTACTGCGTATCACCAGTGGTGGAGATCTAATTACTGCGTATCACCAGTGGTGGAGATCAAATTACTGCGTATCACCAGTGGTGGAGATCTAATTACTGCGTATCACCAGTGGTGGAGATCTAATTACTGCGTATCACCAGTGGTGGAGATCAAATTACTGCGTATCACCAGTGGTGGAGATCAAATTACTGCGTATCACCAGTGGTGGAGATCTAATTACTGCGTATCACCAGTGGTGGAGATCTAATTACTGCGTATCACCAGTGGTGGAGATCTAATTACTGCGTATCACCAGTGGTGGAGATCAAATTACTGCGTATCACCAGTGGTGGAGATCAAATTACTGCGTATCACCAGTGGTGGAGATCAAATTACTGCGTATCACCAGTGGTGGAGATCAAATTACTGCGTATCACCAGTGGTGGAGATCTAATTACTGCGTATCACCAGTGGTGGAGATCTAATTACTGCGTATCACCAGTGGTGGAGATCAAATTACTGCGTATCACCAGTGGTGGAGATCTAATTACTGCGTATCACCAGTGGTGGAGATCTAATTACTGCGTATCACCAGTGGTGGAGATCTAATTACTGCGTATCACCAGTGGTGGAGATCAAATTACTGCGTATCACCAGTGGTGATCAAATTACTGCGTATCACCAGTGGTGGAGATCTAATTACTGCGTATCACCAGTGGTGGAGATCTAATTAAGGTAGTTCAGCGTCAGCGCACGTTTACTGAAGTACCAGTATGGTGTATACGTCTAGATTGCTATAATTCCCCCTCACGACACACAGTTCGCCTCTGAGGGAGTAAGTTCTTTGTGAAGTAATTCAGCGAAGTTAAACTTGTGTCACAGAGAAGATGGCGAATGCCTGCAACCCTCGGGGGGGAAAGATTAGGTTAGGTTAGGTTAGGTTAGGTTAGGTTAAGTGGAGGAGGTGGCAAGCCTACCCCAGCACACTTGGCTGGCCGAGTAGACGCAAGGGCAAACAGCGGACAGAACACGATAAGATCGAACCTTTAAATAATATCTATATATAAATGGATATTATTATACAGATATTTACATTAAGGTGGCTATATATATTTTATTTCACAGAGTTTATTAAGGCTGTAGTTGCTTGCCAGGTATTAGTTGGTGTGTGTGTGTTTGTGTGGCCGTCGTGCATGTCTTTGTCTCCTGGTGTAGCAACATTTTGGGACTGTTGATCATCCGCGCTGGTGTTAACAAGTTCATCACTCACATCACGCTGCCACCGACTCACAAACCTTTATTGGCAGTAACTCTTTACGTGTCTCCATTTGATATATATATATATATATATATATATATATATATATATATATATATATATATATATATATATATATATATATATCCTTTGATGGAGCTCCTACATCTTCAAGGATGCGCTACAATCAGTAGGAGAGAGATGATGGACTGCTCTCGAATAATGTCGTAGATGAGACCTCGTAATCCTTTTCGTTCACTGAAGATTGTACAATCTTGGCCGGTCGCAATAAGCGACAAGTGTGGACAATTAACTTCCCTTACATTTAACACAAAAAATGCATATATCGCATATTCATGGTCAAAGTTACTTGGATCGAATTAGAATAAGCATTTAGTTATTTGCCTTAATAACTGTAAGGTTTTCTTTATGTTTAAGCATATATTACACATTCTAGTGTGTTGACAGCGTAAGATGGCGTTGCGCAAGGTAGAAACTGGCGGTCTTGTGCTCCACATTTAACTTCAATATTCAACATAAATAGACAAGTTGGAGGACAACTACTACTCACAAGAACTGTTTATGGTGTAAGTGCATAGTGCTTGATGTATGGACCGTTGTTGTCATATGAAACTAGGCCATATTGTGGTCTTGAAAAGTGACGTGTTTGGACGTCCAACACAAACCCTAAGTGCTGTGTTGGTGCGGTGTTGGCGTGAACTGGTTTGATAATTACTGTACACGTCATCAGCATCAACGATGGCCAGTTCACTGTGCGAACTTAGGAGAGTGCAGCGCAGCCAGTTGGCACGAATCACGAAAGAGTCAATTGATCAGTTGAGATGATTTTGGCGGGATCTAAATCAAACGAGGAACTGCTGCTCCAGGATCTGACGGAGAAACTGAACCTCCTCCTCAGCGAAGTCACGGAGCTGAGGAGAGTTGTTACTGCCACTGTTACCTGCAGAGATAAAGAGGTCTGACCCACCGCAAGTTCAGGTTGATAAAAGAGCGAAATGGTCGTCCCTTACAAAACGGGGTTTTCCCCCTATTGAAATATTTCTATGGGCTCCCACTCATACAACCTCGCTGAAGAGGATTTTTTTTACTCGTGGCACGTATAACCCTCATCATGGTCAGTAACGCTAAATCTACACCACGGAGATCCATTACACACACACACACACACACACACACACAAATATGTGTGTGTGTGTGTGTGTGTGTGAGTGTGTGTGTGTGCGAGTGTGTGTGTGTGTGTGTGGGTGGACGTAAAGATGAAGGGAAACAGCTAGTTAGGTTGAAGGTAGTTTTAGTAGTTGAAGGACCTAAGGATCATCCTAGCATGCTTTCTTTTGGTGTATTGATGGCTGAGCGTAATTAAGGAAACCTTTTTGTTAAAGATCTCCACTTGTTTGTCTGGTAAGAGGAAAGAAGTGTGGTATATTAAGGAGTGTGGGTCAGATAACTGTGCGGGTATGAGAGAAAAAAAGTGTGGGATAAAATGTTATTAGGGAGTTGCGTTGCCAACCCTTCAAGGTACAAACAATGGAGAGTGGGTCATTAATTCTAGCGAAGAGGTTGCTGTTTCTCTAGGCTAATGTATCCAGAAAATTAATGAATGGCTCGTGGTAAACCAGCAGATGTACTACTATTTGTCTGTCACCCAACGTTTTCAAGTATTTTTTCACGCTCTGACGCAGGGGGGTTGGCTGTTCTGAATGCGTTCCACGGTGTTTACTAACGAAAGGCCTTATTTTGAACGTGCTGTGGCGTGATTATTTTGGTATTAGTGGTTATCTCTGATTTTGTTGGGTGAATATTTTTATCCCTGTTCAGTGCCATAACACTGTAATTCAACCTTGTAGCAATATATATATATATATATATATATATATATATATATATATATATATATATATATATATATATATAATGGCCATAACCATTTCCTTCACTCATGGAAATCTCATAGAGTCAACATGACAAAGTCTGCCTCCCAAACGCTGGGTAGTGTAGTGTAGATGCCGTAATTGTTTTTCTTGTGAGCAGCTGTTTTACATCCACTCTTTTTTTCTGCCCAAGTATGTCATACTGCTCACTTTTTGTTTCCTCCTCCACTTCTGTATTAACAAAGGTGGAATGAGAGGCCATCCGTGTCATTAATTTCCCTAGCATCACGTCTCTTCACCCTTCCCTTTCCGTACGCCGCGTTGTTCTTTTTTTTTTCTTTAGCTGAGACTGTCTTGGGTAATCAGGTTTCTATTTTGGGAAGTAAATTTCGTTCCGTCAAGTATCTTAATTGACTACACGCGCATTAGCCTTTTATTTTCATACATGTTGCATTAAAATACCAAGGATATGACAACCTCTCGCGAGTACAGACAAACACTGAAGTATTGGAATACTGTAAAACAGGTAAGTGGTAGTCGGGCAATGTTAGTGTGAGGCTGCCGTGGATGTCTCCTGTCACGTCAGGATAGAAGTGTTGTGGCAACGACGATGCCATAACTGTATGGTAAACAGACAGATGTATATCAGTATTGAAACTCTTCTGCTGTACACGAAGCAGTTAATAATTGTGCATGGAATATCTTGGGTATGTATTGGTTGAGTATTGATTAGCCAAGTAATTTCGGGGCGTGGTGGAAGCATCTAGGAATGGTGTCGCCAGTCGATTCTTCGATAGAAGGAACGTGTGAGAATATTACATTCCGATAAAGGCAATCGGTGGAAAACAAACTAAGGTTGTGTAGTGACCCGGCAACGTTCGTGTGTGTGTCCGTCACTGATAGCACCGACAACTGAGCACGACCCGATAATGAAATGTATTATTGCCAAGTTGCTTCCATGAGAGGGTAGCGCAGAGCGAGGATCGTGGCCTCAGACCACGTCGTTAATAAAGCCTAGGTAAATAGATTCGTGATGACCGGGATATTGGTTTAAATCCTGAGGTGGTGCTGCCTCAACACACCACCCCTGCGCCTCCAGCCTCCAACGGTATCTTCAACGGTCGGCTTCGATGATAAATTCAACTTAGGGTTGCCAGTGGATATTAATAGCCTTCAAGGGAGAAGAGTGGTCGGGGGAAGGGAGAAGTGCTGCGGAGTCTTTTACATGTCTCCGTTTGCCCGTCTGCCATGATTTTTCTCAGAGCAGCTACGAAATTTTCATCAAACCATTGGAATCATCATCAGTGATCACAATAAAGTCTTGTTATATCCTCATAGGGCAGGTGGAGGCTTCATATTTCTCAAGGAGATTGCTTCCTCAAAGTAAGTGGTTCAGATATGAGAATAAAACAACTGAAAGACGTAGGTGTATCGGCATCTTGTGAAATGAGTTCGCGCCATTGCATTGTACGTATTTCTTTAGGCTAACGCTTCGTGGGGTTAGTGTTAGTTGAGAGGCTAGTCTTAGGTCACGACTTTGGCGAGGCGAGTAAAATGAGCGTATATATTTCCGTAGAGTTTGCGCAGATCACCATATTCTTGCATTGGTGTTACCGGCTACCACCTGCAAGTGGTTACACCGCCAGTGAGATGTGTGCATCATTGTCAGTAGACGCAGTACAGTCTTGTCAAGGACCTTCTCGCTCCAAAGGAAGTTACCTGCTCCCGCCTCAGGTGAACCTTTGAATGTGCACAAGCCCTATAAAACGGGTGCGATATAAAAGGGATGGTACATGATGCTGATATTATGCTGATAATGATATAAATGGTAATGATAATAATGATGATTTCTTGCATGGCTGTATTAGTAATCAGAATACCATGGGTAAGTTGTGTGTAATGGGTTTCAGTTGCAGAATGCCTGCTCTGCGCTCCAAGTATACAAGAAAATTTTCCGTTAGACTTTTGGATTTGAATGTCATGGATGAACATGAGTGTTTGTTAGACAATAAACGCATCTGAGCCTCGAAACATTATTCATATATCATTGCTCGCACTTTAATGCTTTCTGAAATTGCTTCTGCAAAGTTTCTGAAAAGAAAGTGTATTTATGAAGGAAAAGCTGACCCTTTTTACCCGTAGAAGAGGCACGTTATTTGTATACGATAAAACTGTTTTGAATCGTTTGTTTATATTGGCAGGAGGATATGAAGGTAAACACTTAATGGAGACGAGAAGGTAGGCATTGCTGGGCCACCACCACCAGCTCCATCACCAGGCCATAACAGTCTCCCTCCCCGCCCACCAGGTGTCCGGAAATATATTCTGAGAACCGTAAACCAACCGTCACCGTTCGCAATATGTATTAAAATGGCGTGTTTTACCTGGCTTGTGCTGACAATCTGTCATGTGTGACGCTTGCATCTTACCCGACACTGCCGTACGCTCCCTGTTACATCTATTGCTTCCTCTGCTTTTCTTTCTGCTGCCGCTGTTTCTGCTGTTGTTGATGATGATGTCACCTGCTGCTGATATTGCTCATGTCACTTGTCGCTGTAGCTGGTGGCGGGTAGTCCTACAGCAGTGTTACTCTTGGAGCGAGCTCGCCACCTGCCACCTCACTCGTCAACTTCTCGCGCGGAAGATCAACACACGGGTGCCATGGGTGAGGTTGTGAGTAGGCGTCAAGGTCGCTGGGGACGTGCTTACACTGTACACAGTCCCTCTATTTCTCCCTCTTTCCTCTACCTCCTCCAGGTTTAGCAGTATGTTGTTGGGCTTGATGGCTGTCAACCACGTGATAGCCAGCAAGCCAGAACTATGAACACAGTCATGAAGTATACACCTTAGTGACGTGTGACATAGATGTAGTCACAACTCACACTCATGGTGACACGTGTGGCCTGTATTGGCACATGCAGCTTACAGCGACACGCATGGCTTGTAATGACACGTGCAGAAGTTTGTACTGGTCATAAATGTAGGTGCACTGTGTGCCAGAGTGAGAACTGCTCTTTAAGACAGTTGTGATAGAGAGTATCGTTTGTATGGTGAGAGAGAAGCGTCCATTTTACTACCAGGAACCCTAAAGCGTGTTGGTGTGACCTGGGATTGATAACTTGGCCCTTAACTAGATCCTATAGACTGTCGTGTTCAAGGCTTTTATTGAGGCCGCACTACTATCACACTAAGTCTTCTAACTTGAGCAAACGTCTTGAGAAAGAAAAACTCATCATTGATATATTTCCAAGATTTGAGGTACATACATACAGTGTGATGTGAGAATCACTCTTCACGAGTGTATCATACTCATCTTTTAATACCTGTCAAGGCAACTATGAGGAAGTGTGTACAGGCACACGGCAGGGTGAGGGAGTGTGTCTGTTCGTTGTGAAAATGGAGCGTTGTGAAGGGCGGCAGCTCTAGCGGGGTGTGACCTCGGTGGCGGCGCTCAGCATGGCACGAATTTAGTCTGTAACCGACCTGGACGAGCTACCAATCAGAGGCCGTTTCTATAGTTCTGAGTGACGCTGTGAGATAGGCATGCCATGACTGGGGGGAGAGTAGTAGGGTTAGGGCGGGGTCTGTAACTCGAGCACTGCCCACAATTTGCTTGATTTTTACTTTCAACTGTAATTCGACAGACCACGCAAAAGAACATACTAAACCATTAATCTGCAATGGCGCATGCAAGTTTCTTGTACACATCTGCTTTAAATCACCACGGTAGGAGTGTTCGTCAACAACAGGTGGTATGCAATATTGGGTTCAGTAATAGAACGTTAGTTCGCATCTTTGTTCTACATAGAAAAACGTAAATGGCATCGTTCATTGCTTGTTTCTATTGGATGATGCAATACTTTGCTGTTTCATACTTCGAAATTGCCAGTAAGTCAGTGGAATCACCTACCTGTTTTACGTATGTTTATATATTACATTGATTATTTTTGGGTTTGGTTTATTCATAAAGAAAAAAAAAATAGAGGAGTCATTTCTGAACATGTCGGTATCACGATCGAGTAGTTCATACTCTTCACATTATCCAGGAGACACATTAAGTCTCTCAGCCATAGCTTCGTTCCGAGAAATTTTGATAATGACAGCTTTAGCTGGTAGCATTTTATATTACAATACCATGATGATGACTATGGTTACTTTCCATTATGGATGCTGTGTAAATGTCTCATGTATGTCCATCCATCACTTACTGGTAGAAATCGGTTTCTGGAATGAACCATACCTAAAGTTAGTATCTTTAGAGTATGTCCATCAGTATCAGACTAATTAACCCCGCTGTACCGTGAAAGCTTCACAATAAACCACAGCTTAAGTTCAGTAACACCCTGACCATGATGGGGCGGCGACCCTTGAGCACGACAGTACTACTCTTAAGTGAGTATGATTTCCTGGCCTTTTACCTGATCCTCATGATCAGGACAAAGGCCAAGCCATCAGTAGCGTCTTGTTCCAAAGCATGGCATAAGCTCATGGTTGTCGTTCTGTCGTCGTGTTGAAGTAGGTTACACTTTAATGAAGTGTTCGCATGTTAGGGCACACTATGGGTTACCGTGGTTTTCATCTCGTCATTCTGCTAGTTACATTTTTAACTCATGAGCATAGTAATCTCCGCATACTTTTATAAGTATGTATGGAAAGGTTTAAAGTTGACGAAGATGCGGTCGGCTGCAGCTGAGCTGACCTGCGGTTCTTTTGTCTGACCTCATAAAACACATATTTGAACTTTGGTGATGAATGTTTACATTCAGTATAGTTGTTTTTTCATTAGTCCATCTGTAATTATTTTTTGTTTGTTTATATCTGGTGTAACGTGTATGTTTACTATAACATTTCTAAGTATAGGTTATTGGCTCCAACAGTGTGGTTGCCTGTCATATGAAGATGTAAATATGGTTGTGCAGTATGCCGATGGTATGGGATGGAAATATAAAATCCAGTAAAGCAAAGTGGTGAATTATGTTTGGAAGTCTAAGTTTGTTCTTTAGGTACGGATATGGAATGTGGGAGTTTGCGAGCGTAGATCAGCAAGGAAAGTAACAGAACGTCTCGAAATGGCTGCTTAAATGAGGGGTTTATGGTGTAATATTTTGTGGTATGTTCATGAGGTGGCGAAGGTAAGTTGTCCTCACCCTACAGGAGGCCATTGGAAAAAACTGAGTAACCATGTTCACTCCTTCACTGAGACTGCCTTACATTCGCTTGGTAGATGATTATTATTATTATGATTATTATATCAATTAAAGGTGTGGCCACGCAAGGATTTTTTTACTTCATTTTTCTGTATATATATAAATATATATATATACGCTTCACATGCCCTGGTTCAATCCACTGACAGCACGTCAACCCCGGTGTACCACATCGCTCCAATTCACTCTATTCCTTGCCCTCCTTTCACCCTCCTGCATGTTCAGGCCCCGATCACACAAAATCTTTTTCACTCCATCTTTCCACCTCCAATTTGGTCTCCCTCTTCTCCTTGCTCCCTCCACCTCCGACACATATATCCTCTTGGTCAATCTTTCCTCACTCATCCTCTCCATGTGCCCAAAACACTTCAAAACACCCTCTTCTGCTCTCTCAACCACGCTCTTTTTATTTCCACACATCTCTCTTACCCTTACGTTACTCACTCGATCAAACCACCTCACACCACACATTGTCCTCAAACATCTCATTTCCAGCACATCCATCCTCCTACGCACAACTCTATCCATAGCCCACGCCTCGCAACCATACAACATTGTTGGAACCACTATTCCTTCAAACATACCCATTTTTGCTTTCCGAGATAATGTTCTCGACTATATATATATATATATATATATATATATATATATATATATATATATATATATACTTTTGGTTGGAGGGGAGATGATACACTTGGAAATGTTCCGGATTTTGTATACGTACATCCTTTGTCTCGGAATGACATGTAAGCCCACTTGTTAGAAATGTATTTATGGGTTTGCTGTGATTGTTGAATAATTTTTCCCATAGTTAACTTTTTGTTAACTATATGAGTGTTATTGTTGTTTGCAACTTGCAGCTATATCAGGTAGGGTAGATTCTCTTGAAACGCTACTGGCCATTACTAAATCACCTTTATAGGTGCCAAGATTCTTGTACTTTGAACGCATTTCTTGTTTTTGCAATTTTTGATTATGCCTGTGGGTTATTTTATTACATCATAGTTACACCTGAGTGTGTTCTTTGGTATGTTTCATTATCAAGGCATAAGATGGTTATGGCCTGATTGATTTCAAGTAGGCAATAGATTAAGAGGAAAAAGTTCAATACTTCAGGGTAAGCTCTTTTGACAATATCCTTTACCGGATCAGCGCTGCAGGTAATTTACGATCATATAGGTTGGCCACCCCGTGATAAAGTGTGGCAGGTCAGCCACCAGTGGAAAGTATGATTTAAGAACAGGCAAACTACAGTGGGGATTAAGGGTAAGGTTGGTTAGAGTATTGATGATTCGGTCTTGATTTGTGAAGTTATGTTGCACACCGCCGCTATGATGGATGTAGTGGTAATGACTTCAGTTTATTTTCCCATGACTAGATAAAAGGCGTGTATGCGTTGCCTTATTACACATTCATGGTGTGTGTGAGTGGGTGCATGTTGTAGTCATCATAGTGTAGCGTAGCTTCGCTGAGCGTATTTGTGTAACCTAGCTTCGCCGAGCTTATTTGTGTAGCGTAGCTCCGCCTAGCTTATTTGTGTAGCGTAGCTTCGCCGAGCTTATTTGTGTAGCGTAACTTTGCCGAGCGTAATTGACCATTCATCGTGACAGCGGCCGTATGGTATGTGCAGGGTCATTGTGAACGCGTTTTTGTTCATGAGTGTGTACGATGTAAGATAGCTCATCTGTATTTCAAGAAGAGTTTAACTTTGGTCTTCCCTGGTTATTTTACCACTCGGTAAGAATGTGCTTCAACTTTGTCTTCACTGGTTATTTTGCCACTCAGTAAGAATGTGCCACGTAGATTTTTTAGTGTGTAGTCCACTCATATATCTGGTGGTAGATCCTGTTAGTCAGGCAGAAAATCTGCTAATCCCTCCCCAGACCAGCCGGGAGCCCAAGCCCCACACTGATCCAGCCTCGCAAAGTCCATGGCCAGGATTTTATAACCGCTGGATTAGTTTGTGTATATTTAATTTGGTATATTTTTGTTTTCATCTTTGTTATTACAACATCAAATGTTATGTTATAGCTATGTAGAATGTTTTTTCTATATATATCAAGGAAGGCTACAGTATCTTAGTATTTTAAACGTTGTTGTTACAATGATATAAGAATTTCTAATTGCCTATCAAGCAGTTTACTTAACCTCTTCGTACAGCAATGAAAATACCGCCGCCTAAAAAGTTGTTGTTAGCCTAGGACAGTTTATTAGCTCGGGGCCAAGTATGTGGCGTCTTTTCTGGCGTGATTTTACAGGTGGCAGTTGTAACATGATCCTTCCCAAGATATTTTGCTCCTGCTTTTCACCCAATGTTAACTAGGTGCTGTTTACCCGTCGTATTTCAGGCATCAAGGGAATTAGCCAAATGAGTTGTCTGATATGTAGATTCTTGGGGATGATTATGTAGCCAGCATCAAGACAAGGACGGTTGGATCTACGAAATAAAATGGGAATGTTAGCAACCACGGAAACAGCCCTTAACGTTTATTCCCAGCTTACGTCGCTAGAGCCCCGGCCGATGGGAGAGATGAGGGTGTTTTCCGCGGGAGATAACATTTAAGTGTTCTGCTTGACCTCCCTACCACGTACGGCCAATGATGACTCCTACCTATCGGAGCAACCCGTAACAGTCTCCAACAGGCGAGTGGAAGGACTTTTCACTTATAATTGGCCTCCAGGGCCCCTCTTTCTATGAGAGGGCAGGACTTACTCCTAACAAAGAGGTTAAAGGTTCTTCCTCCTAGAGGCAGGCTGGCAGACATTCCAGAGGGTCTTCCCAGGGGAAGACTGCAGAACCAGCTATTACTGTGCCGCGGGGCGAGGCGGGATGGTGAATCTTGGGGCCACACCTTCACGGCCGCATCGTCACCAGAAGCACGATTAATTTCACTTGCCGGTGCCAAGATCTTGGAATGACTGCATTTTCTTGGCATATGAAAATACGGACTGTGTTGCTAAATTACGCTCAGCTGGGAGGGAGGGAGGTGCGTGTGCCCTGCGGTGCTGTACAATTGGCTTGTGGCTTAGCTCGAGGGGGCGGGAGTGCGCGGGCCCTTTGGTATGTAGGCCTATCAGAGGCACATCGTCAAACTTCACTTCCTTCTTGGCGACGACAGAGACGCCCGTCCGGCCACGCCACCTGGTGTGTCAACAGAGAAGAAGAGTTTCTGGCAGGTGAGGAACGTAGGGCCTCTTCCGGGGTACTGCTGGTCGTACGACGTTAATCCGTTGGTCGTGCGACGTTAACCCCCTTCAGTAAGACGACGTAAACTCTTGAGTACGATGAGGGAAACCCTTAAGAACGACGATATTCCATGACCACGATAAGTATAGTCATCGTGCTCTGGCGTTAAATCAACATAATGTTAGAATACTCGTGTAGGTCATCTTCATATATGGGTCTGGGATCCTGTAGTTGCATCATTACGCCATCAAGGCGCCTAACGGTACTCCATGGTCAGTGCTACCAACTCTGTCGACAGTAATTAGGTCCTCAGCGCTGTAGATGCATTATTTTACGTTTGTTGACAATCATAAACAACTGTCATAGTTATCAATGACACCAGCAGCCAGGGGAATGTTAAGGTCGGCCAAATATTAATCCCCGCTAGCTGCCAAACTGATCCATTGGCAGTGTAAACATCCACGTGGCAAGACAGTCCACTTGTAGCGCTGTTTAATGAAAACAACAACAAGTATCATTAAATAATATGAAAATTGATTATTGTCAACTGTATTGATAAGTACATGCAGTTTATCTTTAGAGAAATAATTGATTTTCGTTACGTTTAGAGAAAATGTTTACCAAATGGCGTCCTAGCTACGTCTCTTGGTTGTATGTCAACTGACTTATATTTCTCTCTTGTGTTGTGCACTTGGGAACATATTGTGTTTCATTTTCCCCGTGGACTCATAGGAATATATATATATATATATATATATATATATATATATATATATATATATATATATATATATATATATATATATATATATTATCCCAGGAGCTTTTTAAAGGTTCTTGTAGCCCAAGGCTGCGATACGTCCTGAAGCAGGAAAATGTAGACTCCTTTGAAGTGAGACGTTCTTTGACGAGACTGTACTCTGATACAGCCCCGCTGGAGTTATTTTTCACTCGGTGTGGCTACATCCGGTAACACACACACACACATTATATATATATATATATATTATATATATATATATATATATATATATATATATATATATATATATATAAAGGGGGCGAAGTGAGGATATTCCCTCAAAGGCTCAGTCCTCTGTTCTAAACGCTACCTCGCTAAGGCGAGAGATGACGAATAGTATGAAAAAAAGAAAGAGTGTGTGTGTGGATGAAAAAGATGAGAAGAAAGGAGAGGCATGTAGTACGTTGGAAGAGAGGACCTGAGTGTTCGAACACCAAGTTTTCGAAACTAATACGTGAGGCTAACGAGTGGTGTAGTGAGCGGCCTTGACGTGCACGACTCTGGGGAGACAATTCGCCAGGGTTCGCTCATCTAGCGTTTTGACGACTGTCTCCTGACGCCAGTTTCTAGTTATATATATATATATATATATATATATATATATATATATATATATATATATATATATATATATATCGAGTTTACACTGCGAGTGAAGTCACATTTAGCGAGGCAGTATCCCAGGGAGTACACACTCGTCAAAGAACTTCACACTCTGAAGGAGTACACATTTTATTGCAACTGAAAGTAAAGCAGCTTTGAGCTGCAGGAGCTTTGGGAAGTGATCATAAAGTTACACCAGGACGCTCTCTTGGAAATTGGTTCTGGGGTGATTATATATATATATATATATATATATATATATATATATATATATATATATATATATATATATATATATATATATGCTGCATGTATGCAATGCCAACTTTCACATTATCTGCAACAATTTACTGATGATCATCAAGTACCAATTACCAGGATAAGAAAGCGGCTCTCAGTTTTAATGGTCAAGTCTCTGCAATATATAAATCTGAGCTTAGCAGTTATTTTTACCGAAGCGAAGATCACTGGCAAAATAAACAACACACAGTGTCAGAGTAATCGTTACGTTGTGGAGATCTTTAATGAGAAGTATTTTACCACCGTATCAGTGGTGATGTAACACAATGGGACATAACTTAGTGCTCAAGAGGCAGTAAACGGCCGGTTGAAGAATTTGGAATTGCAACTACTTGAAAGAGCTAAAGATAAGACAAGATTTCAGTGGATGTTAGGATACGTAGCGTAGCCAGGTAATGACGCTAGTTAGGTTGGGTTATATAACGGTCTGACCTGGTGGTCTTGGCGGATGGTGAATGGTGGTGGTAAGAGAATGGATTAGAGGAATCGACAACCTTTGAGAAGGAGCCCCAGGTGCAGATCGGAGTCAGTTGTTCGTAGACTAAATAAGTTGTATTTTTCTGCAAGTGTTGCATCTTGTTGGTGTCCTCTGGTCGATTTTGAAACCGTCTTCTCTTCTCCAATGCTGGACTTGAAGCCTCCCTCCACCACATCCCCTCGTTTGATATGGTGCCACAGCCACTCCTGACAGCTCCTTTACAACCACAGCTCCTCCTCTGCATACCTCCTTACTACACACAACCCCTCTTCTGTCTGCATCCTTTGTGCCACATCCCCTATCTTGTCATCCCTGTTTCACTCCCCCTTTGCTATCTCTTCCCTTTGTGTCAAACCCGTCCTCTTGTCTGCTGCCAGTGTACCACACCCCCTCTCCTGTCTGCTCCCTGGGTAGCACCCCACCCACTCCTCCCCGTTGTTTACTCCCTGTGTAGTAAGACCTCTATTCTCCCGCCACGGTACCATACCCCTCTCTTGTCAGCTGTTATTTTACCCCACCCCTCCCCCGTCTTCTGTCATTATACCCACATCAGATCTCCTCTCCCTCTTGCACCACTGCCGTTCCTCTGCTTTGTCTTCTCCTCTCCAGCTCCCCAGTAACATCCATCTGTGCCACACATCCCCTGTCCGATCAGTTTTCTCTTTACCTCTGTTCGCTTCTTCTGTTTGACCCATCTGCAGCAAGCCTCTCCTTTGTTTACTCCACTCTGGCCACATTTCCCTTCCTCTTTCTTATTTCCTCTGGATCACGTCTCCCCTTCCCGTCTTTGTTCCTGGAGACCACATAACCTCTTCCCTTGATTCCGCCGCACACCACATCCTTACCCAGTCTGTTTTCCCACCGTGTTAGAAGTGCGCCTTGTGTAGTTGCTGTTGCCCCTTCGTGATTCCCTGCTGGCCTGGAGCGCGTCTAGTCTGATGCCGTAGCCTCACAGCAGGACACCACCTTCCTCACCTAGGGCTGTAGCCTGACCGGCATACCATATGATGTCATTCAAAAATGCCGTTGTTGTAGCGGACACTTTTTGTATGCCGTCAGTGTCGCAGAAGCAACATCAGTGCGTCGTATGATTGCCACAAGAGGAGCCCCAGTGGAACACTCGCTGAATAAGGTGTCCGTGGCCGTTGATTCTAAGCAGTCGTAGGGAAGATAAGTGGTTAAAGATACGGAAAAAGAATTATTGTAGCAGGGAAGATGGGTGGAGGTGAGGGATGGTTGGTGAGGTGGAGCGACCAGCTGGACTGGTGTAGTACCAATCTGACCCTCGGGAGTTGATACTGCTACCCATGTTCTGACTTTTACACAGGTAAATTAGTGTCTTATGTTTGGCTATACTATTACCATCCTCACGTGGAGGTGTTGTGGTGTAACCTGGAGCCATGTTACACCCTTTGTGTCAGTAGGTTGGAGACAACAGCCGACCAACTTAGGTGTATTGAAGTGATACTCTGAACCATCTCACACTCAAATATGCTGCAGCTTAGGTGTATTGAAGTGGTACTCGGAACCATCTTACACTCAGATATGCTGGTTCTTCATTCTCTCTCGTGAGAATCAAGCCATCGGGGTACACTTAATCTTGTTCGTACACTCGCGTACACATGTATTCTTACGTTTCAACCTCTTTTCTTTAGCTTTTTCTCATCCTTTCTTTTCTTAGATTATTCATTTTTTTTTTTCTCCTTTTCTTTTTCCCTGCCTCCTGTAGTTTGCATCAAGACCTGACCTTGGGGGAGGACTCCTGCCTGTGACTGGTGACTGAGTATGAACGCATGTGAATGCCTCCCATGCTAGCAATATGGATATGCTAGGATAAATATTCTCCAGAGGGGACGTGTAACTTAGAAGTTAGTGCTTAAAATGTTACCGAGGCATTTAATGACTCTCCGGGTGGTGATGCCAGCCGGTGTATATATGGCTGGGTACAAGATGTATGTTGAGATGTTTATTGCAGCGGGTGTAGCCTTTTGCCTGGGTGGGTCGGGGGGGGGGGGGGCGCATGGCCTTGGGAAGATGGCATGGGTGGCGTGCCACCTGCCATCTGGAGGACCACCTCGCCCAAGACCACAGGTGGCTCCTGCTGTTACTGAAATACGTTTACATTGAGAAACCAGGATGTGTGTGTGTGTGTGTGTGTGTGTGTGTGTGTGTGTGTGTGTGTGTGTGTTTGATGAGGACTGGGAGAGGATACATGAGTTACTGTTGGAGGGAGAAGATGGGTGAGAGAGAAAGACAAGGAAGCATGACTTACTTAAAGAGGATAGATGAGGAGGAAGAATGAGGAAGTACATGTTAATGAGGGAAAAGAAAGGAAGTAGACAGCATCAGTAGGAGGGTTGGTGGAGGGTTTGGCCAGCACCGCTGTCATTACTACCTCACTCCACTGGCCATAGCCGGTCACTGAGGTGATGACAGACGTGAGAGGTGGCACATCGGTAGTTAAGGACATGGAGAACAATAGGTTGTTGGGAAGAGTGATGAGACGGACGAGGTTATTCTGTTAGTAGTTTAACACCTTTATTTAAGTTAGGAAGAGGAGAGAGAGAGAGAGAGAGAGAGAGAGAGAGAGAGAGAGAGAGAGAGAGAGAGAGAGAGAGAGAAGCGAGGAGAGGGATTAGTGCAAGGGTGAGGGGATTGAGTAGAGTGAGAGCTGGTACGACAAAGGCCACCTGTGGCAAGCTGGGGACTTGGAGTTAGAGGTTGGGGAAGTGTGGTTGCCACGCTTGTGGGAGGTGCGTCCATGATATGACCCGCTGGTGAGAGAGGCATCCATGGTATGACCTCACGACTCACTACGTCCCTGGCAGGCGCCCCTCATGTTTTATCAGTCTATCTCACCATCACAGACAGTGACCAGAAATATTTTCAGTGTTGTCTGTTTCGTCGAATTAAGCGTGTATACGTGCTACAGTCGTGCCATCGAAGTGTGTTATGTGCTTACTTAGGGGGGTACAGCAGGGAGCGTTTGTTTATTGTTTTAGTTGGGATGGTGGCACGTTGATGCGGGTAGCGATGCTCTGCTGCCACGCTCGTGATAGCGACGTGGCGGAAGATGATGAACTCAAGGGTAGTGGCCTTCCTCAAGCATATTAATATTACTTGCTTCATGACCTCGAAGTGTCTACCTTTCTTCCTGAAAGATATGTTGATAATGATCATTAACTGTGAGTGTTACGTAGTTATTTTTATAATGATCATTAACTGTGAATATTACGTAGATTATGTTTATGATGATCATCAATTGTGAATATTACGTAGATATGTTTATAATGATCATCAACTGTGAATATTACTTAAGACTGTCGCATGACTTCCGCCAGGCCTTACCCGCCGCCCTCACCATAAAGCAGAAGCCTTCATATAAGACGCGGCTGGCTCCTCCCACCTCATCTCTACATCTCACAAATATCACGAGACTCCGCTGTATTTATCAGATTTAGCCTAATGGCCGTGCCTGCACCTGCCGCCATCAGATTGGTCCGTCGTGCTCACCGAAAATAACAAACCAGCATCACGCCTCACTGTGGGGATGGTGCGCCGCCAGCCGGCTCCTGTAGCTGGGGTTGGAGGTGGTGTCCTGCAGGGGTGATAAGGTGATGGTATGATGGTAGTCTGGTGTTCATGGAGTGCTGTTATGGTCAGAGTGGGTTAGATGTGCTGATTGTATGGCGTTATAATGGTGGGTGGGTTTGGTGTTGGTGGAGGAGTGGTTGGGGTGATTGTGGAGGGATAAGGACTGGTTTGGTACATAAAGTGCGGGACCTGTACATTCGAGGGGAGTGGGATGGGGGCGGCTCACCTCCCTTACATTCTTATCATACATGGGGTGGAGGTGTGATGTAGTGGTGGTGTTGGGACGATGTGGGACAGCTCGGGGACGTCACAGCGCGAGACGGTAAGGGCACTTGGCAGTGGGAGAATGGTGGGGGACAGAACAATAGGAGACACCAAGGACACTCAGCAGTATGAGACGATATTGGAACCTGCCGGTGTGAGGTAGTGAACACAGTAGACAGCGTAAGACAGTGAGGGACCTTGGTAGTGTGGTGGTGAGAGCACTCGCCATTGTGAGACAGGACACTTGACGTATGAGATTAAGAGGGGACATGACGGTCTTAGACACCTAGCGCACTTGACAGTGTGAGGCACACCCGAGTCTGAACGTGAAGTGGCAAGGGAGTCCTGGGGACTAGGTGAAGGTGAGGGAGCGCAGCGAGGCGAGGCGTGCCCGTCTGCCCGCCCATGGCTGCTGCTGGAACCAGGGTCGTGATGGTCTGGTACAGTTGGCGCGTCTCAGGGCTGCCGGCTGCTTCAGGCTTCATCATGAATGTTTGAGTCGGCAGCCGTCACGTTGTTGAGGGGATGCCAGGGCCGCTACGTCCTCCGTGCTTACCTTGGATCTACCGAGGTCATTATGACATCAGTGCAGCCCTCTGCCAGGTCCCACCAATTACCGCGCACCCACCGAACCTCAAGGTCACAGTGACTGTAAAACGAAACCTCTTTTGTGAACTCCCCATCCTCTCTCAGCTCTCCCCTACACACTCCCTTCCTCTCCTAGCACGCCTTACCTCTCCCAACGCTCTCACAGCATATTGTGGACAACAAATTTAGGTGATGCGTAGATTATTCCTCTTATTGAATCAGTCTTGTTGCTGGTCTCTGTTGTGCGAGTCCAGTTTTGCGATGCTTATAGAGGGCTCGGAGACACTTTAAAAAGCCATCACAGAGGGAGTTCTCTGCTGGAATCTGGTATTCCCTGCCGTCCCAACTAGCTCCACACTGTGCCTGCTTTATATTTAAGATCTGCAGGGGTAACCTCTGCCAAATACTGTATTTGCTAGCCGGAAATGTGGGTTGGGCACGCCAAGTGTGGAGATGGATAATCCAAGGAGGCCCCGACGTAATGATACCAACGACCCCCTACCCACAACGACAGTTGGAAAATGGAAAGGAATCCGTAACGTGAAGTGGGGTCCTCATGGGCACGGGGTAGGGCCTCTCGATGCTGTTGGTCAGAGTGAGCAAGGATGAGGGTGGTGGCCTAGGTGTCGGGGTTGAAGGCCTGAGGGTTGCTGGCGCCCCCCACACCGACCTCACCTTCACCTCTGGCAGGCGAGGAACACCCCAGAGGTATGCTGTCACGAGTAATTCTGTTGTTCTCCTCAAAAGTCAGACTCACGCAGACATTTTCATATTTTATATATGTTAACATGTTCTTGTGATGTTCTTCATGTGCAGTCACTCGTTTGTACTGTGCGAGAAGGAAGTTCTACACACGTGGAGCCCCGTCTCCTGAGCTGTCTGCTTTATCACTGTGTGTGTGTGTGTGTGTGTGTGTGTGTGTGTGTGTGTGTGTGTGTGTGTGTGTTTTGTCACGTACAACACTAATTCGAGCGACTGTACATCGTGCTTGGGCGGCGAGTCTCTGGGGCCTGCCTTCATGGCCCAGCTGCCCAACACGAGCTACTGATGCTAGATGCCCCACGTTTGTAACGTGCATTTAATCACCCAGAGATCCTACCATTCACAATTAAGATCTTCATAAACTAAACAGGAAGGTTATCATTGGTGGTGAGTAGGTACTGATCAAGTTGGCGGCAGGGTTAAAGTTTGATGCTGTCTTCACAGTAGTGCAGCTCAGTCTGGTGGCTGGACTGGAGTTAGATACTGTTGTAGCGGTAGTATATCATGCCACGATCTGGGTTGGAATCCATATACTGTGGGTGTAGAAGATAACACACTGTCGCAGCCAGCTGTGCCCCAGCCATGCCATACCTGGTCCAGTTATATGATGAACCCAACAGACTCTCGGGTAAGAACCCTACCAGATGATCACAGTTCTGTATGGCTCACACAGTGTACTGGTAGGGTCACACCAGTTCCGATCCCTTAACTTGACTACAGTGGCTGCTGGTGCACTGGGCTGACCACTTGAGGCTCGGCCGCGTGGTCAGGTCAGCAACCATCCTCTGAGTCGTCTTGTACAGCATCAAAACAATTACCACTGGCTTCAGAGACTGTACACCGTGGTTATTGATGTGGACAGTCCCCACCACTGACCGCCCTCCCCCAGAGACTGTACACCGTGGTTATTGATGTGGACAGTCCCCACCACTGACCGCCCTCCCCCAGAGACTGTACAGCGTGGTTATTGATGTGGACAGTCCCCACCACTGACCGCCCTCCCCCAGAGACTGTACACCGTGGTTATTGATGTGGACAGTCCCCACCACTGACCGCCCTCCCCCAGAGACTGTACGCCGTGGTTATTGATGTGGACAGTCCCCACCACTGACCGCCCTCCCCCAGAGACTGTACGCCGTGGTTATTGATGTGGACAGTCCCCACCACCGACCGCCCTCCCCCAGAGACTGTACACCGTGGTTATTGATGTGTGCAGTCCCCACCCGTGGCCACACTCCCCCAGAGACTGTACGCCACGATTATTGACGTCTGCGGTTATAACCAGTGGCCACCCTTCCCTAGAAAATGTGAACACTGTGGCTCATGGTTATTGATATGTGCAGCCCCCACCATTGGCCTCCCTCCCCCCAAAAGTGTACATCATGGTTGTTAATGTGTGCAGTCCACACCAGTGGCCACCCTCCAGGGACTGCACACCATGGTTGTTGATGTGTGTAAGTCCTCATCACTGGCCACAAACTTCAAGCCTGTATTATGGAAATGTCGTCGTACAGAAATGAAACTGTTCAGCCCTCATTTATAATGTAGTAGATGCGTCATGATGGAACTTATGGAGGGTAGATGATCGGAATACCTCGGTGGGAAATAGGGGGGGCGCCTCCCCTCATACCCCTCTTAGCGGGTCTTCGCGGCTATCGCTTCTTCAAGGGACCCCATTTCCCCTGTTGGTGGGGCTCCCCGAGACCCACATTCTCAAGTCTACAGCGCCAAGGCCGCCGGCTGGCCCTCACGCACCTCCGCACGACCACAGCGCGTGGCTACTGGTGTCGGTGTACAGGGTACTTTCGTGGTCAGTGGAGTGTGGTGGGACTTACCGCTGAGCCCCACACGGTCACCCCGACGTAAAGAAAATGGTATCCACAAGCATTTTAATTTCCCGGCAGGCTGTGTGGGCTCCACTGGCCAGCTGATATGGCTCCATAAAGATACGATGACTTGGCCGCCACTAGGAATACTTGGCTCGATCCACTAACCCCTGGGCCTGATGGTGATGGGAATGTTGGAGTCGATGGTGTTGGTGATGCTAGGGTAGATGAGATGGTGTTGGAGTCGATAGTGTTGGTCGATGAGATGGTGTTGGAGTCGATAGTGTTGGTCGATGAGATGGTGTTGGAGTCGATAGTGTTGGTCGATGAGATGGTGTTGGAGTCGATAGTGTTGGTCGATGAGATGGTGTTGGAGTCGATAGTGTTGGTCGATGAGATGGTGTTGGAGTCGATAGTGTTGGTGATGCTAGAGTCGATGAGACGGTGTTGGAGTCAATAATAATAGTGATGGTGGTAGTAATGGCATGGGAGTATATAGAGGTGATGATGGTGGTGATATTTGGAGTTTGATCGCGATGATTATGATGGTGTTGGAGGAGTTGTTGGTGGTGGTGATGATGGCACTGGAGATGGTGGTGGAGGAGGTTATGGCGGTGGAGGCGATTGTGGTGATGGTGGTGGTAGGGTTAAAGTTGGTGATGTGGTGGTGATACTGATGTCAGAGTCGATGGATGTGGTAGCGTTGATGATGTTGATGGTCACGTGTGTCTCGTGATGTGGAAGATGATGTTGGTAATGATGTAATGCCGCACGTTAATGATAGTGGCACTGGGGTTGAAGATGGTGGATGTGTTTATGGGAGTCATGTTAATGTTACAAATGGTGATGGTGATGGTGTAGTCTGAAGGGATGATAGTGATGACGATGATGGTCGTTGTGGTGTCCTGATTTATAATGATCAACATAACACGGGTAGAAACATGCCTCAGTCATGGACCAGCTTGGGTGAATGGAGAAGTGATTACAGAAAAACTTAGAAATCAGTCAGGGCTCCGCGAGAGACTATAAACCATAATAGTTAAGATAAGAAGGTTTATAAAGAGAGGGAAAGATGAAAAGGGAAGGGAATTCCAAGGAAGGTTTATAAAGAGAGGGAAAGATGAGAAGGGAAGGGAATTCCACAACGTAGCTGCTTTAGAGAAGGAGGAGGTATCGTAAAGTCAATCCTTGTGTGGGAAGCAGCAGCCAGGCGTGTGCACACAGCCCACGAGAACAGTGGCCAAAATATATCTGTTGAACAGAGAGAGAGAGAGAGAGAGAGAGAGAGAGAGAGAGAGAGAGAGAGAGAGAGAGAGAGCGCAACAGCAGTAGCATCGAGGCGTACGGAAAGGGATGGTTGAAGCGAGGTGGTGCCGCCTGGCAAATAAATGAGTCGGAAGGCTTTTGCTTCCACTCGCGTTTGTAGAGTAGATGGAACAGGAACTAAAACCGGATATGGGAGTAGTATTCTTTACTATGGCTTCTCACTAGATAATTATTATAGAACCTATACAGCACCCACGACATCCACGGCTTTTGGGAAGCGGACTTTGTCATGTTAATTGCGCGGGGCGTCCAGGATAATGTCGTTGTTCTTATTCTGTTTACGTTATTACATTGTTGAATTGTGGTGTATCGAATTTGAAGAGGGAAAACAAAGTGACTTTTAGGTATAGATATAGGGAGAAGTTGCGTTTTAGAACTGTCAGAGTTAGGTGACTTTCCCCATTCCGTGATAATGAATAGGTCCGAAGTGACAGAACGAGTATTAGGAGGAGGGGAGGGAAAGTCTGTGAAGTGGAATCATTAGCATAAGAGTCAATAGGGTTAGAAGTTGAAGAGGTCAGAACTCTGAGGAGGAACGCTCTGTTGATAGGATGAGAGAGGGAAGTCGCTCCATCATCGACTGCTGTGTTGGAACCGCCCGAGTGGAAGCTACGCTTTACATTCAAGAGAGAAGCAGAAAAACAAAAGGATTAAGTTGATAAAGCTAAGACTTATGGCCTCAACCTATTATATATATATGCTCTGGTGATGTCGAGAGCTATTATAAAAGTTTCTATAAAATCCATGAGAGATGACCAAAAGTGAGTCAAATAGAAATCTTCTCCTGGAGACCTATCGCTGTGAAATCTTTGTTTATAATAATAAGGGAATGAAACTCCAGCTGTTAAAGACTGTGAATTATAGAGTGTTTCAGACTCTGGAGACCGCCGAAAATGAGAGCGATGGAGCGGTTGTTGGAGAAAGCTTGGGGCGGTCTCCTTCCCTAGGGATAGGCTGCACCGAGGCATGCTTCTAGGAGGAAGGAAAAGTCTTGGATGTTAGACAGGAGAGATAAGCGAGGAAGGAACGGAGGTAGCGCGGAAGTTGTAGTAGTAAGGGGCGATGGTGGTGTTGGTTGGTCGTCATAGTAATGGTTGTGGTGCTGGTTGTGAGGGGTGGTGGTTGTGAGGGAGGCATGTTGTGATGGCCATCATGTTGGTATTGGTTGTGGTAATGTTAGCTGTGATCTTGGCAGTATCGCATATTTCCTATTTATGATCATTGATCACACGATGATGCAATTATTTTGTCATTTTCTCGGTAATTTTAGAAATATGCCAAGAATTTATTAATGAAAATGTGCTGGAGCATATTTTCTCCTCGTGCCTGGTGATGCAACTCAAATGTATTTGATAATTTTTTGAGATTAATACCATTCATTATCTCAAACTTTAAAAAGTGTGTATGTTACCATAACTTTCAACTAATCATTTTAATGTAATTAAGTACATACATATAATCATCGTCAGAAATAAAAAAAGAAATATAACTTTTATATATGATTTTATTTAGCTACAGATTACATTTCTGTAATGTAACCGTTTTACTAAAGAGAGAAGGATGTCCCTGGCTCGTTTAGTGAGTTTGCTGTATCAAATATTCACGATGTTTCTTCGATTATTGAGCACGTTGCCAACAAAGAAGCAATTGTCGTACGGCGCTTGCTTTTTATTATTATTATTATTATTATTGTTATTATTATTACTATTATTATTATTATTATTATCATTGCTACTACTACTACTACTACTACTACTACTACTACTACTACTATCATTATTATTGTTATTATTATTATTATTATTATTATTATTATCATTATTATTCAAGGCACCAGACTTCCTTCAGCCTTTTATTTTTTAGGCATTTACAGCACCCGAAGCGGTTTTTTTTTTTCTTATAGGGCTGAGACTTCTCGTCTTCCTAGGAAGCAGCAATGAAATCAAAATGAATAACCTTCCTGAATTTACATTTCCCGCCTGTCGGTTTAGTCCATTGTCTATGAGTTTTTTTGCTTTTAGTAATGCATATTGAGATACTGCTGTGGTATCTGTGAGCATTTATTAAAACGTAATGAAATACAGGAAATTAATTTCTTCTTTATCTGTAGTATATGTTGTTGCACTGTACGTGTGTAGTTTGAATATTTAAAAGTGAATGATTTTGGTGGTGCTGCTCCTGTTTACCTAAAATTTAATCCAAAGGGATAAAGCCCTTGTATAACATGATTATGTAAATCAGTGCATGATAAAGAACTGTTGTGCAGCTATTGATGATGATGGTTATGGTAGTGTTGATAATGCTGGTTGTGGTTCTACTAATGATGGTGATGTTTATGTAGCTAATGGTGATGGTGTCATTATAGGTCTCTTGCTCCGATGTTGATTGCAGTGATATTCTTATCATTGCTCTAGCCCAACTGGAAATGTTATAGAAAAATTTGGTATATACAGTCTGGGTTCAAGTTAGGCGGCGGTAGCCTTAGTTAGTTGGTTTGAAGGTAAGGAATAGGTGACTGGTAACGAAATAGGTAAGGAATAGGTGACGGAACGAAATAGGTAAGGAATAGGTGACTGGTAACAAAATAGGTAAGGAATAGGTGACTGGGAACGAAATAGGTAAGGAATAGGTGACTGAGAACGAAATAGGTAAGGAATAGGTGACTGGGAACGAAATAGGTAAGGAATAGGTGACTGGGAACGAAATAAGTAGTGTTCGATGGTTCGTGCCTCGCGTGTGGTAAGTGGGTGGTGTGTGTGCAATTAGCAGTAGCAGAGTAGATGATGGATGATGCTTGGTGTTTCGCAGGTGATGGGTGGCAGGTAGTGGAAGGTGGAAGGTAGGTTATTAATGTTAGAGTAGGTAGCAGACCGTTGATAAGGGGGTTGTTAAGTAAACGGTTGGTGGAGAATGGTTGACATGGTGAAAAGTATATAGGTAGAATTTGAATGGCAGGTTACTAGTAAATGGACAATATTGAGTGATGCTAGCTTGCTGGAGGGTGGCAGGAGAGTGGTGGTAATGGTTGAGGTGTAACACGTCAGTGCTGGCGGGGGAGCTGGGAGGGTCAGCTCTGGTCCAGTGCTTCCACAGTTAAATTCGCCCTGAAACATCGGAGGAATTTGCCGGTGTAGATACAGTTTTCTTGGGCCTTGGTTACCCACACAAACTTGAGCTTATTGTTAAGAGATTTAATTTTTATCGGAGTTCCCTGCTAGCTGGGTCTTACCTATGGTAATTACCGTTGTAGCCGGACGAAAATGGTCGTATATGAGCATTTTCTTGTTCTCGTTAAGGTTTAGCGTGCAGCTGGTGCTAACCTGAAGGTGCAAGGGAGGAGGTTATGTAGATTCATTTCCTTTACGTCAGTGAAGGGAATGTTACTTAGGGTGGTAATGGACGTAGTAATATGTGAGGGTTGGAGGAAGTTTATGTTATGTAATTCTGTATATCACATCCGTCAGGTATATTTATTCATGTCATGGTTAGTATGGTAATGTTAAGTACGTAATGCATTAGGCTCGTCTCCCTCTGGTTTTGAACCAAAGACTACCTTTGGTTTTGAGCGCTCGTCATGCGCTCTGTCGGCAATGGACTTGCTCCTTCGTGTCTCAGTATCGCTTTGTGTATCTTGTTTGTTGGTGAATAAACTTGACGTGTCTCGTCTTTACCGTCGTCTTTGTTTCATTATTCCCGCAAAGGTATGGGTGCGTCACTGAATATGGTTGGTGAGAATACTGTGGGAATAGGCTGTAGGCTAGTACACGTTTGTGGGAAAAGATGTGTTGAAACATTCGTGGGTAAGAGCTTGGATTGTTTGTAGGCAAGGTGTAGGGACAGCAGTGTGTGTGAGAGGACTCAGGAGTGTTTAGTGGGAGATTTTATGTGTGGGAAGGTATGTGTAATTTCCTCTTTGTAATTACGTATTCGTACATTATGGGAGGGAGTTTTACAGTCCTACGGCACCGTCTCTTGAAAGTAGGGATAGAGGCGGAGGGGTATGTGTGCATGATGAGGTATGTTGTGTGAAGGTAGTGTGAAGGATGGTGTCACACCGCTGCCGCCTTCTCAGTTACACACCACTGGACCACCACCACCAGGATGATTGATGGTCGCCACTGTTGAATGGTAGTGTAGACCGTAGTCAGGCTGTAGGGTTTTCTTACACACACACACACACACAGAGAGAGAGAGAGAGAGAGAGAGAGAGAGAGAGAGAGAGAGAGAGAGAGAGAGAGAGAGAGAGAGAGTCGTTAGTAAGTGTGAGTGAAGGCACCACTTTGTCACGAGGCAGCATATATGGACACCGGAGATAATGGTTTTGTGACGACATATCATTGGCAGAGGTGGTAGGTGCAACTGACGGTGTTATCTGTCGCTTGGGCTGGCGGGATATTGGTTGCTGCTTCAGTATATTCATCCTATGCTGAGTGGCGCTTGCTTGTTTAAATAAGTCTGGGTAGTAGCTTGAAAATAACGTTTAATGATCGTAATTTTTAACTGAAACCAATTCAATGTTAATCTCGGGGCCACATCTAAGTTAGTTTTGGTTTGTGTTTAAATGATTTAGTAAAGTAAGGTTTTGTAAGGAAGTGTTTGAATGAAATTTACTTCTTTAGTTATTATTGTGCGTGTAGTTGGAGTTGTTAATAAACACTGTTTTCTGTGAATAGTGACTAGATGGACTTGTGCACATTGAATCTAAATTTCTTTTTATTATCTTACATCGTGGCGCCGGAACCTGCTTGTTTTGTTTTCAAGTGTTTCGTTCTGTAAAAAAAGAAAAAAAAGTAGGGTTGGAGGGAGAATTTTAAAAAAAAGAGAGAGAGGGGGAAGTTTGTGTTGATAGTAGTACCATTACTACTTATGTGTGCTGGGGATTGGAGAACAGTGCCATTATTGTACGCAATGGGTGTACTAGGCTGTGGTACTAGGCTGTGGAAACGCAACAGTCAGCAAGCCTGGTTGCAAACGCCACCATAACATTAAAATGTCAAACTGTAACGGTAACAGTTTACAGTGAAGCACATATGGGGAAATTATTTCGAAATTAATTGAGCAGTTGCTATCAAATTCCTGTTTATCCATAATTTAGGATATATGTGTGAAGCTGAATATGAAAATGAAAAGAATGTTCATATATTTTCGCTCTCTCATCAAAGTAATATTATGAAACTATACGAGCATTGCTTATGACTAACTAATGTGACAGATATTTCATTGGTATTTGATTTACTTTTAGACTAAAATTTCATCATATTATCACAAAAGAAGCTAAAATGAAGGTAATATCTCTTAGTACTTCTGTGTCACTACAAGTAGTAAAATGGAAACAAGATGTGTATATTAAAGGTAAACAGTAGCGTAGCATCGTGCATAGCCAATCTAAACTTCAGGAATATTTAATTTCATAATGGTCCTTCCCCTAGGTAATATCGCCCAGGAGGACCTCCACCCCATCCCTCGCCCTTTCTTTCGCTTTGTCTGATGATTTATTTGAGGCCATCTCTTGTGATTGATCACTTGCTGACCTGGTCCCCAGTGTAACATTGTGTTGTCGTTGTAGGTACGGAAAATTGGCGGCGGCGGGTTCGGGGAGATCTACGAAGGTCAGGACCTGGTGACCCGCGAGCAGGTGGCCCTCAAGCTGGAGTCTGCCAAGCAACCCAAGCAGGTCCTCAAGATGGAGGTGGCCGTCCTCAAAAAGCTCCAAGGTGAGTATTCTATCCACTTGATCTACTAATTGTATTCGTACTTATGATGGTTTTAATGGTTTGATAAGTAGTAATAAGGCATGCATGGGTGGAGTTGTGTTAGGGCTACATAGGGAATGTGTATATGGTCAACTTGACTAACGTTATTTTAATCACAGCTTTACCGGATTTTCACACACTAAACATCTAGATATTTTCCATCTTTACCCACAGATGACACAGTCATGTCCTGATAACGGGCAGTGGTAGACAATTTTAGAAACCTGTCTCCAGCTACGTTATGGCTAGCTTTGTGAACAAGGAGTCTAGTTAACGTCTCGATCATTTTCCTAATTCTGAAAATCATCACCTTTGTGAACTAGTGTTTTGATTTACCGTTCATTGCTCACTCAAATTCATTACCCCACATGAGTACACCTGTTTGACCCTTAGGTATGATGGCCTGGCATTTAACTTGACCTCTCAAGGTCAGGTCAGAGGCCTGGCCATCATACCCGAGGCTCTTCCTGTGTTCAGGGGGTTTTATCGTCATGCTTAAAGGCCGTAGGTTAGGTTCAAGACGATAACCAGGAACAGTTTCATTTATCACGAACCAGCACCGATGGTGTAAGTACTGTGTGTAGATGTAGGACGTAAAGAGGGATTTAGATTCACATTACCTGGTAACAGAAAGTGTGTTAGTGTTTGGTTATTGATATGATAAAAACTATCATTCCTGTAAAATTTTGTTTTGTTCGTAAGCAATAAGTAATTTGGAAAGGGTAAGATTATTCCATAGGTAAATCAGGTGCAGTACTCTTGTCTTGATTTTGTTCTTGATTTTGATAATCTGCACAAAATCATTAACCTTTTACAGTGTGTACTAAATGTCTGAGGATATCTCAAGCAGTGAATCATTATAAGAAATGAGTTCTGCGATTTAAAAGGAGAATCTCCTGATATTACATAATGTTAGCATTAAACTTTTTCAATTGCTTGATAAACATTTCCTCTGTTTTCAACCATTATCGAGAAAGTTTTGATATTATTGATGAAGATATTAAGGCATAACAGCGGAGAAGGGAAGATAGATGGAGGTGACGCAACCTTTGAATTTTTAAACCTTATTGATGACACAGTTCTTTGGAGGATGCAGGGATACAACAGCCTGAGGACCTAACGTGAAATTAGACAAGAAACTTGTAACCGAAAAGTTAAGGAATGCTTTTCTAGTACAAGAATGGAGGATGATTGGGATAAACCGATTGATACCATAGTAAATGGACATCTTACAAAAGTGTAAGACATACGCTAGGAGAGAAGTTCAAGAGATAGGGCCCCACAGGTGCAAGACTCCTTCGTTGTTTACAAGTGTGTAATTACACAAAATCAATTTCGGAAGCCATGCCAAGGATGCTGCATAAAACAGTGCATTAATTTGGCACATGATCTCTGTCCCTAGTACGGAAAATAGAATATGTCCACAGTTAGGTGCCGTAAATATGAATCCCTGAAGGTTGGTTGGTTGTGTGGGCTTTAGGTCCATCAATTACCAAGGTCATTAAGGCCGTCAAGGTCGTACTACACGACCGAAAAATCTTTTAATACCTTCCTCAGGCGTTAGGGATGATTCTTAAACCACGACGCTCTGTTTATGTGGTCCTTGTATAAAGATTAATGTATTATAACATTTTTAGGTATGGATATACAGATGATACATGTCTACCTCCAAAAATATTAAGTAGCAGTTTTAATATCGTGGTTCTCTTGTGATTTTTCCTCCAACGTCATATATAAATGAGTGTTGTTTCATACCTTGATCCCGTACACTGTGACGCCTTTGGCATTTATTAAGTTCTGGACCTCACTCGCATTTTGAGCAGTCGGAGTATAAATACACGTTATTGACCTCGATGTCTGTGATAAAACTCCTGAGATATGAATGTTGTCATTTTGGATCACGATAAATGGCGAGTTATGCATGAAATTTGCTGGCTGGTGTATGAGGTAAATGAAACAATTTTATGTACAAGTAGAATGTGAAGAAACATATTTTTAATGTGAATAGATTAAAGACACGAATCACTCTTTCTTGTAACTGAATTATCCTTAAGACTACGTTCTTCGCCCAAGGTTGTTCAAGAAACCTATCCAAACTCAGGAAAGTAATCTAAACGTTAAAACGAAGCCTAATACGGGCCAGACACATGGGCAAAACGTTGTCGGCATAATGGTCCCTGATAACATGAAGTGAAATATAATATTCTGTTTTACACGAGATTCTCTTTTCTACAACTGTTGAAAACGAAGTGTTTTGGGATAATTGAAAGAGCAGACATCGGTCAGCTTTTGGCAACAATTTATAATGTAAAAGAATTTGACGGCGATCACTGTCGGGTTTGAATTTTATCTAACCAAATTTCTGGGGTTGACTGCGGCTGTGTCACTACTAGCATTTGAATCTGTGCGGGCTTGTGAAAGCGTCACTGTCAGCGGTGCTAACCGATACACCTTAACTGTACATCTCACGGCCAGAAGGGTAGTTAGTGAAGATTGCCTCCATACCTTATTAAAGTTTTCCCGATAATAGTGCATCGTATCAAAGACCATTCTATACAGTTGCAAGAAGAAAACATTTAGCCTGCTTTTAATGATTAATCTATTATTATTCTGTCCTCGTCCGGCTAATGGACAGATATGACAAACATTAGATATTAAGTGATTTTCCATGTACAACCTAATAATTTATCTGTAATGAAATTACTTTCTCAACTACCCGAAGCTTTGGAACTCGGTGCCCTATCGTGTCATTCCCAGTAGCTGTGGCTAGGCACCTTTCAATAGACAGGTTTTTATCTACCTCCAAAATTCATAAATACTCCTCTTGAGTCTTCTTTTTTTTCTTTTCAATAACCTCTTTATTCTTCAGTTAAATACAAAGAGACTCACGGAACAGGAGATGCCTTCCGCTCGTTTATGTCATATGCCATTTCCTTTCGCTTTCAATTCCCCCAGATTCGTAGCTCGTCTTCTTATATGCATTTCCTTGTTGTCTAAACTTACAGTAAAGAAAACTTCTTATTTTACCATGATGTTCGATTCGATAGAGGAGCGTTCCACTACACCGCCGAACCCCTCGTCTCTCACAGAAGTAAATGATTGACGACTTGCAGTGTGAGGCACCGCTGACTGAGGGAACAGGGATAATCAAGCGTAACACTTTATCACGTAGGAGGTTGAAGAAGAGTGATGATTATCAGGCAGGAGTAAGGGGAGACCTGTAACGAATAGAAATTACCTTATTGGAAGATGAAGGATGCATGATCCTTGTTGGGTCACCAATGGTGTGCTGCAGGGCTGGGTTCTCGGACCATTGCACACCTTGATTTATGTGTGTAGTTGCCAGAAGGACTGAACTCGTACCTGAATGTGTTTGCCGATGATGACCAGATCATGAGGAAAGCAGATAATGATGAGGATTACATCTGATTATGAAGGTACTTAGATTAATCCCGAAGTTGGTTGGATACATGGTCCATGCAATTCACCCGAGTTACTGAAAATCATTTGGGATTGGATTGGTGAAAGAAGTCTTCTTTACGGATATCAATGAACGGGAAATTAACAGCGGCAATTTGTGTGAAAGTTACTTGAGAGTTTGACATAGTTTATTTTCATGTATCTTATTTCATTTTACATTTATTTGTTGATTTATTTAGTTTTATGTCTCAATTACAGCCGTGAAAAAAAAAATTAGCTTAGATAATAGCCCTGCATTTTGTGAGAATAAGAAAATGGTAATGGTGTGGAATATCATAGCGATGGCTAGGACATAAGATATGGTTTACTTTGTTGAGAACATTTGCATTCTACTTTGGATATATCATGTAGACAACCCAGGATGATGTGTAAAGGTATCATTTGAGTAATATCTTCTTCCTTTTCTCTCACCTTACTTTGAAGGTGTTAAAGATATTTCAGTTGGTGGTTATATATTCACGTTAACAGCTGTCTCGACCGTTGAAGTTGATACGCCAGGCTAAGGCTTAGCCAACCAGTCTTATATGGTTCGTTTACAAACAAACCAAAGGTGATTGGTAGAAGAAACTTCCCATCTTTTGTGTATCCTTATAGTCGTGCATCTTAATAACCACTTTACATGATTAGGAAATATTAATCAATGCAAAATATTTCAGATTTATGAGAACTCGCCTTAACATTCTTAGCTTCCTTGTTTCAAGCTTCAGCGAAGAGTGAGGGATGTACGTAATAGTCCCATTCAGGAGGATTACTCTCATTCGTCCTCAGTTGCCAAATGCAATATTCTCCTATTATCAGTACGTTAATAATTATCAATTACAAGTTCAGGTGTATGTTTTCATCTCGTTAACGTTGATAATGGAGAGTAATTAATTATGATAAAATATGTATCATCATCTCTAGTGTGATTTTTAAAGCTCATATCCCTTACCAACTCGCATAGCTCCGGAGAGTAGTAATGTCCAGACGGGCGGAACGCTGTTGAAATATCGACCATTACAATTACCATCACGTAGTTACTGTCCATATTATATTATTAACAAAATATAGTATCATTTTAGATTCGGGTGAGGCAAAGTCCTTAAATCATGTGCTAAATGGTCTTTTAAGAGTTTAAGGCACGCGATTTGGGAAAAGAAAAATACTATGGCCAAAAGTCACCACTGAACTTGAATTAGAGGGCAGGTTAGTCGTTCATCAGTATGAAAAGCCCTGGAATTCCTGTTGCAAGGTTGAAGGATCACTGAAATTTCAGTCCCGAGTAAAAAGAACATGCCATGAAGAACTGGAAGATGCTGTTACTGTAGTACACAGGAGCAGTCATAAAACAAATTAGAACACTAATTAAAAGTCACTGGTGGGTCCACAAACGCGCAGTAATAATCTTGACCGAGAATTGAAAAGAATAAAGATTGCTAATGAGTTAGAAAAGAAAGTATCATAAACCACAGCTGAGTACAGAGACAAGTTCTGATTTTAATGAGAACGTTGAAGATAATGACCGTCATAACGAAAACGAAGAATATTAAAGGTCTTAGTGGTATTAAGAGAGTGTTCCAAGAATACGGAAAAGAGCAGCGAGTTCCTGGATTTTTACGAAACTAAAATTTGTCACCATTAAGACTCTAGTGTGTGTAGTAGACGAGGGAAAGAGCACGTCGGGACGGAGGTAGTAGAAGCTAGGCTGTGATACCTTCCTCGGAACCCTCGAGGGAACAGTTGTATTCTTTGGAACCAACATCACTGAGAACGTGATGGGGGTATACCCGGATGTGAATGGAAAGAGTAGTTCCATAATGAAATACACAGAGTGAGATGTCAGTTAATATCAGACATGTGGGTGATATTGTTTGTTTGAGGCACAGAAGCCTCGCTCGGAATCTTGTGAATAAGCGGGTATTTTTATTTTCATGCAGTTGATGACCACCACATCATGGCTGGCATGGTCTAAGGTGTAGCCTATCTTGTCATGCGGACGGTTGATTCAGGAGTAGAGTTAGGTATACATTCACTACATCTGAAACTACCTAAGCACATGATTTCAAGAAAATTTAGGTGTACCACATCAAGAGCCAAGGTCTTGCACAAGTATTGTCAACAATATGAACTAAGAAAACCGTCGCTCAGTTATATCAAAGTAGTGTTGACAGCCGTACATTGAACTGCCTCTGGACTTAACGGCAGACATAATGCTCTACTAGGCATTATTAGGGAATGATAGTTGTACAATGACACGTGTGTAATGGGGGGGGGGGGGCACTGAGGCTACGTGGTCACCTGCGACAGTGTGGGAACACTGGAATCCACCTGGTCGTATGTTGTTGTGGGATACACTGAGGCCTCCTGGTCATCTGCTTCAGTCTGGAGGACTTTGGTGCCGCCTGGTCACCTGAGGCAGTGTGGGAATGCTTTTCTACCTGCTTACCTGTACTCTGTCGAAAACAGAGTGGCTCCCTCTCCAGCAGACATCTGCTTTATTTCGGCTGACGACATTAATTACTTCATTACGAAGTGTCGGGTGGTTGGTGGACGGGGGAGGTGGTAAGTAGGTCCAAGTGGGAGGAGGGCGGGACAGGCATGGGGTGGACTGATGTGGTGGAGCTAAGAATCGTGACTGGAGGCTTAACCTGGTGTGAGAGGCAGCACACCTTCCACAGACGATCATATCTAGACGTCTCACGGTCTGAGTAATACATCGCCTCCAGGCTAAGTCACCTCAAGAGAAGGCATGGCTTACGGGCGAATTGCTCAGGAAACTTCAGTAAGTTAATCTGGAGGGAAGTTCTCAGACCTCGCTCACACTCGCCCAGGTCAAAGGCAAAGTAGTTTTGGGTCCATCTCAAGTAAAATTCTTGAGTTTGGTTGCTCAGGAGACCCTGATAGACGGGATAGAAATCGATGTCTGCATCCCAGGGTCTGTCTATGTGGCGCAGTCCCAGCCTCTCTCAGCACATCAGGGTCTGTGTGGTGTGGTCCCGGCCTAGCCAAACACACCAGGTGTGGTGTGGTCGCAGCCTAGCCCAGGATATCGAGGTCTGTCTGAAACCAGTTTATTTCCAGTGCAATCCTACTTCATGCTCGACGCCCAGTTCTTTGCCGTAGTACTAGGCCCCTCCTAACCAAACCACTTCACAAGCAACTACGATGCCTAGAGTAAGAACAAAAAGCCTCCACCTACTTCACAGTTCAATAATCTGTACGTACAGATAACCCGTCCACCACCAGTTACAACTCTGACTAATTATACATCCTGTAACGACTAAACAAGCATTTCCAACTGCCCCTCCAACCCAGTCTTAAACTCCACACCCTCAGACTTAAATCCATCTAAAACTACACTCCCCAGGCATGTACCAGTTATGTTCTCTCCTCGGTGTTCTGAAAACCTCTCTCTCCAGCATTACCAATCTCAGATTAGCGGATCACAACACTCCTCATGTCCAAGATGCAATTTCCACACTGAATACATTTGTCAATCATCCTTCAGAAGACCATTTGACCCACAACAATATGTACGTAAAGACACTGCACTTCAGTGGATAACGTGGCGAGCTTCTTGAGTGCTGCGGGGACCCCAGTGAAGGGGATCCTGGGGCAGGAAGGTATATATATATATATATATATATATATATATATATATATATATATATATATATATATATATATATACTAACAATTCATCAGCTCCACTTTAAATTATATCTCACCTACGTGGTCTTTCACCCTCTCAGAAGCAAACATATCAAAGCTGCAATCCATACAAAATAGTGCGCTCAGAATAATCACTGGCTACCTAGCAACAGTTACCACAGTGAAACTAAGAGCTTTCCAGTCCAGCCCCACATCATCATGCTCACCACTCAGTACCCCTCCCCGCAAACTACTCCATAACTAACCACCATTCCGCATGTAGAGGTAAAAAGCTTACCCCTGCCTCACACTTCAGTAACCTCTACTGACATCCTCCCACTTCCTACAAACAGCGCACCGACAAAACACATACACTCTGAAATAACTTCCAACCCCACCAGACGTACACCCATCAGAAACTACACTCCCCAGACAAATACGAGTCGCACTCTTCTGCTTACATTCAGGACATCACCCATCACCGTTACACTACAAACACCGTCTCAACACATCCCAAGACCCTCCATGCTCACGATGCAGCTACCATAATGACGACACCCATCACTTACTACTAGGTTGCAGTGCATTTTCTGGACAGACGCACTCACATCACATGTGACGTGGACATGGCATCACAGGGATAGAAGGAGCAGATGTGTACTATATATATATATATATATATATATATATATATATATATATATATATATATATATATGTGTGTGTGTGTGTGTGTGTGTGTGTGTGTGTATAGTGCTTGTGTGTGTGTGTAGAAGAGAGAGGTGAACATATTTACTGACAGGCTTGGTGTACATGATATGCTAGTGTATGTACATTTATATTCAGCACACATGTAGTGTTCCATATACATGTAAACTATGGCACATACTGACGCCCTCGTCCACAGGTCGGGAGCACGTGTGCCGCTTCATCGGGTGCGGGCGGAACGAGCGGTTCAACTACGTGGTGATGCAACTGCAGGCCAAGAACCTGGCGGAGCTGAGGCGCGCCCAGCCCCGCGGCGCCTTCAGCCTCTCCACCGCTCTACGCCTCGGCCACCAGATCCTGCGAGCCATCGAGGCCATCCACGAGGTCGGCTTCCTACATCGAGACATCAAGCCGGTGAGTACCTGAAGCAAGAGGTTCCCTCTGTGCTGTTGTCATTCGTGATGCTTGCCTTCCATATGTTCTTAGCCCTTTATCTTGTGGGAGGAAAGCTTCTTCTCTTATCCTCTGGGAACGAACGTGTTTCCTTAGCCCTTTGTAGGGGGGGGGGGACTTTATTCCCCTCTTCTCTGGGGAAGGCGTATTGCCATACCCTCAGGGGAGGCTTAGTCTCGTCTCCTATGGAGTTGGCGTGTTACCAAACTATTCCTCTCTTTGTGTGTGCTGAAACAAAACAGATGAGGAGTTTTGAGGAAAGTTTTAGAGACTGTAGTGTCCCTTGTCCCTCGGGCTGTGTAGTCTTAGCTACACGTCCGTAAGGAACAGCGTACTGAACGCACACTTCTGTTTTCGAGGGCGAAAGGATCTCCATCGATCCCGTGTGCTGCTGGTATGTTATTGTCTCTGTTACGTGGGTGCTTCACCAACAAGGTCGACTCGGGACAGTGAATTAACTTGGGATGTCTGAGGCGCGATGCTGCCTCTCTGAATGGCGTCACACACCACCACCGAGAGAACTATCTATCTACCTGTGTGTTGCCACCCTGAGCCTCTGGCCCAACGCACACCAATTTAACTCTGTCTTTGTCCCTGACGAAAAGAGTTTGAGCCACGACATTATTATCAGTGTGGGGTTGTTCTCATGGATGACGTCTATCAAGATTTAAGGAACGAAAGTAACTTTGTGGTCCCTTACACCTATATAATCCCTTTCATACCTGTGTTCCCTCACACACCTGTAGTCCTCCTGACGCGTAGATCCTCTCAGTTGTAGTCCCGCTGACACCTTTTGAGTATCTTACTCATGAGGTTTGTCACACCTCTGGTCCCTCACACCTACAGTCTCTCACACCTTTGGTCCCTCACACCTACAGTCTCTCACACCTTTGGTCCCTCACACCGACAGTCTCTCAGACCTGCTGTTCTTCACACGTAGGGTCTCTCACGCCAGTAGTCCCCCACACCAATATTCTCTCTCACACCTGTCGTCCTTCACACTTGTGGTCTCGCACACACCTGTCGTCCCTCTCATGGTCTCTCACACACTTGTCTGTTTTACACTTGCACGTAGCACATGACCAGAAATGTAACAGCGCAGGACTTGGCTAGCAAGATTCATTAAGAAGGAAGCCTGACAGACTGAGCAACGTCGCATATTATTAACCCTGCAGAAACATAGCATGTGGCTGGACAGACTCCAGCTTAACATGTAGCCGAACACATAACAGCACAACGCGTAGTCTAACATACAGCAACCTGTGAATGAATACAACAGTACACAGTACATGGCCATACACACATCACAGCAGTATGACCAAACACACCACCGTAACGTTCACTGCGAGATCTAAAACAGCACGGTTGCAGAAACGTAGCATAAGGCTAAACATGCAGCAGTACAGCACATGCACGTAAAGAGGTTGACAACACAGCACGTTGTCTTATCACACAGCAGCACAGCACATGGCCCGACTTAAAGAGGACACTCCTTCGATGAATTAAAGATTAGTGGAACGAAGAACGCATGTCAGAGGAACTCTCTCGAAATGAGTTGTGGTGACAAGTAATGTGCAGCCACAGGGGTCTAGACGTCCTTGGACCATTGCTCTTTGTGATCTGTGTAAATGTGTATGATGCTAAGATCATGAGGAAAATGAAGAATTGTGAGGATTGCATCAGACTGCGAGGGGATCAAGACGAACCCCTCAGTTGATTGCGATACATGGTTGGTGAAATTCAGCCTTGGCGAATGTAAAGTATTGAGGATGGGACACGGTTGGAGAATGCCTTGATACGAATGTTATCTGACGGGAAGAAGCGGCAGGAATCTGTAAGCCAAGGACTTTGGAATCAGCATCTTACCTAACCTACAATTGAGCTCCATCTGACGAGAACTGCAGAGGAGACGACAGCGTCTGCTGGCAAATATTAAAATAACTTTTGAATAAATGGAAATGTTCAGCAACCTAATCATAGCGTATGTTAGGTTAGTATTAGAATATGAATCTCATATTTGGTCACCGTAAATAAAGAAGCAGAAAGTATAGAGCAGATACAGAGAAGAGAAACAAATGCATGAGCAGAATTAAGAGAACTAAGTTAAGAGGTTAAAGATGATAAAGTTACACACCATGCAAGAGCAACATATGTACCCACCAGATTGATGACTGTAGACAGTGAACAATTCTTCGAATGGTACAAAGACAGGGACAGCAGGGGGCATAACACAACACACTAATGAATGTGTTAGAAAAGATGTTAATAAGTACTTCTGTAGCATCACAATAGAAGAATGCAGTGAATTGAATAATGAAATGGTGTATGATAACAGCGTACAGACGTTTATATATATATATATATATATATATATATATATATATATATATATATATATATATATATATATATGTATATATGATTAAGAAAGTTAAAGAGATAGGGCCCTACGAGTGTAAAACTCTCTCCCTGTACTAAACAAGCAGGTAACTGTAGAAACAGCACGTTGCCTGACGTACAGAAACACAGCACACAGACAGACAACTCGTGAATGATCACGGTAATACATTCGATTCGCAGAGCACAATACGTGACTGAAGTCCCTCACCAGAAGAGCACGTGCCACTGATCGCGCCACACAGCAGCAGCGGCGGCGGATGTTGGTGGTGGTGGTGGTGGTGGTGAGGCCAGTAATAGCGTATTTTGCCCTCATGGTGAACCTGACGCCACTGAAACATAAGACGCGTGCCGGGGGATGAGACAAATCCCGCGCACCTCCTGTGCCAAATGCGTTGTCCACGTCTTGGCGTCCCTCGAGCTGCAAGATAATATTACTTGGGTATTTCGTCGTACTGCTCGCTGGCCAGCCCAGCCCTCACTCGTGAAGGACGATGCCCTTGACAGTTGACTCAGTAATTTAAATGTCTTTGTAGTCGCTTGAGCACGACGGCACAACACTTCAGCAGAACGTCATGACCTTGAATCACGGTATGAGCCTTGAACACGATTATATGACCCTTGACCACGATGACCTGGCCTTTGACCAGTCACTTAAGGGTCAGATCAAAGGCCAGGCTACCATTTAGGGTAATGTATATGTATTAATGACAGTAATAATGGGTCATCCTGTATCGATATTCGCAAGCGACACTATACCGAGAAGTAAAGCTGCAGTAGAAATTGAATGTTTGTAACTGAAGACCTTGACGGTATGTTGAGCTCACAGGTAACAAATGAAATTTTGATAACAGTGATTTTCAAACTTTTGCTCATTGGTTGTAGAAACAAAATAAAAAAAAAGGAACTCGCTTGAGCTGTATAACACTGACGAGGAAAAAAAAGGCGTGTTTATTTCCTTCAGAAAGCGGAACTTAGAATCTGTAAGGTAAGCATCGTTTTTGAGCTTAGAATCTGTAAGGTAAGCTTCGTTTTTGTTTCATCGGCAAGGCATTTGAGTTCGGGTCCATTAAGGAATAGGGGATCCATTTTATGTCACAATGGACTGTATTACGTAACACAAGTTTGTATGGAGAAAATAACAGGATCAGTAGACTACACGATGTTGTCCCTACTAAACTGATGCCAGGCTGTTGGTACTGCTGGACCCTTGAGCAATGTAGAGAGGTTGATTACTTGTGTGGTCAGAGCACAAGAATACTTCAATCTCAGTTTGTAAGAAAATGAACATTTAAGGGATAGATTCAAACAAAGCCTGCGTGAGATGGCATACTTTTCTGTTAATGATAACACCTGAAATTCTGAGATGAGTTTGCATTTTGTGGAGACACTTAAGCTTATGTATTGGACAAACTTGAGTTATGATTATCTGCCAGGTGCATTTGACAGAGGTCCATTGAGATCTCTTGTAATCCGTTTTGCATTACCGTTTACAGGATGCTGGCAGAGGCGAAAACTAAAACGGTCTAAAAAACTAATCCTCTCCTCACATTATACTGATTCGCCCCTACTAGGAGTATTATGGTTTAATTTTGGTCACTTTCTCGAAATAAAACAGATAAGGGATAGCACAGCAGCAAGTTAACTCCTTGACTGAGAAAAGATATATATCATTTAGAAAGCCTGCAAGACAAAATAATTTAATTTAGAGAAATGAATGCAAAGAATTCTTTTAATATAGATGTGTTAGAGTATTAAACGCGTCGCGTATCTTGTTCTGCTGAGGTACATATGACTGTATTAGTCTGATTTCACCCACAGAGATAGACATAAATGCGATGAAGGTTATCAGTTCACATCGACTGTAGCGAAGCGCATTTTTACAGGACTTCTGACATATCAAGTGTCTTGCCAGCAAGAGTTGTTAAAAACAACACCATAACTACATTTGAAAATAGACGACGAAAACCAACCTGTGTAGATTCACGACAGGACGTTCTTGCATCTTCGTACTATAAGAATTAATCTTTATCTGCTTTCATCTTATTACAAGTGGCCTCAAACGGACTGTCATTTATAGGGTTAGGCGGAGGCAAACACTTGGCCTATAGTGAGGGTTTGCTTTATACTTCGGTGTATTTCAGGAAAAAGTAAATTGATAAACTGAAAATTATCAGCGATGTTTCAGGTACCAAGGAACGTAAGAATGACCTAAATATATTCTGACAAAAGGTACAGAAGCTGGGGACGAATCTTACAAAATAATGATAGTAATGATGATGATGATGATGATGTGTCAGAAGTGGAGGGAAAAAGGCGAACCGCGGGACCAAATTAGATATGGAAGGCGGGAGTGAAAGAGATTTTTAGCATCGTTACTTGAACATGCAGGAGCGTGAAAGGCGAGCACATGAAAGAATGAATTGGAACGATATGGTATACAGGGATTGATGTGCATATGAAGTGTCCGAGGTAAACCATGGAAAGTTCTGTACAGGGAGCTGTGGTTTCGGTGCATTACGCATGACAGCTTGAGAATGGATATGAGCTGATGCGACCTTATTTTGTCTGTTCGTGGCACTATCTTGCAAACGCGGGAAAAGGCGATCAAGTAAAAAAGATACTTAGAGTTAGGCCATTAGTACTTACATGGACACAAAAACAGTTTATAAGTAAACAGCAACTTTTATTGCAAATTATAAAAAAATGGCAACAGTAGAAGGTAATTCCAGGAAGAATGCTGGAGATTGAGAAGAGAACAGGCTAAGAAATCCGACTATAATTAACGTGTTTGTACACTGCGAGGAGGGAGTTTTTTCTCGACATTTCTCTATTTTTTCTTTTTTTTTCTGCCTTCTGAATGCTAACCACATTTACGACATCCTCGTTTAGTTTATTACTTTCATCCACCACCCTTATACCATAAAATTCTTCACATATTTTTTAAAGAAATTCTTGCTAAATTTCATGGTATTTCCTGTGGTTGTTCTATCCCTATATTTCTTGAAGACTGTGTACGTTACCGATCTGTTTTCAAACTTTAGCTTAACTGTTTTGATCAAATCGCCCCTCACTCTTCTCAAGCATTTTCCAGTACTTCAGCTCTCTTGATGTTGGCAAAATCTTTAATGTTCCTCTTTCAACCTTCTGTATTAGCCAGCTCTTGGGCTTCTATAGGTGCGGTAACCAAGCTTGAGAAGCGTATTCTAGTTTTTGCCTTATGCAGGATGTGAACATGAGGCAGTGGGTGGTGGTGAGGACATGATTTATTGGATGTTAGTGAGGAAGCGAGGCAGTGGATGGTATCGAGAACATGAGGTAGTGGATGGTAGTGATGACGTGAGGCAGTGGATGGCATTGAGAACGTGAGGCAGTGGGGTGTTAATGAGGACCTAAGGCAGTGGATGATAGGGAGAACACGAGGCAGTGTATGGTTTTGAGAACATGAGGAGTGGATGGTTGTGAGAACATTAGACAGTAGTTTGTATTGAGGACATGATGCAGTAGATTGTAGTGAGGACATGAGACAGTGGTTGGAAGTCAGAACATGAGGCAGTGGATGGTGTTCAGAGCATAAGGCAGTTGATGGTGAGGACATGAGGCTGTAAATGGTGGTGATGACATGCGGCAGTGAATGGTAGTGAGGACATGAGACGGTATGTGGTAGAGAGGACATTAATTAGGCAGTGGATGATAATGAGAACATGAAACAGTGGATGTTATTGTGAACATGAGACTGGATGATAGGGAGGTCATGAGGCAGTGGTTGATAGGACTTCAGGCTGTGGGTGGTAGTAAAGACATGAGGCCGTGAATGTTATTGAAAACATTAACTACTGATTGTATGATAGTGAGGACATGAGACAGTGTATGGTAATGAGGCCATGAGACAGTGGATGATAGTGAGGGCATGAGACAGTGGATGATAGTGAGGACATCAGGCAGTGGATGGAAATGAGGACATGAGGTAGTGGGTGGTAGTGAGGACATGAGGCAGTGGATGATAGTGAGGACGTGAGACAGTGGATGGTAATGAGGACATGAGGTAGTGGGTGGTAGTGAAGTAGTGGATGGTAGTGAGAACATGAGGCAGTGGATGGTGTCAGGATATGAGGCAGTGGGTGGTGTCAGGACTTGAGGCAGTGGATGGTGTCAGGATGTGAGGCAGTGGATGGTAGTGAGGACCTGAGGCAGTAGATGGTGTCAGGATGTGAGGCAGTGGATGGGGCAGTGGATGGTATCGAGAACATGAGGTAGTGGATGGTAGTGAGGACCTGAGGCAGTAGATGGTGTCAGGATGTGAGGCAGTGGATGGTGTCAGGATGTGAGGCAGTGGATGGTATCGAGAACATGAGGTAGTGGATGGTAGTGAGGACCTGAGGCAGTAGATGGTGTCAGGATGTGAGGCAGTGGATGGTGTTCAGAGCATAAGGCAGTTGATGGTGAGGACATGAGGCAGTGGATGATAATGAGAACATGAAACAGTGGATGTTATTGTGAACATGAGACTGGATGATAGGGAGGTCATGAGGCAGTGGTTGATAGGACTTCAGGCTGTGGGTGGTAGTAAAGACATGAGGCCGTGAATGTTATTGAAAACATTAACTACTGATTGTATGATAGTGAGGACATGAGACAGTGGTTGGAAGTCAGAACATGAGGCAGTGGATGGTGTTCAGAGCATAAGGCAGTTGATGGTGAGGACATGAGGCAGTGGATGGTGTTCAGAGCATAAGGCAGTTGATGGTGAGGACATGAGGCAGTGGATGGTGTTCAGAGCATAAGGCAGTTGATGGTGAGGACATGAGGCAGTGGATGGTGTTCAGAGCATAAGGCAGTTGATGGTGAGGACATGAGGCAGTGGATGATAATGAGAACATGAAACAGTGGATGTTATTGTGAACATGAGACTGGATGATAGGGAGGTCATGAGGCAGTGGTTGATAGGACTTCAGGCTGTGGGTGGTAGTAAAGACATGAGGCCGTGAATGTTATTGAAAACATTAACTACTGATTGTATGATAGTGAGGACATGAGACAGTGTATGGTAATGAGGCCATGAGACAGTGGATGATAGTGAGGACATGAGACAGTGGTTGGAAGTCAGAACATGAGGCAGTGGATGGTGTTCAGAGCATAAGGCAGTTGATGGTGAGGACATGAGGCTGTAAATGGTGGTGATGACATGCGGCAGTGAATGGTAGTGAGGACATGAGACAGTGGTTGGAAGTCAGAACATGAGGCAGTGGATGATAATGAGAACATGAAACAGTGGATGTTATTGTGAACATGAGACTGGATGATAGGGAGGTCATGAGGCAGTGGTTGATAGGACTTCAGGCTGTGGGTGGTAGTAAAGACATGAGGCCGTGAATGTTATTGAAAACATTAACTACTGATTGTATGATAGTGAGGACATGAGACAGTGGTTGGAAGTCAGAACATGAGGCAGTGGATGGTGTCAGGATGTGAGGCAGTGGATGGTGTTCAGAGCATAAGGCAGTTGATGGTGAGGACATGAGGCAGTGGATGGTGTTCAGAGCATAAGGCAGTTGATGGTGAGGACATGAGGCTGTAAATGGTGGTGATGACATGCGGCAGTGAATGGTAGTGAGGACATGAGACAGTGGTTGGAAGTCAGAACATGAGGCAGTGGATGATAATGAGAACATGAAACAGTGGATGTTATTGTGAACATGAGACTGGATGATAGGGAGGTCATGAGGCAGTGGTTGATAGGACTTCAGGCTGTGGGTGGTAGTAAAGACATGAGGCCGTGAATGTTATTGAAAACATTAACTACTGATTGTATGATAGTGAGGACATGAGGCAGTGGATGGTGTTCAGAGCATAAGGCAGTTGATGGTGAGGACATGAGGCTGTAAATGGTGGTGATGACATGCGGCAGTGAATGGTAGTGAGGACATGAGGCTGTAAATGGTGGTGATGACATGCGGCAGTGAATGGTAGTGAGGACATGAGGCAGTGGATGGTAGTGAGAACATGAGGCAGTGGATGGTGTTCAGAGCATAAGGCAGTTGATGGTGAGGACATGAGGCAGTGGATGGTGTCAGGATGTGAGGCAGTGGATGGTGTTCAGAGCATAAGGCAGTTGATGGTGAGGACATGAGGCAGTGGATGGTATCGAGAACATGAGGTAGTGGATGGTAGTGAGAACATGAGGCAGTGGATGGTGTTCAGAGCATAAGGCAGTTGATGGTGAGGACATGAGGCTGTAAATGGTGGTGATGACATGCGGCAGTGAATGGTAGTGAGGACATGAGGCAGTGGATGGTAGTGAGAACATGAGGCAGTGGATGGTAGTGAGGACCTGAGGCAGTAGATGGTGTCAGGATGTGAGGCAGTGGATGGTGTCAGGATGTGAGGCAGTGGATGGTAGTGAGAACATGAGGCAGTGGATGATAATGAGAACATGAAACAGTGGATGTTATTGTGAACATGAGACTGGATGATAGGGAGGTCATGAGGCAGTGGTTGATAGGACTTCAGGCTGTGGGTGGTAGTAAAGACATGAGGCCGTGAATGTTATTGAAAACATTAACTACTGATTGTATGATAGTGAGGACATGAGACAGTGGTTGGAAGTCAGAACATGAGGCAGTGGATGGTGTTCAGAGCATAAGGCAGTTGATGGTGAGGACATGAGGCAGTGGATGATAATGAGAACATGAAACAGTGGATGTTATTGTGAACATGAGACTGGATGATAGGGAGGTCATGAGGCAGTGGTTGATAGGACTTCAGGCTGTGGGTGGTAGTAAAGACATGAGGCCGTGAATGTTATTGAAAACATTAACTACTGATTGTATGATAGTGAGGACATGAGGCTGTAAATGGTGGTGATGACATGCGGCAGTGAATGGTAGTGAGGACATGAGACAGTGTATGGTAATGAGGCCATGAGACAGTGGATGATAGTGAGGACATGAGACAGTGTATGGTAATGAGGCCATGAGACAGTGGATGATAGTGAGGACATGAGGCAGTGGATGGTAGTGAGAACATGAGGCAGTGGATGATAATGAGAACATGAAACAGTGGATGTTATTGTGAACATGAGACTGGATGATAGGGAGGTCATGAGGCAGTGGTTGATAGGACTTCAGGCTGTGGGTGGTAGTAAAGACATGAGGCCGTGAATGTTATTGAAAACATTAACTACTGATTGTATGATAGTGAGGACATGAGGCTGTAAATGGTGGTGATGACATGCGGCAGTGGATGGTAGTGAGGACCTGAGGCAGCACAAGGAGACAGATGAAAGAATGGCCCAAACCACCCACATACACATGTATATACAAACACATCCACACATATATACATATATATACACATGTACATAATTCATATTTTCTGCCTTTATTCATTCCTGTCGCCACCTTGCCACACATGAAATGACACCCCCCTCCCCCATTACGTGCGTGAGGTAGTGCTAGGAAAAGACAACAAAGGCCACATTCATTCACACTCAGTCTCTAGCTGTCATGTATAATGCACCGAAACCACAGCTCCTTTTCCACATCCAGGCCCCGCAAAGCATTCCATTGTTTACCCTAGATGCTTCACATACCCTGGTTCAATCCTTTGACAGCACGTCGACTCCGGTATACCACATCATTCCAGTTCACTCTATTCCTTGCACACCTTTCATGCTCCTGCATGTTCAGGCCCCAATCACTCAAAATCTTTTTCACTCCATCCTTCCACCTCCAATTTAGTCTCCCACTCCTTGTTTCCTCCACCTCTGACACATATATCCTCTTTGTCAGTCTTTCCTCACTCATTCTCTCCATGTCACCAAACCATTTCAATACACCCTCTTCTGCTCTCTCAACCACACACTTTTTTTTTTTTACCACTCATCTCTCTTACCCTTCCATTACTTACCCGATCAAACCACCTCACACCACATATTGTCCTCAAACATTTCATTTCCAGCACATCCACCCTTTTCCACACAACCCTATCTATAGCCCATGCCTCGCAACTTTATAACATTGTTGGAACCACAATTCCTTCAAACATACATGTTTTTGCTCAGAGATAACGTTTTTACCTTCCACACATTCTTCAAAGTGTGTGTTTGTGTGTGTGTGTGTGTTGTGTGTGTGTGTGTGTTTGGTTTTACATGCAAATATGTTTTAGCTCAGGATAGTTATACTCTCATATTCACTTTCCAGTCCAACTTCAGCATGGGCCGACTGCCTCACAATTGTCGCAAGACCTATATGCTGGACTTTGGATTAGCTCGTCAGTACACCAATGCCAACGGTGAAGTAAGGACCCCCAGAGCAGCAGCAGGCTTTAGAGGTAGGGTTGAAACTGTATGAGTCTTATATGTACATGCATATTGTCTCTTGAATATTATACATATATTTTTGTACAGTATATCTGATTACATTAATGGATACATAAATTTGTACATGAATGCATCCTTATCTTAGAAACTTATCTGCATAATTTGTTGCTACTCAGTTAAGAGGGAAGAACACTAAAGTCTTGTGCTCTTTTAAAAGCTATTTTGGGAAACTCACAACAAAATTCCCAAAGGAGATGGAGAGACATTTATCAACAAATTAGACATTAACTCATTACTGTGCTATGTACTCCCAGAGGCAGCTTTGTCAAGGGAAGGTTCATATGTAATAAACACTTACCCTAACTATCTTCAAAGAGGAGAAAAAATTATTTTGATAGTATCTAATGTCTGTCGGCTTACTTTTATGTCCTGCTCAAGCATTGTCATGTAAGCTATAATTAGGTCATTCAGTAATCCTAGACCTCCTTTGTTCAAAGTTTCACTAAGATATCATGACAATGAAAATCTTTGGAGGATCATTTTCTTTGTTTTCCATGCTTAGTCTGCCATTTGTCTCAGGAAAATAAGACCTATCATATATGCCCTCGTGAACGCACTTGACAGAAAACCTGAAGAACTACTTAATTGATGACCTAGATATGCAATGTCTCCATACTTGTATCTAAACACTCACTTAAGGCACTCTGAGAAATGATTGTCAGAGCACTGTAGAGGAGCTTTGTAGGGTAATTATGGTGATTCCAGTCATGTCCATTTTTTGCATTTTATATAATCTTTCCACATTCTGTCAGAAATAGCTTATTGCAAAAAAATTGAATGATATTTCTCTCCATTAAAAGTGGTAAGCATGCACACCTAGCGCAACCCCTTGCTCATATACCTGTTTTATCTTTAATTTTTTTTTCAGAGGTACTGTGAATAATTATTGATATTTATTGATATAGAAACATCATTGGCATGAGAAGAGTGGGAGGTGGGTTGATTAGAAAGGGTAGTGAATGGTGGCATGAAAAGAGTGGTTGGTGGGTTGATTAGAAAGGGTAGTGAATGGTGGGATGAAGAAGTAAGATTATTAGTGAAAGAGAAGAGAGAGGCATTTGGACGATTTTTGCAGGGAAAAAATGCAATTGAGTGGGAGATGTATAAAGGAAAGAGACAGGAGGTCAAGAGAAAGGTGCAAGAGGTGAAAAAGAGGGCAAATGAAAGTTGGGGTGAGAGAGTATCATTTAATTTTTGGGAGAATAAAAAGATGTTCTGGAAGGAGGTAAATAAAGTGCGTAAGACAAGGGAGCAAATGGGAACTTCAGTGAAGGGGGCAAATGGGGAGGTGATAACAAGTAGTGGTGATGTGAGAAGATGGAGTGAGTATTTTGAAGGTTTGTTGAATGTGTTTGAAGATAGAGTGGCAGATATAGGGTGTTTTGGTCAAGGTGGTGTGCAAAGTGAGAGGGTTAGGGAAAATGATTTGGTAAACAGAGAAGAGGTAGTAAAAGCTTTGTGGAAGATGAAAGCCGGCAAGGCAGCAGGTTTGGATGGTATTGCAGTGGAATTTATTAAAAAAGGGGGTGACTGTATTATTGACTGGTTGGTAAGGTTATTTAATGTATGTATGACTCATGGTGAGGTGCCTGAGGATTGGCGGAATGCGTGCATAGTGCCATTGTACAAAGGCAAAGGGGATAAGAGTGAGTGCTCAAATTACAGAGGTATAAGTTTGTTGAGTATTCCTGGTAAATTATATGGGAGGGTATTGATTGAGAGGGTGAAGGCATGTACAGAGCATGAGATTGGGGAAGAGCAGTGTGGTTTCAGAAGTGGTAGAGGATGTGTGGATCAGGTGTTTGCTTTGAAGAATATATGTGAGAAATACTTAGAAAAGCAAATGGATTTGTATGTAGCATTTATGGATCTGGAGAAGGCATATGATAGAGTTGATAGAGATGCTCTGTGGAAGGTATTAAGAATATATGGTGTGGAAGGCAAGTTGTTAGAAGCAGTGAAAAGTTTTTATCGAGGATGTAAGGCATGTGTACGTGTAGTAGGAGAGGAAAGTGATTGGTTCTCAGTGAATGTAGGTTTGCGGCAGGGGTGTGTGATGTCTCCATGGTTGTTTAATTTGTTTATGGATGGGGTTGTTAGGGAGGTGAATGCAAGAGTTTTGGAAAGAGGGGCAAGTATGAAGTCTGTTGTGGATGAGGGAGCTTGGGAAGTGAGTCAGTTATTGTTCGCTGATGATACAGCGCTGGTGACTGATTCATGTGAGAAACTGCAGAAGCTGGTGGTGACTGAGTTTGGTAAAGTGTGTGAAAGAAGAAAGTTAAGAGTAAATGTGAATAAGAGCAAGGTTATTAGGTACAGTAGGATTGAGGGTCAAGTCAATTGGGAGGTAAGTTTGAATGGAGAAAAACTGGAGGAAGTAAAGTGTTTTAGATATCTGTGAGTGGATGTGGCAGCGGATGGAACCATGGAAGCGGAAGTGAATCATAGGGTTGGGGAGGGGGTGAAAATCCTGGAAGCCTTGAAGAATGTGTGGAAGTCGAGAACATTATCTCAGAAAGCAAAAATGGGTATGTTTGAAGGAATAGTGGTTCCAACAATGTTGTATGGTTGCGAGGTGTGGGCTATGGATAGAGTTGTGCGCAGGAGGGTGGATGTGCTGGAAATGAGATGTTTGAGGACAATGTGTGGTTTGATCGAGTAAGTAATGTACGGGTAAGAGAGATGTGTGGAAATAAAAAGAGCGTGGTTGAGAGAGCAGAAGAGGGTGTTTTGAAATGGTTTGGTCACATGGAGAGAATGAGTGAGGAAAGATTGACCAAGAGGATATATGTGTCGGAGGTGGAGGGAACGAGGAGAAGTGGGAGACCAAATTGGAGGTGGAAAGATGGAGTGAAAAAGATTTTGTGTGATCGGGGCCTCAACATGCAGGAGGGTGAAAGGAGGGCAAGGAGTAGAGTGAATTGGATCGATGTGGTATACCGGGGTTGACCCACTGTCAGTGGATTGAATCAGGGCATGTGAAGCGTCTGGGGTAAACCATGGAAAGTTGTGTGGGGCCTGGATGTGGAAAGAGAGCTGTGGTTTCCGGCATTATTGCATGACAGCTAGAGACTGAGTGTGAACGAATGGGGCCTTTGTTTTCTTTTCCCAGTGCTACCTCGCACACATGAGGGGGGAGGGGGATGGTATTCCATATGTGGCGATGGGAATGAATAAAGGCAGACAGTGTGAATTGTGTGCGTGGGTATATATGTATGTGTCTGTGTGTGTATATATATGTGTACATTGAGATGTATAGGTATGTATATTTGCGTGTGTGGACGTGTATGTATATACATTGTGTATGGGGGTGGGTTGGGCCATTTCTTTCGTCTGTTTCCTTGCGCTACTTCGCAAAGGCGGGAGACAGCAACAAAGCAAAATAAATGAATAAATAAGTAAATAAATATCAGTAAGAATGATGATGATAGGCATGATTGCTGTTACAGAAGGATCTGAGTCTTGCTGATAAATCAGAAATGATATTTGGAGAAGTATGGGAAGTTAAGTATTGTATCAGTGAAGTAGACTATCATTCTTAACTGTTGGTTGACAGGAACAGTACGATATGCCTCCTTGAATGCTCACAAGAACAAAGAGATGGGGCGCCATGATGACTTATGGTCACTCTTCTATATGGTCGTTGAGTTTGTTAACGGTCAGCTGCCTTGGAGAAAAATCAAGGATAAGGAACAGGTATGTTTGCCTCTGTATAACTTGCTATAACTCCCTCTTCTAAAAGAGCTTTTTGAAAATATTTTGTCGAGGTTTTCACATTTTTTTGATGATACACTGTAATGTACATTATCTAGTTAGACAACCTTAGGGCTGAAAAACTGCTGAATTAGAGACCCATGGAAAATGAGTATCTTTCTTGCCAAGGGGTCCTGATAGGAATGAACAGATTACACCTCGACATGTGGCATTTTTTTCCCATTACAGATGCTCCTCAACTTATGATGGGGTTACATTCTGATAAACCCATTTTAAGTTGAAAATATCATAAGACAAAAATACAGTTAATACATTTAGTACTGTATATGTAACCTACCGAACATCATAGCTTAGCCTAGCCTACCTTAAATGTTCTCAGAACACTTACATTAGCTAACATTGGACAAAATCATCTCGTAGCCTATTATATGATAAATTGTTGAATATCTCATGATTGTAAAGTCAAAAAATCGTAGTCAAACCATCGTTAGTTGGGGGTCATTTGTATATACAAATTTATATAAGCTTTAGATAGCATTACAACTGTAATTATTTTGGTAAACTTAGCTATTTGATGAACTAAACTTTTGGAAATTAACAAAAATCTTATCAATGGAATTATTACATATACTAGAATAATGTCAGATGTGCAATAATTACATAAAACAATGTACACTTACAGAAAAGCAAGTCTCCCCAGAGTGAGCATATCATTGAATCTGAGGGAATATGTGGGTTATAAGTGGAATATATCAATCCAGGAAATGTCACTTGATTTAACGTACGAATTAGAGAATGAGATAAAGGATTTTACGTTAGGAAATTCCAGGGTTTTTCTTCTGATTTTTCTCAGAATTTCTTTGATTTTTTTTATATTAATTCAGATTAACCTGTTTTTCTAAAAGCTAATATTGAATAGCACTTCAAACAATATAAGGCAGATCAAGTTATAAAAACTGAAAATAATAGTAATGATTCATTGTATTCATTTTGTAATACTCTGATCTAATCCAATGCACATTTGGTCATTGGCGAGATGCTAACTTGTTAAAGACATGTGATTGATATTAATGTTCATACAGATTAAACTAATTGTGTGTCTCAAAATTTTCTTTCATAATTGTGAAATTATCTTTAAGGTATTTAGTGCCAGCCTGTGTTATCCATTTGTTTACTGTATTTGGTGTTGAGATATTTCCTAAAACCAAAACTCTACAAAAAATGTTCATATTTACATGATTTTTTTCTTGGCATCATCCACAGATATATATGAGTCCAAAACCCTTCTGGTAACTGATTTACTTAGATCAAGAAAAGCTGTTGTCATGGAAAAACATGGCAACATAGTAACAAAGCAAAGATGATCAAGATTTTACAGTACATTCATGTTTGAATGTTTAATGTTTTTTGTTATTGATTGTCTGTGTTTGTTTCAAGCCTTTATAAAGTACAATACTTCATTGTAGTACCTTTTATAGGCATACATATAACAAGAACAAACTGGTGTTTGGAAAGAATGTGCCATAGATCACTGTGTTTCAACATTCCAGAATCCTGTGATCTGTGTTATTTGTATACAACTTTTCTCTTCCTTTTTTTATGTATCAGGTGCCATAACTTAACTGAATTTTATGGAATGGGACTGGAAATGTGTACATCTTGCCTGAGGTATAGCCTAAGCCATTTGTACATAAGCTTATCAAGGTCAACTGATCTCATCTCATAGATTGTCATGTGCTTATGAGTGCCCTCATTTGTGTCACTTTCTACAAAGAACTTTATCAGCTTGTAAAATTGCTTCTTTATGTTATTAGATAATTGGAAAACCAAAACTATCTAATATGGTTACATAGATTACTCTCTGACCTACCCTTCATTAACATCCGTAGAATTTTAACTTTCTCTACAATCTTAAGTGAAATGTGCTTTCTTTACTTATATTGGCATCACTACACTCATCATTGAATCTTGGACACTAAGTGGCTGCCATTATAAGGGCTAAATATATAGAAATATCAAGTTAGAGTAGTGGGTACAACTACATATGATTCAAAATGAAAAAATAGTGGACTGTGGCGATGCAGTCATGCCTGGGGTGTGGCATCTCTCAGACTGTAGAATGGCAAGTTTCACAAGTGAATGTCATTTCACAGAGCAGCATTGTCCTCACACATATTGAAGAATGGTAATTGCTGAAGTATTGAATGCTGGACTAGAGATATTAGAATGTACATCAACAGAATTTCCTTCTTTAATTTGTCTTTTCTCCTCCTTGGCCTCTTCTATGGGCTGAAAGATATTCTGTTGAATATCTTCAGGAAAATCAAGATTAAAACATTCCATCCCATAGTATTTCAGGTTAGGAAACAAAGATTTCTTCACCCTTCACTAACCATTCGACTATGATTGCAGCTGCTCACTTGTTCCACAGCCAATCAGAGACCCTCACAGAGATGATATCAACCAAGTCGCTGCTAGCTGCTGATAACTCAACAGAATCATATAGGATCCCATGCTGTCAAGGGGCCTGCTGCTTGCTGCCAGACTGGCTCTTTTTTTCATTCCTTTGATTATCTCTTTTTTCATTTTTATGTTTACTGTATTGCTTATTGAGATAATGGTGCACTGTATGTATACTGTGGTCATTGTAAAAGGGTACTTACTTACTTCCTGTCTCAGGACTCTTTTCTTATCCTTAGGCTCATGCAACACTAATGAAGCTGGCCACATCCACCAGTTAGGGTTATAGGTCATTAAGTTGTAATTATTGCTATTTATGTTTATAACTTGTGTTTTTATGGTGAGTGAATTTTATACTCATGTTGCCCTGTCTTCTTAGCTTTATATATATATATATATATATATTTTTTTTTTTTTTTTTTTTTGCTTTGTCGCTGTCTCCCGTGTTTGCGAGGTAGCGCAAGGAAACAGATGAAAGAAATGGCCCAACCCACCCCCATACACATGTATATACATACGTCCACACATGCAAATATACATACCTACACAGCTTTCCATGGTTTACCCCAGACGCTTCACATGCCCTGATTCAATCGACTGACAGCACGTCAACCCCGGTATACCACATCGCTCCAATTCACTCCATTCCTTGCCCTCCTTTCACCCTCCTGCATGTTCAGGCTCCGATCACACAAAATCTTTTTCACTCCATCTTTCCACATCCAATTTGGTCTCTCTCTTCTCCTCGTTCCCTCCACCTCCGACACATATATCCTCTTGGTCAATCTTTCCTCACTCATTCTCTCCATGTGCCCAAACCATTTCAAAACACCCTCTTCTGCTCTCTCAACCACGCTCTTTTTATTTCCACACATCTCTCTTACCCTTACGTTACTTACTCGATCAAACCACCTCACACCACACATTGTCCTCAAACATCTCATTTCCAGCACATCCATCCTCCTGCGCACCATTCTATCCATAGCCCACGCCTTGCAACCATACAACATTGTTGGAACCACTATTCCTTCAAACATACCCATTTTTGCTTTCCGAGATAATGTTCTCGACTTCCACACATTCTTCAAGGCTCCCAGAATTTTCGCCCCCTCCCCCATCCTATGATCCACTTCCGCTTCCATGGTTCCATCCGCTGCCAGATCCACTCCCAGATATCTAAAACACTTTACTTCCTCCAGTTTTTCTCCATTTAAACTCACCTCCCAATTGACTTGACCCTCAACCCTACTGTACCTAATAACCTTGCTCTTATTCACATTTACTCTTAACTTTCTGCAGTTTCTCACATGAATCTGCCACCAGCGCTGTATCATCAGCGAACAACAACTGACTCACTTCCCAAGCTCTCTCATCCACAACAGACTTCATACTTGCCGCTCTTTCCAAAACTCTTGCATTCACCTCCCTAACAACCCCATCCATAAACAAATTAAACAACCATGGAGACATCACACACCCCTGCCACAAACCTACATTCACTGAGAACCAATCACTCTCCTCTCTTCCTACACGTACACATGCCTTACATCCTTGATAAAAACTTTTCACTGCTTCTAACAACTTGCCTCCCACAGAATATATTCTTAATACCTTCCACAGAGCATCTCTATCAACTCTATCATATGCCTTCTCCAGATCCATAAATGCTATATACAAATCCATTTGCTTTTCTAAGTATTTCTCACATACATTCTTCAAAGCAAACACCTGATCCACACATCCTCTACCACTTCTGAAACCGCACTGCTCTTCCCCAATCTCATGCTCTGTACATGCCTTCACCCTCTCAATCAATACCCTCCCATATAATTTACCAGGAATACTCAACAAACTTATACCTCTGTAATTTGAGCACTCACTCTTATCCCCTTTGCCTTTGTACAATGGCACTATGCATGCATTCCGTCAATCTTCAGGCACCTCACCATGAGTCATACATACATTAAATAACCTTACCAACCAGTCAATAATACAGTCACCCCCTTTTTTAATAAATTCCACTGCAATACCATCCAAACCTGCTGCCTTGCCGGCTTTCATCTTCTGCAAAGCTTTTACTACCTCTTCTCTGTTTACCAAATCATTTTCCCTAACCCTCTCACTTTGCACACCACCTCGACCAAAACACCCTATATCTGCCACTCTATCATCAAACACATTCAACAAACCTTCAAAATACTCACTCCATCTCCTTCTCACATCACCACTACTTGTTATCACCTCCCCATTTGCCCCCTTCACTGAAGTTCCCATTTGCTCCCTTGTCTTACGCACTTTATTTACCTCCTTCCAGAACATCTTTTTATTCTCCCTGAAATTTAATGATACTCTCTCACCCCAACTCTCATTTGCCCTCTTTTTCACCTCTTGCACCTTTCTCTTGACCTCCTGTCTCTTTCTTTTATACACCTCCCACTCAATTGCATTTTTTCCCTGCAAAAATCGTCCAGATGCCTCTCTCTTCTTTTCACTAATACTCTTACTTCTTCATCCCACCACTCACTACCCTTTCTAATCAACCCACCTCCCACTCTTCTCATGCCACAAGCATCTTTTGTGCAATCCATCACTGATTCCCTAAATACATCCCATTCCTCCCCCACTCCCCTTACTTCCATTGTTCTCACCTTTTTTCATTCTGTACTCAGTCTCTCCTGGTACTTCCTCACACAAGTCTCCTTCCCAAGCTCACTTACTCTCACCACCCTCTTCACCCCAACATTCACTCTTCTTTTCTGAAAACCCATACAAATCTTCACCGTAGCCTCCACAAGATAATGATCAGACATCCCTCCAGTTGCACCTCTCAGCACATTAACATCCAAAAGTCTCTCTTTCGCGCGCCTGTTAATTAACACGTAATCCAATAACGCTCTCTGGCCATCTCTCCTACTTACATACGTAAACTTATGTATATCTCCCTTTTTAAATCAGGTATTCCCAATCACCAGTCCTTTTTCAGCACATAAATCTACAAGCTCTTCACCATTTCCATTTACAACACTGAACACCCATGTATACCAATTATTCCCTCAACTGCCACAGTACTCACCTTTGCATTCAAATCACCCATCACTATAACCCGGTCTCGTGCATCAAAACCACTAACACACTCATTCAGCTGCTCCCAAAACACTTGCGTCTCATGATCTTTCTTCTCATGCCCAGGTGCATGTGCACCAATAATCACCCATCTCTCTCCATCAACTTTCAGTTTTACCCATATTAATCGAGAATTTACTTTCTTACACTCTATCACATACTCCCACAACTCCTGTTTCAGGAGTACTGCTACTCCTTCCCTTGCTCTTGTCCTCTCACTAACCCCTGACTTTACTCCCAAGACATTCCCAAACCACTCTTCCCCTTTACCCTTGAGCTTCGTTTCACTCAGAGCCAAAACATCCAGGTTCCTTTCCTCAAACATACTACCTATCTCTCCTTTTTTCACATCTTGGTTACATCCACACACATTTAGACACCCCAGTCTGAGCCTTCGAGGAGGATGAGCACTCCCCGCGTGACTCCTTCTTCTGTTTCCCATATATATATATATATATATATATATATATATATATATATATATATATATGCTTGTAAATAAAGGCAAGGGGAATAAAGAAATGTTAGAATTATAGAAACATTAAGTTTGCTGAGGGTACATGGCAAGTGATATGGGAAATTGATGACTGAGAGGGTGATGTTATGCACAGAGAGTCAGACTGAGGAGGAACAGTGTTGTTTAAGAAGTGATAAAGGGGTGTGTGGATTAGGTGTTTATTTTAAGGACTGTGTGTGAGAATTGCTTAGAGAAACAGAAGGATTTGTTTGTTGCATTTATAGAGTTGCAGAAAGCATATTGTAAGGTTGACAGAAATGCTCTATGGAAAGTGTTACAAATATATTGTATGGAATGAAAGCTATCAGAAGGAGTGAGAAATTTCTGTCAAGAAAGTGAGGCATGTGTGTGAGTTGGTAGAGAAGAGGGTGAGTGATTCCATTTGGAGGTGGTCTGCAACAGGGGTAAAGGTTTGTGATGCCACCATGGCTGATCAATATGATTATGATCTAGGGATGGGAACTCACCTATTTTGAAGTTCTTGACCTTTGTTATCATGTCTTCTTTCCTGTAGTTTCTGTAAGTCTTTGTAGTGGTTCTGTGGGTTGAGTGGCCTTGGCAGAGTGTTATCAGAATGGGTAAGTGGTCAGGGGAAAGTTTGTTTAGCATGCACCATACGCACATTGAAAATCCAAACTAACCATTCAACAATACATTCATCCCATTTCTTAAGAAATTCATCTGCAGTACCATCCACTCAAGCTGCTTTGCCTCATTTCTTCTTTGGCAGTGCTTTCACCTTCTCTTTTCACCAAACCACTTTCTATGACTTTTTCACTTTGCATACTTCCCCGAATTAAACACCCCACATATGCCACCTTATCATCAAACACATTCCACAGATCTTCCAGATTCTCTGTCTCTTAAACTCTTCTTACTTGCCCCCTTCACTTATATCCCTATATGTTCTCTTTGTTATTCTTACCCTGTAAACCTTCTTCCAAAAGTATTCTAATCCTCACAAGAAAAAATAAATATCTTATCCTGGGCTCTTACTTCAACAACCTCTACTCACAGATCCTATCACACCCAGCAAATATAACAACAAAACACATGCATACAGAAATTACCTAACAAGCACTATACAGCTGCCTCCTAACTCGGTCTTAGATACCACCTCACTGAAACCACACTCCTCTGACAAACATTAGTAACAGTTTACTTTCTATGCTTTGGACACTACCCTTCCTAACATTATAACAAACACTGATTGAACACATTGCAAAACCCTTCAAGCCTATAATAAAACTAAATCAGTTACTGCACAGTAGTCCTGCATTCTCCCCACTTAGACATACACTCAACATCATTCCGCTTTATGACCTATGATACTGCCTGAGCATTGCAGAAGCCGCATAAAGACAGAAGGGACTCCTGGGTCAGAAAGTAAGTAATAAGTGTAGATATACACACATCCATTGCTCTGTCCAGGGATTAAGTTCTGGAAAAACCTCCCACAAAAAGAAATTGCATATTAGGAAATCAATAAACATAGAGAAAAATGAGAAGTGTTCAGCAACTTTGTGGTCAATGCAGATGGATTCTCCTGGTACCTTCATGTTATGCAGCTTCTGACATTAAATAAAATTTGCTAACCATCCTTTACTTGCTTGAAATGGCTCTGGCTTTTGTTACATTGTATTTTGTATATAAATGCTTATAAATCATCAGAGCTTTAGACATGAGCTGAAGGTTACTAAGGCTGCATTTCTTCTTTGTCTCATGCTCTGTATAAAACAAGAGCATTTTCTCCATCTTCTCCGTAAGTGGATGTCAAACCCTTTTGCTTATCTTGGCAGAAAGTGGAGTAAGGTGGATCACAGCACTACAGATTTTGTCTTCATTCTTCTTTATGTAGCAGATTGTAAATTTACCCAGGATGTAAGCATGCCCAAGTGCTAATGTTCCCTCACCAGCATCAGCATGTTGTAAGGTTGCTAGCTTCATTTCTAAAGTCAAAAAGTTCTCTTCCATTTGATTATTGGTTCTGGGGTAGGAGATCTTGCTGGACGTTTGATTGCCATATTAACAAACATGAATACAGCAGGTTGCAGGTAAATTAAAGTAGGTGAACCTAAATCGCACAAGTAGCACAGAGCCACACACAATGGTAGTAACTGCGAGACTGACCCACTGGTGGGAATTTTGTGTGCTCCACCCAGGACCCACTCTTACTTTACCTGCCAATTCTTAATGTAGTTTTGATGCACTTTCTGTCACACACACAGCTGCATAGTAGCAGATCTCGACTGCATGTAAAGTGGAACTGGTTCCTCACATAACAGCAAAATTGCATATAGTGTTTTCACATAAACCATATATTATTTCTTGCTAGAATTTGTACCAAGAATTGCTGCCTCTTACACTTAGTATGTCTGTTAGTCTTTTAAGTAGTGATCTCTGCACAGAAGTAAGGAAAATTATCAATGTGGTTGCTATGTTGGTACAACAAAATGGGTTGTAAGTGTTGTCTACACTGTAGAATTGAAAATAATCAGTTTGATATGTTATTTTATTACTTGGACTTGGATAAGCATTAAGTACATAGTCACCATACAGAAGGTAAGGACTAGAATTGTCTTGCTGTAGTATAAAGCAGCCATACTGTTTTGAACCCTGCATAAGTGTCATCCCAGGAATGAATGTCAATGCTCCAGTCTCAGCCCTTCTCTTGTAAAGTCTTAGGCCTTTTACTTTATCGTAGTTGTCTGGATTTTAGCTTCTCAGTGTCTTCTTTTAAACACTTTTTTTTAAATACCATTGATCTCTGGTAAGAGAGTTTGTGAAGTAATCATTATGTCCAGACCCAAGAATCTTCTCTATGATGACAAGCCCTTATTAGTTAAGATGAACCCAAATCCTAGATTCTGGTTAAGAATGAAATGGTTGAATTTAGAAAGAACCCAATTGTCATTCACTCATGGAAGACCTCATCAAGACAGCATCTTGCTTTATGCACAAATAACCTCTTAGAGACCTTTTGGACTTCGCCAGAGATTTCCAGGGTGACCATTCATTTGTGCACCAGAGATTTCCAGGATGACCATTCATTTGTGCATCCTGGAACTTGAAATCCCTCTCAGTGAGAGATATCTCCTATATGGATAAAGAAACTCACTTCATTGGCTCAGCCTGGGTTTGTTAGTAGAGTAGATTATGTGGGGAAAGAGGCTTTTCCCTTAGAAACCTTTTGTTGGAATAAATTAAGAAAAGATGTCTTGGGCATTCATCTACTACATTCATCGGATGTTACCATAGTTTGGACATTGTGAATTTCCTCCCTGTGGTTCTGGAAATTCCTTCTTTAGGAAACAGACTTTAGTTTTCTTCAGATAGAATTACAGGTATTTAATTTTGGTTTGGGTTTAGGCTTCTTATCTGAGAGTTTTCTCAAGACCTTCCTTCTTTATTTGAGTATGCTCTTATGCTTGCAAGGCAGACTCCAGAGAAGAGAAATGTAGGTTTTGAAAGCTGAAAACTATTTTTCTCTGAGAGGGTGCTCTGTCAGCATGTGATGCTGGTTTTTGTACCTTACTCGGCCTTCTTCTTTCAATTTTCAAAAAACTTGGTACCATATGTGACCACTTTTAGGTTAATGCCATTGACCTACAACTTTAGTGTGCTGTTAGTGGCTAGGACTGAGTGCATTGAAAACATCACCTGTGGTGGGATCTGGTGGGCCAAGGGTAGGCCTAAAACGAGTGAGCTGCTGTAACCTCAGTTGAGTAGTTAGTGAAGGGTGGGGAGGGCAAGGGCTTCTTCACCCAGAGTAGTGAGGGTGGAAGGTCTTAACCCTGATTTCCTGGTGAGACAAAATGGCTCATGCTCATGGGACACCACCTTGGAAAGAGAGTTTTTTTTCAGTGTTCTTATTCTGCATTTCTGTTAAGTTATGAGACATCAAGTAATGCATTCTAATTGTAGGTGGGGTTGATGAAAGAAAAATACGACCACCGTTTACTCATCAAGCACCTGCCCTCAGACTTCAAGCAGTTTCTTGAACACATCCAAAACTTAGATTATCATGACAAGCCTGATTATGCTGTGAGTAGTGAGGAACATTTGTCTTTATATTTATCCTTTTTATCTTGTGATATGAGAGTTAGTGATATTATTCTTGTTATGGTAAGTCGTCATTTTTTTTTTAACATTAAGCTAAACTCAACTTTTTCTAGATGTTGTCAGGATTATTCGAGCGATGCATGAAGCGAAGGGGGATTAAGGAATCAGACCCCTTTGACTGGGAGAAGACCCCCACAGACAATTCTCTAGGCACCACAACTACAACTACTCATGCTGTCATCACCAAACCACAGCATGTAGACAGGTAGGAAATTTTTCCACTTGCACTCATGTCATTTTCACTGTGATTGGTTTTATGGATCGTATAACAGGGAAACACAGTGCATAAGACACTCACCTTTGGAGCAAGGAGTTAGTGGATAGTTTAAGTTGTGCTTGCTAGAGGGGAGTTTGAAGAGGTTATTGGGACTTGTTGAGGTAAGACATTCAGACTTCATGTCTTTTATATTTTTATATTTGTTGTCCATGGTCATTTGTCATTGCAATTTACACGTGACAGCTAGGTTATAGATGGAAGCAATTTAGCCTTTCTTTGTCTGTTCCTGATGCTACTTTGCTAATGTAGGAAACAATGGACAAGTGTGAAAAAAAGTATATATTTTTTATAATTTTTTTTATTATACTTAATCGCCATCTCCCGCATTAGTGAGGTAGCACAAGGAAACAGACAAGGAATGGCCCAACCTACCCACATACACATGTATATACATAAACGCCCATACACGCACATATACATACATATTCATACACATATGTATGTATATGTTGATATGTATATTTATGTACATGTGTGTATGTGGGCTTTTATGTATGCAAATGTGTATATGAGTGGATGGGCCTTTCTTTGTCTGTTTCCTGGCACTACCTCGCTGATGCGGGAAACAGCGATTATGTATAATAAAGAATAATATATAAATGCATACACACACATACACAGACATATACATATATACACATGTATATATTCATACTTGCCTTCATCCAGTCCTAGCGCTACCCCGTCCCACAGGAAACGGCTTCGCTACCCCTTGCTTCAGTGAGGGAGCACCAGGAAACAGACAAAAAAAAGGCCACATTCATTCACAGTCTCTACCTGTCATGTGTAGTGCACCAAAACCACAGTTCCCTATCCACATCCAGGCCCAAAGACCTTTCTATGGTTTACCTCAGACATTTCACATTCCCTGGTTCAGTCCATTGACAGCATATCAACCCCGGTATGCCACATCTTTCCAATTCACTCTGTTCCTTGCACTTCTCTTACCCTCCTGTATGTTCAGGCCCCGATTGCTCAAAAATCTTTTTCACTCCATCCTTCCACCTCCTGTTTGGTGTTCTGCTTCTCCTTGTTCCCTCCACCTCTGACACATCTTTTCTCACTTTCTCTCCATATGTCCAAACCATTTCAGTGCATCCTCTCCTGCTCTCTCAACCACACACTTTATTTCCACACATCTCTCTTACGTTTTCATTACTTACTTGTTTACAGTTTCAAGTGTTAGCAAGGTAGCTCCAGGAACAGACGAAGAAAGGCCACATTTGCTCGCATACATTTTCTGCTTGTCACATGAAATGCACAGAAACTACTGCTAACTATGCACAACCAGGACCCACAGACCTTTCCATGGTATCTAACAGCTACCTCATGTACCCTGGTTCAGTCCATTGACAACTGGCCATCCCCTTTATACCACATCATTGCCTTTCACTCTGCCTTGTGCATGCTTCTCACCCTCCTGCATGTTCAGGCCCTGATCAGTCAGAATCTTTTTCACTATATGATTCCATCTCCAGTTTGAGCTTCCCCTCTTGTCCTCTCCACTTCGGACACATATATCTTTTTTCAGCTTCTCTATCATTCTCTCCAAGTGTTCGGACTTTTTCATGCACACCCTTTTCAGCTCTCACAGGTACACACTTCTTTTTACCACACCTTTCTCTTACCGTTTGTATTATTCACTCAGTCAAACCACCTGACATCACACATTTTTCTTAAACATTTCATTTCCAACACATCTACCTTCGTCCACACATCCATATCTTAATCCCATGCCTTGCATCTTCACTACATCATTAGGACAACTGTACCTTCAAATACACCCATTTTTGCCTCCCCAGATAATGACCTCTCATTCCACACATTTCATAGTGCTTCTGGAAGCTTACTTCTTTCACCCATCCATGACTCATTTCTGCTTTTATGAGTTCATTCACTGCCATGTCCACTCCCAGATATTTAAATCACTTCACTTCCTCCAAATTTTCCCCCTTCATACTCACACCCCAACTAACCTATTTCATATATATGGGGACTAGATCTAATGTCTTACCTAAGCAGGTCCCAGTCTTTTCCTCTTTCAATTCCCTTCAAGCTGGCACCTCTTGAATCATCTACTAACTTCTTGCTTCATCTCTATCTTCCTTATGATTCCTTTACAGATGTGATGTTTACTATCAAGTTAGCTGAATAGATTAGTAATGTTTTGATTAATTCATGAACTGTTTTTTTCATCTAATTTCCTAACTGCTTTAGTTGTTATAGCTAGGTTGCATAAGCCAATTTGTACCTATGAAAATTGTATTATGCAAAAGTGAACATACATGACTTGAAATTTGATGGGAGTTAATGAGTCTTTAATTGACTCAAAATAAGAATATCAAACCAAACTCTGTTTTTAGATTGTTGCTTCTTTCTTATGACAGTCGAATGGTGTATGGTGGAGGTGGCATGACAGATAACATGCTTGATGACAACGTGTTGGGTTCTGTAGACAATCAGGAAAATGTTGAGGCACCTCACGACCGTGACCATGACCCACGAAGACGTCGACGAAGAGACACTGTTCTACACCAACCACAGCCTAACATCAATCAGGTGCGGCAACTGCATCATTCCCAGTGCTCCATTCTGATATTGCTTTCATCTTTATATAAGCTTATGGCTGTCTTCATCATGATACTTCTGTCTTATTCAAGCATTCAAACCTTTGTAGTTTCTGACAGAATTTTTTGTAAGAATAAGCATTTGATATTTGATAATAATGAGACCAAGGAGGTATGTGACTGATATTAAATAATCAAGTTCATCAGAACGTGGTGCCAGAGACACACTCTGCAGGCAGTAAGTCAGTGTTGGGATATGAGACTGAGAGGGGCTGGTGGGGTAGCTGGACCACAGTAGCATAGAACCCACTGCTTATATCTTTCTGCTGTACAAACTTCCCGCTCCTGAATTCATGTAACTCGTGTTAGTTTGGTGCGCCCACAGACCACAGTGTGGTGTTCTGGGATGCTGCGTCTTAGGTTCATGTCTGTCTCAGTATCACTGTCTGGTAATTTTGTATATCTCGAGTAGTGAATAGTAGAAAGATTGCTAGTGCTGAATACTTCAATGAGCACGTCTCTGACCCCCCACTAGTTAGTAAAGTTGGCAAATACACCCTGCACTAGTAATATATATCAGTGGTAGGCAAGCTGCACCATTCAGATTAAGCAAAGCCAGTCCCAGCATTCAGTTGGTTATTGTGAATTTGGCGTCTTCAGCAACAGGTGGAGACTAAGGAGCGGGTCCTCAACGATAACAACGTCAATGCCAACATCATCGCCAACACTGAGAAGGACACCAACGAGGTGGAGATGTCACCCAAGAAGAGAAAGGTACAGCCTGCTCTCCCTCAGTCTGGTCAGGGTGTCTTTGCTGTGGTTAGCCTCATCTCTGCTACTGTAGTCAGTCCTACAGAAGTTTAGCTTGTATCTGTCTTGTCCACTTTCTCTTGTTCTGTCTCTTGCCTTCTGCTGCTCTTATGAGTGTTTTTTTTTTTTTGTAATGATGCTAACTTAATATTGTAGAAGCATATTGTTAGTAGTCTGTTGTTTAATATCATAATGTTTGAATCTCAGGATTGTTAGTCAAATGCCTCCCCACCAACCCCCTCTGTAATATGTATATAACCTGTATCTATACCCTGAGCCCTGAATAGCCTTCTCCACATTAGGCTAAAGAAATGTAGAGTGAATCTCGTAATTTTAAAACCACGTATACTAGACCCCCACAGAACACAGTTGTGGGGTACTACGTTGTTTAATTCAGAAATTCTGTATTAGATAACTACCAAAGCTTTTTCTTATATATCATATTGTGTCAACAGTAATAAGTTCATTAATAAGGTCTGATGAAAAGTGAATCCTTATTGAGAAGGAAATTTCATATAAGAATGGTCAGTAAAAATAGAATTCTTTCAATATATTTTGTATTGGGAATTGTTTATTTGTATAATCATGGTAATTATGAATTGAGATAAAATGCTCTATTTTGTATATAGCTTGTAAATAGAATTGTTTTGGAAGGTAAACTTTATTTTGTATAAGGATAGAAGCATTTTCAGCCATAGTCTTCAAAACTTTACTGTGGGTTCTCTTGTTACTAACTCTCCTTTACTAGCTTGGTGCACCTTTCAGTCACTAACATATCTCCCAGAGTCGCATTACCTTACCCTGTAGTAACAGAACAGCAGTGTTACCTTTTAAAGTTGCCATTTGAATTTAGTCATAGTTAGATGTAATAGATAAATTGGCATTATTTTTTTTTTGCAAACAATGAAAGGTAAAGAAAGTTAATAGAAAATGAGTTGCAGCTGTATAAGCAAACATATCTGCAGCATGGTGCTATTATCTTCATCAAATTAACCAGACTGCAGTTATTCAGTTGGGTTGCATCTATATAGTAAAAACCAGACTCAACTGGCATATTGTACCAAACCACTCACCTGTAATATATTTCCCAAACCCAGTAACTTGTACCACAGTAAGTAGACTGTAACTCATGGAATGCCTTATGCGATATCCATAAGTTTGCATCACACCCAGCAATGTGTACTAAACAGAGTACTTTGTATCACACCCAGCACATTGTGCTACACCTAGCATGCATGCCACATCTAGTTCCAATGATGCAACTGCCATGCTGTGCTGTATTCATACCAGTGTTCATGGAAAACAAAATTACACACTAAACTATATCCAACACATTTTATCACATTCATCTTAATATCATACACAGGGCAATGTGCAGCATCTGGCACAATTTACCACACTTATGTGTTTTGGTAACTAGCATGCTGTATCACATGCAATACACTCTTCCCAGCTTAGCCAGCCATACCATACTGAGAAGGTTGTGCCACATTATAGTTTACCTCAGTCAGTTGTACCTTATCCATCATATTTAACCTAACTCCCAAACCAGCACTGTAATCAGCACATAATACTGTAGGGCCAACCATACCTGTTATACATGACTTCAGTGCAATGCTGGACCTTGTACAATGTATTAAATGTAACACACTATACCACTCCAAACTCAGTGTAGGAGGCCCGGTCCATATAACAAATGTAGCAAACTGTATCGGTGTATTAGAACCAGTACATACATCAAGTGCAGCACACTACACCATGCCAGTCTCATTTTACTAGACCCAGCATAAGAAAGGAAGAGATAGGATGTATTGGAAATGAAATGCTTAAGGACAATATGTGGTGTGGGGCACAATGATTGTGTAAGGAATGATGCTGTAAGATCAAAGTAGGTGCTATATGATTCAGAGGGCTGAAGAGAAGTGCTGAAGTAGTTCATATGCATGGAGAGAGTGAGTATATTAGAAGTGAAGGGAGAGAGACTAGAAGGAGAGGTTCTGAACATTTATGAGGGTGAGATGTGTGCCTGGGAGAGAATGAATTAGCTTGATGTAGTATATGGTGTGGCCAGTTTGCTATTGTTGGGTTTAGTCAAGGCATGTACAAGAGTCATTCTAAACCACAGAGTAGTCTGTGGGGCTTGGCTATGGATGGTAGGATCTGGTTTCTGTACATTGTATGTCACAGTTAGAGAGTGGATATGTTTAAGTGAGGCCATTGGTATGTTTCTATGTTCCTGACATTACTCTACTAAAAAGAATGTTAAACTGAACTATATCCAGCACACTGTGTTTAACTGCACTGTACTGAACTGAACTTACTAAACCATGGAGCAGAACACTTTACCTCATGCAGTACACTTCATCACATCTGACATATTATTCCCCTCATACTTATGTCTACAGGGGATCACCACAGAACAGTAGTTCACAGAGTAATGTTTTGTGGTAGCAGTATCCAAGAAGTTCATCAAATGACACTGGTATCTTGCAATAGTAACAGATGTGAAGAAAATTCATATTCTTGTTCGTTATTCTTTTCAATTGATAATGAGGTATTGAAGTTTAATTGAAGTATAGTGTAAGGTTTTTTCAGTTATAATGTCTTTTATGATGATATCAAAGAAAAACAACATTAGGTTCTTATTGTCTTTTAGCCATAGATGGTCACTTTATGAGGAACACACAATTTTCATATTTTTGATATGCCATAGAATGTGAAAATAGTTAATACAGTGACCAAACACATCTACAGACACAAATATAACCTACTGAAATGGTTAAACTTACTTTGGAAGGCATGACTAACTGTTCACTCCACATCAATCTCACCCTGCCATCATTTACCTCAGTCCTTCATCATTCAGTAGTGACGGGAACAGTTTGTGAATGAAAGGCTAACTTACATCATGATGAAGTGCGTTATATTGATGGTAAGCTATTTCATGTATTCCATGCTGTAGAATTAGTTTGGGGGAATTTTTGGCATGAAACATAACCGTCCTTATAACTATTTTTTTTCTTATATTAGCTGAGATAGCATGGGCCGCTGAGGCCCTAATCAAGGCCATCCCATTATACTATATATACTGTATATACTATATATATATATATATATATATATATATATATATATATATATATATATATATATATATGAAGTCTGTTGGGGATGAGAGAGCTTGGGAAGTGAGTCAGTTGTTGTTCGCTGATGATACAGCGCTGGTGGCTGATTCATGTGAGAAACTGCAGAAGCTGGTGACTGAGTTTGGTAAAGTGTGTGGAAGAAGAAAGTTAAGAGTAAATGTGAATAAGAGCAAGGTTATTAGGTACAGTAGGGTTGAGGGTCAAGTCAATTGGGAGGTGAGTTTGAATGGAGAAAAACTGGAGGAAGTGAAGTGTTTTAGATATCTGGGAGTGGATCTGGCAGCGGATGGAACCATGGAAGCGGAAGTGGATCATAGGGTGGGGGAGGGGGTGAAAATTCTGGGGGCCTTGAAGAATGTGTGGAAGTCAAGAACATTATCTCGGAAAGCAAAAATGGGTATGTTTGAAGGAATAGTGGTTCCAACAATGTTGTATGGTTGCAAGGCGTGGGCTATGGATAGAGTTGTGCGCAGGAGGATGGATGTGCTGGAAATGAGATGTTTGAGGACAATGTGTGGTGTGAGGTGGTTTGATCGAGTGAGTAACGTAAGGGTAAGAGAGATGTGTGGAAATAAAAAGAGCGTGGTTGAGAGAGCAGAAGAGGGTGTTTTGAAGTGGTTTGGGCACATGGAGAGAATGAGTGAGGAAAGATTGACCAAGAGGATATATGTGTCGGAGGTGGAGGGAACGAGGAGAAGAGGGAGACCAAATTGGAGGAGGAAAGATGGAGTGAAAAAGATTTTGTGTGATCGGGGCCTGAACATGCAGGAGGGTGAAAGGAGGGCAAGGAATAGAGTGAATTGGAGCGATGTGGTATACCGGGGTTGACGTGCTGTCAGTGGATTGAATCAAGGCATGTGAAGCGTCTGGGGTAAACCATGGAAAGCTGTGTAGGTATGTATATTTGCGTGTGTGGATGTATGTATATACATGTGTATGGGGGGGGTTGGGCCATTTCTTTCGTCTGTTTCCTTGCGCTACCTCGCAAACGCGGGAGACAGCGACAAAGTATTAAAAAAAAAAAAAAAATATATATATATATATATATATATGGAGCGGGGGGCTGGAAATCCTCCCCTCTCGTTTTTTTTTTTTAATTTTCCAAAAGAAGGAACAGAGAAGGGGGCCAGGTGAGGATATTCCCTCAAAGGCCCAGTCCTCTGTTCTTAACGCTACCTCGCTAACGCGGGAAATGGCGAATAGTTTGAAAGAAGAAAAGATATATATATATATATATATATATATATATATATATCTTTTTCTTTCTTTCATACTATTCACCATTTCCCGCATTAGCGAGGTAGCGTTAAGAACAGAGGACTGGGCCTTTGAGGGAATATCCTCACCTGGCCCCCTTCTCTGTTCCTTCTTTTGGAAAATTAAAAAAAAAATTAGGGGAGGATTTCCAGACCCCCGCTCTCTTCCCTTTTAGTCGCCTTCTACGACACGCAGGGAATACGTGGGAAGTATTCTTTCTCCCCTATCCCCAGGGATATATATATATATATATATATTTTTTTTTATTATACTTTGTCGCTGTCTCCCGCGTTTGCGAGGTAGCGCAAGGAAACAGACGAAAGAAATGGCCCAACCGCCCCCATACACATGTATATACATACGTCCACACACGCAAATATACATACCTACACAGCTTTCCATGTTTTACCCCAGTCGCTTCACATGCCTTGATTCAATCCACTGACAGCACGTTAACCCTGGTATACCACATCGCTCCAATTCACTCTATTCCTTGCCCTCCTTTCACCCTCCTGCATGTTCAGGCCCCGATCACTCAAAATCTTTTTCACTCCATCTTTCCACCTCCAATTTGGTCTCCCTCTTCTCCTCGTTCCCTCCACCTCCGACACATATATCCTCTTGGTCAATCTTTCCTCACTCATTCTCTCCATGTGCCCAAACCACTTCAAAACACCCTCTTCTGCTCTCTCAACCACGCTCTTTTTATTTCCACACATCTCTCTTACCCTTACGTTACTCACTCGATCAAACCACCTCACGCCACACATTGTCCTCAAACATCTCATTTCCAGCACATCCATCCTCCTGCGCACAACTCTATCCATAGCCCACGCCTCGCAACCATACAACATTGTTGGAACCACTATTCCTTCAAACATACCCATTTTTGCTTTCCGAGATAATGTTCTCGACTTCCACACATTCTTCAAGGCCCCCAGAATTTTCGCCCCCTCCCCCACCCTATGATCCACTTCCGCTTCCATGGTTCCATCCGCTGACAGATCCACTCCCAGATATCTAAAACACTTCACTTCCTCCAGTTTTTCTCCATTCAAACTCACCTCCCAATTGACTTGACCCTCAACCCTACTGTACCTAATAACCTTGCTCTTATTCACATTTACTCTTAACTTTCTTCTTCCACACACTTTACCAAACTCTGTCACCAGCTTCTGCAGTTTCTCACATGAATCAGCCACCAGCGCTGTATCATCAGCGAACAACAACTGACTCACTTCCCAAGCTCTCTCATCCCCAACAGATTTCATACTTGCCCCTCTTTCCAAAACTCTTGCATTTACCTCCCTAACAACCCCATCCATAAACAAATTAAACAACCATGGAGACATCACACACCCCTGCCGCAAACCTACATTCACTGAGAACCAATCACTTTCCTCTCCTACTACACGTACACATGCCTTACATCCTCGATAAAAACTTTTCACTGCTTCTAACAACTTTCCTCCCACACCATATATTCTTAACACCTTCCACAGAGCATCTCTATCAACTCTATCATATGCCTTCTCCAGATCCATAAATGCTACATACAAATCCATTTGCTTTTCTAAGTATTTCTCACATACATTCTTCAAAGCAAACACCTGATCCACACATCCTCTACCACTTCTGAAACCACACTGCTCTTCTCCGATCTGATGCTCTGTACATGCCTTCACCCTCTCAATCAATACCCTCCCATATAATTTACCAGGAATACTCAACAAACTTATACCTCTGTAATTTGAGCACTCACTCTTATCCCCTTTGCCTTTGTACAATGGCACTATGCACGCATTCCGCCAATCCTCAGGCACCTCACCATGAGTCATACATACATTAAATAACCTTACCAACCAGTCCTCAATACAGTCACCCCCTTTTTTAATAAATTCCACTGCAATACCATCCAAACCTGCTGCCTTGCCGGCTTTCATCTTCCGCAAAGCTTTCACTACCTCTTCTCTGTTTACCAAATCATTTTCCCTAACCCTCTCACTTTGCACACCACCTCGACCAAAACACCCTATATCTGCCACTCTATCATCAAACACATTCAACAAACCTTCAAAATACTCACTCCATCTCCTTCTCACATCACCACTACTTGTTATCACCTCCCCATTTGCGCCCTTCACTGAAGTTCCCATTTGCTCCCTTGTCTTACGCACTTTATTTACCTCCTTCCAGAACATCTTTTTATTCTCTCTAAAATTTAATGATACTCTCTCACCCCAACTCTCATTTGCCCTTTTTTTCACCTCTTGCACCTTTCTCTTGACCTCCTGTCTCTTTCTTTTATACATCTCCCACTCAATTGCATTTTTTCCCTGCAAAAATCGTCCAAATGCCTCTCTCTTCTCTTTTAAAAGAAAAAAGAAAATATATATATATATATATATATATATATATATATATATATATATATATATATATATATATATATATATATATAAGTTTGTTGAGTATTCCTGGTAAATTATATGGGAGGGTATTGATTGAGAGGGTGAAGGCATGTACAGAGCATCAGATTGGGGAAGAGCAGTGTGGTTTCAGAAGTGGTAGAGGATGTGTGGATCAGGTGTTTGCTTTGAAGAATGTATGTGAGAAATACTTAGAAAAGCAAATGGATTTGTATATAGCATTTATGGATCTGGAGAAGGCATATGATAGAGTTGATAGAGATGCTCTGTAGAAGGTATTAAGAATATATGGTGTGGGAAGAAAGTTGTTGGAAGCAGTGAAAAGTTTTTATCGAGGATGTAAGGCATGTGTACGTGTAGGAAGAGAGGAAAGTGATTGGTTCTCAGTGAATATAGGTTTGCGGCAGGGGTGTGTGATGTCTCCATGGTTGTTTAATTTGTTTATGGATGGGGTTGTTAGGGAGGTAAATGCAAGAGTTTTGGAAAGAGGGGCAAGTATGAAGTCTGTTGGGGATGAGAGAGCTTGGGAAGTGAGTCAGTTGTTGTTCGCTGATGATACAGCACTGGTGGCTGATTCATGTGAGAAACTGCAGAAGCTGGTGACTGAGTTTGGTAAAGTGTGTGGAAGAAGAAAGTTAAGAGTAAATGTGAATAAGAGCAAGGTTATTAGGTACAGTAGGGTTGAGGGTCAAGTCAATTGGGAGGTGAGTTTGAATGGAGAAAAACTGGAGGAAGTGAAGTGTTTTAGATATCTGGGAGTGGATCTGGCAGCGGATGGAACCATGGAAGTGGAAGTGGATCATAGGGTGGGGGAGGGGGCGAAAATTCTGGGGGCCTTGAAGAATGTGTGGAAGTTGAGAACATTATCTCGGAAAGCAAAAATGGGTATGTTTGAAGGAATAGTGGTTCCAACAATGTTGTATGGTTGCGAGGCGTGGGCTATGGATAGAGTTGTGCGCAGGAGGATGGATGTGCTGGAAATGAGATGTTTGAGGACAATGTGTGGTGTGAGGTGGTTTGATCGAGTGAGTAACGTAAGGGTAAGAGAGATGTGTGGAAATAAAAAGAGCGTGGTTGAGAGAGCAGAAGAGGGTGTTTTGAAGTGGTTTGGGCACATGGAGAGGATGAGTGAGGAAAGATTGACCAAGAGGATATATGTGTCGGAGGTGGAGGGAACAAGGAGAAGAGGGAGACCAAATTGGAGGTGGAAAGATGGAGTGAAAAAGATTTTGTGTGATTGGGGCCTGAACATGCAGGAGGGTGAGAGGAGGGCAAGGAATAGAGTGAATTGGAGCGATGTGGTATACCGGGGTAAACCATGGAAAGTTGTGTGGGGCCTGGATGTGGAAAGGGAGCTGTGGTTTCGGGCATTATTACTTGACAGCTAGAGACTGAGTGTGAACGAATGGGGCCTTTGTTGTCTTTTCCTAGCGCTACCTTGCACACATGAGGGGGGAGGGGGATATTATTCCATGTGTGGCAAGGTGGCAGTGGGAGTAAATAAAGGCAGACAGTATGAATTATGTACATGTGTATATATGTATATGTCTGTGTGTGTATATATATGTGTACATTGAAATGTATAGGTATCTATATTTGTGTGTGTGGACATGTATGTATATACATGTTTATGGGGGTGGGTTGGGCTATTTCTTTCGTCTGTTTCCTTACGCTACCTCGCTAACGCGGGAGACAGCGACAAAGCAAAATAAATAAAATGAATATTGGGAGGTAAGTTTAAATGGAGAAAAACTGGAGGAAGTGAAGCATTTTAGATATCTGGGAGTGGATTTGGCAGTGGATGGAATCATGAAAGCGGAAGTGAGTCACAGTGTGGGGGAGGGTGCAAAGGTTCTAGGAATGTTGAAGAATGTGTGGAAGGTAAGAATATTATCTCAGAAAGCAAAAATGGGTATGTTTGAAGGAATAGTGGTTCCAGCAATGTTATATGGTTGTGAGACATGGGCTATAGGTAGGATTGCGCAGAGGAGGTTGGATATGTTGGAAATGAGATGTTTGAGGACAATATGTGGTGTGAGGTGGTTTGATCGAGTAAGTAATGAAAGGGTAAGAGAAATGTGTGGTAGTAAAAAGATTGTGGTTGAGAGAACAGAAGAGGGCGTATTGAAATGGTTTGGTGACGTAGAGAGAATGAGTGAGGAAAGATTGACAAAGAGGATATATGTATCAGAGGTGGAGGGAAAGAGGAGAAGTGGGAGACCAAATTGTCGGTGGAAGGATGGAGGGAAAAACATTTTGAGCAATCGGGTCCTGAATATACAGGAGGGTGAAAGGCGTGCAAGGAATAGAGCGAATTAGAACGATGTAGTATACCGGGGTCGAAGTGCTGTCAATGGATTGAACCAGGGCATGTGAAGCATCTGGGGTAAACCATGGAAAGTTTTGAGGGGCCTGGATTGGGAAAGGGAGCTGTGGTTTTGGTGCATTATATATGACAGCTAGAGACCGAGTGTGAACGAATGTAGCCTTTGTTGTCTTTTCCTAGCGCTACCTTGCGTGCATGCGGGGGGAGAGGGGGATGCTATTTCATGTGTGGCGTGGTGGCGATGGGAATTGGTAAAGGCAGTAAGTATGAATATGTACATGTGTATAAATGTATATGTCTGTGTATTTGTATGTATGTATATGTTGAAATGTATAGGTATGTATATGTGCGTGTGTGGGCGTGCATGTATAGACATATACATATGTACATTTATATATTTATTATACTTTGTCGCTGTCTCTCGCATTAGCGAGGTAGCTCAAGGAACAGATGAAAGAATGGCCCAACCAACCCATGTACACATGTATATACGTACATGTCCACACACACACATATACATACTTATACATTTCAACGTATACATACATATGCATACACAGATATATAAATATATACACATGTACATAATTCATACTTGCTGCCATTATTCATTCCCATTGCTACCTCGCCACACATGAAATGACCTCATTGACAGCATGTCGACCCCAGTATACAACATTGTTCCAATTCACTCTATTCCTTGCACGCCTTTCACCCTCCTGCATGTTCAGGCCCCAATCGCTCAAAATCTTTTTCACTCCATCCTTCCACCTCCAATTTGGTCTCCCACTTCTCCTCGTTCCCTCTACCTCGGACACATATATCCTCTTTGTCAATCTTTCCTCACTCATTTTCTCCATGTGACCAAACCATTTCAATACATCCTCTCCTGCTCTCTCAACCACACTCTTTTTATTACCACACATCTCTCTTACCCTTTCGTTACTTACTCGATCAAACCACCTCTCTACATATTGTCTTCAAACATCTCAATTCCAACACATCCACCTTCCTCTGCACAAGCCCACACCTCACAACCATAGAACATTGTTGGAACCTCTATGCCTTCAAACATACTCATTATTTGCTTTCTGAGATAATGTTCTCCCCTTTCACACATTCTTCAACGCTCCCAGAACCTTCGCCCCCTCCCCCACCCTGTGACTCACTTCTGCTTCCATGGTTCCATCTGCTGCCCGATCTACTCCTAGGTATCTAAAACACTTTACTTCCTCCAGTTTTTCTCCATTCAAACTTACCTCCCAATTGACTTGTCCCTCAACCCTACTCTACCTAATGATCTTGCTCTTATTCACATTTACTCTCAGCTTTATTCTTTCACACACTTTACCAAACTCAATCAGCTTCTGGTAGCTTCTAACCTGAATCAGCCATCAGTGAACAACAACCGACTCACTTCCCAAGCCTTCTCATCCACAACAGACTGCATACTTGCCCCTCTCTCCAAAACTCTTGCATTCTCCTCCCTAATAACCCCATCCATAAACAAATTAAGCAACCATTGAGACATGACGCACCCCTGCCGCAAACTGACATTTACTGAGAACCAGTCACTTTCCTCTCTTCCTACTCATACACATGCCGTACATACTCGATAAAAACTTTTCGCTGCTTCTAGCAACCTGCCTCCCACACAGAATACTCTTAATACCCTCCACAGAGCATCTCTTATCATCTCCCTTCTCCAGATCCATCAATGCTACATACAAATCCATTTGTTTTTCTAAATGTTTCTCACATACTTTCTTCAAAGCGAACACCTGATCCACAGATCCTCTACCACTTCTGAAACCACTCTGCTCTTCCCCAGTCTGATGCTCTGTACTCGCCTTCACCCTCTCAGTCAATATTCTCCCATATAATTTCCCTGGAATACTCAACAAACTTATACCTCTGTAATTTGAACACTCACCTCTATGCCCTTTGCCTTTGTACAATGGCACAATGCATGCATTCTGCCAATCCTCAGGCACTTCACCATGAGACATACATACAGTGAACATCCTCACCAACCAGTCAACGACACAGTCACCCCACCTTTTTTAATAAATTCCACTGCAATACCATCCAAACCCTCTGCCTTGCCTCCTTTCATCTTCCACAAAGCTTTTACTACCTCTTCTCTGTTTACCTAATCATTCTCCCTAACCCTCTCACTTTGCACACCACCTCGACCAAAACACCCTATATCTGCCACTCTTGTCATCAAACACATTCAACAAACCTTCAAAATACTCACTCCAAATCCTTCTCACACCACCACTACTTGTTATCACCTCCCCATGAGCCCCCTTCACTGAAGTTCCCATCTGTTCCCTTGTCTTATGCACTTTATTTACCTCCTTCCAAAACATCTTTTTATCCTCCCTAAAATTTAATGATACTCTCTCACCCCAACTCTCATTTGCCCTCTTTTTCACCTTTTGCACCTTTCTCTTGACCTCCTGCCTTTTTCTTTTATACATCTACCACTCATGTGCATTATTTCCCTGCAAAGATCGTCCAAATGCCTCTCTCTTCTCTTTCACTAATAATCTTACTTCTTCATCCCACCACTCACTACCCTTTCTAATCAACCCACCTCCCATGCTTCTCATGCCACAAGTATCTTTTGCACAAGCCATCACTGCTTCCCTAAATACATCCCATTCCTCCCCCACTCCCCTTACGTCCTTTGTTCTCACCTTTTCCCATTTTGTACTCAGTCTCTCCTGGTACTTCCTCTCACAAGTCTCCTTCCCAAGCTCACTTACTCTCACCACTCTCTTCACCCTAACATTCTCTCTTCTTTTCTGAAAACCTCTACAAATCTTCACCTTTCCCTCCACAAGATAATGATCAGACATCCCTCCTGTTGCACCTCTCAGCACATTAACATCCAACATATGATTATGTTTGTGGATTTAGATTAGCTTCAGCATTGATTTGAATAATGTTTTTTGAAATTTGAGGCAAACAAATGCAAATTAATAAAGATAGAATGCTGTGAAATGCCTCAGTAAAACTATAATCAAGCTGGAAAAAGCCTACATGAATTTATGTGTGAAAGGGGCTTGGAGTTTGATATTGTGCCAACTTAATACTTGCTAATTGTTAAGAGGGCAGAGTATCAACTGGTTAATATTAGGACTGCATTTAAGCATATAAGACGGTAAGATATGGAACAAGGTCTGAATAATGAAGTAGAGGAATGTGAAACACATTTAGCTTGAAAGAAAGAATAGAGGTAATATTGAATGATTTATATACAACTTATTTGGGACCTAGATTAGAATAGGCATCTCAAGTTTGGTCACCTCTCTCAAAGAAACAAAAATCTAGTAGAAAAGATCCAGAGGATGGCACCTGAATTACATGGAGAGGGTAGAGGCTGTAAAGGTGGCTGATTGGAAAAGAAAAGATGGGGAGATTTGATTTCAACTGTAAATCCATCAGACAATGCTGTTAGTCAAAAGTTCATTAAAAGATACGAAGAAACAGAAACGAGAGGTCATAACGAATTTTAGCCAGAAACATTTCAGAAAAGATTATTTTTTCATACTTGTTCATTGTATTGAGTTATTATTGGAAACAGACAGCAGAGATGTAGGAGAAATATCCTTACTTGGTTTCTGTTTTGTGTAACAATACAGGAGAAAAAAAAAAAAAAAGTCCCTGACACCCCCCCCCCCACACACACACACACACACACACCTACCTTTCCACTCCACAAGATGCCTTCCGTGACACTCACGACTTACATGGATAATATTCTTTTTCTTTATCCCCAGAAATGAGGAAAATGTAAAGGAATACTTTTATAGTATCATTGCTGTGGATGATTGGAATAAACTAAGTGATGAAACTGTAAATGCAGAAATCTGAAAAGTTGTGTGATGATAAAGAAAGTTCAAGAAAGGGTTCCCTTGAGTGCAGCATTTCTACCTTGTATTATACAGATTGGTAATTGTTGGACCTGGCTTCATGTATCATTCTGAGCATAGTGTACTGCACCAAAAATCTATACCAAACTCGAAGTATCCTTATCCATGTACAAAACCAAGCACATTGTTTCCCACCTTACAGACTGAAACACTGTGAACATAATGTACCATATTCCACAGACTGTACCACAGAAGAGCAAATTTTCCCATACCTAAACCTATATCAGACCATTCTCTACACTCTAGTATACTTGTCTCACTTTGCGTTGTCCCGCACAATATAGCCTAACCAGTCCACTGCACCTTACTCTTGCAGTGTATCGAATACTGGTCACTTTGGAGAACTCATTCTGAAACATACCATAACACTTCCATCCCCATATTCCCAACTGGGCTTTGTGAACCACAACCTTGCAAAATGTTTTTGTACTGTACAGTGCCACTGCATCTCAGAATATAGATCACTTTGATAGCATTACCAGACATAACAAATTACTCCAACCCAGCTCATGCTATAATTATTGGAAAATAATTTACCACCCCTAGCACTATATTACACCATGTACATTGTACTTTACTAAGTAGTGTACCATGCCTAACACTATTCGTATACCCAACACACAACCTCACTGAGACCAGTGTGATGAACCGAAAATGCTGTAGAATGCCAGATCTTGGTAATACAGGCTCATATCATGCCTAAGCATACTGAACTACAATAAACACAGTGTAGCACAACCATCATACTGCACCACACATAATACTACAGTATACTACTTTCAGCATATTATACCATATCCAGCCTCTTTAGTGTAGTGGTTATAGCTGTGATCTACCATTTTAACAGGCACAGGTTTGAGTCCTGATTAGGGCTGCCATCCCAGCTTTTCATCCTCCCTTTTACAGTTGGTTAATGAATGAGGATATGCCATAAGCTGGATTGTCTCTACATGTATGTGTATGTATAACATGAAAAATAGTATATATACAAGGTTAAGAGACTGGGCAATATGTTTGTAAAACTCTCTCTTTTTATTACACAAAGAATAATCACAATGCACATTCTAATAGCCTGCACATTGTTCCACTCTGATCACAGTGCAGTGCAGACATCAATTTCCACACCTCACTGACTTCAGTGCACCCAACACCTAGAGCCATAGCCATCCATGCACACCTGATGAATTGTACCTCACGCTGCTCAGTGAATGGTATCAAAAACTTTGTATGCTTTATCTCTCAAATTTTCTTTGTGCATCAAGAATTCTATTCCTTAAACTGAGCATTGTATAGCACATACTTATGACAACTAGTGCATCGCACAGGATACTCTGTAGTGGAAAACACTGTAGCCCCAATACCAGTGAGATAGAATAGGGAGGAGGTTTTGGAAATATAGATGAGGGAGGAGGTTTTGGAAATCGTTGACATGTCTAGAAAAGACATTAACAGAACACAAAAAGGGCTTGACCCATACAAAGCTCATGGTCTTAATGAAATTTCATCGTATGTGCTGAAGAGATGTTTATATGCACTTGATAAATTGCTTGAATTACTGCTCAAGATGTCACTGGAGAGAGACATAGTGCCATAGGAATGGAAAAGGGCAAATGATCTTTAGAAAGCAAGTGGATAACTTTCTTTGCAGGAGAAATTTCCAAAGTTAGAGACAGCGTGGTTTTAGGGAAAGGAGTCATGTAACTAACATCTTAGATTTTCCTGGGCAAAAATGAAGTCTAAATGGATAGTCTGTTTCTGGACTACCATAAGGCATTTGATGCTGCACCACATATGAATCTGATAATGAAGGTGGATCACCTAGTAGGAATAAGGGAAAAACTCATAGAATGAATAGATTATTCCAGTGGGAGGGAACATAGGATGCATGTAAGAGAAGTCTTTTCCAAAAAAGTTGAGATGACCATAATGGGTCCACAAGGTTCGGTTCTGAGACCATTACTGTATTTGATCTACATTAGTGACTTGCCTGAAGGTATGGAATCCTTCTTAAATACGCTTGCAGATGATGCAAAGGTCATGAGGGAACTGGAAAGTGAGGAAGGTTACAATTGTTTACAAGGGGACCTAAACAGCCTCCAAAGTTTGTCTGAAATGTGGTTGATGAAATGCAACCGAAGCAAATGTAAAGTAATGAGGATTGGACATGGCAAAAGGCAGCCTCAGTATGATTATTACCTTGCAGGAAATAAGCTTCAGGATTCTGTGTGTGAGAGGGACTTGGGAATAAGCATCATCCCTAATCTGTCAGTGTAGTCCCATTTAGGAGAGAAGTTAAGGAGATAAACTATTTGCTGGCCAATCTCAGAATAGCTTTCAAGCATGTGGAGAAGGAAATATTAAGCAAAGTATATTTATCTACATACACCCAAAACTAGAATACACTTCTCAGGTGTGGTCACCATGTGTAAAAAAAAAAGCACAAAAACCTCAGAGAGAAGGCACAGAAGAGGGCAACAAAGATGGTACCAGAATTAAGTATGCTATGTTACAGGGAGAAGTCAGGGGCTATAAATTTACCCACCTTGGAATAGAGGAGATGGAGGGATTACCTGATCACAATCTTTAGATTATTAAAAGAGATCAATAGAGTAACAAAAGTGAACTGTGGACATCTATTTATGAGATGTAGGTGTAGAGCCACCAGAAGACATAACATGAAATTAAGTTAGAATTTGCAATTAAAAATGTAAAGAAATACTTTTATAGTATAAGAGTGGTGAATGAATGGAACAGATTGACTGAAGACATGGTTAATGCAGACAACATACATGAATTCAAGAGTTTGTATGGTGGTAGAGGGTGTTCAAGAGGTGGAGCCTCACGAGTGTACATCTCCATCCTCATACTGTATAATAGGTAATGACATCACCTTTTTGTTACCTCATCCAGTTTTCTTTACCACAACAAGCACATTGTCTTCACAATTGTATATGCATATCTTTTTTCTTTCATACTATTCACCATTTCCCGCGTTAGCAAGGTAGCGTTAAGAACAGAGGACTGGGCCTCTGAGGAAATATCCTCACCTGGCCTCGTATATGCATATATAAGATTCAAAATAATGCACTATACCCAGTGATATTGTACTTCATCCAGAACATTGTATCTTATCAACCTCACTTTACTGCATCTACCACACTATAATATCCCCACATTTTTGTGCCATATGCAACATGCTGTACTACATTCCTGTATCCCACAAACTTTTATTTAGTAGTTTGTGTGCACTACATATTATATTCAGTACATCTTCATACAAGCAAACTGGCCTTCATTGTGTACATTGTACCACAACCAGAATATTAAATACATCTAAATCTCTGTACCTCTGTACCATTCACAGTATGCTACACTGTGTCATTCAGACTTTTTTGTACTTGGCATATTGTACCACTTTTCACGTTCTGCTGCTGTCATAGTGTACCATACTAACTGAAATTAAATGAACCCACCAGTAGTGAATATAGTACATTATTCCACACCATGCACACTTGTCCCAAAACACTTTACCATATCCTACTTACTGTGCTATACCCATTGTACTCCCACTTTGCTCTTTTATATGTAGCAAATATTACAATTTGCAAGTCCTATACCATAAGCAGCTCGTTGTTTCACACTCATCATACTGTCATACCAAGTATTGATTATAGGTTTGCTGCACCACACTCAGTACTCAGCAGATGTTGCACACCTAGCATGCTTTACAGTATCGAAAACACTGTTTTTCACTCAACACAAGTATGTTAACTCATTGTACAACAGTGAAAAATGAACTTCTGACAGGGCATTATATAACATACACAACTTTGTACCACACATTGCAACATATGCCTTAGCCAGTAAACCAGCATAGCATCTTATATACCCAGCAGTCTGTATGAAACCCAACAGTGGATCACATTTACCACAACCTACTCAATATAGTGTTCTTTTAACTCATTATTTCACAGGTGGCTCACACTCTCTCCTCCAGTAAACTGTACCACATCTGGCAGTTTGTATTGCACCAGGCTTATCTATTGACATTTGATGTTTGTTACAGTATTTCATACCCTTCAGTCTGATTTACTCACAGTTCATTGTGCCACACCCATGACATTATACCCCACAGAGCACAATACACAGTTTATGCTATACTGTACATCAAATCATTTTAATATTCCAAAAACAGTGCCACAGGGAGTAGAACATACCAACCTATCACAGTGTAATTTGAAGACTCTTCAAACTATATCCATTGCATTATCCTACATGCCATATGTACTTTGCCATAACTAAATGATTTACCACAAAATTCACTCAGTATTAAATGTACTTAGCTTACTGTACCTCACTAATGCACCATCCTATCCAACACATTGCATCACATGAAACACTCTGTACCATAATCAGAACACTGTGCAACACACAGAACATTGCCTTACCAAAAGGTTTTGTTACAAGTTGCACTTTTTGCTGCATCCAATAGACTATACTGAATATGGAATACTATCTTACACCAAGACTGTTTTTCCACACCCAACTCTGTATAGCACCCAGCACACTATACAATAGCCATCACACTGCATCACCCAGCACAGCGTACAACACCTGTTCCACCGTACAAAATCCTCAGTACTTTCTCACACCATGCTAACTATTCCACACCCAGCATTCTCTACCACATTCAGTGTGTTTTTCACAACCATTGTTCTGTGCCACTGCTGCATGCAGCACATTGTGCTACAATCAGCACAGTGTGTCACAACCAGAATGCTTTTCAAAAGCCAGAATACTGTACCACATACAGCAAATTGAACTACCCTGTGCAGTAGTGATCACACTCATCTGATTGCATAACACCCTGCACTATATACTGTAGCCAGTGTATGGTATTACATTCAGTTTGATTAACAAGACTAAACATTGCCTACTATGCCGACCATATTTTACTATACCTAACTCTATATTCCATCCACTTCACATCAGTACACCATACATACTGTGTCTCACACAGTACACACTAGAACACCCGGTAAATCCTTCCCTGCCTAGCACAGTGTACTTGCAGCAGCACTCACTGATAAGCTCATGTTAATACACTACAGACAGCATTTTTACTTATCTGTACTCACAGTAGAATTCTTAGTTCACACTCCAGCTCACAGCCCCACAGAACTCTCTATAGCACATCTAGGATATTACACCATTTGTAGCATTGTTTTTAACATACTATGGCTATTTGGCACTCATTTTTGTAGTTAGGGCATTGTACCAAACTCATCAAAATGTATGATGCCAGTTGCATTGTACTGCATACCATGCTGCACCATGTTAAGGATTATGCTTTGCGGTAAAGACACTTAACTTCATTAGCACATCATATTGCACTCAGGAGACATTTATCCTACATTAGGCAAAATCTAGAATATGCCTCTCAAGTTTGGTGATGACATTATAGAAGCACAAAGAAGATGCAGACATGGGCAGTAAAGATGGCACCATAGGTGAGAGAGCTTAGTTACAGGGAAAGGTTAAAGGCCTTAGATTTATCCACCATGGAGGAGAGAAGAGCAAGGGGTGTCCTGATTGGAACCCTTAAGATAGTGAACCAGTTTGAAGACACAGACATTGAGCAGTTTAAAAGATTCATGGATGGAAAAACCAGGTGCTATAACATGAAATTAAGCAAGAAACTTGTTAGGAAAGATGTTAAGAAGAACTGTACTTTTCTTGTATAAAAGTATTGAATGAGCAGAATGGTATGAATGATGAAATGGTGAATGTGGACAGCATACAGAAATTTGAAAAGTTTTATGTTGAGTGTTGAACTCCCTCTCCATACCATACAAATAGGTAATCAATCTAGCTCACTTTACTACACCAACCACACTATAGATTGTCACACTTAATGCTATCCTTTACTTACCATACTTGACACACGACAATGGGAATGGTTGAAGGCATGCAAGTATGTATATTACATGTGTGTATATATCTGTGTGTATGTATATGTGTATATGTTGATATATATATGTATGTGTCTGAAAGGGTAAGAGAGATGTGTGGTAATAAAAAGAGTGTGGTTGAGAGAGCAGAAGAGTGTGTTTTGAAGTGGTTTGGTCACATGGAGAGATTGAGTGAGGAAAGATTGACAAAGAGGATATATGTGTCAGAGGTGGAAGGAACAAGAAGTGGGAGACCAAATTGGAGGTGGAAGGATGGAGTGAAAAAGATTTTGAGTGATCAATGCCTGAACATGCAGGAGGGTGAAAGGCGTGTGAGGAATAGAGTGAATTGGAACAATGTGGTATACCGGGGTTGACGTGCTGTCAATGGATTGAACCAGGGCATGTGAAGCGTCTGGGATAGACCATGGAAAATTTTGTGGGGCCTGGATTTGGAAAGGGAGCTGTGGTTTCGTTACATTATACACGACAGCTAGAGACTGAGTGTGAATGAATTTGGCCTTTGTTGTCTTTTCCTAGCGCTACCTCGTGCGCATGCAGGGGGAGGAGGTTGTCATTTCATGTGTGGCTGGGTGGCAATGGGAATGAATAAAGGCAGCAAGTATGAATTATGTACGTGTTTATATATGTATATGTCTGTGTATGTATATATATGTATATGTTGAAATGTATAGGTATGTATATGTGCATGTGTGGACATGTACGTGTATACATGTGTATTGTGGGTGGATTTGGCCATTCTTTCGTCTGTTTCCTTGCGCTACCTTGCTAACGCGGGAGACAGTGATAAAGTACGATAAAATATAGAATAATAGTGTATGTATCTGTACATGTATGGGCGTTTATATATGTGTATATGAGTGGATGGGTCGTTCTTCATCTGTTTTCTGGCACTACCTCGCTGATGCAGGAAATGGTGATCATGTATAATGAATAAATGTATATATGTATTTTTTCATGTTTTATCGCCGTTTCCCACATTAGCGAGGTAGCATCAGGAACAGAGGAAGAAAGACCACATCCACTCATATCCATTCTCTATCTGTTGTGTGTAATGCACTGAAACCACAGCTCCCTATCCACACCCAGGCCCCACAGAACTTTCTCTGGTTTACCCTGGATGCTTTACATACTCTGGTTCAGTCCATTAACAGCAAGTTGACCCAGTATACTAGATCATTCCAATTCACTCTATCCTGTGCACACTTTTCACCCTCCTACAAGTTCAGGCCCCTATCACTAAAAATCATTTTTACTCCATCCTTCCATCTCCAGTTTGGTCTCTGTTCTCCTCATTCCATGTACGTCTGACACTTATATCCTCTTTTTCAACCTTTCCTCACTTATTCTCTGATGTGTCCAAACCATTTCAACACACCCTCTTTTGCTCTCTCAACCACACTCATTTTATTACCACACATCTCGTATCTTTTCATTGCTTATGCGATCAAACCATCTCACACCACAAACATTTTATTTCCAACACATCCACCCTCCTCCACACACATATATCTATAGCCCATTTCTTACAGCGATATGATATTGTTGGGACTGCTATTTCTTCAATAATACCCATTTTTGCTCTTCCAGGTAATGTTCTCTTTTTCCACACATTCTTCATTGCTCCCACAACCTTTTCCCCTCTCCCCCACTCTATGACTCACTTCCACTCCTATGGTTCCATTCATTGCCATGTCCACTCCCAGATATCTAATACGCTTCTCTTCCTCCAATTTTTTATCATTCACACTCACATCCTAACTAACCTGTCCCTCAACCCTGCTAAAGCTAATAACCTTGCTTTTATTCACTTTTACTCTCAACTATCTCCTTTCACACAAATTCCAATTTTGGTCAACAACAACTTCGCAGTTTCTCACTTAAATCCACCACCAGCATTGTATGATCAGCAAATAACAACCAACTGACTTCCCAGGCCCTCCCACCCCCCACAGACTGCATACTCACTCCTCTTTCCAAGACTTGCATTTACCTCCCCCACCACCCCATCCATGAACAAATTGAACAACAATGGTGACATCACACACCCCTGCAGCAGACCAACCTTCACTTAGAACCATTCACTCTCCTGTCTTCCTACTCTTACACTCTTGACAAAAACTTTTCACTGCTTCTAGCAGCTTTCCTCCCACACCATGTATTCTTAAGGCCTTTCACAAAGCATCTCTATGTACCCTATCATATGCTTTCTCTAGATCCTTAAATGCCACGTTCAAATCCATATGTCTTTCTAGGTATTTCTCGCACACATTCTTTAAAGAAACATCTGATCCAAACATCCTCTACCACTTCTGAAACCACACTGCTCCTATCCAATCTAATGCTCTGTACATGCCTTCACCTTGTCAATCAATACACTCCCATACACCTTACTGAGTGTACTCAACAAACTAATACCTCTGTAGTTTGAACACTCGCCTATATCCCTCTTGCCTTTATACAGTGGAACTATACATGCATTTACCTCACCATGATCAATACATACATTGAAAATTCTTACCAACAAATCAACAACAGTCTCCCCTTTCTTAATAAATTCAATTATAGTACAATCCACTTAAATCACCATGCCACATTTCATCTTCTGCAAGTCTTTTACCACCTCTTCTCACTTCACCAAACCACTCCATAACACTTTCACTTTGTAAACCACTTCGACCCAAACACCTTTCATCAGCCACTATGTCATCAACCTTATTTGATAGTCCTTCACAAATATTCACTCTATCTCCTCATTTTATCACTACCTGTTATCACATCCCCTTTTGTCCCCTTTACTGATGTTCCCATTTGTTCTCTTGTCTTTTGCACATTATGTACCTCCTTCCAAAATATCTTATTCTCCTTAAAGTTTACTGATATTCACTCCAACTCTCATTTGTCCTTTTTTTTTTTTTTAACCCCTTGACCTCTTACTGCTTTCTCTTATACATACTCCAGTCATTGGAGTAGATATATATACCTTCTTTCAATGGATGAACTGCTTACATACAGCAACACCACAAGGTGGCAGATGACCAGAGATTCCATCTGCGGCAGCCCTTAGTCTACAGTAATAAAAAGACTGAGATGCTGCCAACAGGATCCATGCCCTGTAATGTCTTTCTGCCTCAAGGGGTCTCACATATCCCTGCTCCATGTGGAATGCAGCTTTGATCTGTGTACACACACATGCACACACATCTGTACATAAACATATTCCAAACTTTGTTGGTGTAGTTCAACCTGAGTGGATATATAGCAATGAAAATGCGACACTGTGAAAAATGACCTCAGTATGATTATTACCTAGCAAAGAATAAGCTTGAGGATTGTGTATGTGAGAAGGATATGTGAGCAGGACTTTGGATCAGACATCATCCCTCATGTGTTGCTAGAGTCCCATATTAGGAGTGTAGTTCAGGAGATGAACTTTCTGCTGGCAAAGATCACAGTAGCTTTTAAATATGCGGCTAAGGAAATATTTAGCAAGCTGTTCATACCCTACATTAGGCCAAAACTAGAATGTGGATCTCAGGTTTGGTCACCACAGCTAAAAAATCACAAATTTCATAAAGAAAGTTCAGAGGAGGGCTACAAAGAAGGTACTAGAATGAAGAGAGCTAAGCTACAGGGAAAGGCTGGAGACTCAAATTTACCTACCTTGGAATAAAGAAGAGTGATGGGAGACCTAATCACAACCTTTTAAGTTTTTATAAGAGATTGACAAAGTGGACAGTGGATAATTCTCTGAGAGAAATAAGAATAGAGCAACCAGAGGGCATAACATGAAATCAAGTAAGAGACTTGTAAATAAGGATGCAAAGAAATACTTTCATAGTATAAGAATTATTGAATGGAACAGATTGATGAAGGAAATGCAGACAGCATATATAAACTTACCAGGTTGTACGATAGTAGTGAGTGTTCAAGAGACAGGCCCCATTATGATAAACCTTCCTCCTTATGCATTACATATAGATAATTACACATAGACACATGCAGTATAGGGAAGTTCATAATAGTATTATTATTTTACGATCCTTGAAAAAATTGCAACAAATAACAATGGTAACAATAAAGGAACAATCAGGTTGGTACATGAATCAGTGAAACACTCACTTCGTAAGGATGGTAAAGTACTGATGATGGAAAATTTCAATCATAAAGAAGTAGACTGGGGGAAATTAGATTATTATGGTGATAGGGAGCAATGGAGAGAGGTTTTTAGAGAGTATAATGGAAAATTTCCTTTGCCAGCATGTAATAGATGAGAGAGATTGTTATGCAGTCATTAATAGATTGTATCTTTGCATATAATAGCATGGTTATTGAGAACATCATATATGACACACCAGTTGTAAGAAGTGCTCAAGTTTGAATATGAGGTAAAATATGACATAATAGGAGTAGGTTTGAGACAGGAAATAATGAATTATAATCTCAGAAACTATGCAAGCCTCGTTAATTTTTATGTTAATATGGATTGGGAAATGGACTTCAGCAGCTAGGACCAGGGCTTTGTGGTGGAAGTTTCTTTCAAATGTACGTTGAAGAAGTAGAGTCACGGTACCTCAGCTCTCAGAGAAAGGAATGGTTTGACAAAAAAAAAATCTACAAAGCAAAGAAGCTCCAAGATTTGAATATGCCTGCCAGCACATGCAAGGTATAAGAGAGCACAGAACACATATACGAGAAGAAGGAAGGAGGACTGAGAAACTTTGAGAAGATTGTAGTGGACAAAGCAAGTGAAAATCCAAAACTTTTCCATAAATTAACCAGGAATCAGTTGTCATTTAAGGAGCAGCTAGTCAGGTTAAGGGATTCAGAGTAAAAAAATGATGCAGAGGATTGTGGGGAACTGAAATGAAATTAAAAAGTGTTTTCACAATGGAAAACACTGTAGTCCCAAAACCAGTGAGATGAAATGGGGAGGAGGTTTTGGAAATCAGTGAGATAGTCAGAAGAGATGCTAACAAAATAGTAAAAGGACCTAACCCATGGGCCTGTTAAAATTTCACCATGTGTGCTAAAGATGTGTGCAGATATCAAAGATAAACTACATGAATTACTGATCAAGAAGTCATTATTGAGAAACAAAGTACCTTGGGAATACAAAAGGACAAATGTCATACTTACATATAAGAAAGGAGACTGGGAATAGGTGTTATACTACAGACTGGTTTCAGTGAGTGTGGGATGTAATGTTTCAGTAAAGATTATTATTGGTGAGTGGATGACTTTCTAAAGACGAGAAATTTCCAAAGTGAAAGGGCAGTATGGTTTTGGAGAAAGGAGATCGTGTGTAATTAAGCACTCAGAATTCTACAAAAGAGTGAGCTCAGTCATAGATGAAAGGGGAGCCTGGTTGGACCATTTGTATCTGGACTGCCAGAAAGTATTTGACACTGTACTACATGAGAGGCTGATTAAGAAACTGGATTACCAGGCAGGAATAAGAGGAACACTCCTATGAAGATAGAATATTATCTCAGTGGGAAGGAACTAAGCATACATTTAGAGAGGAGCCCTTTCCAAATGGGTTGAGATGATCAGCAGAGTGCCATAGGAGTTGGTTCTGGGACCATTACTCTTCTAGATCTATATCAGTGACTTGTCTGAAGGTCTGGAATCCTACCTGTGTTTGTATGCAAATGATGCAAAGGTCATGAGGAAGTGAAAAGCAAGGAGGATTGCATCAGCTAACAAGGGGACCTAAACAGACTCCAAAGGGGATCTGAAATGTGATTGATGAAATTCAGTCCGAGCAAGTGCAAAGTGATGAAGATGGAACAAAGCAAAAGATGGCCTCAGTATGATCACTACCTAGCAGGAAATAACCTTCAGGATTCTGTGTGTGAGAGGGACTTGGAGCCCTGTAGTTAGAGAATAGTTAAGAAATAGACTTTTTTTTGTCAAATATCAGAATAGCTTTCAAGTACATGGATAATGAGACATTTTGCAACTTACTCAAATCTTACATAAGGCTAGAACTAGAATATGCTTCTCAGGTTTGCTCAGTGTATGTAAAGAAACATAACTCGTAAAGAAGGTCTAGTGAAGGGCAACAAAGATGGTACCAGTATTAACAGAGCTAAGTTACTGGAAAAGAATGGAGGTTTGAATATACCCACCTAGGAAGGGAGAAGAGTGAAGGGTGACCCGATCACAACCCTTAAATTCTGAAAGATTAGTGACAGGTGACAGATCTTCATGAGCTACAAAAATAGAGCAAACAGAGATCATAATATGAAGTAAGATGTTTGTTGATAAGGATGTAAAGAAGTACTTTTATTGTATAAGAGTAGTGGATGAATAGAGCAGATTGACTAGGGACATAGTTAAGGCAGATTTCATATATGAATTTTAGAGGTTGTTTGATAATAGAGAATGTTCAGGAGATGGGGGCCCACGAGTGTAAAACTCCCTCCTTGTACAATACAGATTTGTGACTGCATATAGATAATTACTGAATAACAAGTTAAAAGTGTTGTCACAGTGGAAGATACTAGGGCTCCAATTCTTGTGAGATGGGATGGGAAGGAGGTTTTAGAAAATGTTGATACATCTATAGAACACAGTAACAAAATGCTCAATGGTCTTCACCCTTACAAAGTTCACTGTCCTGATAAGATTTCACCTCATGTGCTTGATATATGTGCTAGTACATAAGACTGATCTCTTGAAATACTGTTCAAGATGTTGCTGGAGAAAGGCAAAGAGCCAAGGGAGTGGAAAAGGGCAACTGTCATACCTGTCTATGAGAAAGGAGATAGGAAAGAGGCTCTGAACTACAGACCAATCTCCTTGACAGGTGTGGTCTGTAAGGTACTGGAAAAGTTAATCAGAGAGCAAATAGAGGACTTTCTACAGGGGAGAAATTACCTTAAGTGAGAGGCAACACAGTTTTAGGGAGAGGAGATCACGTATAATGAACCTCTTAGATTTCTATGAGAAAGTGAGCTTCATCGTAGACAAAAGGGAAGGCTGGGTAGATTATTGATATCTTGACTGTTAGAAATTATTTGATACAGTACCCCATGGGAGGCTGATTAAGAAGATGAAATTCCAGGCAGGAATAAGGAGGAAATTCCTCTAGTAGATAGAGGTTTATCTCAGTGAAAGAGAACAAGGAAGCATGGACAGATTGGTGGAGATCACATTTGGAGTTCCCCAGGGTTCTATTTTGGGACTGTTACTCCTCTTGATCTATGTGAATGGATGTCTCATACTGGCAGAAGAAGTGAGAAGCATTGTTCCTCAGATACTGGTTAGGGAGGTGAGGAGCCTTGTTCCTCAGGTACTGTTAAGGGAGTTGAAAATACTGGCATGGGGGTGAGGATCATCATTCCTAATAAACTATTGGTGAGGCAAGAAGCCTTGTTGTTCATATACTAGTGGCAAGGCAAGGAGCCTTGTTCCTCAGGTACTAGTAGGGGAAGCAAGGAGCAATGTTCCTCAGATACTGGTGAAGGAGGCAAGGAAACTTAGCCTTGTTTTCTCGGTACTGGTGTGGGAGGCAATTTACTAGATCATCCACTGTAGCATCAGAAGCATTGCATGGCCTGTATTCCATCAACTAACTATTCAGTGATAACTCTATTGTATAATGTAAATTATTCAAGATCATTTACAAGGCACTGGTCTACTAAATACAGAGGTTGTGAGATCGTGTATGTCTTATGATGGTCCTTGGGATTCAGTCTAATATCAGTGGTATGGGCATTCTAGACCTGACCTTCAGTTGATTAGATACAGGGTGACTTCTGGAGGCATATTTTATAAAGGAATTGCATACCATGTGACAAAATTTGATGTGTAATAAATTGATATTTTTTCTTGTCCATTAATCAATAATCCATGACAAGAAGTTTTGTTGAAAGAAGTCTCCTTATCTTAAAAGGTTCTTTTAATATAGGAGTACTTGCTAGATGCTCAAGCTTAGTGGTGACCGGTTCAAGTGAACAAGAGTATAGAAATCTATAAGTGGCAAATGGTACATCCTTACTCTATAAATGCTAGCACAGAACTGATGCAGTGGGCAATGTGGTATGTGCAGCATTAGCACTTAACAACCAGCTGGGCAAGCTTTGTATTTGTGAGCTCATATTGTTGCTTGAGATAAATTGAGATCATTATGTCAAATCACATTGTCGAAACCCTGCTGCAGTGGCCGTAGACAGTAACAAAGCATTTGTCACTGTCCCTCAGCATGTACTCACACAAAGAAATACTGGACTCTACCCTCCATAACAATGACAAAAAGGGGTTGGCCAATAACATAGCCAGCCACAATACTTGGGTTACTCATAGTGACATCACCTCCAAAATACTTAAACTGTATCCTTAAGAAGCAGTTCATTCTCCAACTTCAACATCTTTGTATGCGACCTCCCATTACTTCAGGCAAATCTCAACTTGAAATCCTTTCATATGCAGATGATCTCAATCACATCACAGCACCATAACACAAAAGCTGCAAGATCAAAGACATGCAGTTCTTCATTACACAATTATATTAATAGGCATGTTTAGGAAGATGTGTGGTATTTTTTAAGTGTTTTTGTCACAATTAATGTAACTGATAAGAGTTTTGTCTGTAATATATGTTGTAAGAGTGACACAGCTTCAGAAATTATAACTAAATGTGAGGGCACAGACTTCATACAGGTTAACCTGACATCTTCATACATATGACCAGTTCTTTTTTCCTTGCATATTTGTTTGCTGTTTTCTACGTTAGTGAGGTAGTACCAGAAATAGACAAAGAAAGGCCTCATTCACTCACATTCCTTTTGTTACAGTTGTGTGTAATGCATGGAAACAGGCCTCACTGACCTTTCCATGGTTTCCCTCAGCTGCTTCATATGCCTTGGTTCTGTCCAGTGATAGCACATTGCTTCCTGTATTTACATCACTCATATTCAGTCTATCACATGCACACAGTCACTCTCCTACAAGTTCAGACCCCAAACACTCAAAATATTTTTCATTCCATATTTCCATCTTCAGCTTGGTCTCCTCCTCCTTTTCCACTCCACTTATGACACATATGTTCCCCTTATCAACTCCTCATTTATTCCCTCCAGATGTACAAACAATTACATCCCATGCTCTTCAACTCTTTCACTCGCACTCTTCTTTTTACCACACCCCTCTCTTACCCTTTTATTACTTACTCCATCAAACCACCTTAACACATATTGTCCTCAACATTTAATTTCCAACACACCCACCCTACTCTGCACATCCTCATTTATAGCCTTTCTTTTGCATCCACAAAACATCATTAGGATTACTATACTGTCAGACATACCCATTTTAACCCTTCCCAGATAATTACCTGTTTACACACAAACCTTAATGCTATTAGAACCTTCACTCCTAACCTTCCCTATGACTCACTTCTGCTTCTTGGTTCCATTCACTGCCATGTCCAGTCCCAGGTAACTAATATGCTTCACTTCCTTAAAAAAAATTTCATTCAGACTCACACCACACATAGCCTGTCCATCTTCTCTGCTGATCCTCTCAACTTCATCCAAATACACACTCTCCCAACTTAAGATACAAACTTCTGCAGTTTCTTACTCAAATTTGCCCACAGTGCTGTTGCTACAGTTGCAAACAGCAACCAACTCACTTTCCAGATTACCTTACTGCCCATAAACTGCATACTTGCTCCTCTCTCCAAGACTTGAATTTACCTCCCACACCACCCCAGCAATAAACAAATTAAACAGCCATTGTGATATCACACACCCTGCCACAGACCAGCCTTCACTTGGAACCACTTGCTCTCAGCTCCACCTATTAACAAATATGCCTCACATTCTTGATAAAAACTTCTTGCTATTTCTCATAGCTTTCCTCATATACTGTATATCTGTAAGACCTTCCTCAAGGCACCTCTATTAACTTTATCACATGCTTTCTCTAGATCCATAAATGCCACAATCATATCCTTTTGTATTTCTGTGTATTTCTCACACACATTCTTTAAAGAGCACTTGATCCATGCATCCTCTCCCTTTCCTGAAATCACATTGTTCCTTTTCATGCTGATACTCTGTGCATGCCTTCACTTTCTCATTCACCACTCTCCCACACAACTTAACAGGGACATTCAGCAAACTTATACATCTGTTCAGACACTCACCTTTGTCCCTCGTGCCTTCATACAATGGCATTATACATGCATTCCATCAATCCTCAGGCACCTCGCCATGATCCATATACAGGTACACCACCGATTTTCCAGCACCCTTGGTTCCAAAGCCTTGGCAGGTTAACCATTTTGTTGGACTAACCGTGGTCATGTAATAATAATTCATCAACACACCTCTAACCCACTAATTATGCATCTCCCATGTGTCTAAAGTATACCATGGACTGCTAGAAATTTGAATTAAACAAATATTATTCATGGAAATTCCATGACGCTTCTTGAACCTTTGAAGCCATCCTTCACTATAGTCACGCTCATGTTGTAATTTAAGTTCTTTATGGAACAACTTAGCCTGGTCCATTATCATGCTGCCAGACTAGTCCACTCCATCATCATGACGCTGTCAAAACCGTTCCATCATCACTTGATCATGTTCAGTACTCTTACCATCTTTCATAGTTTTTCTAATCATCATTTGCTTCTTGGAATTGCTGTCTACATAGAATTTCAATATTTTCACCCTTTGCTTTTTTATATCATATACAGTTGATGAACCAATACTGTAGATGTCACGCAGCTTATGCACCGAAACACCATGGACCTTTTTTTCAACAGTTCTACTTTATCTTGGATCGATATGGACTGGTGTTTACGTTTGACACCACGACTAACACTCATATGTCTTTAGAAGTCATAGCTAGGGTTAGATTTGATTATGATAAGCTAAGAATCTCGCAGAATTGCTGTATCACCACCAACAAGAGCAGTGTAAAGAATGTAAATAAGCGTGCCCTATACACAATGCCATCTGTGGCTGCCCAGTAAACTATTTTGGTGGCTGTGGTAATTTAAAGTTCCCTCACATAATTTTGTCCGGACTTAAGGAGGTCCTGAACCAATAGTTGCCGGAAATTCGTTGTTGTACCTGTATTTTTTCATTGACCATAGCTTCAAATACAAATAATACATTATGGTTTATAAAATGTATAAAAAAGTGGACAATAAGATTTGAAATCAAAATAGCCATAGTCTACAAAATAATGAAATGCGGTACAGAAGATTGAAGTAATCCTAACATAAACTAACCTGACACCATTATTTACATAACAGTAAAATATCTTGAATCAGTTTACATGGCATTACATGAGTAATACCTTTACCAAAAAGGTCTTCCAGTTTCATGATATTATACTGTCTTCTAATTGTTTCTATTATGGGAGACACCTCTACACATGTCTTTTCGTTTGAGTAAGGCCATAAAAACATAAATGCTCCTCATTGGGGAGACAGCCACACACTCTCCTATTCCATCACCCTGTCTTCATTGAAAATCCTTACTGAATGACCAACAGTACAGTCACCTTCTTCATTAAGAAATTCACCTCCAATCCAGTTACCTTACCACATTTCATCTCGTTCAAGATTTTACCTCGTCTACTCTTTTCACTAAACCACTTTTCATGACGCTCTTACTTCAGATGTATCCCGAACCTAAACATCCTACATCTGCCATCCTATCATGAAACATATTCAACAGTCCTTTGAATTACAAACTCCATCTCCTCACCTCATCACTCACTATTAATACTTTCCCATTTGCCCCTTTCACCAATGTTCCTATTTGTTCTTTAGTTTTTTCACTTTATTAATGTCCTTCCTAAACATGTAATTGTTCTCCCATAAGTTTACTGATACTCATTCATCCCAAATCTCATTTGCTTCCATTTTTAATCCCTGCACATTCCTCTGTGCATCTCTCAGTTGTTTTCACTTCTTCCCAATGAGTGCTGCTCATGCACCTCTCTTTTGTCTTTCACTAGAAACTTTACTTCTTCATTCCACCATTTGCTACCCTTTTTTTATCTGCCCACCCCCTACCTTCCACTTCTTCCACCTTCTTTTACATATGTCAGCACTGTTTCCTTTAATATCTCCCATTCTTTGCCCACTTCTGCAGTTTTGTTTAACTTCATCTGCTTTTTTGCATTCAGTTTCTCATGGAATTTCTGTACAGACATCTCTTTTCCAAGCTCACTTACTTTTACCTCCCTCATCTCACCCATACTATTTCCTCTTTTCCAAAAACCTGTACAAGTCCTTACCCTCACCTCCACCAGGTAATGATCAGACATTTTACTAGCTGCCTATCTCAAGCACATTCACATCCAAGTGTTTCCCTAATGCCCACCTATCAATTTGTGTGTAATCTAATAATGACTGCTGACTATCTTGACTATCTTTCCTACTCACCTTTGTACTTGAGGATAGTCCCTCTTTTTAAACCAGGTATTCCTAATTTCCAATCCTTTTTCAGCACACAGCTCCATAAGGATTTCACTATTTTCATTTACCCTACTGCTCTCCAATTATATCCTCATCTACCACATTACTCACCTTTTCATTTAAATCAACCATCACTATTCCTGTTCTCTTGCATCAAAACTACTGACTTACTTGCTTAGCTGCTCCCAAAACACTTGCCTTTCTTGATCTTTCTTCTTATGGCCAGGTGCATAAGCACTAATAATGACCCCTCTCATGCAATCCACTTTCATTTTCACCCACATCTGTCTAGAGCTACTTCCATACACTCACACATTCCCAAGACTGCTTTAGCAGTAGTGCTACCCCTTTCTTAGCTTTTGCCCTCACACCAGGTCCTGATTTTACTCCGAAGACATATTCAAATGATTCTTCCTCTTTAACCTTGAGCTCTGTTTCACTCAGAGCAAGAACACTCAGGTTCCTTTCATCAAACATAATACCTGTCTCCCCTTTCTTCTCATTGTGATTACACTGAAATATGTTCAGACACCCCAGCTTGAGCCTTCAAGAAGAATGAGCTCTTCCAGCTTGGATCCATCTGTTCCATCTTTTAGAAACCGAAATACAACTTAATGTATGGAAAAGTTTAGGGTGTAGTGTTTAGGAACAGTGCATGGAATGCCACTATAAGCATATGTGGATATACATATGTGCTGCAGCTGCAGTGAAAAATAAAAAATTACTTGGGCATGTATACCTCACCCACAGGGAGTAGGTTAATGATTTCTTCACAGTACTGCACTCTTCCTTGTTAAGTACATTTTTTGGCGCTCATTATTCTGTGAGTGCAAGCTGTGTCATGCCTAGGACACTATAAAGCACCCTGCACTATGTTGTAATACAGTGAACATGAATGCTGCACCACATGCAGCATATGGCACCATGCCTTGCATTCTCTTACATATCCAGCACCGTGTGATATTCATCATATACCACACTAAGGATATTATGCTTTACATAACACCCAAGCACGTTTTTCAGCACCCAGTACCTTCTACCATGCTGAGCACATACTTTTACACTCTTTAGTATCTAGCACTCATTGGCAGTTAGAACAGACTGTCACACCTTAGGATATTGCTGTGCCCAACACCTTATACCATATGAATCACAATTCATGCTTGTGGCAGTCAGTATGGACTACCACACATGGGACATAAACACACCAAATACATTCCATACCATACTATACCACACCATGCACTGTGTTGCGGCCTAAGCACACTTTTCCACTTCCTGTATACAGAATGCTATACCAAACTGAAGATTTTTTTATGAACCCATCATAATACCACACCCAGTACACTATCCCACTTGGTATTGTGTTGCATTTCCAGTACACTTATCCAGCAGTTTGTAAGATACTTAAACTGCAATATCACAATGAGGATCCTGCACTTTACGTAGTATATTATGTTACATATCGCACACTGTATCATAGGTAGCACAGTGTACCACACCTAACCTGGTTTACTACACTGGTCATTTTGCACAGTGAATCCAGGCCTTTGTACAAAAGAAAAATACCATACTAGAACTAGCAAACTCTCTCTTTGTACCCTCTACCACATTCATCTTACCATAGCCATTATAGTATATTTGTTCAAATTTATTGAACCACATTCTAGTATACACAGCACTGTGCACTGCACCATATTACCACACCCAGTAAACCTTTTTAAATCTAGCATGCAGTACCACAGTAAATACTCATCTCGACACCCAGCACACTTATCCAGAATTAGTGCAGTGTAGCAGACTACCAAATCCAACAAATTATATTACACTCTTAATCCTTCTTTGGATTATACCTGCTCTACATTATATTCACTGCAAATTGAAATAATGAAGTAATCCTATGTATTGCTTAATATTACATTCATTTTTGGCAGCATATTAACCCAATTTCTTTTCTTTCCATTTTTAAATCTGCATTGCATCTATTTATAGTTCTCAAGTAGTAGAGCACTTTCCTTTTAACAGTATGTACATTCTGGTGATGTCATTCTTCCTTGATCACAGGTAGATGAGTTCACTTGTGAAAAGGAGGGTGAAGGTGGTGGTGAGAAAGAAAAGGAAGGACGACTTGAGGGATCAACTGACTGGGATGGAGATGCGGTCATGGCATCCAGACAGGGGCATACCACTCCTAGGTACTGTGTTTTAGCAAGATAGGCAGTGTTACAATAGGGAACTTGTTTCTTTCTTCCTTTTGTACACTGATTTGACTTTTTTTCACTCCATGCACATAAGTAAGAATTTCAGTTGTTCTGATTTCCCATACCATTTTTGTGAACATCAGATATGTCCCTCCTGTATCAGATATGTACACAGTGTATTTGCCAGGAAGCTAAATAATAAGGCATTACAGGGGAGCTGGTGGTGATGACAACAAGAATAGAAAGCCCCTGGCAGTTCTAAGGTTATCCTCTGTGGACACTGCAGTGGATGATGTAGACATGAATGTTGAGCCTGCTAGCAAAAGAGAAGACCAGGTAAGGAACTTGTGAGCCTATGTAGGATGGTATGACCAAGATCCTGCAACATTAGATTGTCCATTTGGAAGTTTATAGGTTTTAATGTGTGTATTATCATCAGACATTAGATAAAGGCATGTATGTGAAGGTTCAAAACAACAGAAGTGTCATGTTATATGTAAGATAAATGTAGATTTTGAAGAATGAAAAACTTTCTCTAAGGCAGTCCAGTGACCTTTAGAGAATGAATTGAATCCTTAGGGGTTAGGACCCTTTTTTTAGTGAAAACAGCCTGCTTGCTAGATCTCAGGTATACCCTTGACCAATCATTGATCTTGCCTTTGCATTGGCTTCATCATCCCACTTTTTGCCACTATCAGTACTGACTGTCCAACTCACTATTCTTGGATCAGGAGTATCAACCTGATGGTCGTCGCTGTCAATTAAGAGAGGATTTTTGAATGAATAGAGGGTAAGAAAAAACAGCCTAGAGAAATGTTCTTAGGAAAATACCGTGGGGAGGAGAGTTTTTCATTTTTCAAAATTTACATTTTTCTCAAGGTCAAAAAGTCCCAAAAGCTTAAGAGCATACCATCATGAAGGAAATAGGTTAGAGAAAAACTTTCAGATAGGAGGATAAACAAAGGCATAAAAGAGTGACTGTAAGCATTGCTCTGTGGCATACCAAGATCCATATGTCTCAAAGGTAGCATCCCAGTGCCCCATAAGGTAGGTTGTCTATGTTTATAGGTTCAGATTTCTGAATAGGCTGGCAAAGTTTTAACATAGGTGGCAGCTCAAGGTGGATGGCAAATTTTTATAACTATGTATTGTGTCTTATTTAGTTATTTGTTAAAGATAATGGTCTGTAAGCTGGTAAACTAACAGGATTAGAACTCAACACTTGATCTGCTCAGTTATAGTAAGGTAGTTTTGGTATGGATGGGATAGCTTTGAAAAATTGGCCCAGGAGCATCCAAGAGAGTTAATCGTGGCCCTTCGTGATTAAACTAAAGTATCACCTTATGAATGTGTTCAAGGAATACTAAAGACCCTTTTTTAGCCTCCTTCAAAAAAAGGTATCTCAGGAAGGCTGAGCTATCCTTCTAAAACCATTTGCTTTAGCAAACAGGCAAGTTTTGGCCAAAATGTTTCATTCATAATCCATGAAAAGATGTTCCTTGCTTAGAGGAGTTTTAAGCTCCCTGGACAAACCTCTAGATATTCCTCTTGATAGTCTTTTTGGTGATCTTTACAAAGTCTTTAAGATTCGTATTTTCAAAAAAAAAAATGTAGCCATATGTTGAAATTTACTTAAACTCATTTCATTCCAATAATTTTGGTTTGGATTTATCTTGCCCAAGACATGTCATCATTAAAAATGAAGTTCTTTTGGGTGAATGTTATATGTATCTCACTAATTGTTTTCCCTGGGCCCAGGGCAGCAAGGAAGAGAATTCTCATTTAAGACATTGAAGAACTGAATTGCTAGAAAACTGATCTCTGATTGAAGCTCTAGGACTAGAAGTTTTGACAACACCCACTTGGGCTGTGGTGGAGAAGCAGTCAGTCTCCTCAAAAAGGAAGATTGGAGAACTTATCCCAAGAGACTTATACCAAAACCCTTTAAAAGCACACTTGTAGAAGGTACTAGTATTACTAACTTTGATTTTGATAGAAAAAGGCTGGAGAAGAACTCCAAACAAACAACTTTTGAAAACTGAAGAAGCATGATTTTCAAGAAAAGAATTAAAGTTTCTGGACTGAATGTTATTGTCTTTTAGTAGAGGGATGGATATTATGGAGAGTGTCATCTTGAACTCTCTTCAGATCTCTGACTCTAAAAGCATTTGAGAAAATCCATGTGTAAATTCTAGAACCCAGAGCTTCGATATTGGGTCTTGAAACAAGGTTGAGTGGTCTTGAAAAACTTGAGACATCAACTTAGGGTGAGTTGCATCACTGAATAAGTTTCTGGCTCCAAGGTTTTGTCTTACAGAATCACTATACCCCAAAACCTGTTAGTTTAGGAAGAACTTGATCCCAGAAAATTTGTTGGGGAAAAAGATGAACTTAGTTCCAGTAAAACCAGTCCACATTCAGCATTTGTTGCCGCTGCATCTGTGTTGAACAGTGGAGAGACGTAAGCCATAATAAAGCATTTTCTTTGGTGACAAAGAGATGCCTCAGAGCAACCAATCCTAATGAAAGAATCTAAATGGATGCATCTTTCCCCAAAGACATTTCTGTCATGGATATTGATTACAACTTGATACCTGCCTAGATATTTGAAAAATTTTGAAGATGGGAAGCCTGGAGAAAGAGGTTCTTGTACAATGCAGGGTAAGAAAATTTTATATTATCTCTGAGGAAGGTATCCGAATGAACATTTGTTTATCAGACATTTGATATCCCTAGTGTCGTTCATCAGAAAATATAAATCTAGCTCCCCATACTCAGGATGTTTTTGGAAATGCTTTACATGAATGGCTTATTAAGAAATGGAAACCATCTAAATCATTCAAGACATCCTTCCAGACCACGAGAGAGGTTGGTGGGGCTGTTCAAGAAATAAGCCTTTGACAGTTTCTTGTATCTGTCCACAAGGAAATTGAAAAGTACCTGGAGCAATGTGTTTTAAATGTCTCTGTGTACTGATGGAAGAATTTTGTTTGCCCAAATGTCACTGTCTTGGCATGCAGCTTTGCCATGTTAAACTTTCTCAACAGTGTTCTTGTTAATTTTGAGACACCATTGATTGGAAATAAAGTATTAAGGCAGCTATTGTGTAATCCAAGGATTTTTCCCAAAAGACAGAAATAACCTGTTTTAGAACCCTTATTAATTTTGAAACAAATAAAAGCCCTGACTGGAAATAAAGGGAGCTGTTCATATTGATAATCATTGAAAAGTTTTAGTAACTAGATCTTCAGCTTCATAAAGAATTAGCTTTAGAAGCAGGGAGGTTGAACTCTTCTCAATGCATGTTGGGTTATGTGCATGCTGAATGTCATCACTTTGAAGTACCAAGATTAGGCTTCTGTCTTGAAAGCCAAAAACATTCCTTTTCAGGAGTGCATCAGGGTGTCCCAGTAAGCAACCTTAACTCCAGTCTCCTTACCTATTTATGTAACCTTAAGGACAGCCAGATACTCTGCAAGGTGGTCATCTTGAATATGTGCTTTAACAGGGACAGTTCTAAATACAATTACAAGAATAGATCCAAACACAGTCTTTCTCTGAATTCCTCTTCATGAGAGGAAAATGTGTTGATAGATACCACTAGCCCTATAGCAGATTGTTAAATATTCACTGAATGTTTAATTTTGCTTTTTTCTATACTTGATCACCTTTGATGAGGTTGTATGATGGGGAGTACTGTCTCCTTAAAGAACTTCTTACTCAAAAGAGTGTGCATTTCTCTGCTACTAGAAGTTTTACAGCCTTGGATTCAGGAGCCCTCGCAAGTTTCCTAGGTAACACCAGGTCTCATAATAGAAATTGGTCGTGGAGAAATTAAGGAATAGAGTGAATTGGAACTATGTGGTATACTGGGATCTACTTGCTGTCAATGGGCTGAATTAGGGCATGTGAAATTTTTGGGGTAAACCATGGAAAGGTCTGTGGGTCCTGGATGTGGACAGGGAACTGTGGTTTCGGAACATTACACATGACATCTAGAGACGAAGTGTGAATGAATGTGGCCTTTTTTTTTTTTTTTTTTTTTTTTTGTCTGATTTCCTAGCGCTACCTTGATGACACTGGAGGTGGAGATGCTGTTTCCTGTAGGGCGGGTTGGTGCCAGGAATAGATGAAGTCAAGCGAGTATGAATATGTACATGTGCATATATGTGTATGTCTGTGTATGCGTATGTATATGTATGTATATGTTTATATGTTGATATGTATATGTATGTGTATGGGTGTGTATGTATATATGTGTGCATATGAGTGGATGAGTCTTTCTTCGTCTGTTTCCTGGCACTATCTCGCTGACACAGGAAACAGCAATGAAAAACAGGAGGGGAGGATTTCCAGTGCGGGGCTAGAAATCCTCCCCTCCCATTTTTAATTTTCCAAAGGAAGGAACAGAGAAGGTGGCCATGTGAGAATATTCCCTCCATGGCTCAATCCTCTTTTCTTAACACTACCTCACTGATGCGGGTTATGGTGAATATGTCAATCGACTGAACCATGGCATGTGAAGTGTCTGGGATAAACCATGGAAAGGTCTGTGGGGCCTGGATGTGGATAGGGAGCTGTGGTTTTGGTGCATTACACATGATAGCTAGAGACTAAGTGTAAATGAATGTGGCCTTTTTTGTCTTTTCCTGATGGTACCTCACTGAAGGGGGATGCCATTTCCTGTGTGGCGGGGCAGCAGCAGGAATGGACAAAGGCAAGCAAGTATGAATATGTACATGTGTATATTTGTATATGTCTGTGTATGTATATGTTGATGTGTATATGTATGTGTATGTGCGTGTATAGGTTTTTATGTATATATTTGTGTATATGAGTGAATGGGTCATTTTACATTAACTGGTCGTAAACATTGAACATAGAAAAGAAAGTGTCAGTGAATAACAGAACATTATATCCTTAGCTAGCCACCCTGGTGCCAAACTGAAAAAAGCAGTAAATTCAGGGAGTTTGAATTTTGTCTATAGATGAGTGGCTATAAAAGTTTGCTTGAATATTAGAATTAAATGGTTCATGCATTAATGAATTAGCAGTATTTATGTGTATTTTAATAATATGTTGTCAAATGGTGGAAATTGAAGGTTTATATCAAAATTGAAAAGAGAGCAATCCAGTAATTGATATTGCTAAATCCATGGCATGATATTGTTGGTAGGGTGAAGTGTGCTGGAAAGATGCTGAAGGAATGATTTGTTAGTGAGAGAGAGAGAGAGAGAGAGAGAGAGAGAGAGAGAGAGAGAGAGAGAGAGAGAGAGAGAGAGAGGAAGGTCTTAGAGGGGGAGAAGGGTGATTGTAGGGAGGTTGATGTTGGGGAAAGTGGAGGATGTTGGGAAGGAATAGTGCCTATGAAAAGATTTTGGCTTGATGGCAGGGTGAGTATATATATTACTCACAAAGAATAGGACTAAAGATAGAGGAAAGAGTTTGTTGCAAAGGGAAGAAGGGAGAAAGATGTTTAGGTGGGTGGAGATTTGGGGAGGGAGGAGAGTGTTGAGGAAGCAGCAGATTGTATTACTGTGTAACTATAGAGATCGTTGGCAGTCATGGGGATTACATTCCTGGGAGAACCTGTGTTTTGCATAACCATGGTTGGTGATTTAGTAGCTTCATATGAAATATGGGATTTGGGGAAGTGACCCTTGAGAAAATTACTAAAGTCCTATTATGAACACTTAAAGATTAAGAATTAGCACATTACACCTCAGAGAGAACATGTTTATCTTACGAAGGTGTAAAGGAACGGTGTACAATACAATGCAGAAATGTGATAAAGAAACATTATTGTATAGAATGATAATATGTAACACTTGATGCTTTATGCTTAGCTTCTATGCTCCAACAAAGTAGCCAGCAAGCTAAGCCTCAGAAAAGGCAGCCTAATTTTTCTTTATGGTTCACATTCATGACTTGTTAACACCTATTTCCTCCAATCAGACACTGAACTTTCACCTCATGAGGTGATCAATTAAGTCCACTTTTTGCTGTCATTACTATGTCGATCCTTAAAGGCCATGTTTAAGGAAAAAAAGTTGCGGTAAAAATTTTGTACTGCATTAAGATCACTTCTGCAGCTCATCTTTAGACAAAAGTCACTGTAAGATAGAATGACGTTGGCAGAGTATGGGTGATGATGTTTGGGTGACTAGCCGTACATATCTTCATGCTGCCACTGAGCTGGACCGCTCCAGGCTTGACTAGAAATAGCCTGTGGCTGCCTTAATACTCTCCCAGTGGTCAGGAAAAATATTCCACTTACTCTGAAGTCTATGCCATTGTAGGGAAAATGGTGTATGTTATCTTAGGCATTATTCTCCAAACTGCAGTTATTAACAGCTCAATAAGCTAGGGACCTCCTTATTGTTTATAATCACACTAGATGTAAAAGTTGTTTGACCTGCATGCTCATTATTCTTTATCTAATGCTTATCATGATATAGTGTACTTTTTTTATTTTACATTAAGGAATGTCTTACCTAATTTATAAACTAATGATATGGGCAAAGATCACAATGTAAATGCATAATTATTGCTCATGATTATGTTGGATATGTAAATGTGATGTGCATGCTTGTGATTTATTTTTGTCACCTCATTAAAGTACAGCATGCTTTGTATTTTACTTTGATATTTATACAGTTCCTATCATAAATGTCGTACTGTAAACTAATGGTATGGAAAATGATCACAATATAAATTTTGTAACTATGGATAATATTTATTCTGCACATAATTGTTGTTCAACTTGCATCCTTATCATTCATTATTTTACTCTTCTGAAGATACATGGTACATTTTACTTCGTATATATTTATATAAAATCCCCTTCAGAAGTATGTAACTCATTTACTATATATTTTTGTTTGATACATTGGAGGCTCTGGTCATGGACAAAACCCCACCTCGAGGCCAAGACTGGGCCTTAATTGAAATAAAGAGAGGTTAATGAAAGGAAAAAATAAAAATTAAGAGGAAGTATGTACAAAATTTGAAGAAAGTGAAAAACTTTTCTTTTATAATGTGCCAGGTCAGTTATTGGGAAAAACAAGAGAGGGAAGAGAGTTGTACATCTTTGATGTGTAGGGTTCAAAGCAGCTCACCCTTGAGTTGCCATTGGCTACATAGTAATCATGCAACAAAGCGAGTTGCCATGCATTGTGTATTCTAGCTAGTGGTGGTGGCACACAAGGAGCCACATCTTAGGAGAAGACACCAAAGTAATACCTATAGAAGAGGGAAAGTGAACCAACATTGTGTGGCACAATTCAAGCAGGTCAAGTTTTGATGTAAGCCTGGGAGAGTTTATAAGTTGGACTGCCTTTGACTCACAACTGTCTAGTAAGGATGCAAAGTTAGAATCACCCCAGATGTTGGAGCAGTATTCCATACCAAGACAAATCAATCCTTTGTATAAAAGAAGCTGATAGGAAGAAAATAAATTTTGACATCTAAACAGGACTCCCAGTTTTTTCGGGGCAGACATAACTTTTCGATAATGTTGGGTTTCCAAGAAAGAATGGATGTAACTGTAATACCAATTACTTACTCTGAGTCAAGGGGTTGAATTACAGAACTATTAAAGGAGAGAGGAAAGTTGGGAACATTTTCAGTCGCAAGATGGATAGAAAATGGGTCGTGGAGGCATTAAACTCTACTGAGTTTATTGAGGAAGTTGTGTTGAGATGAGATGTAGGTCAAGTGAGAGAAGAAGGAGCAGAATTGAAGGATGTGAAGGAATCCAATGTTGATTCATCAGCATACAAGTACATTTGATAAAGAGGAGAAAAAGTGTTGAAGATAGGTTAGAATCTTGGAAAACACCGCTGTTGAAGGAGAGAGAGGGAGAGTTGATCCATTAACTACCATGGAGACAGATTGTCCAGAGAAGAAGCTAGATGTAAGGGAGCAGAGTGAGGGAGGGAAGCTAAAAGAGGGGAGTTTAAAGATGAGACCCTGCATATGTTGTTTGACTTGCATCTTGCCATTCAGTGTCTTATATTCATGAAAGTATATAGCACTGTACTCTTTTCGATTTCCGTTAATGTACAAAGCTCTCTTCAGAAACATCTTATCTAATTCATGACCCACTAGTGTTGTTATACTAACAGAAAAGGTGGAGATATTGGGGAAAAGTGAGATTTTATGTATTGCCTAGCTACCTATGCTATCAGCACATGAGGCCTAGGGAAGCCATGTGCTAGATGGCTTATTGCTGGGGCCTTGCAATCCATGCCTGAAATGATTGATATAAACATGAAAACAAAGAATAACACACATCGTTGATACACAGTGTTATGTTCTGAAATAAGGAATTGTATAGTTTTCTAAATTTAGATTTAAAACATTCTGAATTAAAGAACAATCAAAAGAAATTAATATCTAGAAAGACCAAAAACAATTCTGGTTTTATGTTAAAATTCTGGATTTTCAGTAATGAATTGTGTTGGAGAAAAGATTAGCGAGTATTTTGATCTCTGGTTTTTTGGGTCTTGGTCTTCTGAGAGTTGATTTGTATATACTTGCTTACGTGATGATTAGGCATAATTTTTTAGTTTGACCTTTACACATTAAATATGCCATCAAGCAATAGCATAAAAAGGATTACATATAGAATTACTTCTTTCAGTTGAACATGTATCATAATTTACACACCATGAATTGTTTATCTCCTAATATTCTCTACCCAGTGTAACTGGATCATGCTCTTATGTATTCTTATCAGTGTTCGGAAATTCTGCAATCTTTCCATGGCATGTCTTGCTATTGCAAATTTAGTGTTTGGGATGCATCATTAAAAAAAGATTGAGAACTTGTTTTGCATGATATTCAAATGTATTATTCCTGGAGATCTGGGTGTTTATATTTGAGGAAAGATTGACAAAGAGGATATATATGTCAGAGGTAGAGGGAACGAGGAGAAGTGGGCGACCAAATTGGAGATAGAAGGATGGAGTGATAAAGATTTTGAGTGATCGGGGCCTGAACATACAGGAGGGTGAAAGGCATGCAAGGAATAGAGTCAATTGGAACAATGTGGTATACATGAGTTGACGTCCTGTCATTGGATTGAACCAGGGCATGTGAAGTATCTGGGGTAAACCATGGAAAGTTTTGTGGGGCCTGGATGTGGAAAGGGAGCTGTAGTTTCGGTGCATTACACATGACAGCTAGAGACTGAGTGTGAATGAGTGTGGCCTTTGTTGTCTTTTTCTAGCACTACCTTGCACGCACGCTTGTGGGGGTAGGGGGTGTAATTTTGTGTGTGGTGGGGTGGTGATGGCAATGGATGAAGGCAGCATGTATGGATATGTTTTTTTTTTTTTTTTTTTTTTTTTTTTTATACTTTGTCGCTGTCTCCCGCGTTTGCGAGGTAGCGCAAGGAAACAGACGAAAGAAATGGCCCAACCCCCCCCCCCCCCATACACATGTACATACACACGTCCACACACGCAAATATACATACCTACACAGCTTTCCATGGTTTACCCCAGACGCTTCACATGCCTTGATTCAATCCACTGACAGCACGTCAACCCCTGTATACCACATCGCTCCAATTCACTCTATTCCTTGCCCTCCTTTCACCCTCCTGCATGTTCAGGCCCCGATCACACAAAATCTTTTTCACTCCATCTTTCCACCTCCAATTTGGTCTCCCTCTTCTCCTCGTTCCCTCCACCTCCGACACATATATCCTCTTGGTCAATCTTTCCTCACTCATTCTCTCCATGTGCCCAAACCATTTCAAAACACCCTCTTCTGCTCTCTCAACCACGCTCTTTTTATTTCCACACATCTCTCTTACCCTTACGTTACTTACTCGATCAAACCACCTCACACCACACATTTTCCTCAAACATCTCATTTCCAGCACATCCATCCTCCTGCGCACATCTCTATCCATAGCCCACGCCTCGCAACCATACAACATTGTTGGTACCACTATTCCTTCAAACATACCCATTTTTGCTTTCCGAGATAATGTTCTCGACTTCCACACATTTTTCAAGGCTCCCAAAATTTTCGCCCCCTCCCCCACCCTATGATCCACTTCCGCTTCCATGGTTCCATCCGCTGACAGATCCACTCCCAGATATCTAAAACACTTCACTTCCTCCAGTTTTTCTCCATTCAAACTCACCTCCCAATTGACTTGACCCTCACCCCTACTGTACCTAATAACCTTGCTCTTATTCACATTTACTCTTAACTTTCTTCTTCCACACACTTTACCAAACTCAGTCACCAGCTTCTGCAGTTTCTCACATGAATCAGCCACCAGCGCTGTATCATCAGCGAACAACAACTGACTCACTTCCCAAGCTCTCTCATCCCCAACAGACTTCATACTTGCCCCTCTTTCCAGGACTCTTGCATTTACCTCCCTAACAACCCCATCCATAAACAAATTAAACAACCATGGAGACATCACACACCCCTGCCGCAAACCTACATTCACTGAGAACCAATCACTTTCCTCTCTTCCTACACGTACACATGCCTTACATCCTCGATAAAAACTTTTCACTGCTTCTAACAACTTGCCTCCCACACCATATATTCTTAATACCTTCCACAGAGCATCTCTATCAACTCTATCATATGCCTTCTCCAGATCCATAAATGCTACATACAAATCCATTTGCGGTTTCAGAAGTGGTAGAGGATGTGTGGATCAGGTGTTTGCTTTGAAGAATGTATGTGAGAAATACTTAGAAAAGCAAATGGATTTGTATGTAGCATTTATGGATCTGGAGAAGGCATATGATAGAGTATGGATATGTACATGTGTATATATGTATATATCTTTTTTTTTTTTTTCTTTTTTTTGCCATGTCGCTGTCTCCCGCGTTTGCGAGGTAGCGCAAGGAAACAGACGAAAGAAATGGCCCAACCCACCCCCATACACATGCCTTGATTCAATCCACTGACAGCACGTCAACCCCGGTATACCACATCGCTCCAATTCACTATATTCTTTGCCCTTCTTTCACCCTCCTGCATGTTCAGGCCCCGATCACACAAAATCTTTTTCACTCCATCTTTCCACCTCCAATTTGGTCTCCCTCTTCTCCTCGTTCCCTCCACCTCCGACACATATATGTATATATCTGTGTATGTATATGTATGTATACATTGAAATGTATAGGTATTTATATGTGTGTGTGTGGGCATTTATGTATATACATGTGTATGTGGGTGGGTTGGGCCATTCTTTTGTCTGTTTCCTTGTGCTACCTTGCTAATGCGGGAGACAGCAACTTAGTATAATGAGTAAATGAATAGATATGGTTAACAGGCCGTTTGGTGTACTTCTTATGCCTTCTCTATATTTCTTAAAAAATCTGAACTTAAGTAGCTCTTTATACACAAGAAGTTCCATCTTTTAGAAGTGGGAGTTTGGAAACAAAGAACTGAACTTATGTAGCTCTTTATACATAAGAAGTTCCACCTTTTAGAAGTGGGAGATGGGAAACAGGATGTAACCTATTTATTAATCTTTTATTTTTCTATTTGTTAAGATGCTTTTATGTGGACCCAGTCATAGACACTGACATATTGTATTCAGTATTCCGTTCAGGATGCCAGCTATGTGAGTTTCCAAGATGGTGGCCGGTTAGCCAGGATAGAGCCTACAACTGGAGGAGTATCCCCAGGAGGCTCTACACCACCCACTGAGGGCGAGTTTCACCCCCATGCTCGTGATCACACTCCGCATCGCCGAACCCACCACAAAAGGTCAGCATGTAACTCCTTATACAGTTGAAACATAAAAACAGAAATTATTTCCTTTAAGAAAAGAAGATTTATATCATAACAGGATTTGTGTGACTGATTACAGTACTTGTATTCTGATACAGTGGCAAGACTATCTGGCTTTTGATGTTTCTGTGCTGTATATTCTGCTTTCCAAATTTAAAACAGGGAAACTCATGCATAATTTTGTCCATACACCTCACCCACATTATATACCCATGTCCGTCACAGTTGAAAATGTAAACACTACTTGAAACATTTGCCAAAGAATTCTATATTTTGTTGTTTAAGGCATCACTTGAATGAAGCAGTTGCTACTGCTTGCACAATTATTATGGGATAGTTAGGCATGAAAAAATAATTTGTTGTTATTGATTGTGTGTCTGTTTGGTTTATCCGGCACCAGGAGTCTGGGATTTGCCAGGTGAGATTGTTAGTATGCCCTGCCCCCTGCCGGCTTAGCCGAGTCTATCTTATCTAACCTATACTTTTGTCTTTATCTTGGCATTTTCATTATTTTGAAAAGTTAGTTTTAGAGCCATTTGCCTTTTACTTGTACAGAGAAAGTTCATTACACCTTTGAAAACTGTAATATATGTGTGTAACTTTTTTAGAGTAATGAATATTTCAAAATTGGCACAGTGTATTCTATTAGCTTTGCATAAGTGTTGTTGGTTAAGTGTTTGTGAGATGTGACCCACAACTTGTAGAAAAGTTTATGTTAGCACTAGAAGGACTAAAAGTGAAATGCTTACCTTAGAGGTAGGTCAAAGAGCCAAAATAGTCATTTTATTTTACTCATATTCATGCTTTTGCACTATTACTATCAGTTTGTCACTTTTATGTAACTCTTCTCTGAAAATCATATTTTTCCTGTTCTACTGAATAATATATTTAATAATGCAGAGATTATTGTTATATAGGGGTGCACTCAAGCAACAATTTCCAACCATTTTGAATCATGTACAAATTTCTCTTGACCATCATACATCTGAAAATCTCAGTTTAAACTTTAAGATACTTTGAATCCTAAATGTATCTTATGTATAATTTACATACAGTCCCAATGTTTGGTTTTCCAATACAGTACAGTTTTTCAAATGTATTTCCTATATAAGAAATAGCTAAAATGCTAGAGATACAACAAAAGAAAAGATTTTGAAAGTTTAAAAGACCATGTTCAGCAGTAGTGGATGATCACCCTGGCGAGTGGTTGTTCACGAGCTATACACTGGTGATGCAACCCTCATTTTTATATTTCATATTACATATAGAATTATCAAACCCTAAAGCACTGAGTGGAAAGCACCCAAGTATGTCTTGTGCTTCATGCAAGAAGAAAAGACTTGGTTTAAAGGTAAAATTAGATATTTCTCTCCAGGGTTGATTTGTCCCACGAGCCATGAAATGTCCTGAACACTGGGGACTAGAAACCTTTTATACCTCTATCTTACTGTTGAGGTAAATGCCGCTCATCCTTTATTAACCACCTGGTAGGTAGAGAATGGTGTGTCTTGATCCAGGTCTGCCCTCTGACCAATCAACAACTAAGCAATGGCATCATTGTTCCCATGCCATTGTTAGTGATGTACATCATTCCTGGACCATGATGAAGGATGTTACTCCATCTGTGGCTTGCTGGCTTTATCCATCTTAACATAGATAAGTGTTTTCTTGGCTGACTTAACTCAGACAATGGATATTATGTAATTTTTTTTCTATTTTTTTTTTTACATTATAGAGGTTAGGTAGTGTCCATAAACTTTAATGATAATTAATGCACTTTTGGTTTGCCTACGTGATTCATGTACACAGGGTTTACTGTGTGGTCATTTACTGCATGCTTTAGCTTTTCAGCTAATAATCATCACCTGTCAGTCTCTCTCGTGGTTATGCTGATCATGTTTAGTATTCCTCCTCCTCTCTTCCACACTCAATGTATTTTCTCTGGTTATATTTCTTTCCTATGGAGGTTTTCACTGCTTGGTTCCCATACAGGGGTAATAAACTAAGTATTAGAATGGTGTTATCCCAGAATGGCAGTCCTGATCCTCACCCAGAAGTTGTGCCATGTAGGTCAGATGTCAGTCATTTTTTAGATCTAGCTCTAAGATCCATTAAAAATTGTACTTGATGGGTAAAATAATGATTTACATAAGAAAGTGCAGAATTTTCTTGAAAATTATTCTATCCTATATGGGACATAGATTCACTCGTCAATCAGTAAACAGCTGGAATCAATAATCATTATAAAGGAAATTGATTTGAACAGTATGTAGTATGTTATTTTTTATTATTTTGCTTTGTCGCTGTCTCCCGCGTTACGAGGTAGCGCAAGGAAACAGATGAAAGAATGGCCCAACCTGCCCACATACACATGTATATACATACACGTCCACACACGCAAATGTACATACCTATACATCTCAATGTACACATATATATACACACATACATGTATACACATGTACGTAATTCATACTGTCTGCCTTTATTTGTTCCCATCACCACCCCGCCGCACATGGAATAACAACCCCCTCCCCCCTCATGTGTGCGAGGTAGCGCTAGGAAAAGACACCAAAGGCCCCATTCGTTCACACTCAGTCTCTAGCTGTCATGTAATAATGCACCGAAACCACAGCTCCCTTTCCACATCCAGGCCCCACACAACTTTCCATGGTTTACCCCAGATGCTTCACATGCCCTGGTTCAATCCATTGATGGCACGTCGACCCCAGTATACCACATCGTTCCAATTCACTCTATTCCTTGCACGCCTTTCACCCTCCTGCATGTTCAGGCCCCGATCACTCAAAATCTTTTTCACTCCATCTTTCCATCTAAAATTTGGTCTCCCACTTCTCCTCGTTCCCTCCACCTCTGACACATATATCCTTTTTGTCAGTCTTTCCTCACTCATTCTCTCCAAGTGACCAAACCATTTCAAAACACCCTCTTTTTTTTAGCAGTATGTATTAGTATCTAATCCCAAAAAAGTGGGAGTTTGGAAAAGTGACTGTTATTTGGTGAAAGTTAATTTTTGCCACAGTATCTATTTTTCAATCTTTACTTCAATTTAAGTTAGGAAAAAGACTTAACAATATCCAGTATTTTGTTCATTATGAAGGATAATGCTAGTATTCAAAATCTAAAAAGTGATGATTAGCTAAATCCTTCATATCATATCTTGAGAGCTAAATCCTTCATATCATATCAGAGAGGTATTAGCCTTAGACATTCTCAGTCATGTCATCTGTGTACAAGAACTGGTGCAGATGAGCTGTTGATGGAAGTGGGTTAGGTGTTTTCGCTTCCTCATTACCAGAATGTATCTCTTAGGCATCATGATCAGTATTCATGAATGTCCTCAAACTCAATCCCATTCTCAGATACTGCCAAAATGACTTCATTTTCTGCAGTAGTGCAGCTTTCTTTCTTTTGCTACACATGATTGTTGTGAGAAAACAAACACATTTTGGAAATCATGAGCCTGAACATAGAAATACTGTTTAGCAGCTTACTCTCTAATTTCTGATTTGTATCAACATAGAAGGGATAATAAAGCATTATAGTTACATAGTAGATGATAGTAGTTGACCCATAGGTCAACTGGATCATGACCAAAACAACAAAGAAAAGACCCAAAAGCTTTAAATGGCTACTCACTCACTGCATAATCAGTCAGCTGACCAAATGGAAATAAACAATATAAGTCTCATTCTAACAGAAGGTATCTGTACAAAATCTCAGGGTTTTATATGTTTTCAATGAATATAAAACATGCTTTTAATGCCATATGGTAATGTGATATCTGTAAATTGCCTGCAAATACAATCATAGCTCAAATATTATGTACATAACTTACTGCAAGACCTCTGGCATATAGTTGTATATCTGTAACATCATATTGTATATCAGTAACATCATAATCATAAAACACGAATTGAAATGCCATGCAATAGAATAGGTGGCAGATGATCGAATGTAAATAATCATTAAATGCTGTACTGCTAATACAGGGCAGTCATCCAAAACCTTTGCTCTATATATGCTTATAAGAGGATATAAAACATATTTATAAATGCACTAGGATAATGTGACATCTCTGTCTTGCCTACAAAGAGAATATCCAATCTCAGACTCTGTGTGTTTGGACCCTGATTGAAGACATACAAATGCAAAAATTTTAGATACTGACTTGTATAGGTATTTTAGGAGCATATCGTAAAAACTCAGCCATATGAAAGTATATCAGAGGATAGATAAAGGAAGCTGAAGTGAGTCACAGGGTGGGGGAGGGGGCAAAGGTTCTGGGAGCATTGAAGAATGTGTGGAAGGCGAGAAAGTTATCTTGTAGAGCAAAAATGGGTATGTTTGAAGGAATAGGGTTCCAACAGTGTTATATGGTTGTGAGGCATGGGCTATGGATAGGATTGTGTAGAGGAAGGTGGATATGTTGGAAATTAAATGTTTGAGGACAGTATGTGGTGCGAGGTGGTTTGATTGAGTAAGTAATGAAAGGGTAGGAGGGATGTGTGGTAATAGAAAGAGTGTGGTTGAGAGAGCAGAAGAGGATGTTTTGAAATGGTTTGGACACATGGAGAGACTGAGTGAGGAAAGATTGACAAAGAGGATATATGTGTCAGTGATGGAGGGAAGGAGGAGAAGTGGGAGACCAAATTAGAGGTGGAAGGATGGAGTGAAAAATATTTTGAGTAATCAGGGCCTGAACTTGCAGGAGGGTGAAAGGTGTGCAAGGACTAGAGTGAATTGGAAGGATGTGGTATACCAGGGTCAATGGGCTGACAGTGGATTGAACCAGGGCATGTGAAATGTCTTGGGTAAACCATGGAAAGGTCTCTGGGGCTTGGACATGGAAAGGGAGCTGTAGTTTCGGTACATTACACATGACAGCTAGAGACTGAGTGTGAACGAATGTGCCCTTTTTCTGTCTTTTCCTGACGCTACCTTGCTGGAGGGGGGAAGGTTGCTATTTCCTGTGTGGCAGGGTGGTGACGTGATTGGATGAAGGTAGCAAGTATGAAATTTTACATGTGTATATATGTATATGTCTGTGTATGTATACATTGAAATGTATATGCATGTATATGTGCTTGTAAAGGTGTTTATATATATATATTTTTTTTTCCGCTGTCTCCCGCGTTTGTGAGGTAGCGCAAGGAAACAGACGAAAGAAATGGCCCAACCCACCCCCATACACATGTATATACATACTTCCACACACGCAAATATACATACCTACACAGCTTTCCATGGTTTACCCCAGACGCTTCACATGCCCTGATTCAATCCACTGACAGCACGTCAACCCCGGTATACCACATCGATCCAATTCACTCTATTCCTTGCCCTCCTTTCACCCTCCTGCATGTTCAGGCCCTGATCACACAAAATCTTTTTCACTCCATCTTTCCACCTCCAATTTGGTCTCCCACTTCTCCTCGTTCCCTCCACCTCCGACACATATATCCTCTTGGTCAATCTTTCCTCACTCATTCTCTCCATGTGCCCAAACCATTTCAAAACACCCTCTTCTGCTCTCTCAACCACGCTCTTTTTATTTCCACACATCTCTCTTACCCTTACGTTACTTACTCGATCAAACCACCTCACACCACACATTGTCCTCAAACATCTCATTTCCAGCACATCCATCCTCCTGCGCACAACTCTATCCATAGCCCACGCCTCGCAACCATACAACATTGTTGGAACCACTATTCCTTCAAACATACCCATATTTGCTTTCTGAGATAATGTTCTCGACTTCCACACATTCTTCAAGGCTCCCAGGATTTTCGCCCCCTCCACCCTATGATCCACTTCCGCTTCCATGGTTCCATCCGCTGCCAGATCCACTCCCAGATATCTAAAACACTTTACTTCCTCCAGTTTTTCTCCATTCAAACTCACCTCCCAATTGACTTGACCCTCAACCCTACTGTACCTAATAACCTTGCTCTTATTCACATTTACTCTTAACTTTCTTCTTTCACACACTTTACCAAACTCAGTCACCAGCTTCTGCAGTTTCTCACATGAATCAGCCACCAGCACTGTATCATCAGTGAACAACAACTGACTCACTTCCCAAGCTCTCTCATCCACAACAGACTGCATACTTGCCCCTCTTTCCAAAACTCTTGCATTCACCTCCCTAACAACCCCATCCATAAACAAATTAAACAACCATGTTGATATCACACACCCCTGCTGCAGACGAACCTTCACTTGGAACACAGTCACCCCCTTTCTTAGTAAGTTCAACTGCAGTACCACCCACTCAAGCCAGCCTGCCACATAGCATCTTGCACAAGGCTTTTGCCACCTATTCTTTCTTCACTAAACCACTCTCCATGACTCCCTCACCTTGCATACCACCCTGACCAAAACACCCTATATCTACCACTCTATCATCTAGCACATTTGGAAATCCCCATGTGCCCCTATTACCGATGTTCCCATTTGTTCTCTTGTCTTTTGCACCTTATTTACCTCCTTCCAAAACTTCTTTTCATTCTCCCTAAAGTTTAATGATACTCGTCTCACCTAACTCATTTGCCTTCTTTTTCAACCTCCTGCTGCTTTCTCTTAAACATTTCCCAGTCATTTGCACTCCTTCCATGTAAATACCACCCAAATGCCTCTCTCTTCTTTTTCACTAGCAGCTTTACTTCTTCAGCCCACCACTCAATACCCATTCTAATCTGCCCACCTCCCACTTTTTACTTGCCACATGCATCTCTTGCACAAACCATAAATACTTCCCTTTACACCTACTATTCCTCACCCACTCCCCTCACTTCATATACTCACCTTGTGCCATTCTACTCTCAGTCTCTCATGATATTTCTTCATAAAAGTCTCCTTTCTAAGCTCTCTAACTCTCATTACTCTCCTCTCCCTGACCCATGACTTTATTCCTAAAACACCTTCAAACCATTCCTCTCCTTTACCCTTGAGCTTTGTTTCACCCAGAGCTAAAACATTCAGGATTCTTTCTTCAAACATACTACAAATCTCCTCTCTTTTCTTCTTGGTTACATCTGTTTACATCCACACATATTCACCCACCCCAATCTGAGCCTTCGAAGAGAATGAGCACTCCCCACCTGGCTCATGCTCCTTTTAGAAATTGACATACAAGAAGGGGAAGATTTCCAGCCCCCACCCCCTTTATACAAAGGTAGAATTCTTTCTCCCCTACCTCAAGGATATACATACATACATACATATTCCTTTCCTTCTTTCATACTTGATCGCCACTTCCTACATTAGTGAGATAGCTTCATGAACGGACGAAGAGAGGCCACATCTGCTCACATCCACTCTCAAGCTGTCATGTGTAATGCACCAAAACCACAGCTCCTTATCCACATCCAGGCTCCAAAGAACTTTCCATGGTTTATCAGGACATTTCACATGCCTTGGTTCAGTCCAATGACAGCATGTCAACCCCAGTATACCACATTGTTCCAATTCACTCTTTCCCATGCTTGCCTTTCTCCCTCCTGCATGTATGTAAAACAATTATCAAAACCAAGAAACTAAGTAGAAATAGTTAATTTTATCATGTGATTGAAGAAGCTCTTACTTCCACATGATGCTGAGTTCAGCTGTAATCAGTTCTTGTAACATTGTGGACACAGCCAACATTGTGGCTCGTATATACATGTACATATATGTAAACCATGTGCTTATGGCCATGCAGTGTAATAAGCAGTAGATCTGTCTGTCTGTCTATCTATACCTCTGATGCCATTTCCTTCTGGGAACTCCCATCTAGTGGGTAGCCTCAGCAAAACAGTCTCCATCTATCTGTGTCCTTACATGTACATCTCCTTCGCATACACCACTCCACACATTCTTCCCTCCTCCAGTATTCTTCCACTCTGCTTGCCCATGTCACACATAGTCTTCCTATCACAGCAGCCCCTTTGATTGTACTATCATACACTCTCCTTGTAAATTTCTAGTATTCCATTCTTTTCACATGCCCCAAACCACATCAAAGTATTAGGTTTCACCCACTCTACTACTACAATTTATTCCCTTTACATTCCCTACCATACCACATCTCATACATCCCTATATTTCTTTCTTCATTCCATCTAGTCATACCACATGTTCATCTCAAATAGCTCATTTCCACAACCTAGATTCTTGACCTTTGTGACTTCTTCCATGCCCATGTTTTTGCTGCATAGACAAGGGTTGGGAGGACTATGCTGTTCCTTAATCCTCTCTTCATTTCCATACATACGCCTGTACCCTTCATTACTCTATTAAGAGACCCAGTGATTGTACAACCCTGAACTGCTCTTTCCCTTACCTCTCCATCCACATCACCAAACTTACCCATGACATCTAAATGTTTAAATTCTCTCACCTCTTTCAGTCTTTCTCTCTCTATCCTAAGCATAGTTTAGTAGACTTTATTCTTTCATTCTATATGATTTTACTTAGTTTCCTTTCAGAGACCATTACTTTACTTTTACTTGCATTTACCTTCAATTGCCCACACTTATAAACATCTTCACTCTCAGCAAAAACAGTATCATTTGGGAACAGGGTTGCCGTATGCCATCACATCTCACCGCCACACTCTGCCTCAGCACCCCCATTCCCTAGTTTTGCATTTATCTCTCTTATCACTCCTTCCATAAGTATATCAAAAAGCTACAATGACACAACACAGCCTTGCCCCACACCGTTATGCATACTGAAACTTTTGGTCAACTCTCCATCCACTCTTACACATGCATTTGCTCCTCTATAGAAGGCTTTCACACCATCCAACAGTTGTCTTGCAACCCCATACATCCTTTACACATTCCATAAAGCATTCCACTCGACTATTTTATTCACTTTCTCCTAATTAAAAAAAGCTGAATACTTTTCTATGGTCATCTTCTATCTGTCTATTCATATCTCTCATGCCTTTTCTGACTGGAACTCTCCCAAAGGGGTGGCCATGGCAATAGAGTCACCATAACTAGTGAACTCCATAAGTGCCTCTTATCCTCTAATGCCTCAACCTTAACAGACCGCTGGCAGAGGGCAACTCTAGTGCAGTGTTTGCAGAGGTTCATAGATAATGTTCCTACTGATTAATGCTCCTCCCTACCACAAAACTCTGATCCACACATCCCCTACCTATCTTAAAACTCCCTTGATCATTTATTATATATTCAGTCACTTCCATGACTCTATCAGTCAACATTCTTGCAAATATTTTCCTGTTAAACTTAATAGACTTATTCCCCTGTAATTGCTACGTACATCTTTAGCATCTTTTCTTCTGCTTAAAGGAACAATAATAGCTATCACTCAGTCCTCAGGCTCAACTTTTTGTTTCCATGCTAAGTTACATATCAGATGCATCCTTTCTGTCACACTTTCTCCTCCATACTTCAGCATTTTGGCTGTAATCCCATGCACTACAGTGCTTTTCCTACCTTCAGCCTCATTATTGCCCCTCTAACCTCTCTTTTTGCTATAGTCCCTTGTTCTTGTGTCCTTTTCCTTCCATCCTCCATATGTGTGCATGTAACAAATGCTGCCTCCCCTTTTCCCACATTCATCAGTTCTTCAAAGTACTCTCCATCTTCCTTTTTACTTATTCCTTTTAATTCAACAACTCCCCTCCCTCACTTTTTACATTAACATTTTCCACTCTTACATCAACCTCTATCCTTTTTCACCTCCTTCATCCTTCGAGTTTAGTTTCTTATTTTCCCTACACTTTTCATTTGATTTTCTTCCAGAATCTGCTCTTTCTTTGCTTCCTTCTATCAGCTTCTTAACATTTTGCTTACTCCTCCTCCATTTCTGAACTTCCCCTGGTACATCCTTTCAAGCAATCTACCATATGCCTTTTTCTTCTCTTCCACAGCACCTCTAGTCTCTTCCAACCACTATGCATTGCCCTTTTTGTTCCCATACCTCACAACCCTATATCCATTCTATCCATGCTTTATAACAGTAGATAAAATGGTAAATATGGCCAAGAAGCTAAGCAGCCACAAACAATATTGTTGAATAATCAACTGTATTTCTGTCAATTGAGCTAGCCTCAGTCAGGCATGGTATACTCGTGGGTTTAGCATCCTTGCACGAAATCAGTGTCTCAACAGAAAATCAATGCTTTACTGTACTGTGATAGAAAGGAAAATAATCTTATATTTGATACATGTACCCCTCAGTGCCTCAGTACCCCTGACAACAAAGCTGTCAATCTCTCACCTGCCATCTACCTATCTTTATCCTCCACCTAGCTATGATATATTTCAGTTAAGGTGTATACCCTGGAATTGCATATTTAGTGAGATCTCTATTTTTGCTATATGACAAAGATATGGAAATGGCAGTCATCATGATTTCCTTCTAACATCTTGTCTGTAACTCTGATATTTTATTGCATATACTTGGAACATTAACATGAAATATTTTTAGATGAAATTGAGACCAATTTTTGAAGGTACTTACTGAGATGGATGGGATTTGCTCCACACTGGGTGCATATTTTGACCAGAAGACATGTGGGCTCACTAAGGATCTTACCAAAATGGTCAGCTCTGCCGTGTGTGTTAGAACAGCTATTTTATCAGTTGCTGCAGCCAACTTTTCCTGTAGGGTCCATCTTTCCATGCAGAACCTGCAAAACAAAGGCGTCACAAGATTATTGTAAGACTGAATGAACACACAACACTGTTGACCTGTTGGCTTACTGAGATAATGAAAAGAAATTTTGTATATATCACTGAAATTAAGGTTTGATCATCAGTTTCAGAACTGTCACCATCATCTTTTTACTTTTCTTAGGTTCTTCTTCACTTTTTAGCTTACATAGTCTTTCAGAGTCTGTTGCATCAAGGATATCAACGTTTCTATGTCGTAGGCTTTAGATGGGCCAGCAGGGGCTAAAGAATGGATATTGTACCCTCTCCTCTAATATTTTGGTGGCTGCTGATCCATATGGTGAGGACAATCGGCTCATTGTTTGATATCAGTTTCATGTGTTGCATTACTTGATATTGTCACTACTTTTCTTCCTGCCAATACCATAGGCATAAAATTTAAGGGGGTTTTGCTGTAAAATAACGAGCTATTTTAGTTGTTGCAAAACCCTGCAGAGTAGATTAAGAAAGCTAAGTTACAGGGAAAGGCTGGAGGCTTTTAAATTTGTCCATCTTGGAAGAGAGCAGAGTGAGGAATAAAATGATCATAATCTTTAAGATTTTCAAACCATATCAGTGACATAGACGGTGAACGGTTCTTCAAGAAATGTAGGGAGAGGGCATCCATAGGACATAGCATGAAATTAAGCAAGCAGCATGTTAGAAATAAAATAAAGAATTTCTTTGAAAATATAAGAATGATGGATGAGTGACATTAGGTGACTAAGGACTTGGTTAATGTGGATAACACACACAGATTTAAGAAGTTGTATGATATTTTAAAATGTTCAAGAGATGGGGTCCTACGAGTGTAAAACTCCCTCTCCAAACAGTACAAATAAATAACAACATACTTTGTGCCCCAGGAGTCCTTTCTATCTTAATGAAACTCTCTCATCACACGGTAAGCTGGCTACATCCATTGCACAAGATCGTGTGTCATAAGATTTAATGATAAGGGAAGAATACAAGGCAGCTGACCAGTAAGTGTTGGTGTTTTTTTCTCTTCCATGTGCTTGTTGCATCATAGGCTTGAAGGGTCCTTGGATGTGTTAAATCATGTTTTTTGTCTTCCATGTGCTTGTTGCATTATAGGCTTGAAGGGTCCTCGGATGTGTTAAATCAGTGATTATAGTAATGTAGGGATAGATGGTGTCTCATATATATGGGAAAGAGTGACTTTTGTTGTCTGATGGAAGTATTTTTGTCGGGGATAATGTTTCAGATTTAGTTGGGGGGGTTGCAATGATATTTGTTAGGTCATTTCAGAGTGTATGTTCTTTGTCAGTGTTACATTTGTTAGGGGTGAGGAGATATGAGACTAGAGGTTGCTGAAGTGTGAGGGAGGGGTAGGCTTTTTATTTCTTCTTAGGATTTGGTGGTTAGTTATGGAGTGGTAGTGTATGTGAGTGTGTGATGGTGTCAGATGCTGCTTTGCAAAGAATTGAGTGCTGAGCATGTTGATTGTATGTTGGCATTGTATTAGAAGGATCTTTGTTTCATTGTAACTGTTAGGTATCTGTGGTTGCTAAGCAGTCAGTGATTGTTGTTAGTGCATTTTTATGTGGTTTGCAGCTTGATTATATTTCTTTTGAGAGGGTGTAAGACCATACAGGTGAGGAATAGTTTAGCATGGTGGAAATTGATTGTTTGTACAGGATGCTGAGGGATTCTTATTCTTTTCCAAATCAGATGCCAGTTTAGCGTTCATACGACATCGTTTTGTTTTGTTATTTTTGTTGATGGTATTGCTTTGTAGAGTGAATATTGTGTGTGCTGTATATGATGCCTTGAATGGTTGATGTTTTGTCCAGTGGGAGTGGTTGTCCATTCATTGTGACTGGATGATGTGAGCTGGATTCATGTCAGTTTAAGGATAGAAGGGTGTGCTGTGGTTTGTTGGAGGTAATGGGAGGTCGTGTAGGTAGAGACTGAAATAGGTTGGAGAAAGAACAGCTCCTTGGGAAACTCCATTTTAGACTTGAAAGGTTTTAGAGGTGAAACCACTGTGAGTGACTCTGACTTGGCATCTCTGTATGGAATTGGCCACCCACTTTTTATTTTTGTGGAGTGGTGTCAAATACCTTTCATGAGAGGATATGTTGGAGGACAGTGACAAATGCTTTATAAATGTCTTTTGCCACTAGTATTGTGTAGGACAGGGGTTGTGGTTGGTTGTAACCATCTAGGATGTGTTGTGTAAGGTCTGCGTGTGGAGTGGTGTAGGATTTGTTAGTCTGAAGCCATGTTTTGTGAATATGAGCAGGATGTTTTACTTGATTCTGTTGTGCATCAGTTTTTCACTGAGTTTGGATAATGAAGACAGAAGTGATATAAGGCAGTAGAAGGATGGGGAGCTTTATGGTTTAGAGGGCTTTAGGATTGGTATTATGTTAGCTAGTTTACAAATATTAGGGACTTTGATGCATAGCTGAAGATATCCTAGCCAAATTGTTTAAAGTGAAAGTTTGATGTGCTTTTAGGTCTGTAGTAGGAGAGTTCCAGGTTTTTATTGTGTTACTTGTATCAGTAGGAGTGAAGGATGGGTTGAGGATTATCTTTTCCACCATAATTTTTTTGGGGGGAAAAGTATTTTCATGTATGCCAGCCTTGTCACTTGTTTGATTATCTTTTATTTATTCATTTTCAGAAGTGGTAGAGGATGTGTGGATCAGGTGTTTGCTTTGAAGAATGTATGTGAGAAATACTTAGAAAAGCAAATGGATTTGTATGTAGCATTTATGGATCTGGAGAAGGCATATGATAGAGTTGATAGAGATGCTCTGTGAAAGGTATTAAGAATATATGGTGTGGGAGGAAAGTTGTTAGAAGCAGTGAAAAGTTTTTATCGAGGATGTAAGGCATGTGTACGTGTAGGAAGAGAGGAAAGTGATTGGTTCTCAGTGAATGTAGGTTTGCGGCAGGGGTGTGTGATGTCTCCATGGTTGTTTAATTTGTTTATGGATGGGGTTGTTAGGGAGGTAAATGCAAGAGTTTTGGAAAGAGGGGCAAGTATGAAGTCTGTTGGGGATGAGAGAGCTTGGGAAGTGAGTCAGTTGTTGTTCGCTGATGACACAGCGTTGGTGGCTGATTCATGTGAGAAACTGCAGAAGCTGGTGACTGAGTTTGGAAAAGTGTGTGAAAGAAGAAAGTTAAGAGTAAATGTGAATAAGAGCAAGGTTATTAGGTACAGTAGGGTTGAGGGTCAAGTCAATTGGGAGGTGAGTTTGAATGGAGAAAAACTGGAGGAAGTGAAGTGTTTTAGATATCTGGGAGTGGATCTGGCAGCGGATGGAACCATGGAAGTGGAAGTGGATCATAGGGTGGGGGAGGGGGCGAAAATCCTGGGGGCCTTGAAGAATGTGTGGAAGTCGAGAACATTATCTCGGAAAGCAAAAATGGGTATGTTTGAAGGAATAGTGGTTCCAACAATGTTGTATGGTTGCGAGGCGTGGGCTATGGATAGAGTTGTGCGCAGGAGGATGGATGTGCTGGAAATGAGATGTTTGAGGACAATGTGTGGTGTGAGGTGGTTTGATCGAGTGAGTAACGTAAGGGTAAGAGAGATGTGTGGAAATATAAAGAGCGTGGTTGAGAGAGCAGAAGAGGGTGTTTTGAAGTGGTTTGGGCACATGGAGAGGATGAGTGAGGAAAGATTGACCAAGAGGATATATGTGTCGGAGGTGGAGGGAACAAGGAGAAGAGGGAGACCAAATTGGAGGTGGAAAGATGGAGTGAAAAGGATTTTGTGTGATCGGGGCCTGAACATGCAGGAGGGTGAAAGGAGGGCAAGGAATAGAGTGAATTGGAGCGATGTGGTATACCGGGGTTGACGTGCTGTCAGTGGATTGAAGCAAGGCATGTGAAGCGTCTGGGGTAAACCATGGAAAGCTGTGTAGGTATGTATATTTGCGTGTGTGGACGTATGTATATGCATGTGTGTGGGGGGGGGTTGGGCCATTTCTTTCGTCTGTTTCCTTGCGCTACCTCGCAAACGCGGGAGACAGCGACAAAGTATAATAAAAAAAAAATAATATTCATTTTTATTGTATGAGTCATGATGGTACTGCAGGTGTTGAGGAATTTGTGGGTTGTACCCTCTTGATTGAGCTACACCCTAGCCTTAGGATAGGGACTCTATGATTTCAGAACACTGGATATTCCTGAGACTAGCAGGTTGAGTCTGTTATGTAGGATGGAGAAAACTTCATCTTCATGGAGCTCACATGTGGATATAGCTTAACTGATTTGGGCTGTTTCATACATGAGGGCTGCTGAGAAGGAAGATTCACAGCAACAATTGTGAGATAAATTGGATAACCACCTTCATGTTCTTCAGGGTAGAAAAATTTGGATGGAGGATTATGTTAAGCATTTTTGTGACCTTGGGAAAAGGAGGGTACTAGAGTCAATGAGCTGCTGTGTAGTTAATCCAGTAAAGAAGGCAGGAAAACATATTACCAGGGTTGGGAATTGAAAGCAGTAAACAATTTATCTTAGAAATTTATCTTAGAAACTTTTTCAGTACTCATGTATGGATTTTGGTTAAGTCAAATATACCAAAGACTTACCCCAAATAAGATGGTCCATAGACTCGACAGTTTCTTGTGTACCATTGTCAGCATATCTGACAATGTCTCAGAGCTGTATGAAAGTTTAAAGCTGGCTGTTTTTGAAACAGTTGAAATCTCTACCTCTTGAATTGGAATGAGGTTGATGCTTTCCAATAGACACCATTGTCTCGCCATGAAAGTAACCCACTAGAATTCCAGCCAGTGCTCTATGTGAAAGAACTCATTCTGGAGCAAGGATAGAAATAGACCATGCACAAAGGACTGCTTGGAAGGTTATTATTGGTGGACCTATTTGATTAAAAAATGGTTGTACTTAGAAACTTAATGACACTGAAGTTGAAACATCTTAGTGCATCACACCTCCACAGGATACTGCTGATATTAGATAAAGTGTGTTATGGCAGATATTAAATGTGATGTCTGTGTTTATATCTCAACCAGATTCAGTTCTGGTGTAGGAGCTTTTTGAGTAGGTGGTGGGATCATCTCAAAGCCAGTAAACATTGAGGCAGGAGCAGAGCCTGCTGTATGTAGAAAGAAAATATTAACTACATTCTTGCTTCTGTTTTGGGATCTGTTACCAGAAATGAGAACCCTAATTGCTTCATCAGAGCAACCTTCATCCACCTAAACAGTTAACTTAATTGTCCATAGTGGAGTATTATGGTTCTTGTCAGGTCACTTGCTAAAGTAACCAATTTCTCTATCCAGATGTAGCATAACTCTGAGGTGGATGGATCGTAGAGGAGATTGTCGAAGAGTACCTATTTCTTCATTAAAGGGATAGAGTTTTGGACTCATAGTTCTCCTTTTAGAATGGTTCATTAAGGAAAATTGTGTTTGATTTCATGTTTATATTTTCATTTAGTTCAGTATGGGGAGAGAGTTTTGCACTTGTAGGGCCCCATCTCTTGAACATTCTCTACTGTCACTTAGCCTTTTAAATTTTTTTATAATTTCAGCTTTCACAGTATCACAACTTAGCTTCTTTAATTCGTCCACTAATCTGATGTGATAAAAGTACCTATTACATCTTTTCTAACAAGTTTCTTGCTTAGTTGCTTGGTATGGCACTAGGGTGCTCAATCTTTGTATCTTTCAAAGACCTGGTGTAATATATGGAGTTCAGCATTCACGAGGCCTATGTGATAGACTTTCTTTTGTATCACAAAGTTTTTTGAGCTAATTCATACTGTTTTATCTTTCTGATATTAGGAAGTGCAAGCCATCTGTTTGCAAGTCTTTCCTTGGAAAGAGTTTGGACTTTATGATCCCCAAAGCAAATGTAAAACTAAGCAGTTTGAAAGAGCTGGAGATATGAACAAGAAAGTAAGAAAGGGAACGATATAGAATACAAATAAGCCAGACCAAACTCACCCCATGTGTATCTAAGTGAACAATCTGACGGTGAGACGTAAAACTCCCAAGTAAGAAACTGCAAGGCTAGGGAATGGTTCCATTGAGGAATCACATGCCAAGAGAATGGCCTGAAGTGATTACAACACAAAGGAATAGTCTGAAGCAAGAAAACAGTTTGCGAGTGGATGGTACAGAATGAGAAACTGCTAGGAAAGGAAACATAAATGATCTGAAGTAAGAAATGTCCTGGCAAGAAGCGACCGATCCAGAGAGTGTAACTGTAAGACAGGGAATTGTCTTCTGTAAGTAATTGTTATGATGATGTTGAGAATCAAGACAAAATTTCTCCTTCCATTTGTTTTAAGGTCCTTAAACTTCATATGTTTAATTGCTTCATTAGAATAACAATCAGTCATCTGAATAGTGTACTGGACTGCGAGTGTTGTTGAGCCCTTTATAACTTATCTGCTCACAGTGGTTTCCCTCTGCATTGAGTAATTTTGGATGGATAAAATTAGAAATTCTTTGCTCTAGGAATAGCAAACCTCAATTAGAAAGATCATAGCAAATTCCCTGTAGATGCAAGGAGCACAATCAGTTTGACAGTCCAATAGATTTGCTTCGCCAGGGTAACATTTCATCTGAACGATGTAAGGAATGAGTGCGTGACTGTGAGCCATAGCTATGCACCTTGTTGGCTAAGAAGATTGTACTGTAGCTGTCTTCTGTGTTAAACCGTATTCTGGAACCAGCTGATCTAATACAGGAAAGCTACACTTTACTGTTGGAAGGATATTTTACAGTTTTCTTTGATTCAAGGATTGTACACAGTCCTACTGGATTAGTGTGTGATTACTGTTTGTTTACAATTTGTATGTCTTCGGGAGAGATTTTTGCACTCATGTGTCCCATCTCTTAATCTTGTACATGTATGTGAACCATGTATTTACTCGTATATATGTATGCACACACACACACACACACACACACACACACACACACACATACACACACACACACACACACACACACACAAAACCTAGCCTATGCTAGATATCCATTGTATCAACCAAGCTCTAGTGGAGGATGAACAGCTAGGTGGACTGTAGACTGGCTGCTGCAACCAGGATTTCAGACTATACTGTTTTGATCCCAGGCAGATCATGCATGCATGATAGTCTGTAATGCTAACCACTTCACCACTGAGGCTGTTTTTGAGGTATATGTTGTGGAGATCTGGAGGTAAAGCTAAAGGAAAGACTTGAAGTGGATTTTTACCTACAGGCTGCTGCCATATGGTATTTCAGTTACACCCACCATCAGTGGCCCCAAGAGATGAGACTCAAATAGCAAAAACTACATAAGAATAAAACTCTTTTGACTATGCTTCACAGGTTTTATCCCTCAGAAGATCAAAGCTAACACAGAGAAAATATGCTACGATGCACAAGAGGTAGGAAATAGAAAGAAAATGAAGCCCCCTGCTTGTAAAGAAAATGAAACCAGGGATTCTTCAGATTTATAACTCTTAATTGGATGGAATGACCCATTCATTTGTTTCTTGTAACTCAAAAGGAGGCTGTAATAAGAGTATACTTGCCTGCAAAGAAGAAAATTTTAACAAAACCATAAGAGAGAAAAGCACAAAATAAAGAATTACACCAGAGGCTGAGTAACAGACCAGATTGATAAGTGTGTTCTTGTGCATCCAAATTTAGGTTTGTAACATCAGCCTTCTTGCCATAGAGCGAACACTGCTGAGCACTAGTTAATGCAAGGTGCTCTTGTACTTGGGAACAAGTGGTGAGTTTTCCCACAGGTTCTCATAAGGCTATTACTTTAATAATATCCTAATTCTCCAGCTTGGCAGTAAGACAAATGAACCAGCAAACCATTAGCTAATAGAATTGGTAATTTGAGAGAGCAGAACGTGAACCATCTCATAAATGTATTACTAGCCACTGAAATAGAGACAGCTGGTTGAATTTTACATCATATTTATTTTGTTGTTTTAGTTTCTACTGTGAATAGCAACAATAGACCTCCACATTTTCAGCTTTTTGAAAAGTCCCATATGACACCTGTGTAAAACAGTGTGGGAATGTTGTTAGAAAAATTTCTCTTGAAGTAGAATCAACAAAATAAGTGAGTTCATTTGAACTATTATTACCTAAATTTTGGACCAAAATGAAAGTATTTGTTGCATTTGTGTAAAATTATTGCTCTCCATTAGTAGATTTTTTCAGGTGATTTATATTTCTCTCCAGAGATGATAAGTGAGGTGTGATTTGTAGTTATGCAGTAAAAAGAGTGCCATGAAAGTGAAATTATATCCTAAAAAACTTTCTTACTTTCAATATTGCTGTGGGGGCCCATATGTGACATCCTGTTTTTACAAATGTTCCATATATTCCACATTCTCACTCTGTAATATAGAGTAGAATTGCATTAATTAGAATCCCAATACCTCGGAATTTAACCAATTAAACGATCTTATCATGTGCATTTCTCGTAAGCTCCACATAATTACCCCGAATGTTTTTTTTCTACCATTTCAGTATCAGTAAGTGGCGTGCCGCCACCTGGAATGTCACTAACCTAGATGGGCCCCCCCTCAAGAAAACCCGGATCTACCACTGTATATACCATTGAAAGCAAATACAGCATTGATGTAACTTAAATTATCTGAATTAATGTTAATCTAATGTCAGAAGCTTAATCTTCATATGCAGATAAGGACATCTTAACTAGGTAAGCCTCTGGGTTTATGAATTAGTAATTAAGTGTCCAGCAGTATGAGGCATAAAAAAAAGCAGACCTTATAACTTAGCCTTCTTCAGGCAGTAGCTCACAGTAAATTCAAAAGCAAGATTTTCAAGTAAATTCAGTTCGATCCATTCATCCACATGGCCAGAGTAGTCCAGTAATGATTCTCTCATGAAGAAACAAAAGAAGAAACCATGATTCCATTTTTCATTTTCATTATTATACTTGATTGCCGTTTCCCACGTCAACGAGGTAGCACCAGGAAACAGACAAAGAATGGCCCATCCACACATACACACACACACACACACACACACACACACACATATATATATATATATATATATATATATATATATATATATATATATATATATATATATATGGTAAATTATATGGGAGGGTATTGATTGAGAGGGTGAAGGCATGTACAGAGCATCAGATTGGGGAAGAGCAGTGTGGTTTCAGAAGTGGTAGAGGATGTGTGGATCAGGTGTTTGCTTTGAAGAATGTATGTGAGAAATACTTAGAAAAGCAAATGGATTTGTAATTAGCATTTATGGATCTGGAGAAGGCATATGATAGAGTTGATAGAGATGCTCTGTGGAAGGTATTAAGAATATATGGTGTGGGAAGCAAGTTGTTAGAAGCAGTGAAAAGTTTTTATCGAGGATGTAAGGCGTGTGTACGTGTAGGAAGAGAGGAAAGTGATTGGTTCTCAGTGAATGTAGGTTTGCGGCAGGGGTGTGTGATGTCTCCATGGTTGTTTAATTTGTTTATGGATGGGGTTGTTAGGGAGGTGAATGCAAGACTTTTGGAAAGAGGGGCAAGTATGAAGTCTGTTGGGGATGAGAGAGCCTGGGAAGTGAGTCAGTTGTTGTTCGCTGATGATACAGCGCTGGTGGCTGATTCATGTGAGAAACTGCAGAAGCTGGTGACTGAGTTTGGTAAAGTGTGTGAAAGAAGAAAGTTAAGAGTAAATGTGAATAAGAGCAAGGTTATTAGGTACAGTAGGGTTGAGGGTCAAGTCAATTGGGAGGTAAGTTTGAATGGAGAAAAACTGGAGGAAGTAAAGTGTTCTAGATATCTGGAAGTGGATCTGGCAGCGGATGGAACCATGGAAGTGGAAGTGGATCATAGGGTGGGGGAGGGGGCGAAAATTCTGGGAGCCTTGAAGAATGTGTGGAAGTCGAGAACATTATCTCGGAAAGCAAAAATGGGTATGTTTGAGGGAATAGTGGTTCCAACAATGTTGTATGGTTGCGAGGCGTGGGCTATGGATAGAGTTGTGCGCAGGAGGATGAATGTGCTGGAAATGAGATGTTTGAGGACAATGTGTGGTGTGAGGTGGTTTGATCGAGTAAGTAACGTAAGGGTAAGAGAGATGTATGGAAATAAAGAGAGCGTGGTTGAGAGAGCAGAAGAGGGTGTTTTGAAATGGTTTGGGCACATGGAGAGAATGAGTTAGGAAAGATTGACCAAGAGGATATATGTGTCGGAGGTGGAGGGAACGAGGAGAAGTGGGAGACCAAATTGGAGGTGGAAAGATGGAGTGAAAAAGATTTTGTGTGATCGGGGCCTGAACATGCAGGAGGGTGAAAGGAGGGCAAGGAATAGAGTGTATTGGATCGATGTGGTATACCGGGGTTGACGTGCTGTCAGTGGATTGAATCAGGGCATGTGAAGCGTCTGGAGTAAACCATGGAAAGCTGTGTAGGTATGTATATTTGCGTGTGTGGACGTATGTATATACATGTGTATGGGGGTGGGTTGGGCCATTTCTTTCGTCTGTTTCTTTGCGCTACCTCGCAAACACAGGAGACAGCGACAAAGCAAAAAAAAAAAAATATATATGTATATATATATACACACACATATAAATGCCCATACACACATGTATGTACGTAAAATATATCTTTGTCGCTGTCTCCCACGTTAGCAAGGTAGCGCAAGGAAACAGACGAAAGAATGGCCCAACCCACCCATATACACATGTATATACATACACATCCACACACACGCACATATACATACCTTTACATTTCAGCGTATACATATACATACATACACAGACATATACACATGTACATAATTCATACTTGCTTCCTTTATTCATTCCCATTGCCACCCCACCACACATGAAAAGACAACCCCTCCTCCCTCTTCTGCTCTCTCAACCACACTCTTTCTATTACCACACATCTCTCTTACCCTTTCATTACTTTCTCAAACAAACCACCTCACACCACATATTGTCCTCAAACATTTCATTTCCAACACATCCACCCTCCTCCGCACAATCCTATCTATAGCCCATGCCTTGCAACCATATAACATTGTTGAAACTGCTATTCCTTGAAACATACCCATTTTTGCTCTCCGAGATAACGTTCTCGCCTCCCACACATTCTTCAACTCTCCCAGAACCTTTGCCCCCTCCTCCACCCTGCAAGGGTTGAAAAAGAGGGCAAATGAGAGCTGGGGTGAGAGAGTATCATTAAACTTTAGGGAGAATAAAAAGATGTTTTGAAGGAGGTGAATAACGTTCATAAGATGAGAACAATTGGGAACATCGGTGAAGGGGGCAAAGGGGGAAATAATAACAGGTAGTGATGAAGTGAGAATACATCTTGAAGGTTTGTTGAATGTGTTTGATGACAGAGTGGCAGATGTAGGGTATTTTGGTCGGGATGGTGTGTGAAGTGAGACGGTCAGGGAGAATGGTTTAGTTAAGAGAGAAGAGATAGTAAAAGCTTTGTGGAAGATGAAATCCGGTAAGGTGGAGGGTTTGGAGGGTATAGCAGGTGAATTTATTAAGAAATGGGGTGACTGTGTTGTTAATGGGTTGGTAAGGATATTCATTGTATGTATGGATCATGGTGAAGTGCCTGAGGATTGGCGGAATACGTGCATAGTGCCATTGTATAAGGGCAAAGAGGATAAAGGAGAGTGTTCAAACTACAGAGGCATAAGTTTGTTGAGTATTCCTGGGAAATTATATGGGAGGGTATTGATTGAGAGGGTGATGGCATGTACAGAACATCATATTGGAGAAGAGCAGCATGGTTTCAAAAGTGGTAGAGGATGTGTGGATCAGGTGTTTGCTTTGAAGAATGTATGTGAGAAATACGTAGAAAAACAGATGAATTTGTATGTAGCATTTATGGATCTGGAGAAGGCATATGATAGGGCTGATAGAAATGCTTTGTGGAAGGTTTTAAGAGTATATGGCATGGAAGGTAAGCTGCTAGAAACAGTGAAAAGTTTTTATCAAGGATGTAAGGCATGTCTATGAGTAGGAAGAGAGGAGAGTGATTAGTTTCCAGTAAAAGTTGGTCTGTGGCAGGGGTGTGTGATGTCCCCATGGTTGTTTGATTTGTTTATGGATAGGGTGGTTAGAGAGTTAAATGCAAGAGTCTTGGAGAGAGGGGCAAGTATGCAGTCTTTTGGGGATGATGGGGCCTGGGAAGTGAGTCAGTTGTCTTTTGCCGATGATACATCTCTGGTGGCTGATCCAAGTGAGAAACTGCAGAAAATGGTGAGTGAGTTTGGAAATGTGTGTGAAAGGAAAAAGTTGAGAGTATATAGGAATAACAGAAAGGTTATTAGATTCAGTACGGTTGAGGGACAAGTTCATTGAGATGTAAGTTTGAATGGAGAAAAATTGGAGGAAGTGAAGTGGTTTAGATATCTAAGAGTGGACCTTGCAGTGAATGGAACCATGGAAACGGAAATGAGTCACAGGGTTGTAGAGGGGGTGAAGGTTTTGGGAGCATTGAAGAATGTGTGGAAGGAGAGAAGGTTATTGCAGAGAGCACAAATGGGTATGTCTGAAGGAATAGTAGTTCCAAAAATATTATATGGTTGTAAGGCATGGGCTATAGATAGGGTTGTACAGAGGAGGGTGGATGTGTTGGAAATGAAATGTTTAAGGACAGTATGTGGTGTGAGGTGGTTTGATCGAGTGAGTAGTGAAAGAGTAAGAGAGATGTGTGGAAATAAATAGTGTGTGGTTGAGAAAGCAGAAAAGGGTGTGTTAAAATGGTATGGAAATATGGAGAGAATGAGTTTGGACAGGCTGACAAAGAGGATACATGTGTCAGAGGTGGAGGGAACAAGGAGAACCAGGAGACCAAATTGGAGGTGGAAGGATGGAGTGAAAAATATCTTGAGCGACTGGAGCTTGAACATACAGGAGAGTGAGAGGCATGTAAGAAATAGAGTGAATTGGAACGATGTGGTATACTGCGGTCAACGTGCTGACAATGGACTGAACTAGGGCATGTGAAACAACTTGAGTAAACCATGGTATGGTCTGTGGGGCCTAGATGTGGATAGAGAGCTGTGGTTTCGGTTTCTTTTTATTTCCACACATCTCTCTTACCCTTACGTTACTTACTCGATCAAACCACCTCACACCACACATTGTCCTCAAACATCTCATTTCCAGCACATCCATCCTCCTGTGCACAACTCTATCCATAGCCCACGCCTCGCAACCATACAACATTGTTGGAACCACTATTCCTTCAAACATACCCATTTTTGCTTTCCGAGATAATGTTCTCGACTTCCACACATTCTTCAAGACTCCCAGGATTTTCGCCCCCTCCCCCACCCTATGATCCACTTCCGCTTCCATGGTTCCATCCGCTGCCAGATCCACTCCCAGATATCTAGAACACTTTACTTCCTCCAGTTTTTCTCCATTCAAACTTACCTCCCAATTGACTTGACCCTCAACCCTACTGTACCTAATAACCTTGCTCTTATTCACATTTACTCTTAACTTTCTTCTTTCACACACTTTACCAAACTCAGTCACCAGCTTCTGCAGTTTCTCACATGAATCAGCCACCAGCGCTGTATCATCAGTGAACAACAAATGACTCACTTCCCAAGCTCTCTCATCCACAACAGACTTCATACTTGCCCCTCTTTCCAAAACTCTTGCATTCACCTCCCTAACAACCCCATCCATAAACAAATTAAACAACCATGGAGACATCACACACCCCTGCCGCAAACCTACATTCACTGAGAACCAATCACTTTCCTCTCTTCCTACACGTACACATGCCTTACATCCTCGATAAAAACTTTTCACTGCTTCTAACAACTTGCCTCCCACACCATATATTCTTAGTACCTTCCACAGAGCATCTCTATCAGCTCTATCATATGCCTTCTCCAGATCCATAAATGCTACATACAAATCCATTTGCTTATATATATATATATATATATATATATATATATATATATATATATATATATATATATATATATTTTTTTTTTTTTTTTTTTTTTTTTTACTTTGTCGCTGTCTCCCGCATTTGCGAGGTAGCGCAAGGAAACAGACGAAAGAAATGGCCCAACCCCCCCCCCATACACATGTATATACCTACGTCCACACACGCAAATATACATACCTACACAGCTTTCCATGGTTTACCCCAGACGCTTCACATGCCTTGATTGAATCCACTGACAGCACGTCAACCCCGGTATACCACATCGCTCCAATCCACTCTATTCCTTGCCCTCCTTTCACCCTCCTGCATGTTCAGGCCCCGATCACACAAAATCTTTTTCACTCCATCTTTCCACCTCCAATTTGGTCTCCCTCTTCTCCTTGCTCCCTCCACCTCCAACACATATATCCTCTTGGTCAATCTTTCCTCACTCATCCTCTCCATGTGCCCAAACCACTTCAAAACACCCTCTTCTGCTCTCTCAACCACGCTCTTTTTATTTCCACACATCTCTCTTACCCTTACGTTACTCACTCGATCAAACCACCTCACACCACACATTGTCCTCAAACATCTCATTTCCAGCACATCCATCCTCCTGCGCACAACTCTATCCATAGCCCACGCCTCGCAACCATACAACATTGTTGGAACCACTATTCCTTCAAACATACCCATTTTTGCTTTCCGAGATAATGTTCTCGACTTCCACACATTCTTCAAGGCCCCCAGAATTTTCGCCCCCTCCCCCACCCTATGATCCACTTCCGCTTCCATGGTTCCATCCGCTGCCAGATCCACTCCCAGATATCTAAAACACTTCACTTCCTCCAGTTTTTCTCCATTCAAACTCACCTCCCAATTGACTTGACCCTCAACCCTACTGTACGTAATAACCTTGCTCTTATTCACATTTACTCTTAACTTTCTTCTTCCACACACTTTACCAAAGTCAGTCACCAGCTTCTGCAGTTTCTCACATGAATCAGCCACCAGCGCTGTATCATCAGCGAACAACAACTGACTCACTTCCCAAGCTCTCTCATCCCCAACAGACTTCATACTTGCCCCTCTTTCCAAAACTCTTGCATTTACCTCCCTAACAACCCCATCCATAAACAAATTAAACAACCATGGAGACATCACACACCCCTACCGCAAACCTACATTCACTGAGAACCAATCACTTTCCTCTCTTCCTACACGTACACATATATATAAGTGAATATATAAGTGAATCATAGGGTGGGGGAGGGGGCGACAATCCTGGGAGCCTTGAAGAATGTGTGGAAGTCGAGAACATTATCTCGGAAAGCAAAAATGGGTATGTTTAAAGGAATAGTGGTTCCAACAATGTTGTATGGTTGCGAGGCATGGGCTATGGATAGAGTTGTGCACAGGAGGGTGGATGTGCTGGAAATGAGATGTTTGAGGACAATGTGTGGTGTGAGGTGGTTTGATCGAGTAAGTAATGTAAGGGTAAGAGAGATGTGTGGAAATAAAAAGAGCATGGTTGAGAGAGCAGAAGAGGGTGTTTTGAAATGGTTTGGGCACATGGAGAGAATGAGTGAGGAAAGATTGACCAAGAGGATATATGTGTCGGAGGTGAAGGGAATGAGGAGAAGTGGGAGACCAAATTGGAGGTGGAAAGATGGAGTGAAAAAGATTTTGAGTGATCGGGGCCTGAACATGCAGGAGGGTGAAAGGAGGGCAAGGAATAGAGTGAATTGGATCGATGTGGTGTACCGGCGTTGACGTGCTGTCAGTGGATTGAATCAGGGCATGTGAAGCGTCTGGGGTAAACCATGGAAAGCTGTGTGGGTATGTATATTTGCGTGTGTGGACTTGTATGTATATACATGTGTATGGGGGTGGGTTGGGCCATTTCTTTCGTCTGTTTCCTTGCACTACCTCGCAAACGCGGGAGACAGCGGCAAAAAAAAAAAAATATATATATATATATATATATATATATATGTATATGCACATACACACACATGTACATACATATACATAACATTTACACATATACATATATCTACATGTACATATTCATACTTGCATGCCGTCATCCATTCCTGGCACTACCCCAACTCTCATGAAACAGCATGGCTAGCTCCTGCTTAAACCAGGACATATTTCTGTGAAAGAGTCTTGGTGTTACCCAGGACCTTTCTAAAGGCTCCTGTCCCCTAAGGCTCTTCTACTTCCACTTCCAGGGAAATGTAACCTTCTTTGGAATGAGAAGTCTTTAACAAGACTGTATTCCCAATGATACAGCCTTGCCAGAGGTGACTTTTCACTCATAGTGTAACATCAAGAAGTTGGAGTCCAGTAACACTTTTGACCCAGGAGTCACTTCCATTCTTATGAGGATCCAGCAGCTCTCAGGAAACTGGCTACATTCCTCTGTCAGGATCACAGGTTGTAAATTGTTGTGATGATGTGTGTGTTTGTCTTATGTGCAGCAGGTGTAAAACAATTTGAGTAGTAAATGCTCTGTGTTTTCTTAATGGTAGTTATATCATGAGCATTGAGGGTCTTGGGATATATTGAAATGGTTTTTAGTTTTATAGAGATGGGTGATGTCCAGAATGCAAGCAGGAGAGTGTAACTTTGCTTGGGGAGTGTGGTATCTAATGGGTATATGTCTAATGGATTGGATTTTAAGACTGGAGCTCGGTTGTTTATTGCTTGAATTATTTCAGTATGACTGTGTCTTGTCACAAATATGTAATGGGCGGGACTTATGAATAAAGGTTACTGAAGTGTTAGGCGGGGGTAAGATTTTTTATTTTTGTGGGATGGTGGTTAGTTATAAAGTGGTTTGAGTGGGGGGAGCATGGTGCCGCAGCATAGAAGTGATTATCAAGCATGTTGAGTTGGGACTGTATTGGGAGGATCTTTGTTTCATGTTGAAAGTGTTGAGTGTTTGTGGTTGCTATGCAGCCAGTGATTGTTCAGAGTGCACTATTTTTTTGTAAATTGCAGCTTTATTATATTTGATTTTGAGGAATGGTAGACCAGCAGGTGAGGCATAGTTTAGAGTGGAGCAGATGAATTGTTTGTAAAGGATAGGTAGGGATTCTGTTTTTGTCCCAAATTGGTGCCAGTTAGTTCTGAGGGCAGTCAGTTTGTATGTTACTTTTGTTTTCATGTTTTTGGTATGGAAGCTGAATGTTGTGTGTGTTGTGATGCTTAGAATGGTTCATATTTTGCTCAGTGAGAGAGACTCTCCATTCAAGACAACTGGAGGTGTGAGCTGGTTTTATGTCTGTCTGGGGATAAAAGTGTGATTGAAGACTTTTGTTGTGGTGCAGCCATTCTGTTCTTAGTGAGCCATCATTCCAGTTGTGTAATGAAGTCCTTGATGTTCAATGTTGCTGTTGTGGTGTTAGGGTGTTTTGATGTTATTGTAAGATTGTCTGCATATGAAAGAAGTTTCATGTTACGGCTTGCTTGAGGTAATGGGAGGTAGTTTTTAGAAGAGATTAAGGAGTGTTTGAGAAAGAACTCCTTGAGGAACTCTTTTGTAAAGTTTAACTGTTTTAGAGGTGAAGTCATTGTGAGTGATTTGCATAGTGGTCAGCTGTGAAATTGGCCTGTTACATTTGGCTTTGGGAGTCAATTGGGAGGTAAGTTTGAATGGAGAAAAACTGGAGGAAGTAAAGTGTTTTAGATATCTGGGAGTGGATCTGGCAGCGGATGGAACCATGGAAGCGGAAGTGGATCATAGGGTGGGGAGGGGGCGATAATTCTGGGAGCCTTGAAGAATGTGTGGAAGTCGAGAACATTATCTCGGAAAGCAAAAATGGGTATGTTTGAAGGAATAGTGGTTCCAACAATGTTGTATGGTTGCGAGGCGTGGGCTATGGATAGAGTTGTGCGCAGGAGGATGGATGTGCTGGAAATGAGATGTTTGAGGACAGTGTGTGGTGTGAGGTGGTTTGATCGAGTAACGTAAGAGTAAGAGAGATGTGTGGAAATAAATAGTGTGTGGTTGAGAAAGCAGAAAAGGGTGTGTTAAAATGGTATGGAAATATGGAGAGAATGAGTTTGGACAGGCTGACAAAGAGGATACATGTGTCAGAGGTGGAGGGAACAAGGAGAACCAGGAGACCAAATTGGAGGTGGAAGGATGGAGTGAAAAATATCTTGAGCGACTGGAGCTTGAACATACAGGAGAGTGAGAGGCATGTAAGAAATAGAGTGAATTGGAACGATGTGGTATACTGCGGTCAACGTGCTGACAATGGACTGAACTAGGGCATGTGAAACAACTTGAGTAAACCATGGTATGGTCTGTGGGGCCTAGATGTGGATAGAGAGCTGTGGTTTCGGTTTCTTTTTATTTCCACACATCTCTCTTACCCTTACGTTACTTACTCGATCAAACCACCTCACACCACACATTGTCCTCAAACATCTCATTTCCAGCACATCCATCCTCCTGTGCACAACTCTATCCATAGCCCACGCCTCGCAACCATACAACATTGTTGGAACCACTATTCCTTCAAACATACCCATTTTTGCTTTCCGAGATAATGTTCTCGACTTCCACACATTCTTCAAGACTCCCAGGATTTTCGCCCCCTCCCCCACCCTATGATCCACTTCCGCTTCCATGGTTCCATCCGCTGCCAGATCCACTCCCAGATATCTAGAACACTTTACTTCCTCCAGTTTTTCTCCATTCAAACTTACCTCCCAATTGACTTGACCCTCAACCCTACTGTACCTAATAACCTTGCTCTTATTCACATTTACTCTTAACTTTCTTCTTTCACACACTTTACCAAACTCAGTCACCAGCTTCTGCAGTTTCTCACATGAATCAGCCACCAGCGCTGTATCATCAGTGAACAACAAATGACTCACTTCCCAAGCTCTCTCATCCACAACAGACTTCATACTTGCCCCTCTTTCCAAAACTCTTGCATTCACCTCCCTAACAACCCCATCCATAAACAAATTAAACAACCATGGAGACATCACACACCCCTGCCGCAAACCTACATTCACTGAGAACCAATCACTTTCCTCTCTTCCTACACGTACACATGCCTTACATCCTCGATAAAAACTTTTCACTGCTTCTAACAACTTGCCTCCCACACCATATATTCTTAGTACCTTCCACAGAGCATCTCTATCAGCTCTATCATATGCCTTCTCCAGATCCATAAATGCTACATACAAATCCATTTGCTTATATATATATATATATATATATATATATATATATATATATATATATATATATATATATATATTTTTTTTTTTTTTTTTTTTTTTTTTACTTTGTCGCTGTCTCCCGCATTTGCGAGGTAGCGCAAGGAAACAGACGAAAGAAATGGCCCAACCCCCCCCCCATACACATGTATATACCTACGTCCACACACGCAAATATACATACCTACACAGCTTTCCATGGTTTACCCCAGACGCTTCACATGCCTTGATTGAATCCACTGACAGCACGTCAACCCCGGTATACCACATCGCTCCAATCCACTCTATTCCTTGCCCTCCTTTCACCCTCCTGCATGTTCAGGCCCCGATCACACAAAATCTTTTTCACTCCATCTTTCCACCTCCAATTTGGTCTCCCTCTTCTCCTTGCTCCCTCCACCTCCAACACATATATCCTCTTGGTCAATCTTTCCTCACTCATCCTCTCCATGTGCCCAAACCACTTCAAAACACCCTCTTCTGCTCTCTCAACCACGCTCTTTTTATTTCCACACATCTCTCTTACCCTTACGTTACTCACTCGATCAAACCACCTCACACCACACATTGTCCTCAAACATCTCATTTCCAGCACATCCATCCTCCTGCGCACAACTCTATCCATAGCCCACGCCTCGCAACCATACAACATTGTTGGAACCACTATTCCTTCAAACATACCCATTTTTGCTTTCCGAGATAATGTTCTCGACTTCCACACATTCTTCAAGGCCCCCAGAATTTTCGCCCCCTCCCCCACCCTATGATCCACTTCCGCTTCCATGGTTCCATCCGCTGCCAGATCCACTCCCAGATATCTAAAACACTTCACTTCCTCCAGTTTTTCTCCATTCAAACTCACCTCCCAATTGACTTGACCCTCAACCCTACTGTACGTAATAACCTTGCTCTTATTCACATTTACTCTTAACTTTCTTCTTCCACACACTTTACCAAAGTCAGTCACCAGCTTCTGCAGTTTCTCACATGAATCAGCCACCAGCGCTGTATCATCAGCGAACAACAACTGACTCACTTCCCAAGCTCTCTCATCCCCAACAGACTTCATACTTGCCCCTCTTTCCAAAACTCTTGCATTTACCTCCCTAACAACCCCATCCATAAACAAATTAAACAACCATGGAGACATCACACACCCCTACCGCAAACCTACATTCACTGAGAACCAATCACTTTCCTCTCTTCCTACACGTACACATATATATAAGTGAATATATAAGTGAATCATAGGGTGGGGGAGGGGGCGACAATCCTGGGAGCCTTGAAGAATGTGTGGAAGTCGAGAACATTATCTCGGAAAGCAAAAATGGGTATGTTTAAAGGAATAGTGGTTCCAACAATGTTGTATGGTTGCGAGGCATGGGCTATGGATAGAGTTGTGCACAGGAGGGTGGATGTGCTGGAAATGAGATGTTTGAGGACAATGTGTGGTGTGAGGTGGTTTGATCGAGTAAGTAATGTAAGGGTAAGAGAGATGTGTGGAAATAAAAAGAGCATGGTTGAGAGAGCAGAAGAGGGTGTTTTGAAATGGTTTGGGCACATGGAGAGAATGAGTGAGGAAAGATTGACCAAGAGGATATATGTGTCGGAGGTGAAGGGAATGAGGAGAAGTGGGAGACCAAATTGGAGGTGGAAAGATGGAGTGAAAAAGATTTTGAGTGATCGGGGCCTGAACATGCAGGAGGGTGAAAGGAGGGCAAGGAATAGAGTGAATTGGATCGATGTGGTGTACCGGCGTTGACGTGCTGTCAGTGGATTGAATCAGGGCATGTGAAGCGTCTGGGGTAAACCATGGAAAGCTGTGTGGGTATGTATATTTGCGTGTGTGGACTTGTATGTATATACATGTGTATGGGGGGTGGGTTGGGCCATTTCTTTCGTCTGTTTCCTTGCACTACCTCGCAAACGCGGGAGACAGCGGCAAAAAAAAAAAAAAAAATATATAAATATATATATATATATATATGTATATGCACATACACACACATGTACATACATATACATAACATTTACACATATACATATATCTACATGTACATATTCATACTTGCATGCCGTCATCCATTCCTGGCACTACCCCAACTCTCATGAAACAGCATGGCTAGCTCCTGCTTAAACCAGGACATATTTCTGTGAAAGAGTCTTGGTGTTACCCAGGACCTTTCTAAAGGCTCCTGTCCCCTAAGGCTCTTCTACTTCCACTTCCAGGGAAATGTAACCTTCTTTGGAATGAGAAGTCTTTAACAAGACTGTATTCCCAATGATACAGCCTTGCCAGAGGTGACTTTTCACTCATAGTGTAACATCAAGAAGTTGGAGTCCAGTAACACTTTTGACCCAGGAGTCACTTCCATTCTTATGAGGATCCAGCAGCTCTCAGGAAACTGGCTACATTCCTCTGTCAGGATCACAGGTTGTAAATTGTTGTGATGATGTGTGTGTTTGTCTTATGTGCAGCAGGTGTAAAACAATTTGAGTAGTAAATGCTCTGTGTTTTCTTAATGGTAGTTATATCATGAGCATTGAGGGTCTTGGGATATATTGAAATGGTTTTTAGTTTTATAGAGATGGGTGATGTCCAGAATGCAAGCAGGAGAGTGTAACTTTGCTTGGGGAGTGTGGTATCTAATGGGTATATGTCTAATGGATTGGATTTTAAGACTGGAGCTCGGTTGTTTATTGCTTGAATTATTTCAGTATGACTGTGTCTTGTCACAAATATGTAATGGGCGGGACTTATGAATAAAGGTTACTGAAGTGTTAGGCGGGGGTAAGATTTTTTATTTTTGTGGGATGGTGGTTAGTTATAAAGTGGTTTGAGTGGGGGGAGCATGGTGCCGCAGCATAGAAGTGATTATCAAGCATGTTGAGTTGGGACTGTATTGGGAGGATCTTTGTTTCATGTTGAAAGTGTTGAGTGTTTGTGGTTGCTATGCAGCCAGTGATTGTTCAGAGTGCACTATTTTTTTGTAAATTGCAGCTTTATTATATTTGATTTTGAGGAATGGTAGACCAGCAGGTGAGGCATAGTTTAGAGTGGAGCAGATGAATTGTTTGTAAAGGATAGGTAGGGATTCTGTTTTTGTCCCAAATTGGTGCCAGTTAGTTCTGAGGGCAGTCAGTTTGTATGTTACTTTTGTTTTCATGTTTTTGGTATGGAAGCTGAATGTTGTGTGTGTTGTGATGCTTAGAATGGTTCATATTTTGCTCAGTGAGAGAGACTCTCCATTCAAGACAACTGGAGGTGTGAGCTGGTTTTATGTCTGTCTGGGGATAAAAGTGTGATTGAAGACTTTTGTTGTGGTGCAGCCATTCTGTTCTTAGTGAGCCATCATTCCAGTTGTGTAATGAAGTCCTTGATGTTCAATGTTGCTGTTGTGGTGTTAGGGTGTTTTGATGTTATTGTAAGATTGTCTGCATATGAAAGAAGTTTCATGTTACGGCTTGCTTGAGGTAATGGGAGGTAGTTTTTAGAAGAGATTAAGGAGTGTTTGAGAAAGAACTCCTTGAGGAACTCTTTTGTAAAGTTTAACTGTTTTAGAGGTGAAGTCATTGTGAGTGATTTGCATAGTGGTCAGCTGTGAAATTGGCCTGTTACATTTGGCTTTGGGAGTCAATTGGGAGGTAAGTTTGAATGGAGAAAAACTGGAGGAAGTAAAGTGTTTTAGATATCTGGGAGTGGATCTGGCAGCGGATGGAACCATGGAAGCGGAAGTGGATCATAGGGTGGGGAGGGGGCGATAATTCTGGGAGCCTTGAAGAATGTGTGGAAGTCGAGAACATTATCTCGGAAAGCAAAAATGGGTATGTTTGAAGGAATAGTGGTTCCAACAATGTTGTATGGTTGCGAGGCGTGGGCTATGGATAGAGTTGTGCGCAGGAGGATGGATGTGCTGGAAATGAGATGTTTGAGGACAGTGTGTGGTGTGAGGTGGTTTGATCGAGTAACGTAAGGGTAAGAGAGATGTGTGGAAATAAAAAGAGCGTGGTTGAGAGAGCAGAAGAGGGTGTTTTGAAATGGTTTGGGCACATGGAGAGAATGAGTGAGGAAAGATTGACCAAGAAGATATATGTGTCGGAGGTGGAGGGAACGAGGAGAAGTGGGAGACCAAATTGGAGGTGGAAAGATCCAGTGAAAAAGATTTTGTGTGATCGGGGCCTGAACATGCAGGAGGGTGAAAGGAGGGCAAGGAATAGAGTGAATTGGATCGATGTGGTATACCGGGGTTGACGTGCTGTCAGTGGATTGAATCAGGGCATGTGAAGCGTCTGGGGTAAACCATGGAAAGCTGTTTAGGTATGTATATTTTGCGTGTGTGGACGTATGTATATACATGTGTATGGGGGTGGGTTGGGCCATTTCTTTCGTCTGTTTCCTTGTGCTACCTCGCAAACGCGGGAGACAGCGACAAAGCAAAAAGAAAAAAAAATAAAACATTTGGCTTTGTTGTGGAAAGGGTTTTCAAGTATTTCTTGTATTGGGGATCTGTTGGCAGATACTGTAGTGTCATATGCTTTGTTGGTATCCTTAGCTATTAGTACTGTACTTCAGTAAGGTTATGGCTGGTTAAATCCTTCTAGGACATGTGTGAGCTCACTGTGTAGTGTAGGCAAGTTATGGTGTGTGGTTGAAAGATGTATTTAAATGTTATGTAAAATTTTTTTCATGAAGTTTGGATAATGAGGATAGAAGTGATGTAGGATGATAGGAGTAGGGGGATTTGGGTGCCTTGGAGGGTTTTAGAATTAGTATTATTTGGCAAGTTTCCAGGAGATTTGTGATTTTGTTGTGTAGCAAGGAGTAGTTGAAGATATTTGTAGGTGTTGGGATTGCAATTGGGCCTTAGTGTTTGCTGTGAAAGTTCAGTATGTTGTCAGGAGAGATCTTTAAGGTTTTGAATGTATTACTTGTATCTTTGGTAATGAAGGATGGGTGGGCAGTTGTTTCTAGATGGATTTTGTTAAGGTTTCTATGACTTTCTTGCTTTGGGTTTATGGTTGGTTTGTGGCTGATTTTTAAGTAGTCACTCATGAGTATGTTTATGTGTCCTTATGTATAGGGCCAACCCTAGACTTTTGAGGGCCCTAAGCTGAGTCTCTTTTGGGGGCCCATCCACTCTTCAAATTCTCCCCTAAATTGCAGGCTCTAGGAGGGCTAAGTACATGCTCCCAGAAAAATGTGAAAATTTAGGTTGTCTAGGACAGCATTTTCTGCTTTCTGAAGGTTGCTGTGTAACGGGTGGGATTAGTGGAACCCCCTTAGCAGTTAGGGCCCTATTCTCTGAACCTATAGAACATATAGGAAGGTACTGGTCCCCCATTCTTGTATTTCAATGTCTAAAAGAGGAAACAGAAGAAGGAGCCAGGCAGGGAGTGCTTATCCTCCTTGAAGGCTCAGGCAGGGGTGTCTAAATGTGTGAATGTAACCGAGATGAGAAGAGAGGAGAGATAGGTAGTATGTATGACGAAAGATACCTGGATGTCCTGGCTCACAGTGAAACAAAGTTCAAAGGTAAGGGGAAAGAATGGTTTGGAAGTGCTTTAGGAGTAAAGTCAGAAGTTGGTGAGGGTTGAAGAGCTAAAGAAGGAAGGAGTAGCACTACTTGTGAAGGAGGAAGTGTGGGAGTGTGTGATAGTGTAGGGAAGTGAATTCTAGATTGATATGGGTAAAACTGAATGTGGATGGTAAGAGATGGGTGATTATTGGTGCTTATGCACATTACATGAGAAGAAAGATCATGAGAGGCTAGTGTTTTGGGAGCAGCTGAGTGATTGTGTCAGCAGATTTGATGTACGAAACTGGGTATTAGTGATGGGTGATTTAAATGTTGCAGTTGAGGGAATGATTGGGGCACATAGGTTATTTGGTGCTATGAATGGAAATGGTGAAAGGCTTGTGGAGTTGTGTGCGGATAAAAGACTGGCAAGTGGGAATACCTACTTTAAAAAGAGGGATATATAAAAGTATACGTATGTGAGTAGGAGAGATGGTCAGTGGCCATTATTAGATTATTATTAGATTACATTATTAGATTATGAGAGTTGGGGTGAGAGAGTATCATTAAATTTTAGGGAGAATAAAAAAATGTTCTGGAAGGAGGTAAATAAAGTGCGTAAGACAAGGGAGCAAATGGGAACTTCAGTGAAGGGCGCAAATGGGGAGGTGATAACAAGTAGTGGTGATGTGAGAAGGAGATGGAGTGAGTATTTTGAAGGTTTGTTGAATGTGTTTGATGATAGAGTGGCAGATATAGGGTGTTTTGGTCGAGGTGGTGTGCAAAGTGAGAGGGTTAGGGAAAATGATTTGGTAAACAGAGAAGAGGTAGTGAAAGCTTTGCGGAAGATGAAAGCCGGCAAGGCAGCAGGTTTGGATGGTATTGCAGTGGAATTTATTAAAAAAGGGGGTGACTGTATTGTTGACTGGTTGGTAAGGTTATTTAATGTATGTATGACTCATGGTGAGGTGCCTGAGGATTGGCGGAATGCGTGCATAGTGCCATTGTACAAAGGCAAAGGGGATAAGAGTGAGTGCTCAAATTACAGAGGTATAAGTTTGTTGAGTATTCCTGGTAAATTATATGGGAGGGTATTGATTGAGAGGGTGAAGGCATGTACAGAGCATCAGATTGGGGAAGAGCAGTGTGGTTTCAGAAGTGGTAGAGGATGTGTAGATCAGGTGTTTGCTTTGAAGAATGTATGTGAGAAATACTTAGAAAAGCAAATGGATTTGTATGTAGCATTTATGGATCTGGAGAAGGCATATGATAGAGTTGATAGAGATGCTCTGTGGAAGGTATTAAGAATATATGGTGTGGGAGGAAAGTTGTTAGAAGCAGTGAAAAGTTTTTATCGAGGATGTAAGGCATGTGTACGTGTAGGAAGAGAGGAAAGTGATTGGTTCTCAGTGAATGTAGGTTTGCGGCAGGGGTGTGTGATGTCTCCATGGTTGTTTAATTTGTTTATGGATGGGGTTGTTAGGGAGGTAAATGCAAGAGTTTTGGAAAGAGGGGCAAGTATGAAGTCTGTTGGGGATGAGAGAGCTTGGGAAGTGAGTCAGTTGTTGTTCGCTGATGATACAGCGCTGGTGGCTGATTCATGTGAGAAACTGCAGAAGCTGGTGACTGAGTTTGGTAAAGTGTGTGGAAGAAGAAAGTTAAGAGTAAATGTGAATAAGAGCAAGGTTATTAGGTACAGTAGGGTTGAGGGTCAAGTCAATTGGGAGGTGAGTTTGAATGGAGAAAAACTGGAGGAAGTGAAGTGTTTTAGATATCTGGGAGTGGATCTGGCAGTGGATGGAACCATGGAAGCGGAAGTGGATGATAGGGTGGGGGAGGGGGCGAAAATTCTGGGGGCCTTGAAGAATGTGTGGAAGTCGAGAACATTATCTCGGAAAGCAAAAATGGGTATGTTTGAAGGAATAGTGGTTCCAACAATGTTGTATGGTTGCGAGGCGTGGGCTATGGATAGAGTTGTGCGCAGGAGGATGGATGTGCTGGAAATGAGATGTTTGAGGACAATGTGTGGTGTGAGGTGGTTTGATCGAGTGAGTAACGTAAGGGTAAGAGAGATGTGTGGAAATAAAAAGAGCGTGGTTGAGAGAGCAGAAGAGGGTGTTTTGAAATGGTTTGGGCACATGGAGAGAATGAGTGAGGAAAGATTGACCAAGAGGATATATGTGTCGGAGGTGGAGGGAACGAGGAGAAGAGGGAGACCAAATTGGAGGTGGAAAGATGGAGTGAAAAAGATTTTGTGTGATCGGGGCCTGAACATGCAGGAGGGTGAAAGGAGGGCAAGGAATAGAGTGAATTGGAGCGATGTGGTATACCGGGGTTGACGTGCTGTCAGTGGATTGAATCAAGGCATGTGAAGCGTCTGGGGTAAACCATGGAAAGCTGTGTAGGTATGTATATTTGCGTGTGTGGACGTATGTATATACATGTGTATGGGGGGGGGTTGGGCCATTTCTTTTGTCTGTTTCCTTGCGCTACCTCGCAAACGCGGGAGACAGCGACAAAGTATAATAAGAAAAAAAATATTATTAGATTATGTTTCAATTGATAGGCATGGAAAAGAGAAACTTTCGGATGTAGAGATGCTGAGAGGGGTAGCTGGTGGAGTGCCTGATCACCATCTTATGGAGGCGAGGGTAGAGATCTGTTGAGGTTTTGAAAAACTAGGAAACAATATTGGAGAGAAGAGAGTGGTGAAAGTAAGTGACCTTGGAAAGGAGACTTGTGTGAAGAAACACCAGGAGAGATTGAGTGTGAAATGACAAAAGGTGAGAGTAAATGAAGCAAGGGAATGGATGAGGAATGGGAAGTATTTAGGAAAGCTGTGATTGCATATGTAAGGTGGGAATTGGGTACATTAGAAAGCATAGTGAGTGGTGGGATTAAGAAGTGAATTTGTTAATGAAAGAGGAAAGAGAGGTGTCTGGGTGGTACTTGTCAGGAAGCAGTGCAAATAATTGGGAGATGTACAAAAGAAAGCATTAGGGGGTCAAAAGAAAGGTGCGGGGTTGAAAAAGAGGGCAAATGAGAGCTGTTGTGAGAGAGTATCATTTAAGTTTAAGGAGCAAAGAATGATGTTTTAGAAGGAGGTAAATAAGATGCAAAAGACAAGAGAAAGATTGGGAATATCGGTGAAGGGGCAAAAGGGGAAGTGATAACAGGTAGTGATGAAGTGAGGAGATGGAATGAGTATTTTGAAGAATTGTTGAATGTGTCTGATGATAGATTGACAGCTGTAGAGTGTTTTGGTTGGGATGATATAGGAAGTGAGAGTGTCATGAAAGTGGTTTGGTGAAGAGGGAAGAGGTTGTGAAAGCCTTGCATAAGATGAATTGTGACAGGGCAGCTTGAGTGGATGGTATTGCTGTTGAAATTATTAAGAAAGGGGGTGACTGTGTCATTGTTTGGTTGGTAAAGGTATTCACTGTTTTATGGACCATAGTGAGATACCTAAGGATTGGCAGAATGCATGTATAGTGCCATTGTATAAAGCTAAGTAGGATAAAGGTGAGTGTTCCAACCACAGAGATATAAGTTTGTTGAGTGTACCTGGTAAGTTTTATGGGGAGCAGTGTGGTTTCAGAAGAGGTAGAGAATGTGAAGATCAGGTGTCTACTTTAAAGAATGTGCAAGAATTGTTTGAATAAACAGATATGTATGTTTTTTATAGATCTGGAGAAGGCATATGACAGGGTTGATAGAGATGCTTTGTGGAAGGTTTTAAGAATATGTGGTGTTGGAGGTAAGCTGCTTGAAGCAGCGAGTTTTTATCAAGTGTGTAAGGCCTGTGTTGGAGCAGGAAGAGAGGTGGCTGAATGGTTTCAAATGAAAGTTGGTTTGTGTCAGGTTTATGATATCACCATGGTTGTTTAATTTGTTTTTGGATGGGGTTATAAGGGAGGTAAAAGCTAGAGCCTCAGAGAGAAGGGTGAGTATACAGCCTTTAGGGGATGAGAGGGCCTGGGAAGTGAGTCAGTTGTTGTTTGCTGATAATACAGTTCTGGTGGCAGATTTGAGTGAGAAACTGGAGAAGTTTGTAACTGAATTGGGAACAGTGAGTGACAGCGGAGAGTTGAGAGTGAATGTGAATAAAAGGAAACTTATTAGGTTCAGCAAAGTTGAGAGACAAGTTACTTGGGGTGTAAGTTTGATTGGAGAAAAATTTGAGGAAGTGAAGTGTTTTAGATATCTGAGAGTGGACTTTGCAGTAAATTGAACCATGGAAGCAGAGGTGAGTCATGAGTTTACATGAGAAATAAAGGCAGCAAGAGGCCTGATTAGCCCATGCTGTTGTTTATACAGTTTATTTCTGATGTTTTTTTTAAGAGTATTCCTGAATTTACAAAATATTTGTCTGAACAACTTTTGAAGGTATTCATTCATAGTCTTAGCATTCACTACCTCTGACGGGAATTTTTTCCGGTGCTCCACATCTGCAGAAAAAGCTTTTTCCCACATCTGAACTACATCTTTCAGCTTTTATTCCATTTGTCCATGTAACCAAATTTTGTTGTATTTCGAAAAGATGTTCGAGATTTTATCAAACTTGTTCAGAATTTTGAACACTTGGATGTCACTGCGAAGTCTACGTTTTTTAAGGGAAGAGATCCAGTTGTTTTAGCCTCTCTTTCTATGCCAGGAGGCCTGATTAGCCCATGACTGGGTTGCCTGGTAAAAAAAAAAGAGTTTAACTTGACGAGCTAATGTAATTCCATTGCTATCACCGACTCCCTGCTGCCACACATTAGCCTTCTGGTGTCCATTCCTGCTGTTGTTTACACAGTTTATTTCTGATGTTTTTTTTCAGAGTATACCTGAATTTACAAAATATTTGTCTAAACAACTTTTGAAGGTATTCATAGTCTTACCGTTCACTACCTCTGACAGGAATTTTTTCCAGTGCTCCACATCTGTAGAAAAAGCTTTTTCCCACATCTGAACTACATCTTTCAGCTTTTATTCCATTTGTCCATGTAACCAAATTTTGTTGTATTTCAAAAAGATGTTTGAGATTTTATCAAACTTGTTCAGAATTTTGAACACTTGGATGTCACTGCGAAGTCTACGTTTTTTAAGGGAAGAGATCCAGTTGTTTTAGCCTCTCTTCATATGCCAGATTTCTAAAGGATGGCATGAATTTTGTCATACATCTTTGTACTTGCTCTATTTTTTCTTCTTCTTTCTTATAGTTTGGGGACCAAACCTGGACAGCATATTCAAGGTGTGGTCTTACTAGAGAATTATACAGTGCGAGAATTGTTTCTAGTGTCTTGTAATGTATGTTCCTCGCTATGAAACCTAACATTTGGTTGACACTGTGTAGGTTACTTCAGATCGTTGCCAATAACATCTCCTAGGTCATTTTCCTCATCAACTTTAGTGAGAGGGTTTCCAAATGGTTTGTAGTAGTAACCTATATTTTTGTCTCCATAGTACATAACTTTCCACTTGTCTATATTAAACTTCATTTGCCATCTGTCTGACCACTCTGCTAATACATTAAAGTATCTTTGATTCCTTTTGGAGTCCCACCTGGTTACAGCTATATCTCCTAGTTAGGAGCTGTGGTTTCGGTGCATTATATATGACAGCTAGAGACTGAGTGTGAATGAATGTGGCCTCTGTTGTCTTTTCCTAGTGCTACCTCACGCACATGCGGGGGGAGGGGGTTGTTATTTCATGTGTGGCGGGGTGGCGATGGGAATGAATGGAGGCAGACAGTATGAATTATGTGCATGTGTATATATGTATATGTCTGTGTGTGTGTGTGTATATATATGTATACATTGAGATGTATAGGTATGTATATTTGCGAGTGTGGACATGTGTATGTGGGTGGGTTGGGCCATTCTTTCGTCTGTTTCCTTGCGCTACCTTGCTAACGCAGGAGACAGTGACAAAAGTAAAGTAATCTCCTAGTTTAGTATCGTCAACAAATTTGGAGATCTTAGATATGAGTCCAAGTTCTAGGTCTGACCCTTGTAGCACACTACTCATTATGTCTAGCCAATCTGAGGCTTCATCATTTGATATGCTGCTTTCTTCAGGTAAGCCAGTCTCTGATCCATGTAAAGAGATCTTCACCAGTTCTGTGTGTTTTGAGTTTATGTAAAAGTCTCTTGTGAGGTACTTTCTCAACAGCCTTTTGGAAATTTAAATATCTACATCAGATGGTACTTTTTTGTCCCATTTCTGATAAATAACTTTAAGAAATTCCAGCATGTTCGTCCAGCTAGATCTTCTATGGCAGAAACAATGTTGGTTGTCCAATATGATTTTGTGTTCTAGAAACGTGACAATTTTATCTTATTATTTTTTCCATCATTTTACCTAATAGTAATGTAAGGCTAATTAGGCAATAGATCAAGGCACAATTTTTGTCTCCTTTTTTATGAATATGAGTAACATTTGGAAATTTCCAGTCAGTGGGCAAGAGACCATCTAATAGAGATTTGTTGAAGTTTCGTTATGGAGTATATCAGCCATCTCCTGACCTCTTTTAAAATCTTAGAGCTAAGTTATCTGCCATTGGATTTGTTAGGATTTGACTGGTCCAGATATTTAAGTATTTCAGGTCTTTATTTCTCTAGCCTTCACTGCTTCTTCTCCAGATCCTTGAAACATTTTCATTGGTAATTGTATTTGAGATGTTTCTTCAGTTGTGATTATGGAGTTAAAGAAATGATTTAGTATGGTAGCTGTTTCCTTGTCAGCAGTAGATAGTGTGCAATGTTCATTTTGTAATGGTCCAGTTCCTTCTTTTACTGTCTTCCTTTGTCTTATTCATTTAAAGAATTTCTTAGGATTATTCTTAACTTTCAAGGCCATTTTTTTTCTTCCTCACGTTTACTCGTGTCATATGACCTTTTTACTCTCTTTGGATTTTGATTGATTCCTGGTGATTCTCGTTGGTTCCCATTGATTTGAATTTTTTAAATGTTTTTTCTTTTGTCTAATTAGTCCTTTATTCTTCTATTCATCCATGATGGTTTTGAAATATTGCAAGTATTCTTCATAATTTGTGGAACATGTTTATTTTTAATCTCCAGTAGTGTGTTTTTGATATTATTCCACATTTAGTCTAATGTGTGAACGTCATATGATGGGGGAGAGGGCAAAGGCTCTGGGAGCACTAAAGAATGTGTGAAAAGAGAGGAGGGCAAAAATGTGTACGTTTCAAGGAATATTGTCCCAACAATATCATATGGATGCGAAGCATGGACTATAGGTAGGGTTGTGTGGAAGAGGATGGATGTGTTGCAAATGAAATGTTTAAGGACAGTATATGGTGTGAGGTGGTTTGATCAAATAAGTATCAAAAGGGTAAGAGAGATTTTTTGTAATAAAAAGTGTGTGGTTGAGAGAGCTGAAGAGGATGTGCTGAAATGGTTTGGACATATGAAGAGATTGAGTGAGGAAACGTTGACAGAGGATGTATGAGTCCGAAGTGAAGGGAACAAGGAGAACGAGACCAAGTTGGAGATGGAAGGATTGAGTGAAAAAGTTTTTGAGGGATTGGGGCCTGAACGTGTGGGAGGATGAAAAGCAAACATAGGATGGAGTGAACTGAAATGATGTGATACACTGGGGTTAACATGCTGTCAGTGGACTGAACCAGGGCATGTGAAGCATATGGGTGAACCATGGAAAAGATTGTTGGGCTTGGTTGTGACTAGGGAGCTATACTTTTGATGGATGTGAGCAGGTGAAACATTTCTTCATCTGTTACATGCCCAACCATGCTAACATGGAAAATGGCAGTCAGTTATGAAAAAGCATTGATTATACAACTGATGAAGATCAGAATAGGAATCAGTATTTCTAAAGTTTTGTTGATGCAGTAATGATTAGATTGATGTGATAGTTGAAGAGGCAAGTATTTAGGTAAAGTTGATGGTATTGTCACAGGATAATGGAAGTAATAAATGGTTCCCTATTGAAATAATGAAATGATAGTGTTTATGCATTTCGTCAACAAATAGTAATTTTTTGTATTTCTAGTATCTTTTATAATGTAAGCTTCAAAGATTATATTTGTATCCTTGAAATTACTTGGATGTGCAGCAACTGCACATTTCATTATGTAATGTTTTCTAAATAACAGTTCAATTATATTTTGTGTGTTGCTTTTTCTGTCTATATGAATTTCAAAACCATCAAAAAATGAAAAAGAATAGGTGATTTTTGGACTGTATTTTTAGAAAATGGGTAAGGGAGGGGGTAAAGCAAACCCTTCACTCACACATCCTCTACCACCCCTGAAATTACATTGTTCCTCTCCTGTGTGGTGCTCTGTACATACCTTCACCCTCTCAATCGCTTCTTTCCCATACAAGTTAGTAAGTAGCCAGCAACCTAGATTTTGTGATGAGAGGGTTTGTGAAATTTGCAGTGAAGAAGTAGGGGCATTGGTACATCAAGCCTCAAATACAGAAAGAACAGTATGAAAGAGGAAGGAATGCTGTAATGAAAGATGACATGAGGCAAAGGAGATGGCACTTTAGCTGGTCATAACCTGTAAAATATAAGAGAGCACAGAAAAAGTGTACCAGGATAGGAAAGGAGGAACAAAAACTTTGAGAAGAATATTGTGGACAAGTCAGATGAAAATCCAAAACTTTTCTATAAATTCATTTGGAGTCATTTGTCCATTAACGAGCAAGTAATCAGGCAAAGAGATTCAGTGAGGAAAAATTATAGGGGAAGGTGTATGGATATGCAAGGAACTAAATGAAAAGTGTGAGAGTGTTTTCTTAGCAGAAGACACTATAGACCCAACACAAGTCAGATGGAATAGGGAAAAGGTTTTAGAAATGATTGAAATATCTAAAAATGCTATTAACAGGATACTGAAAGGACTTGACCAATACAAGGTTCATGGTCTTGATGAAATTTCACCATATGTGCTAAAGTTGTGTACAGATTCACTGGATAAACTGCCAAAATTACTTATCAAGACGTCATTGGAGAGAAGCAGAGTGCCAAGGGAAAGAAGGAAAAACATCATACCAAGAACAGGTGGTCTTACTGACAAGTGTGGTGTGTAAGGTTTTGGACAATGCTCTTAGAAGCCAAGTGGACAACTTTCTATGGAGGAGAAGTTTCCTAAATAAAAAACAGCATGGTTATAGGGAAAGATGGTCATGTGTTACCTCTCAGCAGTCTGCAAGAGTGTGAGGTCAACCTTGGACAAAAGGGAATGCTGGGTGGACTGCCTGTATCTGGACTGCCAGAAAGCATGTGACACTATACTGCATGGAAGGTTGATAAAGGATCTGGATTGCCAGGCAGGGATAAGGGTAGAAACTCTTTTGGTGGATAGATTACCTCAGTGGGAGAAAATTAAGGATACACTTTAGAGGAGCTTTTCGAAATGAGCTGAAAGCCATAGGGTTCGGCTCTGGAACCATTGCTCTTCTTGATCTGTATTAACATCTAGCCTGAAGGTATGGAGTCCTATCTAAATATGTTTGCAGGTGATGCAAGGACATAAGAAAAGTGAAAATTGAGGATTGCATCATCTTACAAGGGGATCTAAAGAAAAGTGAAAATTGATGAGGATTGCATCATTTTACAAGAGGATCAAAAGAAAAGTGAAAATTGAGGAGGATTGCATCATCTTACAAGGGGATCTCATGAAAAGTGAAAATTGAGGAGGATTGCATCATCTTACAAGGGGATCCAAAACAGACTGTAAAGCTGGTCTGAAGAGTGGTTGAGGAAATTCAGCTCAAGCAAATGTAAAGTGACGAGGATGGGTTAAAGTGAATGATGGCTTAATTATGATTGCTACCTTGCAGGAAATAAGCTTTGAGTTTCTGTATGTGAGTTTCTGTATGACTTGGAAGCCAACATCATACCTAACCTATTGCTAGAGTCCCATATTAGGAGAATATTTATGAAACACACTGTTTGATGACAAACATTAGAATAGATTTCAAGGATGTGGATAAAGAAAATATTTACCAAGCTATTCATATCCTATATCATGGAGCCTCGCTGCCTCTGGAAGCACTGTGCTGGAGTTACACTTCTGCCAGTGACCTGTCAAGGGTGAGGCACAAAAAGCTAAGAAGTGGCACTGGAGTCTACCAGTTATGCCAAGGGTTAAAAGAGACAAGCAATTGAGGGTGATGGCACTGAATGTGAATGGGATGACTGGGGAAAGTAAAAGGATGTAGATTTTGGAGAGGTATAAACGTTGTAGCATAGATTTGCTTGGGATTAGGGAAACTATATCCTTGGGCGGGGTGTGTGGAGTGAAAATGGATATGATGAAACGATGAAGGCATGTTATGGGAGAGCATGGAAGGAGGTGTAGTATGGACAAGAATAGTGAAAATTATCGGGAAGAGGGAAAAAGGATGTGCAATTCTGCTATCACCAAGAGTATGGTAGGGTGTTGCAGAGCATGGATGGAATGGATCAAGAATAGTGTAGGTGAAAAGAAAGATCAAGATTGTGAAATATATGTGGGTATGTGTAAATGCGCTTGTGAATGTGAAGACTGTACAAGGTAATGATGAAATGAAGCTTATCTGGAGAAATTTGAATGACTGTATAAGCAATTTTGAGAATGCAAGAAATTTGGTGGTATTGGGTGGTATGAATCTAAAAGTGGGATGTGATGAAATTGGTGAGATTATTGGTAAATGAGGAGTGCCTGGAGTAAATTATAATGGAAGCTATCTTTTGGATATTTGTGCTGAAAGGGGTTTATTCCTTGCAAATCCCTTTCTTCACCACAAGATGATCCACAGATATACTTGAATAAGGATTGATGAAAGAGGAGAGTAAAAGGCTTTGACTTACTATGTGACAGTAGATGAAAGAATGAGAAAAGTTATGCTGGATGCTAGAATTGTGAGAAGACTCTTTGGAGACTATGACCATTTCACAGTTCTTGTGGCAATGGGAATCCGGTAGAAGTGGAGGTTTGGTGTAAGGAAGAAGGGAGAGGTAAAAGAGTTGGCAACTGAGAAGATGAATCAGGTAAAATACAGGGATGAGTATGAAAGGAAAATAGCTTGAAGCTAAGATAGAAGTGCAATGAATTTAGGAATGCAGTCATGTGTGAATGAGGTATTTAAAATGCTTAGTGAAATACTAGTAAAGAATCAGTAGTTGGATACAAGGAAGTAAAGTACAGGAACTGAAAAAGGCAATGCATGGTGAACAGAAGAGATTAGAAATGCTATGGAAGAAAGGAAAAAGGCCTATGGTAGATTGCTGAATAGGAATGTACCAATGGAAGTTCAGCAAACTAGGAGGGAGGAATACAATATATGTAAGCAGAATGTTGAGAAGCTGATAGAGGAAAGCAAAGAAAGAGTAGATGAAAATTTTGGAAGAAAGTTAAGTGAAAAATTTTGGGATAATAAGAAACTATTCTGGAAGGAGGTGAAAAGGGAAGAGATGTATGTAAGAGTGAAAATGTTGATTTGAGAAATAAGGAAGGGGAATTGCTGAATCAAAAGGAGGAAGTGAAAGGAAGATGGTAACACTTCCACTGCACATCATTGTTGTCCATAAAAGACTTCTCAGAACACTGGACACACAGCATCCATTTGGACAATAACTCCCAAAACTCCCTAACCCCTAGTACAAGCACCCAACAAACAGCAGCACAAAATGCTGTCTCTCTTTAGACACAAACCCTACTACTCCACAGAACCTTGCAACAAACTAAACATCCTGCAGCTCATTGGCAATGTCAAAAGAAACATGGGAATACTCAACCAACTCCAGAAATACAGTGTCCATATATCTCTTGAAACCAGACTCATATCCAAATCCTCTTTCCTACCTTTTTCAGATACTTGACTGTAAGAGAAGACAAACACAAGGACAAGGAGGAGGGCTTATAAGACTTGTCTCCCAAACCATACCTTCTCCAGGCCAATGACATTGTAAAATAGCTTGCAGATAATGACAAAACCTTCCTAGAAGTACAGTCCATGAGAATAAAACTTCACAAAACTATTACAACATAACATATACATACCTCCCCACTCCATATGACCCTTAAGCTATACTCCTCAACTGCAAAACCTAACCAGCATACCTTACACTTAACCGCTGTGGAAATTTCTGTGACCACCATCCCCCTTGGCTCAGCAAGAACACCCAAGATCCCCAAGTGAACAGTTCATAAACTCACTGCATTCTCTCAATATCCCCAACCTATGCAACCAGCCATCCACACTTCTTGCCCACAATCTTTAGCATTTGACCTCAGCAGACATCACCTTCTGCTCAGCAGTCCCAATACATGGACTGATAACATTACATTACCCACCCAATCCACACAGCCATTAAAAAGACTTTGACAAATGAGAAAGTAGACTGGCCTGTCTTCACACAGTACATGAAAAAAAACTTCAAAATTTCATTAACATTTCCAACCAAGCCAGAAAAAAGCACATACCACAAGGGCACAGAAAGAAATATAAACCAATATTCTCCCCAAAAGTTACACTTCCCATAAAGGAAAGAAACCTGCTCAGACAGAACCACTCACCATTGATAGATACTAGAAACAAACTTAAACTCTAGATAACACCATCACCAACCTAAACACCAACATGTAAACTACTAATTGGTACTTCTTCCTCAACACAATGAACCACAAGATGCACAACCAACTCCGGGGCATGTGAAAGAAGTTTCACACTTACTACACTAATCCAGCCCATACTCATGAAGCACTTCTAATCAGTTCCAATGACACAACCTCCCAAAGAACACAGACCCATGAGACACTACACAAAAATCTGCCATGAACCACCCTCACATATAAACAGGAAAGTCTTGGAAAACCTACACAAAATTTATACAGAAACAACTGCCCATCTACCATTCCCTCCCATTGACACAATCAGTGCAATTAAAACCTTAAAGACTCTCCTGGAACAGACCCTGATATCTTATCAAACTTCACATAAAACACTTGGCCTAGTTACAGTCCACATATTTACATACAGCTTCCATCTCTCCTGGTCATAAAACAAAATTCTTGACATCTGGGAACTTACAACATAAAGGTCTCCAGTCCACCAAACTCCTCCTCCTGCTACTGTCTTATTTCACTTCTGCTTTCATTATCCAATCTCTGTTAAGAATTGATCCACCACTAAATGAAGCAAAATATCCTACTCTCACCTTCACAACATGGCTTCATAACCAGCTGCTCCACTGCCACTCTACAGACTGACTTCACACAACTTATTCTAGATGCCTTGATCAACCACAAACTGTGATCCACATAACATTGATGGCAATAGACATAAGCATAGCATTTCACACTTTCCATGAACACATCCTCACACAGAAGATACTTGACACCACCTTCCACATCAGTGACAAAATGTGATTGGCCAGTTTCATTGCTAGACACCACACCAGAGCCACTCATGATGTGTTCACCTCTAAAACCCTCATCAGCCTCTTCTTACATGACCTCTCCATGTTACCTACAGCCAACCACATGATGGTACCCTTGTATGCAGATGATTTGATCGTCACATCATACCCTGATATGACAGTAGCAGCAGCAAAAATTCAACTCAGTATTCCACAGTTGAAATAGTGGCAGACCCAGTAAGAATAGTGGCAGACCCAGTAAGAATAGTTGTATCTCCACTTAAGTCTGCACTCACTCTTTAATCCCCAGACAGATATGAAACCAGCTCACACCCTCCAGTCACATTGAATGGACAATCACTTCCACTGAACAAAACACCAAGCATTCTAGGCATCACATGTGACAATTATTTCCCTAACCAATAACATCAACACAAAAACAACACAAAGTAAATGCCCTCAGAATACTAATTACCACCTAATTTAAATAAGAAAATGAATCCTTTAGAATCTACAAACAGTTCATCAACTTCACTTTATACTATACCTCACCTGTCAAGTCTTTCATCCTCTGAAATGCAAATAGAACAAAGCTGCAAACCACACAAAATAGTCCACTCAAAACTGCCTGCCTACCACAGAAACACAACACCCTCAAAAGAAAACAAAGATCTTCCCAGTAAAGTCCCACCATGGCATGTTTGATACTCTCTTAATAACCATTAACCCCAAGAAGAAATGAAGAGCTTACCCTGCCTTACACTTCAGTAACTTCTATTCACAAATCTTCCCAACCCAACAAATATAATGGTGTCAAAATACAAACTGAACTAACTAAGCAAGCAGTGAACAGCTGACCTCCCGGCTCAGTCTCAAACTCCAACCCAGCAAACACACCCATCAGAGAAACAAGTCATATTCTCCCATCTGCACACTGGACATCAACCATCACTTCAACTCTGCAAATACCTTTTCAGTATATCTGAAGACCCTTAATGCCCACAAAACAACTATCATGAAGAAGGCAGCTGTACCACTAAGCATATAGAAAATCATTTCATCCCTTTCATGCATTTATTTTGTCATTTATGGTTTGTTGTACCACCTGTATACAGCATTAAACATGTTGCATCTATAATATCAGTATTTCTCACTTCCATTAGATTGTTTTTATTTTCCAGTTTTATACAAAATGGCTTCATAGACTGTTTATTACTAATCATATCATGAATATATATTCATACATATTCCCTATGCAGTTTTCGAAAAAGATATAGCTCATTGGTACTGTTATCCTGTCATATGATAATAAGACAGCTTTTATATCTCTCTGATTGAGTTAAGGCATATATATACTTGTTTCTTTGGTGTTTTACTGTTCTTTTATGATATTCTTTCATTCCAGTAAGAGATGTTTACCATTGCTTGGAACTGATATGGTTAGAGCACCCAGGTAAAATGATTATTTTTTTCTTTGGTTATGAATTTTCTTTTGCTATTTCAGATTATCATTCTACTACCTTATTTGAATAAAACGTAGGCAATTTGAATGGCACACTGTTTTTCTGGTACTTTTTGGCTAATTTTGGCATATTTCAGGGTTTTGCACACCCTAAGTTGCCAACATTTGTAGAGTATGGGTTAGGTGATGAGTCAGTTCAAGATACATTAGCTGTCTATTATTTTATGTATATACTGTATCGTAAATTATTTTCTTAGTGTAAGTGATATTTAGTGCATTATTTGGTAAAGTACTGTATATTATTTCCATTGTTTGCATAAAGTTTTGAGAATTATTTTGTGTATTTTTGGCCGTTGGTCCTTAAATCTGTATGATACAGTACTGTAAATTGAGAATTTTTTATAGTTTTTAATGAAGCTCACTTTAATAGGTTTTCGTCTAATTCATACACTAAAAATTATGTACATACAGTATGATATTAAGAAAAATACTCTTAATGGAAATGTAAGTAGTACAGCAGTTTATAGTTTAGAAAGTTTTCAGTTTAGGAAAGTGAGTTTGTCATTTGGTTCAGAACTTACCTCTTTTACCTGATTAATGATGTAAATTGTAATTTTGATATACATGTCTTTATCTTCACATGATGTGGTAAATGTGATTTTTATATATAATTTCATTCCAAAGTTCTTTTACAGTCTGTTCTTACCTAATGCATGAACTAATGGTTATTTATATATTTAAAAAAGAAATGAATACAGGAAAAAAAAACATACCTAGCACCAAGACTCACTATTGCTTGCATTCAGATCTTTCATCTTTCATGTGGTGAGTGAGACTGATTGTATTCTTTGTACATTTTTCCTCACATTTCTTTTTAAGTAAGTTTGTGACTAATTTATGCACTGACAATAAGTTACATATTAAGAATAATAATGGACATATGGATAGTACTTTAGAATGCTGGCAGTTCAGTAGGCAAGGCAAGTGAGTGAGTATATTTTAGATCAAAATATTTATCATTTTTTTGGTAAGTGATGCAGTAAAATTGCAATTTAATGTCAGGAACAAAAGAAAAGTAGTCATTTGTTCACATCCATACTCTATTTGTCATGTGTAATATACTGAAACCACAAACCATATCCACAACAAAGCCTCACAGACCTTTCCATGGGTTCTATTGACTGCTTCATATGCCGTGTTTCCATCTGCATGTCACCCGCTGCATACTACATTGTTCCAGTTCACTCTCTCCTGTGCATACATTTTTCCTTCCTGCATGTTCAGGCCTGAAGCACTAAAAATCTTATTGTATCCTTCCTGCTCCAGTTCGATCTCTTTCATTCTTTTTGTCCTCTCTACGTTAAATACATATATTCTGTTTGCCAACATCTCTCATTCTCTTCATGTGTCCAAACCATTTCAGCACATCCTCTTCAGCACATTCACGCATACTCTTCTTATTACCACATCTCTCTTTCATACTCTATCATTACTTACTCATGTCAACCCTCCACATCATATTTTGTACTCAAACATTTAATTTCTGACATATTCACCCTCTTCCCTATATTCTCATCTATATCCCATGCCTCACATCCGTACAATACCAGTGGGACTACTATGTCTTCAAACAAATCCCTTTTTGCCTTCCCAAATAGTAACCTCTCTTTCCCCACATTCCTCAGTGCTCCCAAAACTTTCACCCTTTTACCCACCCTATGACTAACCTCAGTTTCATTGGTTCCATTCTCTGCCATGTCCTTACCCAGGTATCAAAAACACTTCATTTCCCCAGGCTTTCATTATTCAGACTCACACCACAACTAACTTGTGTCTTTTCACTGCTATACCTGATAACCTGACTTTTATTCCTATTTCTTTTTGTCACACTCGCTCCTAATCTCAGACACCAACTTCTGCAGTTTCCCACTCAAATCTTCCACCAGTGTTGTGTCATTATCAAACATCTGATTCACCTCATAGCCCCCCTCCTTCCCCTCCTCCTCCCATCCCTAGCAGACTACACACTTACCCCTCTCTCTAAGGCCCTTGCATTTACCCCATTCTCCAAGACCCTTGCTTTTACCTCCCTTGCCACCCCATTTGATAAAAAAATTATAAAGCCATGGTGACACCACACTGCCTTGCCATAAATCACCTTCATCTGGGACCACTCACCTTTCTTTCCACCTACTTTCACACATGCCTTACTCTTTTGATGAAAACAACTGTATTACTTCTAATACCTTTCCCAACTTGATTACTTCTAATAACTTTTCTCCCTTACAGGATATTTGCAACCCTTTCCATAAGGCGTTTCTATGTACCCCATCATATTACTTTCTCTGGATCCAGAAATGCCGCATACTAATCCTTCTGTTTCTCTAATAATTTTTCAACCACTTTCTTCAAAGTAAACACCAGATCCACACATCCCTTACCACTCCTGAAATTACATTATTCCTCCCCAGTCTTAAACTCTTTGCATATTGCCACCCTCTCAATCACCATTCCCCCATATAATTTACCAAGTACATTCAACAAACTATACCTCTGTGATTCAAACATCTCCTTTGTACCCTTTGCCTTTATACAGTGGCACTATATAAGCTTCCACCAACCCCCAGGCACCTCATCATGATTCATACTACATTGAAAATCCTAACTGACCAGTTAACGACACCATACCTCTCTTAAGAAATTTAGCAGCTCTCCCATCCTTTCAAGTTGCCTTGCCAAATTTACTTTTACAAGGCTTTCACCACCTCTTCTCTTTTTTACCATACCTCTTGCCTTGACTCTCACTTTGTACACCACTCAGTCCCAAACACCGTGCATTTTATCTGCCACCCTATCATCAAACACATTCAAAGTACTTACTCCATCTCCTCTTTACCTCATCACTGACTGTTACTACTTCCCCATTTGCTCCCTTCATTGATGTTCCCATTTGCTTTCTTGTTTTTCTCATTAGATGAACCTCCTTCTGAATCATTTTCTTATTCTCTCTGAAATTTGTTGGTATTTGCTCACCCCAACTTTCATTTGTCCATTTTCCCAGTCACTGCATCTTCCTCTTTGACCTCCTACCACTTTGTCTTGGACATTTTCCAGTCACTGCATCTTCCTCTTTGACCTCCTACCACTTTGTCTTGGACATTTTCCAGTCACACAAACTCCTTATTTCTGCAAGTGCTACCCTTGTACCTTTCTTTTTTTGTTTCAATGCATCTTAACTTCATCATCTCACTGCTCACTACCCTTTTTCACCAATCCCCCTTCCACTTTCTGCATGCCACACTCTTCTCTTGCACATGCTGGCATTGCTTCCATAAACACTTCCCATACTGCTCTCACTCCCCTTGCTTCATTTACCCTTATTTGCCATTCCATATTCAATGTCACACAAGTCTCTTTTCCAAGCTTACTTACCCGTTTCTCATCCACATCATTTCCTCTTCCAAAAGGGTCTACAAATCTTCACCCTTGCCTCCACCAGATACTATTCAGATATCCCACCAGCTGCCACTCAGCACATTCACATCCAAAAATATCTGTTTTGTATGCTAACATTTATTACATAATCAAATAACACCCACTTACCATATTTTCTTCTCTCTGTATACTTATGTATGTCCCTCCTTCTGAACTAGGTATTTCCAATATATCCCAACTTTTTTTTTCTTACACAATACTCTTGAGTAGGTACTTACCTAATGCATGAACTTATTATTATCTACATATTCAGAGGGAATATAGAAAATTAAACTTACCTAAAGAAATGTGGTTGTATGGATTGGATATTACTTATGTTGCTTAAATAAAATTCTAGATATCATTTAGTACAGTATTTTTATTATTTAGAGAATATTTTGATTTTTTTATGCGGTCCCAAACCTTTTGTTAACATGGAACTGGATGTAACAATACAGCATGATTTTGATACATCAACTTTCATGCTATATTAAGACCCATCTTTACTGGGTTCTTCATTCATGTTGTCATCTTGGCTGAATATGCAGTAGACTGTTGAAGAATGCTAATAACTTTTGTCTAGGTTCTTTTGGCAGCATATATGCTTGATTCATTCACACTGTAAGTTTTTCTAGATATTGGAGCTGTTTCACCATTTTCAGGTCTTATCAGTATTTCCAATCTTGTTTCTCATGTTTGCATCTTCTTAGGTTTTTTTTATAGGCGTATTCCCCTTGTAGAAGAACTTGGTTTCATTCATTGTTTTATATTCACAGTTTGATTTACTGTTCAAAAAATTAAAAGACAAATCTGGTTCATCATCCTTGAATTAAACCACACTGTTGTTTGATAAAAGATAGCTCTGTAAGATTCACATTAGTACTTTTGCTCAAGAAAATTACTCAGTTATCATTCACATGAATTAAAACTATATTATTTATTTGATGAATACTTTCAGACAGACCTAAAAAAAATTCAAACCACAATGTATTAATGATCATACTCTGTGATAGGGGAGAAAGAATACTTCCCATGCATTCCCCGTGTGTCATAGAAGGCGACTAAAGGGGACAGGAGAAGGGAGCTAGAAACCCTCCCCTTCTTGTATTTTAACTTTCTAGAAGGGGAAACAGAAGAAGGAGTCATGTGGGGAGTGCTCATCCTCCTCAAAGGCTCAGATTGGAGTGTCTAAATGTGTATGGATATAACCAAGATGAGGAAAAAAAGAGAGATAGGTAGTATGTTTGAGGAAAGGAACCTGGATGATTTGGCTCTGAGTGAAACGAAGCTCAAGGATAAAAGGGAAGAGTGGTTTGGGAATGTCTTGGGAGTGAAGTCAGGGGTTGGTGAGAGGACGAGAGCAAAGGAGGGAGTAGCACTACTCATGAAGCTGGAGTTGTGGGAGTATGTGATGAAGTGTAAGAAAGTAAACTCTAGATTGATATGGGTAAAACTGAAAGTGGATGGAGAGAGGTGGATGATTATTGGTGCCAATGCACCTGTTCATGAGAAGAAAGATTATGAGAGGCAAGTGTTTTGGGAGCAGCTGAGTGAGTGTTTTAGCAGCTTTGATGCTCGAGGCCAGGTTATAGTGATGGGTGATTTGAATGCAAAGGTGAGTAATGTGGCAGTTGAGGGTAATTGGTATACATGGGGTGTTCAGTGTTGTAAATGGAAATGGTGAAGAGCTTGTAGATTTGTGTGCTGAGAAAGGACTGGTGATTGGGAATACCTGGTTTAAAATGAGAGATATACGTAAGTATACATATGTAGGTAGGAGAGATGGCCAGAGAGCATTATTATTTATGTTAATTGATAGGCACGTGAAAGAGAGAAGTTTGGATGCTAATGAGCAGAGAGGGGCAACTGAAGGGATGTCTGATCATCATCTTGTGGAGGCAAAGATGAAGATGTGTAGAGGTTTTCAGAAAAGAAGAGAGAATGTTGGGGTGAAGAGAGTTGTGAGAGTAAGTGAGCTTGGAAAGAAGACTTGTGTGAGGAAGTACCAGGAGAGATTGAGAGCAGAATGGAAAAAGGTGAGAGCAAAGGATGTAAGGGGAGTGGGGGAGGAATGGGATGTATTTAGGGAAGCAGTGATGGCCTGCAAAAAAGATGCCTGTGGCATGAGAAAGGAGGGAGGTGGGCAGGTTAGAAAGTGTAGTGAATGGTGGGATGAAGAAGCAAGATTGTTAGTGAAAGGGAAGAGAGAGGCATTTGGATGATTTTTGCAGGGAAATAGTGCAAATGACTAGGAGATATATAAAAGAAAGAGGCAAGAGGTCAAGAGAAAGGTGCAAGAGGTGAAAAAGAGGGCAAATGAGAGTTTGGGTGAGAGTATCGCTAAATTTTAGGGAGAATAAAAAGATGTTTTGGAAGGAGGAAAATAAAGTGTGTAAGACAAGAGAACAAATGGGAACGTTGGTGAAGGGGGCAAATGGGGAGGTAATAACGAGTAGTGGTGAAGTTAGGAGATGAAGTTAGTATTTTGAAGGTTTGTTGAATGTGTTTGATGGTAAAGGGGCAGATATAGGGTGTTTTGGTTGAGGTGTTGTGCGAAGTGAGAGGGTCAGAGAGAATGTTTGGTAAACAGAGGAGAGGAAGTGAAAGCTTTGCAGAAGATGAAAGGTGGCAAGGTGGTGGGTCTGGATGGTATTGCTGTAGAATTTATTAAAAAAGGGGGTGACTGTTGTTGACTGGTTGGTGAGGATATTCGATGTATGTATGGCTCATGGTGAAGCGCCTGAGGATTGGGGAAATGCATGCATAGTGTTATTGCACAAAGGCAAAGGGGATAAAGGTGAATGTTCAAATTACAGAGGTATAAGTTTGTTGAGTATTCTTGGGAAATTATATGGGAGAGTATTGATTGAGAGGGTCAGGGCATGTATAGAGCATCAGATTGGGAAAAAGCAGTGTTGTTTCAGAAGTGGTAGAGGATGTGTGGATCAGGTGTTTGCTTTGAAGAATGTATGTGAGAAATACTTAGAAAAACAGATGGATTTGTATGTGGCATTTTTGGATCTGGAGAAGGCATATGATAGGGTTGATAGAGATGCTTTGTGGAAGGTATAAAGAGTATATGGTGTGGGAGGTAAGTTGCTTGAAGCAGTGAAAAGTTTTTATCGAGGATGTAAGGCATGTGTACAAGTAGGAAGAGAGGAAAGTGATTGGTTCCCAGTGAATGTCGGTTTGCGGCAGGGGTGTGTAATGTCTCCATGGTTGTTTAATTCGTTTATGGATGGGGTTGTTAGGGAGGTGAATGTAGGAGTTTTGGAGAGAGGGGTGGGTATGTAGTCTATTGTGGATGAGAGGGCTTGAGAAGCGAGTCAGTTGTTATTTGCTGATGATACAGCACTGGTGGCTGGTTCTGGTGAGAAACTGCAGAAGCTGGTGACTGAGTTTGGTGGAGTGTGTGAAAGAAAGCTGAGTAAATGTGAATAAGAGCAAGGTTATTAGGTACAGTAGGGTTGAGGGACAAGTAAATTGGGAGGTGAATTTAAATGGAGAGAAACTGGAGGAAGTGAAGTGTTTTGGATATCTGGGAGTGGATTTGGCAGCAGATGGAACCATGGAAGTGGAAATGAGTAACAGGGTGAGGGAGGGGGCGAAGGTTCTGGGAGCGTTGATGAATGTGTAGAAGGCGAGAATGTAATCTCGGAGAGTAAAAGTGAGTATGTTTGAAGGAATAGTGGTTCCAACAATGTTATATGGTTTTGAGGCATGGGCTATAGATAAGGTTGTGCAGAGGAGGGTGGATGTGTTGAAATGAGATGTTTGAGGACAATATGTGGTGTGAGGTGGTTTGATCGAGTAAGTAATAATAGGGTAAGAGAGAAGTGTGGTAATAAAAAGAGTGTGGTTGGGAGAGTAGAATAGGGTGTATTGAAATGGTTTGGTCACATGGAGAGAATGAGTGAGGAAGGATTGCCAAAGAAGATATATATGTCAGAGGTGGAGGGAACGAGGAGAAGTGGGAGACCAAATTAGAGGTGGGAGGATGGAGTGAAAAAGATTTTGAGCGATCGGGGCCTGAACACAGGAAGGTGAAAGGCGTGCAAGGAATAGAGTGAATTGGAATGATGAGGTATACCCGGGTCGATGTGCTGTTAATGGATTGAACCAGGGCACGTGAAGTGTCTGGGGTAAACCATGAAGAGGTTTGTGGGGCCTGGATGTGGAAAGGGAGCTGTGGTTTTGGTGCATTACACATGACAGCTAGAGACTGAGTGTGAACGAATGTGGCCTTTTTTGTCTTTTCCTAGCGCTACCTCACATGCATGCAGGGGGAGGGGGGTGCCATTTCATGTGTGGCGAGGTGGCGGTGGGAATGGATGAAGGCAGCATGTATGAATATGTACATGTGTATAAATGTATATGTCTTTGTATGTATATGTATGTATACGTTGAAATGTATAGGTATGTATATGTGCGTGTTTGGATGTGTATGTGTACACATATGTATGTGTGTGGGTTGGGCCATTCTTTTGTCTGTTTCCTTGCGCTACCTCGCTAACGCGGGAGACAGTGATAAAGTGTAATAGATGAAAATAGCAATGTGAATAAGCACCATGAGGACATGGAACAAAATGGGCTGCACGTCTCATGATTCATTGCCATAGCCACAGGTTGATTTTTTCTCATCAGTAGTAATGCCTCCTTGTTTAGATTTCTTTTTCATGTCTTAATACCTCATTGTTTGCCTGAATTTAGATACATTCTCTTGTTATGAATAATTTGAGAAGCTATTAATCTTTTTTGTCACTTTCAGACATGCAGAGAATTAATGTTTACTTACTTTCAAATATATATTTGTTATGCACTACTGTGTATGTGTGAATCTGAGCTCAATTTAAATCAGGTTTAGGTAGTAAAATGTACATTGCATATTTGCAAATCAGGCTTTTGATTTCATTATAAACAAAGGATACTAGTATGTAAAAGTATATTTCTCACTTATGGACAGGGACCCTTTTTGCTTAGGCTGCCCCCTTGATAGGAATTTCTGAAGGGAATGTTCATCAAGATATAGATAGATAGACAGATAGATAGATAAATAGGAGGATGACCTGTGAGCATCTGGAAGAACCTTGCTTGTGGGGGTTATATTCTGTCCAATCCTCTGTCAAACTGGGTTGTCAGTAGAATTGCCCTGCCTATGACCTCCATAATGGATGTGAATCAGCTGATGCTCATCCACAGGGCTTAATGAGCATCCAGTAACCTGGCCAGACTCTGTGACTTCACAGGCAGCTGAATTGTGCTGTGTTCTTCCCTATCATTTTACTTATTTATGGTGATTTATTAGCCCATGATCTGATGGATGTCAGCATGATCTACCTGGATTTCTTTTCTTTACTGTGTTGGATTAGTACCTCTATCTTTTCTTTTCATGCCTTATAGCTGATTTAGAAGCTGAATAATATAACCAGTTGATTATTAAAGAACAATTCCATCTTTAAATTTTTTTGAAAGTTTGCAATAAATATGTGCTGAGGTTCCGAGTATGGCCAAAGTTTCCTCTCATGAGGAACAGTCTTTTAAACTAGACTGATGGGCAATTTTTTTTGGATGTGGTTTTTAAGTAATTTTTGTGCCCTTGTACAAGGAAAGCTGTAGTAATAGCCTGCAATTAAAGAGACAGAAAATATAGTAAATGTGGGGAAGGTGGGGCTGTTTGAACTTGTGGAGTATTCTTGCTGCAGATCACTTTTTTCTGATGGTGCTACTATAATTAACAGGTAATATATTTGAAGACTTCCATACGCATTCAGTGTGCATCCATGTTTTTGAGACTTTCCTATGAGGCAGGGAAAATAAGCATCATAGGGGTAGTGTGGGATATTTAGGAAAATATTTATAGCCTAAAGGTAAGGCTTGCAGTATTTTCCTTCTTATGAGTCCTCTAGGAACTCCTTTTAGGCTAAGGTTCTGTTTCAAAAAGTGAAATCAATATATGGGGAAAGACAGTATTCAGCAGTATTTTTATGCAATTCTGTAAGAGCATGGGGGTTTCAGTCCATAATTTTTAAGTTTGTTCTTGGTTTTTGAACCAGCTCTGTTAAGGTTTTGTATAAAATGTTTAATGTCCTGGAAAGTTGTAAAGCAACTGCAACACATGTTTTATTGCATCACCTCACAGTTATAGCAGACAGAAATTTTGATAGAATCAGCCATACAACTGACATTTTCACCAGCTCTCTTTTCCTGAGTTTTCATCAAAAAAAGAATTGAGTATTCATAGACCCTTGAGTAATAAACGTCTGTACTGACTGAGTTTCACTTGGATCTTAGTAGAGGCTGTCTGGTATAGACTGCAGGTTATTGCATACACTCTTAGTGTGTTTTTGAGAAAGCACTTTTCATTTCAGAGTAATGTCTTTTCTGACTAGGTTTAGCAGGGGCAGAACAGAATCTGGTAATGGTGATTGGGTTGGAGGTTTCAAGTCTCTTGGAGGGATTTGCTGCAGTCACCTTTGTTGTTGAACTATGTGTGTTCTTGTGTCATGGGTAATGAGAGGAGAAGGATGATAACAGAGATGATGTCTCCCCCGGCCTGCAAATAAGATTAAAGAAATGCTTTACTTTGCTGTTCCAAGGAGTTTTAATTAATTTATTAACACATACCTCACTAATATCTGAATGATAACAGTTTCATTGAAGCTGGTGTCAGACAGTCATTCAGTCTCAAAAGTGTATCCTGTGAACAGGTTTTGTCATGATTCAGAAGCATCTCAGATGGTTCTTGATCAGAAACTAGATTTGCTTGGAAAGGCTAAATTCTAGTCTTTTCAGAAAGGGAGGTCATGGAAACTTCTAGTTTGTCCTGTCTATAGGTTCTATACATCATTTGTTGGATGACAGCCGGATGATAATCAGTCACATCATGCAGGATGCCACTGTTGTGATCGGCAGTAATAACAGCCCTCATTGTCTTGGCTGACTAACAAGTCAGATTACCCTCAAGTTAGTCTGTAGTTAGCCTTTTGTCTTCTTTTTTTATGTTGAAGGCTCCAGTCATGGACAAAAGTTCACATCAAGACCAGGCCTTAATTGAAATGTAGAGAGAATTATGAAATGGAAAAAGAAAAGACAAGGGGAAAGTATTTACAAATTTTCAAGAAAGTGAAAGACCTGTCTTTTGAAATGTGCCAGGTCATAGTTATTGGGAAAGACATGAGAAGGTAGAGAGTTATGAAGCTTCAACATGTAGGGAAAGGAGCAAGTATCAAAATGGCCCACACTCGAGTAGTATGGCCACACAATAATCACGTGATGCAGCAGCTTGCCAAGTATTGCTTGGTCTAGTTAAAGGTGGATGCACACAAGCAGCCAGCTCTCAAGAGCAGAAACCAAAGTATTACCTATAGAAGAGGGAAAGTAAACCAACATTGTTGCATAGGGTAAGATGGTCAAGTTTGGAATTTAGCCCGAGACAGTTTATAAGACTGACCACTTTTGACTCAACTTTGTCAAGTGTGGATGCAGAGCTAGAACCACCCCAAATGTGAGAGCAGTGCTCCATACAAGGACGAATCAGTCCTTTGTATAAATGGAGCAAATGTTCAGAAGAGAAGAAGTTTTGACATCTAGACAGGACACCCAGTCTCTTAGAGGCAGACTTAGCTATTCCCATAATATGGGGTTTCCAAGAAAGAATGGATGTTACAGTAATGCCAAGTATGTTCATTGAGTCAAGAGGTGGCATTACAGAACTGTCAAAGGGACAAGAGTTCTGAGGAGTTTTTGATAGAGAGATGGGTAGAAATTGGGTTTTAGAGGCATTAAACTTAAAAGAATTTTGTCTATGCCTTTGAGATATTCTCTCCAAATCTGAGTTTATTGAGGAAGCTTTGTCAAGATGAAATGTAGATTGAGTGAGAGAAGAGGGAGCAGAATTGAAGGATGTGGATGAATGCACTGTTCAGTCATCACTGTATTACTGCATTGGATTATTTGTGGAGGAGAGGAAGCCATTATAAAAAAGGAGTGAAAGTATAGGGGACTGGACAGAGCCTTGAGGGATACCATTGTTGATGGAGAAAAGTGGGGAAGCTGATCCATCAACAACCACTTGTCAAAAGCCTTAGATATTTGAAGGGCAACTGCTAAGATGATAATCATGAGGCATCAGCCTGTTGCTCTTGGTTATTTGATGGTGTACATAGGTTATCTTGAGAGAGAGAAATGAAAAGGTTTATTTCTTTCCACATTGTACACAAAGAAAGAGCATGCCTGTATATGACTTTGTCAGCTTGCCCAAGATTTTTTTGGAAGAGAGCACACACAAGCTAGTCTTAGAGGTTTCCTGTCAATCACTTTGCTTGTACTGTAATTTTTCACCACTTGCCACCTGGTTAGTATGACCACATAAATGGAGAAAACAACAGTATGCCTCCACAGTTGCTTGCAATTCAAGAAGCTGCTATATCCCTGCTAGCTCATTTTTGTTAGGAAATCCTTTTCTTTAGTGTTCTATGATTTGATGAAATTTGAAGCCAAAGATTGTGACCTTTTGGGTGATTCTTTCTGGTAAGAAAAAAGTCGTCTAAAAGGAGACCCTTCATGAGAAGCCCTGGAGTGGTGGATTATGTAGGGTTTTGGTAGAGACCTGGTTTAGACACATTCAGTCATACTGTTATGACCAGCAACTTGGATTGCAGTTGGGTTTAGCACCCATCAGAGGGTCACTTTGGAGCAGGACATGGCATTTTTGACTTAGGAAGAGAAAGGAATTGCTGGTTCCTCAGCTGTTCCTCATTCAAAATTATGCAATTGTTGTTGAGCCAAATTTTGAACCATTTTCTTTCTCACATGAAGATAATTTGAATTTGATCTTTATTATCCTTGAAGAAGCGGTTTTGTAGCCTGCTTTGTATTTATTATGTCAGCTACTTAGAGCCCATTCACAAGGAAAATTGTGTATAGTTGCACAAAACCTAACTTATTTAGTCTCTCATTGTGGGCTTTTGTCTGATTTCCTTAGGCAGTATTAATGGGACCTTTGTGACATATTAAAATGCTCACTTGTGAGAACAAACATTTTTGAGAATTAAACTATATCATATAGCAAATAGATATGTAATCTTTTAGTTCATTTTCTTAGTGGCATCTGATAAAACCTCATACTCAAAGAGGTTTATGACATTAACAGGACAAAACAGTGCATAGAAAAGGTTGTTTGTGATGGTATACTTCTCTCATCTTTCTTAACATTATGACATAATGATCTATATTTCAAAATGTGGTTTGGTTCTGGAGGAATGCTCATATACTTTTGCCCTCTTTTCTTAGGTTCCACCCCGTGCAGCGAGCAAAGTACCTGGGTCACAGAGACCTTTCCATTACGCAGTTTGCTCTTGCGGATGATGATAATGTTTCCCAACCAGCCACTAAGGGTGGTGGATGTGGCATCACTCTAGCATCACAGTGGAAATCACAGTTTGATGATTCAGAGGAAACTGACAATGAGCTCAAAGCTGATAACTTACAGAGCCCTGAGCACAAGCAGCGCCTTACTGTAAGTAATTTCATGTTTAGTCTGATAGTTAACACATTATATTGTAAGCATTTCTGTGAATATAATTCAAAATCTAGAAACATTTATCAATTTGTAGCTGCATTATACATGTATATACGTATTACTTGAGTGCCATTTCCCATATCAGTGAGGTAGTGCCAGGAAACAGACGAAGAATGGCCCATCCACTCATATACAGATATATATACATAAATGCTCATACACACACATATACATACATATAAATATCAACATATACATATATACACTTAGAAATATTCCTATGAGTCCATGGGGAAAATGAAACACGAAAAGTTCCTAAGTGCACTTTCGTGTAATAATCGCATCATCAGGGGAGACACAAGAGAGAAATATAACAGTCAGTTGATATACATCGAAGAGATGAAGCTAGGATGCCATTTAATAAACGTGATTGAATCACATGTTTATGACGCCATTTGGTAAACATGCGATTGTGATCGCATGTTTACAAAATGGCGTCCTAGCTTCGTCTCTTTGATGTATATCAACTGACTTATATTTCTCTCTTGTGTCTCCCCTGATGATGTGATTATTACATGAAAGTGCACTTGGGAACTTAGCGTGTTTCATTTTCCCTGTGGACTCGTGGGAATATCTTGATCACGCGCAAAATTGTGATCCTTTCCAACATGTATGTATATGTGTGTATGGGTGTTTATGTATATACATGTGTATATGAGTGGATGAGTCAGTTTTTGTCTGTTTCCTAGAGCTAACTCACTGACACAGGAAACAGCGATTAGGTATAATAATAGTACAAAGGCAAAGGGGATAGGAGTGAGTGCTCAAATTACAGAGGTATAAGTTTGAGTATTCCTGGTAAATTATATGGGAGGGTATTGATTGAGAGGGTGAAGGTGTGTACAGAGCATCAGATTGGGGAAGAGCAGTGTGGTTTCAGAAGTGGTAGAGGATGTGTGGATCAGGTGTTTGCTTTGAAGAATGTATGTGAGAAATACTTAGAAAAACAAATGGATTTGTATGTAGCATTTATGGGTCTGGAGAAGGCATATGATAGAGTTGATAGAGATGCTCTGTGGAAGGTTTTAAGAATATATGGTGTGGGAGGCAAGTTGTTAGAAGCAGTGAAAAGTTTTTATCGAGGATGTAAGGCATGTGTACGTGTAGGAAGAGAGGAAAGTGATTGGTTCTCAGTGAATGTAGGTTTGTGGCAGGGGTGTGTGATGTCTCCATGGTTGTTTAATTTGTTTATGGATGGGGTTGTTAGGGAGGTGAATGCAAGAGTTTTGGAAAGAGGCGCAAGTATGCAGTCTGTTGTGGATGAGAGAGCTTGGGAAGTGAGTCAGTTGTTGTTCGCTGATGATATAGCGCTGGTGGCTGATTCATGTAAGAAACTGTAGAAGCTGGTGACTGAGTTTGGTAAAGTGTGTGAAAGAAGAAAGTTAAGGGTAAATGTGAATAAGAGCAAGGTTATTAGGTACAGTAGGGTTGAGGGTCAAGTCAATTGGGAGGTAAGTTTGAATGGAGAAAAACTGGAGGAAGTGAAGTGTTTTAGATATCTGGGAGTGGATCTGTCAGCGGATGGAACCATGGAAGCGGAAGTGGATCATAGGGTGGGGGAGGGGGCGAAAATTCTGGGAGCCTTGAAGAATGTGTGGAAGTCGAGAACATTATCTCGGAAAGCAAAAATGGGTATGTTTGAAGGAATAGTGGTTCCAACAATGTTGTATGGCTGCGAGGCGTGGGCTATGGATAGAGTTGTGCGCAGGAGGATGGATGTGCTGGAAATGAGATGTTTGAGGACAATGTGTGGTGTGAGGTGGTTTGATCGAGTAAGTAACGTAAGGGTAAGAGAGATGTGTGGAAATAAAAAGAGCGTGGTTGAGAGAGCAGAAGAGGGTGTTTTGAAATGGTTCGGGCACATGAAGAGAATGAGTGAGGAAAGATTGACCAAGAGAATATATGTGTCGGAGGTGGAGGGAATGAGGAGAAGAGGGAGACCAAATTGGAGGTGGAAAGATGGAGTGAAAAAGATTTTGTGTGATCGGGGCCTGAACATGCAGGAGGGTGAAAGGAGGGCAAGGAATAGAGTGAATTGGAACGATGTGGTATACCGGGGTTGACGTGCTGTCAGTGGATTGAATCAAGGCATGTGAAGCGTCTGGGGTAAACCATGGAAAGCTGTGTAGGTATGTATATTTGCGTGTGTGGACATATGTATATACATGTGTATGGGGGTGGGTTGGGCCAATTCTTTCGTCTGTTTCCTTGCGCTACCTCGCAAATGCAGGAGAAAAAAAAAAAAAAAAAAAAAAAAATGTTTGAATGTGTGTGGATGTAACCAAGTTTAGAAGAGAGGAGAGATAGGTAATATGTATTAGGAAAGAAACCTGGATGTTCTGGCTCTGAGTGAAACGAAACTGAAGGGTAAAGGGGAAGAACGATTTGGAATATTTTACGAGTAAAGCTAGGGGTTGGTGAGAGAACAAGAGCTAAGGAAGGGGTAGCACTAATCCTGAAGCAGGAGTTGTGGGAATGTGTGAAAGTGTAAGAAAGTGAATACTAGATTGATGTGGGTAAAACTGAAAGTGGATGGTGAAAGATGGGTGATTATGGGTGCACCTGGCTGTGAAAAGAAAGTTCATGAAAGGCAAATGTTTTGGGAACAGCTGAGTGTGTGTGTCAACAGTTTTGATGTACAGGATCAGGTATTAGTGATGAGTAATTTGAATATGAAGGTGAATAATGTGGCAGTTGAGGATATAATTGGGGTGCACAGGGTTATGAGTGCTATGAATGGAAGTGGTGAAGAGCTTGTTAAGTTGTGTGCTGAAAAAAGACTAGTGATAGGGAATACCTGGTTTGTGGGAGTTAGCCTTTGATGATTTGTTATGCAGTTGTTTCCTGCAGACATGCTGAACTGCTAAAACTGTGTCCAGCATTCCATAGATGCCAGTTTTGTATCATGCATATGACTGCAAGTTTTTCTGCCTAAATTTGCTCATTTGTAATATATATGAAAAAGAAAAATATTTGGAGTGGTTTGAGCTTAAAGATTAACATGAATCATAAAGTGTTTTATTTACATATCTGTGCCGTGTGCAGACAATGATACTCAGATGTATCATTTTGCACCATTTTTCAAAGTTTTGACGTTGTTTGAAATTGACAGCAGTGCACCTGTTTACACTAGAAACATTGAAGAATAATTGATTTCAAGAAAATGATTAGGGTAGGTTAGGCTAGAATATGGTAACTTATCCTGTCTTAAGGTAGGATAAGTAAAGGTCAGTGTAAGGTTAGATTTGATTTGGTCAGGATAGGCTGGGGTAAGGTTATGCCAGAATTGGTTCTGAAAGACGTATGTTAGGATAAGAATTGAATACATGAGGTTACATTAGGTTGGGTTGAATTAGGATAGGTAAGAGTTAAGAGTAGGTTTGATAAGTTTAGCATATTGTTAGGTCAGAAGAAAGTACTATCAGTTTTGAAACCAGAATAAAGTTGTCAAAAAAAAAAAAGAAAATGAAAAACACTGGTCCCATCATAACAGAAACAATATCTCTTAAGTTTAGATATATCAATATGAACTTAACTATTCATGGGATGTATATGGCAATTAAAAATGCAGTAATTTTTTTGGAAGTAGATTAAGATTGCTGTACATGAGAAAAACAAAAGATCTAATTGCAAAAATCATTTAGTTCTCAGAGTAATGTTTGAAAGAGTGACTCAAAGTGCTGTTTCAAGTTGAAGATGATTTTTCCCTATCATTTTTATACTTCTCATGGTTGGGAAAGATTGCTCACAAAGACATATAGAAGGAAATATATTTTTTCATAATTCCTTTAATGTTATGTTGTTCATATTTTGTCTTCACTTTAAGTCAGAAAGTATCTGAAGTAGTCTCTTTTACATTATTCTTGCCATCTGAGACTGGTAAAAAAGGAAAACAAAGTGGCTTTGTAACCAGTATGCTGGCCACTGGAGTCAGTAGCCTATGTGTATATCCCAAAGTATGTAAACTATGTGTTGCAATAGACTTACATGGATGTGCCAGTTTCCCCTTGATATTCCTTTGGAGTCTCTTGAGAATCAGTTCCCTCAAGAAGATATACAGCATCAAAACTTATAGCTTTAAAGTCTTCTTGTCTGGGTTTTATCAAACTTATTTATCGAGGAAGTTTGGAGAAAATGTAAGTCTTTTTCTTAAAGCTGACCCTTCCACTCTGAGACAGCACCAATCTATGGGAAGACTTTCATTCTCCCCTGAAAGAATCAGAAGAATCATTAGTAACTGAATCAGTGTATTTAGAACTTTTGCTTAGCATTTTTCATGGCAAGAACAAAGCCAGTGATTATAGTATCATATAAAGTTCATTGCAGGAGCATTTATTTGTGAGATTTGTCATTAGTATTTGTAGCCCTGCATAGAATAGGCTGTTGTGATCATTTATTCACAGGAAGCCTGTAGTTATCTCAGCTTAGAGTTGGGCTTTCATTGGTCTTTGATCTTTTAAGATTTGTCATTTTCACACCAAGGATGGATCCATTAACATCATCTTATGGCAACATTGTTTCTCATATCATTGGGAAAAGCAAACATTATTCCACAAAAGATTTTCTGATTAAAGGAAAGATGAAACCTTTTTGCGAAGTATCTGAGGCCTTGGTATTTGTTTCAAGAGGAGAAAAAGAGAGAAACTTCTCTTCACATGAACCTGAGTGAACTTATCTTGCAAACACCAGTAACTGGGAACACGATGCCACATCAGTCAATTCATCAAGTTGAATTGAAAATAGGATAAATGCTGTGGGCTTGATCTCCTGCACAACTTGATCCTTGATGTTGTTGGCCATGTCACTGATCCTCTTTTGAACAATACTGTTTGATAGTGAAACTGCTGCAAGTTGTTTCTCCATTCCATTTCCCAAAACAAGCTCCACCATTTTGTCTGTGTTTTTTCTGCTTTGACATCTTCAGTGCTATGACATAAGAAGTTTCAGTAACCTTTTGGTTCATTTCTTGGAATGCCCCTGTTGAATCCAGCTTCATCATTTTGAGAGCATTCCCATGACATTCAGAAAAGCTTTTACCCTTGTGTTGAGGATGAACACTGCAAATGCTGCTTCAGCTTTGTTGGCTCAAAGAATCAGTTGACAAAGCTTTGCTACAAATAATGCTTTAAGGCTTTCTTCTCCATTGATGATGATGAATGTGATTCCATTTTGAATAGATGAATCATCTTACCCTCTGTTTTTGACACACATGATGGGCTCCAAAGTGTGTAATTAGAAAACAAGAAAAAGTCAAAGACAACTATAAATGGAATATTTTCACACGTGAAAATGTGAAATATTTATTTTTCATTAATCTGGACATTCGATAAAGTGTGATGTCTTGTAGATTTTGTATGGTCTATAGAACTGTAGTGTGTAGAAAGATCAGTTTTTCAACAGTTTGAGTCTGCTAATCTGTGGTCCCACTCCCCCCCTTGAAACCTTGAAATTCCCCTGGTTGAGAACCCCTGGCTCTAAAGCATTTATTTGATAGCTGTCAATAATAGATGATACCAATGCATCGATAGGTTGATCTTTCATATTTAACCATGGGTATACTACCTTCAAAAGAGCCATCTTGTCACTAAGTGTAAGGATTTTTCCTAAGGTCTCACCTCCTTTATATGGATATGTTCTTTGATTCTCTTAGAATTTATTCTTGGGGACAGAAATTTAGGTTTTGAAGAACAATGAATCATATCTTTCCTGGAGGCAGAGGCCATTGAAAAAACATTTAACATCATTTCCTTACATTATATCCTTGAAAAAAAAAAACTTACACTGTAGTTAGAAGCCGAAAACACAGACTCTAGTGGATAGTGATTGATGTGAGTTTTTTGTCAGGAGACACCATATGCAGTTTTGCACCTGAGTCTTATATCTGGATGGGTATTTGCTTAGATATTAGGTTTCTCTAAAGAAACACTAGTCTGTCTTATATATTCTATGGTGGTAGGGCATAATCATGGTGGATACATGACAGTGGAGAAATTTGTTTTCTTAAAAAGTTATACCTATCAATGGAATATAATGATTTTCTTCATCCAGAGTTGGCTCTAATACTACAGTATTTTTTGTAGATTTTTTTCAGTTGTTAGTCAGATGCTAACAAAGTGAACATATTTTAGAGATCTGGTTTAGAAGGTTAGTTAATTAAAGTTAATTGTTAATCAGGTACTGTATGTGTTCAGTATATATATACATACTAAGGAGCATTTGTTGTGCCCCTCAGCTGGTGTCACCTTCATCCCGTGGGCCTGATGACACCACCATGACACCTGTGCAAGATGTGGGCACCACTGAAAAGTCACGGCGAGTCGGCACTGAGCTCTCTAGAATTAGTGAAGATGACCGTCACCGCTCCTCTGACCACCACACCCACACCCAGGTCTGAACCTTATCAATTCCCAGCTTGCACTCCCTTGCTCTCACCTATTATCTTGCTTTAACCTCATCTTTACTGTTTACTAAACTTTTGCTTATATGCACCATCACTAGCTGCTCTTTAGGTCTCTTCTATATTTCTGTGTTTGATCTTTTGTCCAACACTAATATGATCCATTTAGTGTGTGTTGTATATAAAGTTTATGGCCACATCTCTCCTTTCTAATATATCATCACATCAGTAGATCATTTGTATATTCACATTTGTATTTGATACATGTAAACTTTCCCTATAGGTATAAAAAAAGACAAGTATAGTTTCACTTGACATTTACACTCTCCATTACTCAGTTAATGACTCATCCCAGTGAATACCATTGTCTTCTTTTCATATTCAATATGACTGACATTTTTGCTGTCACTAAATCACTAGATATTTTTTACCTCAACCAATATAAGATGCTACATACTACTGTAAGTTCATTTATTTCTTGTCTCCTTTCAGGCACCCTAAGTGTTAAACTTTAATTGAGATGTTCTTTTTGAAATGTGTTCAGTATAATTTTTTCTAATTATCTTCTTATTAACTTCAAACTTTGATTTTGTATTATTTCAATTTTTAGAACTGATATTCAGATTAGATTTTTATATATACCAAGAATTCTAACTAAAGTAGTCAATTTTTTGTGCTTCATACTTAGCATTGTTTTCAAAAACCAAGTATATACTCCCTTGTCTTTAATCTGATGGTAATACTTCTTTCTCCACTGAAGCGAACAGGCTTCTTGAAACAAATACCTGTACTAATGAAGAATACATAAGAGAAAACACTAAAAATTCAGCCAGTCATAATCTCAGGCCTCTTTCATTACACTTACTTTGAATACCAGGCGCTAGAGTACCAGGCCCCTATTTCTTAATCGTGCATCATTTATCCTTGTATCCAGCAGGCATGTGGTCTTAGTTCACCAAGTCTTGCTTCTTTTTCAAGCAGTGTATAGATTACCTTTGTGCTAACATGATGGATTTTCATACCTATTTGAATCATATTTTGCAGTGTGAATACATAAAACTTTTCCATATATTTGACTTATTGGAGAGAAATACAGTAGATATAGTCAGCTTTAGCCTATGCTTCCTGACCAGTACCTGCTGCATACTTGTCATAAATCAGTTGTTTCCTTCTGTAGTTGTGAATTGTAATCTGCTGATTCTAAGACTGATTTTGCATGACTTTTCTGCAATAAGATCTAAAGGAGGTAAAGTGTTTTGTAGAATTCAGATAAGGGGAAAGTGAGCATTACTTATTCAGCTATTCTGCAGTCATTTGATGGATGGGTTTTCTATGGGTCTGCAGAAATTTGAATAAGTCTGAGTTTGCCTAATTAGAAAATCAGGATTAAGATTGGATAAAGTCTTAAGAATTGCTGCTTGGTCTGGATTTTGACTGTGGGACCTGAAAAATTTACCTAAAAGATGAATATTCTAATGATCTTTATATTTTCTTTGAAGCATCTTTTTAACCATTTCACTGCAGGAGGTACATGTTTAGTCTCTTGTGTTTATGCATACCTGTTGATACAAATAGAGATTTCTACATTCAGTGTTGCCATGCAAGGTGTTAGAATGTAATTATTCTTGTTGATGGACTCCCCTGCCATTCACTGTGTTTGCCACACAGCAGATTAGTCATTTTTCTCTTCTTTTTGGAGAAAACAGTCATGTTGCTGTTGCAATGGAGAAAATCAGTAGACTTTTTGTGTATGTATTTATGCAAAATTTAATTGATTTTGTTGCAAAATAGAGATCATTATGAATTGATATGAGTGGTCACATATATCAGTATACACTCCTGTATCAGTATGACAAAGAAAGAAAAACACTATAGCACTTGAATCTGGCTGTACTGATTCGTTGATGGTATGCATCATTTGATGTATTTTTGTAGACTGGGATGACTCCTATATTCCCTGTCATTCAGAATGTAAGAATTTTTTGTATTTCCAAAAATCTACCACTGGAGATGGGTGTTATGTCTCAATCCTGCTGTAGTAAAAGGGGTTGAGTATTTACATTTAAAGTTGATAACTATGATTGTGAAATTTTAGTTTACTATAAATGATAATGCATGTGTTCTCTATTCAAGAAACTTTTGAAAAAATCAATCCATATAATGGTCTTTGTAGGCTTGAGGAAATCTAGAAAGGGTTTGAATTTTTATCTTGTTGTAAAGTGAGGACTTTAGATTTAGTATCTTAGCTTGATCGTCTCTCTTCATCATTCTTATTCATCTTAGATGATTTGGTACATGGTATCGTGATATTAAGTTATTTATATGAGCTGGGTGACACTTTTAGTGAGGTATTTATGAATTGAGTTTCTTCCTTCAGTTTCAAGGCCATGCACTGAGCCTGAGTGGAGGCTGAGATGGTAGTGCACAATAATTTCTCCTCCAACCATGCCGATGACAGCATATTTGCCTGAGTTTTCTAGGAAGGAGATTAGGTGGCTTTTAGCTTATTTGGAGGACCAAGCAGAAAAAGATCCAAAATTATTTGATGAGCATGATCTGTCTTTGGATTTTGCAGAGTACTTTTATGGGTATTGACTCTTTTAGCATCAAAAGTTAACTAATATGAGTGGAGAAAATGTTTTCTAGCAAAAGTGAGCAGTGTTGCCAGCACCTGCCTGACCTTAACAGCAATGCAGCTGACTGCTGTTATGAAAAAATGAATCATAACAGAGAAAGCTGTATCTTGTAAAGCAGCTGTTCTTGATGCTACCTAGCTGATGTGGGAATGGTGAATATATATATGAAAAAATAATCAATAATCAGAACTTCAATATAGGTAAATCAAACTAAAATGTGACAATGGCAGCCAGGCCTTAATTTTGCACATTTTAGTGCACTGTTCAGAAACATCTTCAAGAAACACCTCTGAAATTGTTTTGCTTCATTGATATATGAATACCATGGACATTGCAGAGATGAATATCTTTTTTATCTTAAAAACATGAATTTTGAGGATTGGAAAGGATAACTTAGCAGGATGTCAAGGAGTCATTAACTGTGACTGTATTTTGTGGCGGTCCTTAGGAAAGTGATTAAGACTCAGCAGTAAGAGGAACATTGTTAGTCTGCTCTTTATATCTGATTTATTATGTACTTTGTGCATTTTGTATATCATATTTCATTTCTGTTAGTCTTCTCTCTATGAGAGATGGTCACAGGAATCTTTCATTCCCGGAAACTTTCACCATTAGGCAATTTTTATTTAACTTTATGATCATAAGTTATTATGATGAACATGAGGTATACATCCTGTTGCTGATCATCTGCTAAGTGTGTGAACTGTTTTTGCTCTTTTTGTGGATTTGCACAACCAGAGATGATTATACATGGCCTACTTAGTTTGTTACGATGTCAGGAAAAACTACACATAATCAGTCACAAGAAGCATCCATCCTTGTCAGCTTTCAATACGAACAGTGAATAAATCAGTAAAAAGATAATGACAGAAAAGATGAATAAATGAAAAATATACCACTACCTCCTTTTCCTAATACTCTTTCCATAGGGTTTCTCCAGTGCTCAGGAAGCCAGCATTGTCCACCAGTCAAGATCACAAGTCAAGAAGTGTTGTGATATTATGTATATGTGTCTTTGGAGGGTAAGCAAAGGACCTTTCAAGAGTAAGGTTTTGGAGGTGTTGTTATAGAAATTGTACCTTGTGATATGTTGAATCACTACTTGTATTACTGGAGAGATAATTGGCATCTAGAATGCAGATGAGGAAAGGCAACTCATATATGCCAGGGGAGTGTATTGTTAGCTGTATGTCTAGTAAAGTGGTGTTTAACCCTATCACAGTGCCATCCCATTATCTTAATAGTATGAAGTATATCTCATACCACCATTATGAGTCTAAACCTATGCCTCCTCATCTAAACCAGCTGATGAATGATTCCCAATTTTAATTGTAAATATCACTAGAAAGTTAAACACACATCTAGAAAAAATATCATGAAAGAAACTGTAAATCTGTTATCATTTCAGGCAGCTCATTGCATGAAGTCACTATTGTACATGAGTTTATAGTAAAAGGAACAATATCCCATGTATAATTGTGCATATAGTTGATGAGTTATTCCTGGGGATAGGGGAGAAAGAATATTGCTTACGTATTCCCTGTGTGTCGTAAAAGGCAACTAAAAAGGGTGAAAGTGGAGGTCTGGAAATCCTACCCTCATGTTTTACTTTCCTAAAAAAGGAACAAAGAAGGGGGCCAAGTGAGAATTTTTTCCTTTAAGGCTCAGTCATCTGTTCTTGACGCTACCTCGCTAACATGGAAAATGGCAGATATACATGAAAAGAGATTGATGAAATCAAGGTTTTCTTCCCATTTATTCATGTAAATTATGTCCTGTCTTTGTAAATGATACTATGTATTTAATGCATAAAAGATATAGATGAGTAAGTTATGTAAAAGGTATGTTAAATGATATGTATAAGATGTGTGAAATCATGCCTTTTAAAAGATCTCTAAGTGTGTATTATGCACATTTAGGTGTATATAGAAGAAAATCACACCCATACAAAAAGATCATCATTACATAAATGAAGATTGTTGCTGCCTACAGGGCTTCCCATTTACTAGTGTGCCAGGTAGCGCTAGGAAAAGACAACAAAGGCCACATTCGGTCTCTGTCTTGTATGATGCACCGAAACCACAGCTCCCTTTCCACATCCAGGCCCCACAGAACTTTCCATGGTTTACCCCAGACGCTTCACATGCCCTGGTTCAATCCATTGACAGCACGTCGACCTCGGTATACCACATCGTTCCAATTCACTCTATTCCTTGTACGCCTTTCACCCTCCTGCATGTTCAGGCCCTGATCACTCAAAATCTTTTTCACTCCATCCTTCCACCTCCAATTTGGTCTCCCACTTCTCCTCGTTCCCTCCACCTCTGACACATATATCCTCTTGGTCAATCTTTCCTCACTCATTCTCTCCATGTGACCAAACCATTTCAAAATACCATCTTCTGCTCTCTCAACCACACTCTTTTTATTACCACACATCTCTCTTACCCTTTCATTACTTACTCGATCAAACCACCTCACACCACATATTGTCCTCAAACATCTCATTTCCAGCACATCCACCCTCCTCCGCACAACTCTATCCATAGCCCACGCCTCGCAACCATATATCATTGTTGGAACCACTATTCCTTCAAACATACCCATTTTTGCTTTTCAAAATAACAATCTCGACTCCCAAACATTCTTCAACGCTCTCAGAACTTTCGCCCCCTCCCCCACCCTATGATTCACTTCCACTTCCATGGTTCCATCTGCTGCCAAATCCACTCCCAGATATCTAAAACACTTCACTTCCTCCAGTTTTTCTCCATTCAAACTTACCTCCCGGTTGACTTGTCCCTCAACCCTACTGTACCTAATGACCTTGCTCTTATTCACATTTACTCTCAGCTTTCTTCTTTCACACCTTTTACCAAACTCAGTCACCAGGTTCTGCAGTTTCTTACCCAAATCAGCCACCAGCGCTGTATCATCAGCAAACAACAACTGACTCACTTCCCAAGCCATCTCATCCACAACAGATTGCACACTTGCCCCTTTCCAAAACTCTTGCTTTCACCTCCCTAACAACCCCATCCATAAACAAATTAAACAACCATGGAGACATCACACACCCCTGCTGCAAACCTACATTCACTGAGAACCAATCACTTTCCTCTCTTCCTACACGTACACATGCCTTACATCCTCGATAAAAACTTTTCACTGCTTCTTACAACTTGCCTCCCACACCATATATTCTTAATACCTCCATGGTATATATAGTATATTTATCATCCTTGATCGCTGTTTTCTGCACCAGCAAGGTAGAGCAAGGAAATAGACGAAGAATGGCTCAACCACTCACATACACATATATATACATAAATGCCCATACATGCCCATATACATACAGAAACATTTCAACATATACATACATATACGTATTGTGTATTCGTTCACCCCTATCCCCAGGGATAATATATATGAGAATATATATGGGCATGAGAAGAAAGATCATGAGAGGCAAGTGTTTTGGGAGCAACTGAATGAGTGTGTTAGTGGTTTTGATGCACGAGACCAGGTTATAGTGATGGGTGATTTGAATGCAAAGGTGAGTAATGTGGCAGTTGAGGGAATAATTGGTATACATGGGGTGTTCAGTGTTGTAAATGGAAATGGTGAAGAGCTTGTAGGTTTATGTGCTGAAAAAGGACTGGTGATTGGGAATACCTGGTTTAAAAAGCGAGATATACATAAGTATACGTATGTAAGTAGGAGAGATGGCCAGAGAGCGTTATTGGATTACGTGTTAATTGACAGGCGCGCGAAAGAGAGACTTTTGGATGTTAATGTGCTGAGAGGTGCAACTGGAGGGATGTCTGATCATTATCTTGTGGAGGCTAAGGTGAAGATTTGTATGGGTTTTCAGGAAAGAAGAGTGAATGTTGGGGTGAAGAGGGTGGTGAGAGTAAGTGAGCTTGGGAAGGAGACTTGTGTGAGGAAGTACCAGGAGAGACTGAGTAGAGAATGGAAAAAGGTGAGAACAATGAAAGTAAGGGGAGTGGGGGAGGAATGGGATGTATTTAGGGAATCAGTGATGGATTGCGCAAAAGATGCTTGTGGCATGAGAAGAGTGGGAGGTAGGTTGATTAGAAAGGGTAGTGAGTGGTGGGATGAAGAAGTAAGATTATTAGTGAAAGAGAAGAGAGAGGCATTTGGACGATTTTTGCAGGGAAAAAATGAAATTGAGTGGGAGATGTATAAAAGAAAGAGACAGGAGGTCAAGAGAAAGGTGCAAGAGGTGAAAAAGAGGGCAAATGAGAGTTGGGGTGAGAGAGTATCATTAAATTTTAGGGAGAATAAAAAGATGTTCTGGAAGGAGGTAAATAAAGTGCGTAAGACAAGGGAGCAAATGGGAACTTCAGTGAAGGGTGCAAATGGGGAGGTGATAACAAGTAGTGGTGATGTGAGAAGGAGATGAAGTGAGTATTTTGAAGGTTTGTTGAATGTGTTTGATGATAGATTGGCAGATATAGGGTGTTTTGGTCGAGGTGGTGTGCAAAGTGAGAGGGTTAGGGAAAATGATTTGGTAAACAGAGAAGAGGTAGTAAAAGCTTTGCGGAAGATGAAAGCCGGCAAGGCAGCTGGTTTGGATGGTATTGCAGTGGAATTTATTAAAAAAGGGGGTGAATGTATTATTGACTGGTTGGTAAGGTTATTTAATGTATGTATGACTCATGGTGAGGTGCCTGAGGATTGGCGGAATGCGTGCATAGTGCCATTGTACAAAGGCAAAGGGGATAAGAGTGAGTGCTCAAATTACAGAGGTATAAGTTTGTTGAGTATTCCTGGTAAATTATATGGGAGGGTATTGATTGAGAGGGTGAAGGTATGTACAGAGCATGAGATTGGGGAAGAGCAGTGTGGTTTCAGAAGTGGTAGAGGATGTGTGGATCAGGTGTTTGCTTTGGAGAATGTATGTGAGAAATACTTAGAAAAGCAAATGGATTTGTATGTAGCATTTGTGGATCTGGAGAAGGCATATGATTAGAGTTGATAGAGATGCTCTGGGGAAGGTATTAAGAATATATGGTGTGGGAGGCAAGTTGTTAGAAGCAGTGAAAAGTTTTTATCGAGGATGTAAGGCATGTGTACGTGTAGGAAGAGAGGAAAGTGAATAGTTCTCAGTGAATGTAGGTTTGCGGCAGGGGTGTGTGATGTCTCCATGGTTGTTTAATTTGTTTATGGATGGGGTTGTTAGGGAGGTGAATGCAAGAGTTTTGGAATGAGGGGCAAGTATGAAGTCTGTTGGGGATGAGAGAGCTTGAGAAGTGAGTCAGTTGTTGTTCGCTGATGATACAGCGCTGGTGGCTGATTTATGTGAGAAACTGCAGAAGCTGGTGACTGAGTTTGGTAAAGTGTGTGAAAGAAGAAAGTTAAGAGTAAATGTGAATAAGAGCAAGGTTAGGTACAGTAGGGTTGAGGGTCAAGTCAATTGGGAGGTAAGTTTGAATGGAGAAAAACTGGAGGAAGTAAAGTGTTTTAGATATCTGGGAGTGGATCTGGCAGCGGATGGAACCATGGAAGCGGAAGTGGATCATAGGGTGGGGGAGGGGCGAAAATCCTGGGAGCCTTGAAGAATGTGTGGAAGTCGAGAACATTATCTTGGAAAGCAAAAATGGGTATGTTTGAAGGAATAGTGGTTCCAACAATGTTGTATGGTTGCGAGGCGTGGGCTATGGATAGAGTTGTGCGCAGGAGGATGGATGTGCTGGAAATGAGATGTTTGAGGACAATGTGTGGTGTGAGGTGGTTTGATCGAGTAAGTAACGTAAGGGTAAGAGAGATGTGTGGAAATAAAAAGAGCGTGGTTGAGAGAGCAGAAGAGGGTGTTTTGAAATGGTTTGGGCACATGGAGAGAATGAGTGAGGAAAGATTGACCAAGAGGATATATGTGTCAGAGGTGGAGGGAACGAGGAGAAGTGGGAGACCAAATTGGAGGTGGAAAGATGGAGTGAAAAAGATTTTGTGTGATCGGGGCCTGAACATGCAGGAGGGTGAAAGGAGGGCAAGGAATAGAGTGAATTGGATCGATGTGGTATACCGGGGATGACGTGCTGTCAGTGGATTGAATCAGGGCATGTGAAGCGTCTGGGGTAAACCATGGAAAGCTGTGTAGGTATGTATATTTGCGTGTGTGGACGTATGTATATACATGTGTATGGGGGTGGGTTGGGCCATTTCTTTCGTCTGTTTCCTTGCACTACCTCGCAAACGCGGGAGACCGACAAAGCAAAAAAAAAAAAAAAAAAAAAATGAATTGTGTGCATGGGTATATATGTATGTGTCTGTGTGTGTAATATATATGTGTACATTGAGATGTATAGGCATTTATATTTGTGTGTGTGGACGTGTGTGTATATACATGTGTATGGGGTGGGTTGGGCCATTTCTTTCGTCTGTTTCCTTGCGCTACCTCGCAAATGCGGGAGACAGCGACAAAGCAAAATAATAATAATAATAATAAAACATATACAAGTATATACATGTGTACATATTCATACTTGCTGCCTTCATCCTGGCTGTTTCCACACAGGAAACAGCCAGGAAAAGACAAAAAAGCCACATTTATTAACACTCAGTCTCTAGCTGGCCTGTGTAAAGCACCAAAACCATGGCTCCCTTTCTAAATTCAGGCCCCACAGACCTTTCCATGTTTTATCCCAGATGCTTCACATTCCCTGGTGCACTCCATCAACAGTACATCATTATATGGAACCATGGAAGCACAAGTGAGTCACAGGGTGGGAGAGGGGGCAAAGGTTCTGGGAGCGTTGAAAATGTGGAAGGCGAGAACATTATCTTGAAGAGCAAAAATAGATATGTTTGAAGAAATAGTAGTTACAACAATATTATATGGTTGTGAGGCATGGGCTATAGATAGGGTTGTGCGGAGGAGGGTGGATGTATTGGAAATTAAATGTTTGAGGACAATATGTGGTGTGAGGTGGTTTAATCGAGTAAGTAATGAAAGGGTAAGAAGGATGTGTGGTAATAAAAAGAATGTAGTTGAGAGAGCAGAAGAGGGTGTTTCGAAATGGTTTGGACACATAGAGAGAATGAGTGAGGAAAGATTGACAAACCAGGATTCTGATCTATTTGCTTGACCCTTTGAGACCTGTGAATGTGTCATGGTCAGGAACACTAATCATTACACCATGGAGGTGTCATCTGATTGTCTCATTGCCCTTTAAGTCTGCTTTGTCCTTGATTCTCTCATTCATCTGTTTCTGTCATGTTCTCAGATCACTTGTTCACTCTTTCATGAAATTAGTTTTCTGTCTGCAGTTTTCAGTTATTAAGGTTTTACATTAATATCTACTAAGTTTCCTTTTTTTTCTTTTTCTTTGTGTTTGACTTCTTAATTTGCTTTACTTTCTCTCCTATACTACTTTATATGTTTAGGCATTGATAGATTCCTTGCCTTTGTCATTAGTGCTTAAGCAACAAATTTTTTTAGATTCATGCTTTTATTGCTGCCCACATTCAACACTTCATATACTTTTTCAGCTGATTTTCCTTCTGTATTTCTCAATGTAGTTTCTATTCTTTCCAGTTTCACATATTGCCATATTCCTTTGCTCTCCAAGTTCTTTTACCTTTCTTTTCATATTCTGTTTGCTTCCATCTTCATATTTTTCCACGTGTTATATGATGATATTCTCTGAGTAGGGGCTCTCTCTGATATGAATGCCATGCCTAACTGTACAGTTCCTTGAGGAGTAAAAAAATCTACATCTGATACCACATTAACGCTAAATGTATCTATCAAAATTTCTGTTCTCTACTAGGTGAATGAACTCAACCTCCTCCTATCCTTTTGGGTTATAGCTTTCATAAAATTTGTTGCAAAGTAATTAGGTATATATTCCTAGATCTGTTTTACTTCCTAATCATTTACTGCGGTTTCTCCCCTACCAACTTATTTAATGTATGTTCACATTGCAACAGGCCTTTGTTTTAAATATTTCTTGACTGTTATCCTCACCTAGAATCTTCTGAGTTAGTAACATTATGTTTCACAGGCAAAGTCTGTGATATTATCAGTTTGCTAATCCTTCATCCTCAATGTCTTTACCACTACTTCAAATGTGTAAGTTTTTGTGTATCTTCTGTGATTGTCTTTTGAGTATCCTTAGTTTACAAATCTCACAGAGGAAGATTATGACTTAGTAGTGAAAGAAGGAGCAGCAAGTATATTTCAAGCAAGTCCTGGTTGGTTTGTGAACTTTAAGAAATGCCACAATTACCACTACATCAAGAGGACTGGTGAGGCTCCTGATTCTGATATTGTAGCCTCTGATGATATCCTAGGGGTCTCAAGATCATTATCGAAGAAGGCAGTGTTTGATGTGGACAAGACTGGATTATTTTGGAGGAGAATTCCTTTGAGAACATATATTTCCTGTAAAGAGGATTCTGCACAAAGATTCAATGCTGCCAAGGATTGCTTTATGTTGCTTGTAGGGGGCAACAACAAAGGTAACTGCAAGCTTAAACCATTAATAGTCTACCATTCAGAAAATCTCAAGGGTGTTAAAAGATGTGTGAAGCTATATTTGTTTGTTTATTATTAATTTAATCTGAAGTGGTTGATAACAGGCAAAGTTTTTTGTGATTATTCTGCTGCAAAGCTTCATGTAGAGCTGAGGGAGTACTGTGTGAAGTATAATATAAGTTTCAAGAATTTCCTTATCAATAATGCCCCTGGCCATTTCACCTTCGATACAGGACCTTAGCGAGAATATCAAAGTATTCTTTCTTCCATCCAACACTACATTTCTAATCCAGCCAATGGAACAGATGATGATATTTACTTTTAAAGCTTACTATTATGGACTACATCTCCAAAGCTCAAGAAGACTTCAGAGAATTACTAGATGACTATGAAGGAATTCTGGAAGTCTTTCACCATCAGGGATGCTGTCATGAATATCAGTGAAGTGTTTGTATGAACGAAATGTGGCAGAAGCTTTGTCCTCAGTTTCTTCATGGATTCCAGGGTTTTGGTGTCGACACCAAAGTGTAAAGAACATATGCACACATTGTGAAAATGGAAGAAAAAAAAAAAATCTGATGAGATTGAAGAGGGTGATGTGGAGTTATTAGAATCGCATAAGGTAGAGTGCTTGAACGAAGATCTTTCTCAGTAGGAGGAGGAACACCAGGAAGAATTGGTTGCAAAAAAAGGGAGGTCGAGCAGGTGCATTGTCTCTAGCAAGAATTCACATGAAGTATTTTATCATATTGACCTTGCTCTCACTTTTTTTTTATGAGGACGACCCAAACGCAGAACAGAGTTCAAACGTGGCCCAAAATGTCCTTGCTGACATCAGTTACTATTGAGAAGTCCACCATGAGAAGACAATGAAAGGTAAGCTGACAACACTAGATTTCTTTCTGAAGAAATGGGACACGTGTAATGGGGACCAGCCATCAACATCTAGCAATGTGGTAGCTGAATTTGCTTGACTGTCACCACCATCTTCCACATGTACTTCTGACTGAGATGACCCCCTTCCGCAGTAACGCTTCCACTCACCTCATCCCTCCTTAATAGCACCAGCAAGCAATTTAGAAATAGCAGTGAATGTAAGTGCTGGAATTAAGTTCGTTATTTTCTGTTTTTATCAATAAAATTCATTGTACGATATGTATATTTAATATTTCATATTTCATGGTACTTGTATGCCATAGTTTTTCTCTTGTATAATATTGGGTACTGTTTTGTTAAAAATGAAACCTCTAATCTTCAGTACTTACATTATTTGATGTATGTGTGTTTATGTGACCATTTTCAAGAATGTGACAGTTACATAAATTGAGAAGTCCTTGCAAACAAAAAAGTAATCTTTCCTGCATTTGAAATTATTGGAAACAGAGTTTCATTCAACCCCCATAGTTCAACTTTTAGGCCATTTTTTTTTCAAACACTTTTAAAAACAGGTTTAGGGAACACTTAAGATATGAACTTTTGCATAACATTTGCCCTTTTACTCTAAAACTACCAGTTAGCTGGCATTCATTTCAGATTTTCCATAAAGATTCTGTATTGTCAGTTTCATTACTTTCAAGGACTCCTTTCATAGGGTTTTGATATTAATTTGACAGACCCTATCTGGAATAAACTTTCCCAATATTTCTTTTTGAGGAAGCTAGTTGCTTCTCCTCATCAGCCTAAGTTGTATCATTCAAAAGTTTGTATTTTTACAGTGTAATAGTTTTTCTGGCAGTTTGACCCCTCAATGTCTTTCTGTAGAAATTATTTTCCTTATAGCCCAGGCCTCAATACTTTTCTATGAAAATTATTTTCCTTAATAGCCTGGGACAGAGTAAGGAGAGCTGGTGAGATATGTCCAGACGTGAGTTTCTTCTTGATTTTGATGATGAATCCGTGAGTCAAAATAAACCCAAATCCAAGATTTTTAGCCGAGGATGTAACTGTTAAGTTTAGAAATCATCCTTCATCAACCACTCTTGGAAGATTTCATGCAGAGAGCAACATGCTTTATGATTAGTAAAATCGCCTAGAGACCTTTTGGACTTCACCAGAGAGGAAATTCTTAATTTGTGTACCCTGGAACTTTGAAACCTCTTTTTAGCAAGAAATTTATTTACATGTATGAAGAAATTTGTCTTACTGGCTCATCTTAGGTTTTACACTAGAGCACAGTATGAGGAAGGTCAGTTCTATTATAGTCCTCCTCAGAAACCTTTCGTGGAAGAAATAAAAAAGGGGGCCTTTGTCTCATTTCCACCATCTTTTAGGCATAGTAGATCTACCCAGGAAAGTGATTGGTTCTCAGTGAATGTAGGTTTGCGGCAGGGGTGTGTGATGTCTCCATGGTTGTTTAATTTGTTTATGGATGGGGTTGTTAGGGAGGTGAATGCAAGAGTTTTGGAAAGAGGGGCAAGTTTGAAGTCTGTTGGGGATGAGAGAGCTTGGGAAGTGAGTCAGTTGTTGTTCGCTGATGATACAGCGCTGGTGGCTGATTCATGTGTGAAACTGCAGAAGCTGGTGACTGAGTTTGGTAAAGTGTGTGGAAGAAGAAAGTTAAGAGTAAATGTGAATAAGAGCAAGGTTATTAGGTACAGTAGGGTTGAGGGTCAAGTCAATTGGGAGGTGAGTTTGAATGGAGAAAAACTGGAGGAAGTGAAGTGTTTTAGATATCTGGGAGTGGATCTGGCAGCGGATGGAACCATGGAAGCGGAAGTGGATCATAGGGTGGGGGAGGGGGCGAAAATTCTGGGGGCCTTGAAGAATGTGTGGAAGTCGAGGACATTATCTCGGAAAGCAAAAATGGGTATGTTTGAAGGAATAGTGGTTCCAACAATGTTGTATGGTTGCGAGGCGTGGGCTATGGATAGAGTTGTGCGCAGGAGGATGGATGTGCTGGAAATGAGATGTTTGAGGACAATGTGTGGTGTGAGGTGGTTTGATCGAGTGAGTAACGTAAGGGTAAGAGAGATGTGTGGAAATAAAAAGAGCGTGGTTGAGAGAGCAGAAGAGGGTGTTTTGAAGTGGTTTGGGCACATGGAGAGGATGAGTGAGGAAAGATTGACCAAGAGGATATATGTGTCAGAGGTGGAGGGAGCAAGGAGAAGAGGGAGACCAAATTGGAGGTGGAAAGATGGAGTGAAAAAGATTTTGTGTGATTGGGGCCTGAACATGCAGGAGGGTGAAATGAGGGCAAGGAATAGAGTGAATTGGAGCGATGTGGTATACCGGGGTTGACGTGCTGTCAGTGGATTGAATCAAGGCATGTGAAGCTTATGGGGTAAACCATGGAAAGCTGTGTAGGTATGTATATTTGCGTGTGTGGACGTATGTATATACATGTGTATGGGGGGGGGGTGGGCCATTTCTTTCGTCTGTTTCCTTGCGCTACCTCGCAAACGCGGGAGACAGCGACAAAGTATAATAAAAAAAAATAAAAAGATCTACCCAGTGTGACTTTGGGGATTCTTCCTCATATTGAGTTGGATTCCAGTATGCCCTCAATTCACCAACAATTATACTTATTTTTGCTCTTTTCAGTCTGAGCTGAAAGCTTTTTGTCAAACCCTCCTTCTTATGGGTATGTTATCATTACATGTGGGACTGACTAGAGAGGAGAGAAATGTAGATTTTGAAGGCTGAAAAACCTTTTCTCTAAAAGGGAATGCCCGATGAGCTGTTCTGCCTTGCCTTCCCCTTCTTTTTAACAAGCAGACATCTTTATTTCTTTTGTAACCACCTTAGGTAGGCACTGCAATTTGTGAATTATGAGCTGCAGCAGATGGGTTAGTAATGTCAACATAGTAGCATTCACTTACTGAGTGAGAGTTAATTGATTTATTGAACAAATTGCTTCTGGGATCCAATGATTGACCAAAAAGGTTGAGAAAATATGAAGCTTCACCACTGATATAAGAGTAGGAATGGTTCTGACCCTGGTATCTCCCAAGGAACATCTCATTGCTCTTAGGACAACTCCATGGAGAGAAAAGATTTTTCAACTTTCAAAACCTGCATTTTACAGTACACTTACCTTCAATGTGAACAGCTTTTACCCTTAGCTCTCCTACACAAAATATAGATAATAAATACTGTTAGGAAATTCAGTTAGGATATGTAACATAAACGTGATGGAAGTCTCCTTTCAGAGGTATAAGTATGTGAAATGAGCATAGTCTCACTTTGAGTTCTAGTGAAGAAATTACTGACTTCCATAGATTTCATAGGTTGTTGAAAGGGATATTTTCTTGTAATAGCAGTCATTATTTGCTAGAAATGTGTAATTTAATTGATGATAAAGGTGGAGAGTTGGATGTATGTCAGTATTGTACTAAAGGTGAAAGTGCAAGGGATGGGAATCACTTACACGGATGGATGTAGCAGCGAGGTTGTGTCTTTGTTGTGAAGACGACCTTGTGATGCCGGGTTCCCATGCAGACACTGCGGCAGCGAAGAAGTGTGCTGTTTGAGGAGACAACATTACACGTGGTCATCTCGGGGCTCCATCTCCGGTGTTAGCTGTGCCTACTCCAGAGCTATATACTCAACCATTCCATAACCATGGGACCAACAATCACCTTAACTACAACTGCTATCATGATAACATCCTTGACCTGGAGACATCATTTGTGGATGACCTTGCATTTACGCCTACTGGCCTAAGCCCAGCGATGATACTTCTGAAATTGATGCTACACAGCTGTAATGCTCAGAGCAACGCCTGTTACTGGTCCTCCTCAGGTGATCCTCGAAATGTTATCAGACGTGTCCCAATAACCGCATGTGTGTGTGTTTGTGTGTGTGTGTGTGTGTGTGTGTGTGTGTGTGCGCGCGTGCGTGCATCTGCTTTTGCTGCCTCGTGTGTGCACTAATCTTTGCTGCATAATGATGTGTGTGGCTTGTATATGTTACTATCATTAATATTCTTATCATTTTCTTCAAGCCATTTCAGAAGTAAATAAAGTACACTTTGATTGTACCAACTGGTCTATAGATAAGATGGGCTTTGCTGATAACACTCATTGGTCTTATAGACATACAAGCTGCCCAGAATGACCTTGGACACTTTAAGTTTTGCAAGGGTCCTTTGCTAATCAAATGGCCCTATGCTCTCAGTTGCTTGCAAGGTACAACCATACTCTCAAGTAAATGCAATTTTGTAAAGCAGTTATGTAGCTGAATTATAGATGCATAGAAAATATGATTTTTATTTCATTCTGGCCTTACATTTACAATATTTAATCCAAATAATGCATAAACAAATGACATTGTCAGATTTATCTGCTGTGTAATGTATGTTGTGTAGGGGAGTTGCCTTATATAATGATAGTAAGGAGCTCATTAGTATTCAGAATATATCATACTTCTATCTATGTCTGTTGGCTTATTTAATTTGTATTAGTTGTGATATATTCCTGTTATGTTAATGCATGGCTTGTCCATTCAGGTACCGGATGTGACAATGGTTGGTGGCAGTGTAGCAGGTAGCCATGGTGTAGAAGAAGTTCGTGTTGTGACAAAAGCGACAGGATCAGAAGAACCTGTTCCCACTATGGCTTGCTTAGCTATGGAAACTAAAGGTGTGCTTCAAGTTGATTTAGGTGGCCAAGCTAGCCTTCCACGTGCCTGGTCCAACCCTCAACTATCTAGTCATATTCGGCCTGGGCTGGAACCACCATTGGTACACACCGCCACTGTCACTGATGCAGTGTATGAATTAGATGTTGCACGTGGTATCTGTGTCAAGACCTCTCGGGAAGGTTCACCTCTCACCCCTGAGCGACGACAGAGCATGCCAGATATTGGGTCAGTTTACTTTCTTGTACATCTCGGTTTTTCATTCTTGATTTGCTTGTTGGACTATATATCTGTTGAACTGTGTATTTCTGTACTGGTCATGTGAGCTCACTGCAGTCAGAAAGTTCATGCTTTTAAGTGTGGACCTCCAAATTATTCCAGGTAAGTGGATGCTAGTTTTCCTTCGCTTCAGATCATGTGACTGGATTACTCACATTTTTCAAAGCACCTCTAAAGGTATCATATTTATAGTAAATTACCTCAATTCAATTGAGCTGAGAAGTGCCCCTTCCATTCCAGGTGAACTATCTGATTGAGTTCTTTTGAATTAAAATAACACAGTAAGGTGAATCCCTGAGCCCTTTATATTATAATGAATGCAGTAAGATGTTCTCGGTCTTGCCTATTTCTCATCAGTCTTCTGGTTCCATTGGTTGTGATGGGGCGGTTTAACTTCACATTCTTTGGGAACTGACAGTTCAGAATCACTTTTTGTCTGTGTAAACCAGAGAGGATCTTACTTCTGGTCACTGGTTCCTTGTTCCTGTTGATGGCCCTCTTCTCTTCCTCAAATTAACTGTTTCTTATCCCATGCAAGCCACATCAGCAAGCTGATTTCATATGCTGTACAAGTAAGACAAGCAAGAGTCTTCACAAGAAATGAGGTTGTCAACAGTACTATTCATAGGTCTCTCAGACCATTGGGGTAGTGCAAAGAAATACATGGAATGCAAACAGTATCAGACATTTGGGCCTTTTCAAGGCTGTTTATAATGGTGGATGAGACCATGGTCTGATTGATAAAATAACACAAGGCATATTTCTGTACTTAATTTTTCTGATATTTAGTTTCATTTAATACTGGAATTGCCTGTAAAATAAAAGCCCTAAAGAAAGATCTTGGCTACTAGGGAGGAGAGAATGTCTTTCATCTCCACACTTACACAAGAATCAGTCAGCAGCATAGGCTGAACCACATAGTGTGGATCAACCAACAATAGCATGTGAGGAACCACCCCACACTCGCACACCTTCTACGTTGCATCACCAGTGGGCCATGGCTCATTCACGGGGTATAAGAGCACCAGCCATATATACAATGTGGAGTTACCAGTGGCATTCTTTAGGGCTCGATCTTAGGGCGACTATTATTCTTGATCTGTATAAATTACTTGCCAGAACGACTAGATTCATACCTGAATATGTTTGCAGATGACACTAAGGTCATGAGAGAAGTCAGGAATGATGAGGATTGCTTCAGCTTACAATATTACTTAGACAAGCTTCAAAGTTGGTGAGATACATGGTTAATGAAGTTCAGCACAAGCAAATGAAAGTAATGAAGATGGAACACAATAAAAGAAGGCCTCAATATGACTAATCTAGCAGGTAAAAAACACATTAATCTGAGTGTAAAAGGAAATTAGGGGATGATATTGTATCACTTCTCTCCAGAACACCATGTCAGTAGAATTTCTAAAGAGACATACTGGCTTCTGGTTATTTTTTGATTGCATTTAAACACGTATAAGATGTTCAGTTAGAACTTACATTGGACACAGATTACAATGTACATCTCAGGTTTGGGTACCTGACTCAAAGGAACATTAATACACTAATAAAGGAGGCCTAAAGAAGGGCAACAAAGTTGGTCCCAGAAATAAGAGGCCTGATTTAAGGGAGACATTAGAGGCTTTAGATTTTACCCTCTGTGAAAGAGAGCAGAATGAGAGAAGGCTAGATTAGAACATTATTATTTCTTTAAAGAGACATTCAGAACAATGAACAGTTATATCTAAGATGTGAAGAAGTGACAAGAGTTCATAGCAAGAACATGTAATGAAAAATGTAAAAAAAATTAATTTTTAGTAAGTTATCATGTACATAATGGTTGTTCATTTATCAGGATTTTTCTCTCATAATTTAATAATTAGAGAACCATCATTTATCATTAGGCTAATTCTTTATCTTGCGACAGAATTTTGAATCTTTACCCCTATTGATTTCTGTGTCTGTCTGGAAATAGGGAATAGAAATGATCAAACTCTTTGTAATTCAAATAAAAGATAATGATAACAGAAAATACCATAAGTTCTATTAGCTATAGATCAGATCATGTTGTATTCACTCCATCCACAATTTAATGGGGTGGATCAAATACATACAGCTTCTGCACATCTTTTACACATTGTGGAGATACCTGTGGAAAGATGAGAAACTGTGATAAAACTTATGTTTGAAATATGCCACCTAGAGGATAAGGTGAAGAAATAGTAGAACATAGCAAGAGACCAAGAGAAATACCAGAAAGCATCAGAGGCAGTGGACAGATTAAGTAACAATGTGATGAAACATGAATACATAACTAGAGGATGCTCCTAAATGTGGGTACACTTAAAGAAGAGGGTTCCCATGAAAGGCAGAAGATAAAGTAGGAATGCAGTCAACCCAGTTCTCAAAGAACAATGAAGAGTGAAAGGGTGAAGTACACTTAAAGAAGAGGGTTCCCATGAAAGGCAGAAGATAAAGTAGGAATGCAGTCAACCCAGTTCTCAAAGAACAATGAAGAGTGAAAGGGTGAAGGGGTAAGAACTAGATGATACTTGTCCTGAAGAAAACCAAAAAGCAGAGGCAGTATGAGAGGAGCATAAGTCTGAGTATTTTGACACAGCTAGGCAGAATGGAATGTGTTATTAAGCCGTAGAGGAGGCCATGTATATATTTAGAAACATGATAGTCAGGTAATAGCATAGTGCAGTGGATGGTAGACATAGAATAGTATATCATTCAAGACAGCTGTGTGGCACTGACATTGTAGATCTTAGACAAGATTCAAGACATGGAGAAGGACATGTTATTATGGTAGGAGATAATGTAAAGGTGGCTCACTATGCTAATGAGGGAAGTTGTACAGGGGAAGATTATTAGAAATGAAGTCTATGAAGATATTTAGGCTGGCAGAGGGCCATCTTCCAAACAGTGAAAGGGAGCATATCAAAAATCTACATGACATGTTGGACTCAGCGGTCAAGAAATAAAGAAAGTAAGAAGAACAGGGAAATACAGGTCAGGTTCAAGGGAAAGTCCACTAGGGATAACATTTTATGTGAAGATGTGTAGCCGAGTTGCTGAAGCAGCCAAATAAACTTTCCAAAGAAGAGGGATTTAAATGACTTAACAACAAGAGAGAGAGAGAGAGAGAGAGAGAGAGAGAGAGAGAGAGCAAATGGCAAAAAACAAGAGGAATGGATCAGGCTAAAGGGAGAAATGACACCCACTACAAGCTTAGGAAAGTCCAGAAGCTGAAGGTTTTGTATACAAAGGCAGATGAGCTAATGGCAGTTGGGAAGGAGTTGGAGCTCAAAGACATTAGAAGAAACAATCACAATATTGTTTTAGTGGTGGAGACAAAACTTGCAGAAGAGATGAAGTATATCTTGATCCCCCAAGGTGGGTATGAGGAGTAAACATTAGCAAGGAGGAATGAGGGAGAAAGAAGAAAAAGGGATATATTTAAGTTCCAGGAAACCTATGTCAGTGGCACAATCAAGTTACCAAATGAGTAAAACTACTGTGGGAGGGAAGTATTTAGTGGTGCTGTTAGTGTGATTCAACCTTCCTGTGAAATGCAGTGACCTAGAGCAGATATATATTGAGTTCAGTGAAGAAACAGTAAGGATGGTGAAGGAAGTGGCAAGGCACTCCCTCAGAGATGGTAAAGTCATGACAGTTGGGGATTTCATGTACAGGAAAATACAATGGGAAAATTTGGATTTCGAAGACAAACATCAGGGAGGATGATACGTCATCTCTGCTAGATTTTGTTTTTACTCATAATACGCATAGCCTTACTTAACACTGGGGTTGCATTCCTGTAAAACCTGTTGCTTAGTGATTTATCATTAAATGAGCAATTGAAACCCAGTCTATAAGGAGAGTTGCATTATTAAGCACTAATTTTCTTTATCGAAATCATAAGTACGGAGTATAAGTGCAGCAATCAGGATCTATGAAATGGAAATGCATAAGATGCTAAAACAAGCGATGTATCCATACAAGAACCAAAAAAAGTCCACAACTACTTACCATAGCCCACATCTGTTTTTTATTAAGATACCATCGGATTCAGGCCCTCTAGACCCTCATCTGCTCACTTCTGTAGAGCAGAAAAGAGGTGGTCGTTAGAGCTGGTTAGCTGGTTGTTGATTTTTGGACTTGGATGTACACTGAACAGACATGCTCTGACAACAACAAACCCTTGTTGCATAATATCAAAGAACTGTGAAATGGCATTCTTCAGTGGTATAATCTCTCATTCCTGCCATTTTGCTTCTTTGTGCCTCCCAATTTCCTGGCACAACCTTGCAACTCATTGATACCTTATTATTCAATGATATATCACTCCAGAAGCCAACAATTTATATTTGGGAAATGGATGAATTATTGGCAACTGTGTATGGGGTTAAGTTGTGTGTCTGGCATCCTTCTCAGTGTGTTTACAGATAGAAGGAAGACAGGACCACTTTTTTATAGTATAGATTTAATGAAAACTTCTCAAAATTAATGATAAGGAGTGAGGTGGTGGTGCACTTGGCTATAGCCATGTATATCTCACCAGCACCATGTATATCTCATGTACATCAAACCATCTAAGCAATTTTAATTTCACATCTATACTAAAAGCATCTTCCTGTGATTCCCCATTCCCAAGTGCCATTATTTTTCTTGGCAAATGTACTGAAATGCCTGCACTTACTTTGGAGATGGGAAAAATGGGTTAAACTATGAAAAAACCATGGTGAGCTCAAACTTTGGGTGAAGCTTACCACCAGTGGGTGAAATATTCTACTTCATCATAAAACTCATTGTGAATAAAAAGATACCTTGAAATATCTTGAAATAGTTTATTATAAAAGAAAAACAATATTTTTTACTTGAGAAATATGAGGAAAATATTTTTCTTTTCAAATTTGTCACAACTACAAAGTGATGTTATCCAAAACTGTACCCAAATTCTCGGCTGTTGTAAGAGTGAAGCATCACTTTTCGAGCTTTAGTCATACAGGGCACCCCTCTTGCTTGAAGATAGAAGATATCAAATATGATTCACCATTTAGAAGAAATGATGAAATAGTACTTGATTATTACTGTGGTTGAAGAGAACACAAGAAGTGGATCTAAATGGAGGAAAAGACTTCAAGAGGAAATACATTTGTGCAGCTACATAGAGCTGATTACATTCTTGGGGAGAGGGAGTTCAATAACAAGAGAACAAACCAGTTCTATAGAAGGTTTTGTGAAACCACAATGGAGTCAAACATGGGTACCTTTGGATGTTAATAATGGTGGAAGATTGAAAAGGAGAGGGATGAGTCAACAAAGCATGCAAAAAAGTGAAAGACCTATTAATTGTACTATGTAGAAGGTACAGATGACCCTGCAGCCAGCCAGCATGTGAAAGATTCAAGCATGCAAGAAACGAGTACTTGAAAAGTAAGGGAGGAGGAGCAAAGATACTTTGAAGAGAGTAGTTTTTACAAAACAAAAGACAAATCAAAACTTTTCCATAAGTTTATTAGGAAAAAATTTTTAGTTAAAGAGCAGCTAGTCATGCTATGAGACTCAGAAGGAAGAATTCTTGGAGATGAAGAAATATTTCTGAAAATGAATTGTAGGTTTAGTTGTTTTCACAGTGGAGGACAGTACTGCCCCTAGTGTAGGAAGGTAAGAGGGGGAAGAAGTCTTGAAAGTGTAGAAATTGATAGAAATGACATAATCAGGCTATTAAAATAACTTGACCCATATCAAGCTTATGGTCCTGAAAAAGTCCCCTCATATGTGCTGAAGGAATTTTTGAAGGCCTGGCCACTCAAAGTATTGTACAATAGGTCACATAGGGAAGATACAGTTTTAAATACATGGAAAACAGCAGATATGGTTATATATGTTGATTTCACTAACAAGTATGGTCTGTGAAACAATGGAAAAGATGATCAGATAATAGAGAGTGGCTACTTGCAAAAGAGAAACTACCTAACTGGGAGACAATATGGATTCATAGAAAGAAGGTTCATGCATCACAGATATCTTAGAATTCTGTTACAAGGTGAGCCCCAGCATAGATGAAAGAAGTGGATGAGTAGACTGTGTTATCCATAACTGCCAAGAAGCTTTTGACCGTATGACATGGTAGGTTGATTAAGAGGCAAGAGTTACAGGCAGGAGTAAGGAGTAGATTTCTTCACTGGACAGAATATTACCATGGTGGAAGGGAGGAAAGGATGCAGGTAAGAGAAGGATTCTTGAAGTGGGTTGGGAACAACATTAGTGGACCACTGGGCTTGGCCTTGGGCATTGCTATTCTTGAAGTGTTTGAATAACTTTCCCGATGTACCAGACCCTTATCTACACATGTTTGCAGATGGTACCCAGGTCATGAGAGAATAAGAAGTCATGATAATTGCAGAAGCTTACAGAGGGACCTGGACAGCCTTTAGATTTAGTTTGATGAGTGGTAGATTAAATTTTATCTGTGTAAATGCAATGAGGGGAGTCCACAGTGAAAGAAGGCTTTGGTGCAGTTATTACTCAATGGGAAATAACATATTGGAATCTATGTGGGAAAGAGAATTAAGGGACCTCTCACCAGAGTTGCATATCAAGGAGAATTGTGAAAGGGGCAAACTGTCAGCTGGCAAATAGGATCACATGTAGGTATATGGATGAGAATATATTTGGTAAGCTCTTCACAACATATTTTAGACCAAAACTGGATTATGCCTCACAGGTTTGGTGACCTTACTTAGAGATTCACATGTACAAAGATCTGATTGAATGAGTCCAGAGAATGGACAAATATGGCACCTGAATGAAGAAAGCTGGGCTAAAATGAGTGGTTGAGGGTTACACATTGGTTTACCATGGAAGCGAGAAGATGGTAACATATTACAGTCTTCTAGTTTCTTATCAGTTGGATGGCATCACTAGTAGACAATTCTTCCTAAGATGCAATGCCAGAGTAATCTGAGGCTATGATGAAGCTGGACAAGAAGATAGTTAGAAAGGATGTAAAAAGATACTGTTCTGGTGTAAGGGTGGTGGATCGTTGGAATAGACTAAACAAGGTAATGGTTAAGGCCAGCAGTTGACAGGAATTTAAAAGACTACTTAATGGTTTAGAATGTTCAAGAGATGAACCCTATGAGTATAGAACTCTCTTCCTATATTGTACATAGAGGTGATTATGCATCCTCAACCCATGCCTGTTATGTTAAACATGGGTTTCCACACTCATGAAAGTACTTCTTAATTTTTAACTTGACAGTGTCTCTTTTGATGCTAACTCCAGTCACAAAATACTTCCATTACAGTCCCCAGTCATACTTTGTCTGAAATATTCCCTAGCTCAAAAGATTTTGCTCTTTAAATCTATTAATTTCTTCTGTGATTTACCTCTTCTTGTACCTCTTCCCCCTATACAGATAGATAGAGAGACAAGCAGATGGACAGAAAGACACACAAAGAAGAATAGAGGCACAGAAAAAAATGAAAAAAAAATGGGGGACTATCACTCTTGATAGATTTTGTTAGATTTCAGGAAATATGAAATATCAGTAGATGGTGCCTTCTACTGTTCATAAAGGATAATTTCTTTGGATAGGAATTGTATGATAATACTATTAGTTTACAATCTTCCAAAGAACTTCAGTGGTCCAGAATACGTGTATGTAGAGAATAATGAAGGGACAGTAAAGGAGGTGAAGGAAGCAATGAGGCATTCCCTCCTTGGAGATGGTAAAAAGTACTTATTAATAGGAGATTTCATTTACAGAGAAATAGACAGGGAGAATTCAGATTCCCATGGAGACTAAGTCATGGAAATACAGATTTCTTGAAAGTGCACAGAACTTCCTGCATCAACATGCCACAGAGTATATGAGAACAGGGAGGATGACACACCATCTCAACTTATCTTCACACACACTCTATACCAAAATGGAACACATGGAGTATTATGACTCGATTAGAAAAAGTGAACATATAGAGCTCATTTTTGAACATGTGGGAGCAGAGGATGTGAGGGAGGTCAGACAGGGCACAGGAACAGGAAGTATGGTCATGGCAGCTACATGGAAATTATGAGATTCTTTGAGAGTATTGCTTAGGAGAGAGAGTTGTGTAATAAGAGTATGGACCAGTACTATGGAAGGATCTGTGAAACCTGTACTGAAGGGGTCAGATTATGGGTACCTCTAGTGGCCAGTAGAAGAGGAGAATCAAAATGGAGAGAGATATAATGAAATGAGAGGGCACAGGGATGTACCATGGAGGAAATATAAAAGGCTCTGCAGCAAGCCAGCTTATAAAAGATACAGGAGAGCAAGGAATGAGTATCACCAAGTAATGAGGAAGGAGCTAGAGATTTTGAAAACAGTATTGTAGAAGAGGAAAACGATTATCTAAAACTTTTCCATAAGTTTAACAGGAACAACCTCTTGATTAAAGAGCAGCTAATTAGGGTAAGGGGGGAAGAGGGAAGAATTCTTGAGGATGACAAGGAAATGTGAAGAATTGACTTATGAATTCAGATGTGTTTTCACTCTGGAGTTCAGTAATACACCAGCATTACCAAGGTGGGAGTTCATATATCCTGGAATATATAGAAAGTGATGCAAGTGACATAATCAGGCTAGTAGAACAACTTATACCATACAGTGCCCATGATCCTGATGAAAAATCCCCATATGTACTGAAATAGTGTGCAGAGGCACTTGTCAGACCACTTGCAATAATGTTCTGTAAGTCGTTAGAGAAAGGGGTGGTTCTAAAGATATGAAAGAGGGCAAATGTTTTGCCTATATGTAAGGAGGAGGATCTAGAAAATGTGGCATGTTTTCTCTGTGGAGGATCTTGCACACAAGTATTACCAAAGTAGTAGAGGGATGAAATCTTGGAATGTATAGTAAGTGATAGAAATGACATAAGCTGTTAGAACAATTAATACCATATTAAGCCCATAGTCCCAGTGAAGGATCACCATATGTGCTGAAAGAATGTGCAGTCATTTGCTGGACCACTAGAAATATTTTTCAATAAGTTAATATAAGAAGGGGTTGTTATAAAGATGTGGGAGAGGACAAATGTGCCTATAGATATGAAAGGTGATCTGGAATTTTTACTGAACTACAAGCCATCCTCACTGACAAGTATGGTTTTTAAAACATTTGAAAGATAATCAGGATGTAAATGAATGTCTGCTCACAAACTAGAAATTTCCTAACTGTGGAGCAACATGGTTTTAGGGAAAGTAGGTAATGCATAAGTAAAATGCTGGGTATCCACTTCAGTGGTTTTCAATTTGCACTCCTCTGACCCAGGTTGCTGTCTTTTCTTTCTGTCTCACTAACATGTGGACTATCGGTATTTTGTCCATGAACATACAGAATCTCCTCGTCATATGTAAGGCTTGACAACACTTAACTCACACAGCTCATTCTTTATAACTCTAGATTTTCTTGCAGTGAGCGCTGTGCACTAGCCCTGCCTTTTGGCAAAATGGTAGGAGCATTATATAGAAGTAGTAGGTAGGAACATTTAGGCAGGATTATTAAGTAGAAACATTAGGTAGAAGCAGTAAGTAGGAACATTAGTTAGAAGAAGTCATTAGGAACATTAGATGGGAGCCTTTGCAAACACTGCACTAGAGTTACCCCCTGCCAGTGGCCTGTTAAGGGTTATGCACTGAAGGCTAAGAAGCAGCACTAGAGTTCTTTAGTTATGGAGACTCTTTTGCCATGGCCACCCCTTTGAGGGAGTTCCAATTGGAACAGGTGTCAGAGATATAGACAGATATAGATAGATAGATAGACCTCTATGTCAGGGTGAACTCCATCTTAGATCAAAGAGAGGGATTGGTAGACTGTGTTTTTGGAGACTGCTGAAATTCGTAGACCTTGTTTCTATCAGAGGTTGTTAAGAAAGTTAAATCTACAGGCAGAAATATGGGATGGGCTTCTTCACTGGATAGAATACCTCACTGGCAGGGAGCAAAGAACACAAAGTAAGAGGTGCATCTTTGAAGTGGGGTGGGGTTACAAGTGGCTTGCTGTAGGGTATGGTCTTAAGACACACTGATATTTTTGTATATGGGAATGGCTTGCCAGATGGTCTGGGATTGTATCTAAACATGCTTACAGATGATGTCCAGGTCATAAGAGAAATAAAGAATTATAATGATTGCATCATCTTACTGGGGGACCTGGACAATCTTCAAGTGGGTCTGATAAATGGACGATGAGATTCAGCCCAAGTTAGTGCAAGGGAATGAGGATGGGACAGTGTGAAAGAAGACTTTGGTGCAATTATTACTTAATAGGAAAAGATTATGGGACAGTGTGAAAGAAGACTTTGGTGCAATTATTACTTAATAGGAAAAGATTATAGGACTATGAGGATGAGAGATGTAAGGGTTAGTATTGTGCCTAATGTATTGCCAGAGCTACATATTAAGAGTAGTGTGAAAGATGCAAACTTTCTGCTGGTAAATATATGAATTGCATTCAAGTATATGAACAAATACATGATCAGTAAACTGTTGACTTGTACATCAGAGCAAAATTTGATTATGCCTCACAAGTCTGGTCACAGCACCTAAAGAAGCACAAAGAGGGAAGGAAAGGAGAATGGGGAACCTGAGAACAGCCTTAAACTTCTTAAATCACCTGGATGATACTGATAGTGAACAGTTCAAAAGATGCAGCACCAGAGTAACCACTGTCCATATCATAAAGCTGAGCATAATGCTAGTTGAAAAGGATGTTAAGAAGTATGGGTTCAGTGTTAGGGTGATAAACTGATATAACAAATATGCCCATGAATATTAGCAGTTTGCAAAGGCTTAACAGGGTACTTATTGGCATAGAATGTTCAGGAGATGGGGCTGCACGAGTGTAGAAGTCTTTCCCTGTATTGTACATATACTGCACAGCAGCAGTATCGTAACCAATGAGGTTAGGAGGTGTTGCTGCTTTGAATAGACACAAAATTGGGAAAAAATTTCAAGTTTCAATACCTCAAGGGGATACTCTAGTTTTCTAGAGTATCCAGATCTCATCCTGCCTTCATGTAATGACCTTTGAGGTGGAATCGAGGAGGAAGGCATTGTCCATATCTGTCAGGGCAACCTTTGTAAATACAGACAAACACCTGAGATTTGCTGGAATTTTTATAGTTTTTAGATAATTTTGGAACCCTGTTGCCTCAGGAAACACTGCACTGGAGTTGCCCTCTGGCTGAGACGACCGATTGAGGGTGATGATGCTGAATGTAAATAGGGTGACTGGATGCATCCACCTGTCTCCTCATACTTGCACAGAGTGTGTACCTCTGCTGTGCATAGCAATACATTGTATGCATCCTTACATCTCCTCCTGCTTACCTGCATGGGACAGGTGCCTTTCTTGTGCATTGTAATGTATGAGCTTGTGGAGCAGTTTAAATGTTATAACTTGTAAGTGCTTGGGATTGTGGAAACCCATATCCTTGGGCAGGGTGTATGGAGTGGAAATGGAGACAATGAATGCAAGTTATGTGAGGGTGTGAAAGGATGAGTGATATGGATGGGAATTAATGAAAATTGTCAGGGAAAAGGGAAAGAGGGATGTGCAACTTTGCTATTTCCAAGAGTGTGGAAGGCTGTTACAGAGCATGGGTGGAATGGATCAGGAATAGTGTGGGTGAAAGGAAAGTTTGGAATTGTGAAGTATGCACAGGTATGAGTAAATGTACCTGTGAATATGAAGACTACAAAGTAATAATGAAATGAAGCATTTTTTGGAGAAATTTGAATGGCTTTTGAACGGTCTTCAGAGTGAGAGAAATGTGGTTGTAATGGGTGATATGAATGTAACAGTGGGATGTGATGAATTTGGTGAGATAGTTGGTAAATGGGTAGTGCCCAAAGAAAATGAGAATGGAAGTTATCTTGTGGATGTTTGTACTGAGAGGGGTTTATTCCTTGCAAACACCGTTTTTCAGCACAAGATGATCCACAGGTATACATGGATGAGGAATGATGGAAGAGAAGAGCAAAAGGCTTTAAATGACTATGTGGCAGTGGATGAAAGATTGAGAAAGGCTGTGCTAGATGGTAGAGTTGTGAGAGGATTCTTTGGAGACTCTGACCATTTTGTAAGAAGATGAATCAGAAAAAATGTAGGGAAGGAGTTTGGGAGGAAGGTAACTGAAAGCTTGGATCGAAGTGTATTGACCCTATGGTCAATGCAATGAATGAGTTGTTTAAGATGTTTAGAGAAATTCTGTTAAAGGTTGTAAAATTAGTAGTTGGATGTAAGATCTTGAGATCTAGGAAAATATAGGGCAATGCATGATGGATGGAAGAGATTAGAAATGCTATGAAGGAGAAGAAAAAGGTATGTGGTAGATTGCTTGAAAGGAATGTACCAGTGGAAGTTAAGCATAAGAGGAGGGAAAAACAACGTGTAAGCGTAATGTTAAGAAGCTGATGGAGGAAAACAAAGAAAGAGTAGATAAAGATTTTGGAAGAAAGTAAGAGAAAAGTTTTAAGAAAATAAGAAATTGTACAGGAAGGATGTAAAAAAAGAAAGATGGATGTAAGAACAGAAATGTTAATGTGGAAAGTAAGGAGGGGAAGTTGCTGAATCAAAAGGAGGAACTTAAAGGAAGATTGACAAAATATTTTGAAGAAATGATAAATGTCAGAGAAGGGGTGGCAGCAGTTGTTACATGCATGGATATGGAGAATGGAAGGAAGATCATACAAGTATAAGGGCATTTTGCAGAAAGGGAGTTAAGAAGGGCAGTAATGAGGTGGAAGGTAGAAAACACACCTGGAGTGGATGGAAGAGAAAGTGTAATAGAGTGGATGCATCTGATATGCAACTTCTATTTACTATACCAATATTCATGATCTCTCTCTAGTAACCTATCCTCAGTTGAACACCATCTGTCCTGATATCTTACTTCTCTCTGAGACACAGTTGTCTGATGATTTCCTAACTAGTCCCTTTTCATATCTAACGATTCCAGTTCAGAGGTGGTGTTTGTGCTTATTCCAATATCAACACACCTGCTACATGCCATAAGGACCTCGGGTTCCCAAACTTTGATGTTTTATGTGGCTCAAGGTCTGTCTCCATACTACCACACTTTTCCTCTGATTCACCTTTTACTCTCCTAATTCTACAAATTCTGCATCCTTCGACTATGTAAACTCCTGCCATGAGACTGTGACATCCTCTCATCTGCAAACCGAGATCCTCTGCCTCAGGGATTTCAATGTTCAACATAGGGAATGGTGGAACTCCTCCCATACAGATGGTTGAAGGATTGAAGCCCTCACATTCTCCATTCTCAATGATTTAGAGCAAAATATCTCCCACCGTACCCATATTCCTGACTGCTGTGACCACTCTCCTAATATTATGGATTTGTTTTTCTCCCCTAGTCCATCCTGCTGTAAATACACAATATCACCCCAAATTGGATCATCTAATTACACCATAAATTCATCTATTTTAAAGGCACTTCTCCCCTCAGCAGGCCCTTCTAAGTGTAAATACTGGCACCTCAACAGAGCTGAGTGGAATAAGTTAAGTAACCTCTTCTCTGACCTTCCTTAGGTAAATTACTGTCTCTTCTGTGGTGATACTTCTGTCTCCACCAAATGCATGGCATAGATTATTTTTGCAGAATGGAAGTATTTATCCCCTCTTCCTCCAAGATGACCTCTCCCTCCAATCCATGGTTCAAACATTCCTGTTCTGAGGCCGTTTAGACAAGGGATCAGGCATATCACACTTGGAAAAATTCTCATTCATCTGGCTTCCATTCAGCTTTTATCACTGCTTGTAATCACTGCAAGCATGTTATCTGTGAGGCAAAGCATTCCTTTATTCAAAGGAAGTGCGATAACCTCTCCTCATCATCCACAGATAGGTCTTTCTGGTCTTTAGCAAAGGGCATCTTTAACAACTTCTGTTGCTCTACCTTTCCTTCGCTTTTCCATTTTGATGGTACTTTAGCAATCTCTCCCATAGACAAAGCAACTGTCTTTGTTTCCCATTTCTCCCTTGACTCCACTTTGGATGACTCTAACATTCATTCACCCCATGATGCTCCCCTTACGAATCCTATGCCCCTTCCCATGCTCTCTTTTTGGACTGTCTGAAAAGTGTTTCTTTCTCTGGACACAAGCAAGGCCAATGGTCTTGATGGCATCCATTCCAATGTACTGAAAGAGTGTGCTTCTGAACTTGCACCCCTACTTGCTCGTCTGTTCCGTTTCTGTTTAAACTCCAAAACATTTGTGTCTCCTTGGAAACATGCATTGATACATCCCATCCCTATGAAGGGTGACAGTTCTGACCCCTCTGACTGTTTTCCTATTTCTTTGACATCTACCATTTCTAATGTATCCAAATCCCTTCTCAACTCCAATATCCTTAAACACCTCGAAAATCACAATCTTCTCACTGATCACTGGTACTGTTTTAGTGAGGCAAGATCCACTGGTGATATTCTTTCCTATCTTACTAATATCTGGTCATCATCCTTGAAAGCTTTTTGGAATCATGTATAGTTACCCTTGACATATCTATGGCTTTTGATAGATTATGGCATCATGGTCTCATCTCTAAGCTCCCTTCTTTTCATTTTCCTCCCTCACTTTGCTGCTTCATATTTAGCTTCCTTTCTGGCCGATTTATCTCTGTGGTTGTTGATGGATCAGCCTCCTCCATTTTCTCCATTAATAGCGGTGTCACTCAAGGTTCTGTCCTATCCCCTGCACTTTTTCTCCTTTTGTACATAATTTCCTCTGCTCCAGAAATAAGCCAATGAACTCATACGCTGATGACTCAACACTGCATTCATCCACATCCTTCAATTCTGCCCCCACATCTCTTACTTGATCTGCATCTCATCTTGACACAGGTTCCTCAGTAAACTCAGACTTGGACAGGATATCTCAGTGGGTAGACAAAATCTTGTTAAGTTTAATGCCTCCTAGACCCAATTTCTACCCATCTCTCTTTTGAAAACTTCACAACTCTTGTCTTTCCTTTGACGGCTCTGTAAGTCCATCTCTTGACTCAGTGAACATACTTGGTGTTACTGTAACATCCACTCTTTCTTGGAAACCCCACATTACAGGAATAGCTAAGTCTGCCTCTAAGAAACTGGGTGTCCTATTTAGATATCGAAACTTCTTTTCTAATGAACTTTTGCTCTGTTTGTACAGGGGATTGATTCATCCTTGTATAGAGAACTGCTCTCACATTCGGGGTGGTTCTAGCGATGTATGCTTACTTGACAGAATTGATTTGAAAGTGATTCGACATATGAATTGTCACAGGCTAACTTCCAGACTTGATGCCCTTGCCCTACACTGCAATGCTGGTTCACTTTCCCTCTTCTATAGGTATTACTTTGGTTTTTGCTCCCGAGAGTTGGTTGCTTGTGTTCCCCCACCACTAGCTAGACCATGCAGTACTCAGCAAGCTGTTGCATCACATGATTATTGTGTAGCCATCAGCAACTCAAGGTAGGGCTGTATTGATTCCTGCTTCTTTTCCTACATTTTGAAGCTTTGGAACTCTCTACCTTCTCATGTTTTCCCCAATATCTGTGACCTGACATTTCAAAGGAAAGGTCTTCCACTTCCTCCAAAATTTGTAAATACTTTCCCTTGTCTTTTCTTTTTCATTTTCATAATTCTCTTTATATTTCAATTAAGGCCCAGCTTTGATGTGGACTTTTGTCCATGACTGAAGCCTTCAACATAAATAAAAAGAAAGTTGTACCTGAGGATTGGATGAGAGCTACTATTGTTCCTGTTCATAGGAAAATGTGCTAAGAATGTATGTAGCATATTTAGGGGAATTAGTCTGTTAAGTATACCAGGAAAAGTGTATGCAAGAATGTTGATTGATGGAAGTGACTGAATGCAGAATAAGTGAAGAGCAAGGTAGGGCTGTGTAGATCTGATTTTTTGGTAAAGATGACTGTGAAAAAGTATTTAGTGAAATGTAAGAAGTTTTCTGCAGCTTATATGGATCTGGAGAAAGCATATGACAGTGATGAGTGGAATGCTGTGTGGGATGTTTTAAGAATATACAGGGTAGGGGAACAACTGGTGGATGGTGTGAAAGCCTTCTGTGGAGGAGCAAGTTCATATGTATGAGTTTTTGTATATATATGGGTGTGAGGCAGGGCTATGTGATTTCACCATGGCTTTTTGATATATATATATATATATATGGATGGAGTTATAAGAGAGATGAAAGCGAAACTAGGGAAAAGGGGTGCAAAAATGGAGTGTGGCAGTGAGATATGGTGGCTAGTGGCAGGCCTATTTGTGGATGATACTATGTTGTTTGCTGAGAATGAAGGAGTTGCAGAAGGTTTAAGTGTGTTTTATGATGTGTGTAAGTGTAGGCAATTGAAGGTAAATGCAAGTAAAGTAAATAATGATGTTTGAAAGGAAACATAGTGAATGTTTGGAGTTTGTAAAACCACATAGAATGAAAAAAGAATGTAATACACTGTGCTTTGGACATGGGGGGGAGAAAGACTGGAAGAGGAGAGAGAATTTAAGTATTTATGAGCTGTCTTGAGAAGGTATGTAAGGGAGAGAGCAGTAAAGGGTAATAGAGTCACTGGACCCCTTAATAGAATAATGAAGGGTAGAGGTGTAAGTATGGAAGCAAAGAGAGGATTAAGGGATACCATGTTCCTCTCAACCCTGACCTATGCAGCCGAAACATGGACATGGAACGAGTCACATAGGTCAAGAATCCAGGCTGTGGAAATGAGCTGTTTGAGAAGAGCATGTGGTATGACTAGATGAGGAAAGAAATGAGGGGATGTATGAGTTATGTGGCTTGGCAGCAAATGCAAAGGGAATAAATTGTGGAGTGGTAGAATGTGTGAAATGCAATACTTTGAGGTGGTTTGGGTGTATGGAGAAAATGCAAGATTGGGTTTTACAAGGAGAGGGTATGATAGTACAGTTAAAGGGAATGGTGTGAGAGGAAGACTTCTTGTGACCTAAGTAAACAGAGTGGAAGAGTACTGGAAAAGAGAAATGGAGGAAGAATGCCTGGAATGGTGCTTGCCAGGGAGGCATGTAAAATCAGGGATAATTGGAGACTCTTTTGCCATGGGCACCCTCTTGAGTGGAGTTCCTGGAGGGAATGGGCATGAGAGATATAGATTGATAATTATGCAGTCTGCTTCAGAGAAGAACTCCCTGAATTGCAAGTTTATATTCAAGACTGAGAAGGGTAATATGTATATGTGCTTGTATGGGCATTCAGATGTGTGGAAATAAGAAGAGCATGGTTGAGAGAGCAGAAGAGGGTGTTTTGAAATGGTTTGGGCACATGGAGAGAATGAGTGAGGAAAGATTGACCAAGAGGATATATGTGTCGGAGGTAGAGGGAACGAGAAGTGGGAGACCAAATTGGAGGTGGAAAGATGGAGTGAAAAAGATTTTGAGTGATCGGGGCCTGAACATGCAGGAGGGTGAAAGGAGGGCAAGGAATAGAGTGAATTGGATCAATGTGGTATACTGGGGTCGACGTGCTGTCAATGGATTGAATCAGGGCATGTGAAGCGTCTGGGGTAAACCATGGAAAGTTCTGTGGGGCCTGGATGTGGAAAGGGAGCTGTGGTTTCGGTGCATTATTGCATGACAGCTAGAGACTGAGTGTGAACGAATGGGGCCTTTGTTGTCTTTTCCTAGCGCTACCTTGCACACATGAGGGGGGGAGGGGGATGTTATTCCATGTGTGGCGAGGTGGTGATGGGAATGAATAAAGGCAGACTAGTGTGAATTGTGTGCATGTGTATATATGTATATGTCTGTGTGTGTATACATATGTGTACATTGAGATGTATGGGTATGTATATTTGCGTGTGGGGACGTGTATGTATATACATGTGTATGGGGGTGGGTTGGGCCATTCTTTCGTCTGTTTCCTTGCGCTACCTCGCAAATGCGGGAGACAGTGACAAAGCAAAATGAATAAATATATATTCTTTCTTTCTTTCTTTCAAACTATTCGCCATTTCCCGCATTAGCGAGGTAGCGTTAAGAACAGATGACTGGGCCTTTGAGGGACTACCCTCACCTGGCCCAATTCTCTGTTCCTTCTTTTGGAAAATTAAAAAAAAAAAAACGAGAGGGGAGGATTTCCAGCCCCCCGCTCCCTCCCCTTTTAGTCGCCTTCTACGACACGCAGGGAATACGTGGGAAGTATTCTTGCTCCCCTATCCCCAGGGATATAAATATATATATATATATATATATATATATATATATATATATATATATATATATATATATATATATATATATATTTTTTTTTTTTTTTTTTTTTTTTTTTTTATAAACTATTCGCCATTTCCCGCATTAGCGAGGTAGCGCTAAGAACAGAGGACTGGGCCTTTTTTGGAATATCCTCACCTGGCCCCCCTCTGTTCCTTCTTTTAGAAAATTTAAAAAAAAAAAACGAGAGGGGAGGAATTCCAGCCCCCCGCTCCCTCCCCTTTTAGTCGCCTTCTACGACACGCAGGGAATACGTGGGAAGTATTCTTAAACCCCTATCCCCAGGGCATATATATATATATATATATATTATTATGACAGCATATATATATATATATATATATTAATATTTTTTATTATTATACTTTGTCGCTGTCTCCCGCGTTTGCGAGGTAGCGCAAGGAAACAGACGAAAGAAATGGCCCAACCCCCCCATACACATGTATATACATACGTCCACACACGCAAATATACATACCTACACAGCTTTCCATGGTTTACCCCAGACGCTTCACATGCCTTGATTCAATCCACTGACAGCACGTCAACCCCGGTATACCACATCGCTCCAATTCACTCTATTCCTTGCCCTCCTTTCACCCTCCTGCATGTTCAGGCCCTGATCACACAAAATCTTTTTCACTCCATCTTTCCACCTCCAATTTGGTCTCCCTCTTCTCCTCGTTCCCTCCACCTCCGACACATATATCCTCTTGGTCAATCTTTCCTCACTCATTCTCTCCATGTGCCCAAACCACTTCAAAACACCCTCTTCTGCTCTCTCAACCACGCTCTTTTTATTTCCACACATCTCTCTTACCCTTACGTTACTCGATCAAACCACCTCACACCACACATTGTCCTCAAACATCTCATTTCCAGCACATCCATCCTCCTGCGCACAACTCTATCCATAGCCCACGCCTCGCAACCATACAACATTGTTGGAACCACTATTCCTTCAAACATACCCATTTTTGCTTTCCGAGATAATGTTCTCGACTTCCACACATTCTTCAAGGCCCCCAGAATTTTCGCCCCCTCCCCCACCATATGATCCACTTCCGCTTCCATGGTTCCATCTGCTGCCAGATCCACTCCCAGATATCTAAAACACTTCACTTCCTCCAGTTTTTCTCCATTCAAACTCACCTCCCAATTGACTTGACCCTCAACCCTACTGTACCTAATAACCTTGCTCTTATTCACATTTACTCTTAACTTTCTTCTTCCACACACTTTACCAAACTCAGTCACCAGCTTCTGCAGTTTCTCACATGAATCAGCCACCAGCGCTGTATCATCAGCGAACAACAACTGACTCACTTCCCAAGCTCTCTCATCCCCAACAGACTTCATACTTGCCCCTCTTTCCAAAACTCTTGCATTTACCTCCCTAACAACCCCATCCATAAACAAATTAAACAACCATGGAGACATCACACACCTCTGCCACAAACCTACATTCACTGAGAACCAATCACTTTCCTCTCTTCCTACACGTACACATGCCTAACATCCTCGATATATATATATATTGTTAGAAGCAGTGAAAAGTTTTTATCGAGGATGTAAGGCATGTGTACGTGTAGGAAGAGAGGAAAGTGATTGGTTCTCAGTGAATGTAGGTTTGCGGCAGGGGTGTGTGATGTCTCCATGGTTGTTTAATTTGTTTATGGATGGGGTTGTTAGGGAGGTAAATGCAAGAGTCCTGGAAAGAGGGGCAAGTATGAAGTCTGTTGGGGATGAGAGAGCTTGGGAAGTGAGTCAGTTGTTGTTCGCTGATGATACAGCGCTGGTGGCTGATTCATGTGAGAAACTGCAGAAGCTGGTGACTGAGTTTGGTAAAGTGTGTGGAAGAAGAAAGTTAAGAGTAAATGTGAATAAGAGCAAGGTTATTAGGTACAGTAGGGGTGAGGGTCAAGTCAATTGGGAGGTGAGTTTGAATGGAGAAAAACTGGAGGAAGTGAAGTGTTTTAGATATCTGGGAGTGGATCTGTCAGCGGATGGAACCATGGAAGCGGAAGTGGATCATAGGGTGGGGGAGGGGGCGAAAATTTTGGGAGCCTTGAAAAATGTGTGGAAGTCGAGAACATTATCTCGGAAAGCAAAAATGGGTATGTTTGAAGGAATAGTGGTACCAACAATGTTGTATGGTTGCGAGGCGTGGGCTATGGATAGAGATGTGCGCAGGAGGATGGATGTGCTGGAAATGAGATGTTTGAGGAAAATGTGTGGTGTGAGGTGGTTTGATCGAGTAAGTAACGTAAGGGTAAGAGAGATGTGTGGAAATAAAAAGAGCGTGGTTGAGAGAGCAGAAGAGGGTGTTTTGAAATGGTTTGGGCACATGGAGAGAATGAGTGAGGAAAGATTGACCAAGAGGATATATGTGTCGGAGGTGGAGGGAACGAGGAGAAGAGGGAGACCAAATTGGAGGTGGAAAGATGGAGTGAAAAAGATTTTGTGTGATCGGGGCCTGAACATGCAGGAGGGTGAAAGGAGGGCAAGGAATAGAGTGAATTGGAGCGATGTGGTATACAGGGGTTGACGTGCTGTCAGTGGATTGAATCAAGGCATGTGAAGCGTCTGGGGTAAACCATGGAAAGCTGTGTAGGTATGTATATTTGCGTGTGTGGACGTGTGTATGTACATGTGTATGGGGGGGGGGTTGGGCCATTTCTTTCGTCTGTTTCCTTGCGCTACCTCGCAAACGCGGGAGACAGCGACAAAGTATAAAAAAAAAAAAAAAAAAAAATATATATATATATATATGGACACACTTAGTCTCTTGCTGTCATGTGTAATGCACCAAAACCACAGCTTCCTATCCACATCCAGTCACCACAGACCTTTCCACAGTTTACCCCAGATGTTTCACATGCCCTGGTTCAGTCCATTGACAGCATATCAACCCCGGTATACCACATCATTCCAACTCACTGTGTTCTTTGCATGCCCCTCATGCTCCTGTATGTTCAGGCCCTGATTGCTCATAATCCTTTTCACTTAATCTTTGCACCTCTAATTTAGTCTCCTGCTTCTCCTTGTTCCCTCCACCTATGACACACATATCCTCTTTGTCATCCTTTCTTCACTCATTCTCTCCATATGTCCAGACTATTTCAATACACCCTCTTCTGCTCTCTCACCCACACTTTTTTTATTACCACACATCTCTCTTACCCTTCCATTACTTACTCAATCAAACCACCTCACACCACATATTGTCCTCAGACATTTCATTTCCAACACATCCACCCTTCTCCATACAACCCTATTTATAGCCTATGCCTTGCTCCCATATGATATTGTTGGAACTGCTATTCCTTCAAACATACTCACTTTTGCCCTCCAAGATTAGATTCTATCTTTCCACACATTCTTCATCGCTCCCAGAACCTTCACATCCTCCCCCACCCTGTGACGCTTCCGCATCCATGGTTCCATTCGCTGCCAAGTCCACTCCCAGGTATCTAAAACATTTCACTTCCTCCAATTTTTTGCCATTCAAACTTACATCTCAATTAACTTGTCCCTCAAGCCTGAGGAACCTAATAACCTTGCTCTTATTCACATTTACTCAACTTTCTCCTTTTACACACTTTTCCAAACTCAGTCACCAACATCTGCAGTTTCTCACTCAAATCAGCCACCACCAACATCTGTAGTTTCTCACTCGAATCGCCCACCAGTGCTGTATCATTGGCGAACAACAACAGACTCATTTCCCAGGGCCTCTAGTCCCCAACAGACCGTATACTTGCCCCTCTCTCCAAAGCCCTTGCATGGACTGTAGATGGTTATGTGCAAAGGTGGATGGAGGACTTGTAATAGAAATGCTTGAGGACAGTATTTGTTGTGAGGGGATTTGATTGAGTAAGTAATAAAGAGGTTACAAAATGGTTTGGTAATAAGAAGAGTGAGGTTTAGAGAGCTGAAGGGGGTGTGCTGAAATAGCCTTGACTCTGGAGATAACAAATGGGGAGTGGTTGACAAAGAGGATTTATGTGACAGAAGTGAAGGAGAAAAGTAGAAGGGGAGACCAAACTGGAGATGGAAGGATGGAATGGAAGAGATTTTGAGTGATCAGGGCCTTAACATGTAGGTGGTTGAAATGCATGCACAAGGTAGAGTGAATTGGAACAGATGTGGTATACAGGGGGTAATGTGCTGTCAGTGAAGTGAAGTAGGGCATGTGAAGTGTCTGGGGTAAACCATGAAAATGTTTGTGGGGTCTGGTTGTGGATACAAGGGCTGTGATTTTGGTGCAATGCACTTAACAGGTAGAGAAAGAATGCCATTCTTCCTCTGTTCCTGGTGTCGCCTCACTGATACACGAAACAGTAGAGAACTAAGAAAAAAATATACACGAGGTGTGATCAAAGTCCTAAGACTTAAACTTTATATTGAAGCATAGTGCACAAGCAGTCTCCTTCAAAGTAATCTCCCTCTGATGATATGCAAGTGTTCCATCATTTCTGCCTCTTTTGGAAATAATGCTGAAAATCTTTAACTGTCAATTGATCAAGTCTGCTTTCACATTATTATGGATGGTTGGAATGTCATCAGATCTTTAACTTTTCAGCTTCATTTTGATTTATGAGAACAGAAAAAAAATCACATAAGGTGAGGTCAGGTGAATACAAAGGGTGTGGCATAATAGGAGTGCTTTTTAGCCAAAAATTCTTGAGTGGAAACAGCAGTGTGTGGAGGAGCATTGTAATGGTGCAGAAACCATTGACCATTTCCAAGTAGCTGGTGGCAGTTTCTCCTTCATTTGATTTAGAACCTCTCTGCAAAGGTCTGGTTTATCTCTTATGTTTACACATCAGCATAGTCCGCTACCTCCATATTGTCACCTGTGGTAGACATAGTCTAAAAACTTTTTCAATCAGACCTTACATATACATATATGTATGCATGCACATGTATGAGAGAATCTTGAGACAGGTGTAAGGTACGAAGTGGGCCAGTGAGAGAGAGTAATGATTAGTGGGATGACTAAATACAGTTGCTAGTGAAAGAGAAAAGAAAGGTATATCTGTGGTATTCACAGGTAAGGAGTCCAAATGATTGGGAGATGTATAAGAGAAAGTGGCAGAAGGCTACGAGGGAGGTGCTGGTGTTGAAAAAAGAGGACAAATGGGATTTGAGGTGTGCAGGTATCGGTACTTTTTACAGAGAATAAGATGTTTGGGAATGAGGTTAATAGTGTGAGGAAAACAAGAGAACAAATGAGAACCCTAGTGAAGATGGCTAATAGGGAAGTGGTGACAAGTAATAATGAGGTGAGGAGGAGACAAAGTGAGTATTTTCAAGGACTGTTGAATGTTTTGATGATGGGATGGCAGATGTTAGCTGCTTGGGCTCAAGAGGTATGCAGAGAGTCACAGAAAGTGGTTTAGTGAAGAGAAAAAGGGTGGTGTAGGCTGTATGTAAGATGAAATTTAATAAGGATGCTGGAATAGACAGTAATGCAATTGAATTTTAAGAATGGAGGTGATCCTGTTGTGTTGTTCATTGGTTCAGATTTTCAGTGTATATATGGATCAAGGTGAGATGCCTGAGGATTGGCAGAATGCATGTATGTTGCATTTGTATAAAGACAAGGGGAACAGGGGTTAGTGCTCAAAATACAGAGGTAAAAGTTTGTTGAGTGTACCTGGTAGGTTGTAAGACAGTGGTAATTGATAAAGTAAAAGCATGCACTGAGAATCAAACTGGAGAGGAACAATGTTGTTTCAGGTGTGGTAGAGTGTTTGTGGTTTGATTTGTGGATTGGGTGTTTGCTTTGAAGAATGTGGGATGAATATTTGGGGATGAGAGAGCTTGGGAAACGAGTCAGTTGTTGTTCGCTGATGATACAGCGCTGGTGGCTGATTCATGTGAGAAACTGCAGAAGCTGGTGACTGAGTTTGGTAAAGTGTGTGAAAGAAGAAAGTTAAGAGTAAATGTGAATAAGAGCAAGGTTATTAGGTACAGTAGGGTTGAGGGTCAAGTCAACTGGGAGGTAAGTTTGAATGGAGAAAAACTGGAGGAAGTAAAGTGTTTTAGATATCTGGGAGTGGATCTGGCAGCGGATGGAACCATGGAAGCGGAAGTGGATCATAGGGTGGGGGAGGGGGCGAAAATTCTGGGAGCCTTGAAGAATGTGTGGAAGTCGAGAACATTATCTCGGAAAGCAAAAATGGGTATGTTTGAAGGAATAGTGGTTCCAACAATGTTGTATGGTTGCGAGGTGTGGGCTATGGATAGAGTTGTGCGCAGGAGGATGGATGTGCTGGAAATGAGATGTTTGAGGACAATGTGTGGTGTGAGGTGGTTTGATTGAGTAAGTAATGTAAGGGTAGGAGAGATGTGTGGAAATAAAAAGAGCGTGGTTGAGAGAGCAGAAGAGGGTGTTTTGAAATGGTTTGGGCACATGGAGAGAATGAGTGAGGAAAGATTGACCAAGAGGATATATGTGTCGGAGGTGGAGGGAACGAGGAGAAGTGGGAGACCAAATTGGAGGTGGAAAGATGGAGTGAAAAAGATTTTGTGTGATCGGGGCCTGAAAATGCAGGAGGGTGAAAGGAGGGCAAGGAATAGAGTGAATTGGATCGATGTGGTATACCGGGGTTTGACGTGCTGTCAATGAATTGAATCAGGGCATGTGAAGTGTCTGGGGTAAACCATGGAAAGCTGTGTAGGTATGTATATTTGCGTGTGTGGACGTATGTATATACATGTGTATGGGGGTGGGTTGGGCCATTTCTTTCGTCTGTTTCCTTGCGCTACCTCGCAAACGCGGGAGACAGCAAAAAAAGAAAAAATAAATAAATAAAAAAAAGAAAGAAGGATTTATAGTGGCATGTATGGATCTGGAAAAAGGATATGATAGAGTTGATAGAGATGGCTTGTGGAAGGTCTTACGAATATACATATGGAGTGTAAGGAAAGCTTCTAGAAGGAGTGGTTGGTCTGTGGCAGGGGTGTATTATATCACCATGGTTCTTTAATTTGTTTATTGATGCTGTGGTAAGCGAGGGAGATGGAAGGGTGTTGGAGAAAGGGGCAATGATTTAGTATGTAGGGGATGATGGGGACTGGGAAATGAGTCAGTTGTTGTTTCGCAGTTAACAGCACTGGTGTCAGATTTGAGAGAAAAACTGCAGAAGTTGGTGATTGAGTTTGAGAAAATGTGTGAAAGGAGGAGCTTAGACTAATTGTGAACTAAAGCAAGATTATTAGGTTTAAAAAGGTAGAGAGACAGGTTAGTTGGGGTGTGAGTTTGATTGGAAGAAATTTGGAGGAAGTGGAGTTTTTCAAATCCTTAGGAGTGAATATGGCCGCAAATGGAACCATGAAAGCAAAAGTGAGTCATAGGGTGGGTGAGGGGGCTAAGGTTCTGGGAGCACTGAGGGATATGTGAAAAGAGAAGTCATATCTGGTTTGGCAAAAATGGGTATGTTTGAAGGTATAGTAGCCTTATCAGTGTTGTATGGATGCATGGCAGGGGCTGTAGATGAGGATGTGTAGAGGAGGGTGGATATGTTGGAAATTGAATGTTTGTGGTAAGTATATGGTGTGAGGTGGTTTGATTATGTAAGTAATACAAGGTTAAGAGAGAGATGTTTCAATAAGAAGAGTATAGTTGGAAGAGCTGAGGAGGATGTGCTTAATTGCTCTCAACATATAGAAAATGAGGGAGGAGGGGCTGACAGAGAGTATATATGTGTCAGAAGTGGAGTTTACAATAAGAGGGAGACCAAATTGGAGATGGAATGATAAAGGGAAAAAGACTTTGAGTGATTGGAGCCTGAACATACAGGAGGGTGGGCGGCTTGCACAGGATAGAGTGAATTGGAGCAATGTGGTATACAGGGGTCGACTTGTTGCCAGTAGACTGAGCCAGAGCATGTGAAGCAGCCAGAGGAAAGCATGAAAAGGTCTGTGAAACCTGGTTGTGAGTAGGGGGGCTGTGGTTTCGGTGCACTGCACATGACAAATAATAGATATTAGCGAATTTGGCCTTTTTTTCTGTCTGTGCCTGGCACTGCCTTATTGATGCAGGAAACAGTGAAAAAATATGGAAAAATATTTGGGGTGAGTGAGTATGAAGGGACTTCAGGGAGAATAAGAAAGTGTTTAGGAAAGAGGTTGGTAGTATCAGAAAAACAGAGAATAAATGTTAACAATGATGAGGGAGTAGTAACAGGCAAAGAATAGGTGATGAGGAGATGGATTTAGTGCTAAGAAGGACTGTGGAATGTTTTGATGAGAGTGGAAAATACTGGGTGTTTAAGTGAGGTAGGTATGCAAAGTGAGGGAGTCATAGCATATGGTGTGATGAAAAGGGAATAGGTGGTGAAAGCCTTGCATAAGATGAAATGTGGCAAGACAGCTGAGTAGATGGTATTGCAGTTGAATTTCATAAAAAAGGAAGTGACTGTGTTGTTCATTGGTTAGTAAGGATTTTCAGTGTGTGTATGTATCATGGTGAGGTGTCTGAAGATTGGCAGAATACCTATATATTGACACTATGATGGCAAAGCGGACAAAGGTAAGTGTTCAAATTTCTGAGGTATTAGTTTGTAGTGTACTTGGTAAGTTGTATGGAAGAGTGGTGATTAAGAGAATGGTGGCATGCACAGAGCACCTGATTGGGAAACAGCAGTTTTGTTTCAGGAGTGGTAGAGGATATATGGATCAGGTGTTTGCTTTAAAGTATGTGTGTGAGAAATACTTAGAGAAACATAAGGATTTGTTTGTGGTCTTTATGGGTCTGGAGAAAGCATATGACAGGGTTAATAGAGGTGCTCTGTGGAAGGTGCTACGTATGTTTGGTGTGGGAGGAAGGCTACTGGAAGCTGAGAAGAGCTTTTATAAAGAGAGTAAGCCATTTGTGTGAATAGGTGGAGAGGATGGTGAATGGTTTCAGGTGAAGATGGGTCTGTAGCAGGGGTTTGTGATATCATCATGGCTGTTTTGTGTGTTTATGGATGGAGTGGTGAGGGAGGTGAATGCAAAGGTCCTGAAAAGAGAAGCAGGTATGCAGTCAGGTAGGGCAGGAAGCCTTGATGGTAAGTTACTGTTATTGTTTGCAGATGATATGGCTGTGGTGACAGCTTTGAGTGAGAGGTTGATGTCTGAGTTTGGTAGTGTGTGTGAAAGGAGAACGTTGAGTAGACTTGAATGAAAGCATTGTTACTAGGTTTAACAGTTAAAATAGACATGTTATTCGGACCATGAGTTTGAATGGAGAGAACTTGGAGGAAGTAAAATGTTTTAGATATCTAGCAGTGAATGTGACTGTTTTAGATATTTAGTAGTGGATGTGGAAGCGAATGAAACCATGGGAGCTGAAGGTCTTGGGCATATTGTGAAAAGTTTGGAAAGAAAGATCACAGTCTTTAAAGGTAAAGATGGGTAAGTCTGTTAGTATAGTATTCCCATTGATGCTGCATGAATTTAAGATATGGGCTCTAAGCATAATTGTAAAGGGTAGGCTGAATGTTTTAGAAGTGAAATGCATTGTATTTTTTTATTCATGTTCGTAGAATAAGAAAACATAAAGTGAGAGAGAGAGAGAGAGGTGTTGTAAGATGAATACATGTGAGAGACTTAAAGAGGCTGTGCTGAAATGGTTTGGACATATGGAGAGAAGGAGTATAGAGAGGATGACCAGGAGGATATACATGTCAAAAATGGAAGGAACAAAGAAAAGAGGAAACCAAGGAGGAGGTGGAAGGATGGAGTGAAACATGCTTTGAAGGCTCTGGGCCTGCACATGCATGAGGGTGCGAGGTGTCCAAGGAACATAGCAAACTGGAGTGATGTGGTTTACAGGTGATTCCTGCTGTCATTAGGCTGAACAAGTGCATTTGATTGGTTGATGGAGACCATGTAAAGGTCTGTGGGACATAATTGTGGGTTTGGTGCATTATACATCACAGCAAGAGAGTAGATGAGAAAGAATGAGCAATATCCTCATCTGTTCCTGGCAATACCTTGCTAGTACAGGAAATGGTGAACATTTTTGTGAAAAATTTATGTATGAATACATGTATTTAGTTTTTATCAGTAAAATATATGTGATTAACAAGATATATGTACTTCCAGTGTTTGTGAAGCAGAAGATGGTGTAGAGGATGATGCTGTGGTTGGTGGCAAGATTGAATTCCGGGTACTTGACAAGGACAAAAAGTTTTCTGAACCATCAGGCCCCACTACTGTCGTAGCTAGCCAGACCCGTGTTTTACGACAAGAACTCTCTACTGTAGTGCCTGCACCAGCTGCTTTTAATGCTGGGGCTGAAAATCCACCACCACCATCCATGTTAGACATGCCTCCTGGAACTACAAATAAATCTACTTCCCTCCAATCTAGCCCAGTTACACATCCTGAAGAGCGTTCTATTTATTATGATGCCCCACCACCAGATGACTTGTCACAACAACCTTCCATTCAACCTGGTATGAAAACCCATAGTAAGAGCAGCTCACCCAGAAATGAACAAGAGGATGAAGGTCACAAAAGTAGTGAAACTTCAGATGTACCAGCCAAGGATAAGGGTGATGTGCGAACTAGTAAAAAAGATGATACACGACGGCGATTGGGAGTTATAGTCTTGCCAGTAGTCTTAGAAGATCATAAAGACCGTGATGCTGAATCTACTCGTTATGAATCTGCAGCCCATCCACCTGATACCAGCCGTTATGAATCTGCTTTACATGACCATACTGTAATTACTACTGTTCAGGAGACCTCACGATACGAAACTGTTATGGGTGCACCGCCTCCAGATTCATCACGGTATGAAACAGTCATGGGTCAGAGGGAGACTGAAGCAAGAATACGTCAAGATACCATCTGTGAAGAAGAAAAATCCCTCTTATCTGACAGAAGAAAGTCTCTGGAATTTGTTCTAGAAGAAAAGCATGATGCTGATGATGCAAGAAAGATATCTGTTATTAATTTACATGATTTGTCTGCAGCCTTCCAAGTATCAACAATGATTAACAGGTCACGAACGGTAACACCATCGGTTTCACCAAGGGGAACACCACCACACAGTGAGAGTGGTGGCCGTCGCAGCCGATCATCCCGTCATCGTCGCTCCTGCGAGGATCTGCTAGAAGAAGGATCTGAGGAGTCTTCCAAAACTAATACACCGCGACCTACTGACCTACAGCCTCGGTCTTCCCTGTCACCTGATCGGCAGCGGGGAAATGGCTCAAAGAGGTCGCCTGCTGCACAAGAAGATTCTTCTCAAAAAAGTCGCATTCCTGTTCCATTGTGGGCTCGCACTGCCAAAGATGGAGAGCCTGATGGCAGCCTTAATACACCATCTGGAGGCAGAAGTCCGCGCTATTCCGAAGTAGAGCGTGCTGAGGCAGCACGTAGAATTTCTGTTGCTTTAGCTGAGAAGGTAACATCACCAGGCAATGAAGAAGACTCTGGAAGTACACGTAGTGGTGTGTCAGAGCATCGATCGGGTCGTGAACGAGGATCAGTGGCCTCTTGTGAATATCAGCACTCAGCCAGCCAAGAAGACCACAGTGAAGATCTTGCTGACCTTACACCTGCATTACGTAGACGGCGACAAGGTGTAGATAAATATGTAACTGATGAAGCACAGCTCAATCTGCGTTTTCAGCGACGCCGCACTCGACCAATGTCTGATGTGAACCCACCACCTCCCGCTCTCTTACAGTCCAGGAACCGCCAAAGGTAAGAAACATTTTAATCTTTAAGCTGTGGTAAAAATGTTCCTACATCAAGTGCTGTTGATTAGATTCATATTGATTTAGATATAGTAAAATTTCTGAGGTCTTAAAACATTAACAACAATGTTGACTGTTTTTCAGATGTAAACATTAGCTCATATCTTCAGGCTACTGAGTAAATGATATACTTCACTTTTAATTGATAAGAAGGACAGACTTCATGAAAAGTTACTATAAAAATCAATGTTTTCAGTTGTACATGCTCTTTCACAGCTTCACATTATTGACATTATAATGCTAGCTAATGAACTAATATAGAACATTGTACTGTCTTCTTCAGTCTTGTTTTTACAAAAAAAATTCCCGAGTATATTAATCATAGTCAGTGTATTTCTTACTCTTCTAGTAATGTACTTCGACACTGGATCACAGCATAACCTGAAACTTGTTTACATAACTAGTCATTTGTTGTACATTTAGTATCTCGAGATTTCTCTTTAGATTAAGTTTGCTCCTCTATGTTAATCAGCCATCTTTTTCAATATATGTATGTTCTCTTTCATCACATCAGTTAGTTATTCTGATGTCTTTCTACACTTTTTAATTATCTTTATCTTGGCTTTTCTATTCTTTTTAGATTTTCTGCATATATATCAAGAAATTATCAGTCCTGTCTAATTACCAGCTCTTTTGGCTATATCTTAATTTCTTGTTCTTCCCCTTATTTTTGTTACCAGCCAGATCTTTATTGTTGACTATAACATCTTGAGTAGCCTAGTCGTGTTAAGGCAGCAAATAAACAGGTAAATCATAAGTTTATCAAAGCTTTCACCAGGAGAGATATGAAAGTTAGAATTGTAACACTATCCTTCTGGTTACAGTTGTTTTCCATTTCTTGTCTTTTGAATTTCTGTGGCCATTCCCATGTCTTTTGTATTATCTTTGTTATTTCTCATATCCTATTTTCTTCATTTGTTACTCCCTAAACCCTAGAATGAATGTGGTCATTTTCTTATCCTGATATCATCATGTCATTCTATCTCTTGTTTTTCTGTAACAATATTTGGTCATCTCAACATAGCAGCTTACTTTTTAGCCCACCTCTTTACTTTTTTTAAGGCTTAAGATCCTGTTTAATAGTTTCTTCACTTTTTGAATATATTGATCACTAATACTATTTGTCTACCGTTGTTGGCCATCTTTCTTTACCCCAATTATCCTTCATTTCTTTCATTTTTTTTCATACTATTCGCCATTTCCCGCATTAGCGAGGTAGAGTTAAGAACAGAGGACTGGGTCTTAGAGGGAATATCCTCACCTGGCCCCCTTCTCTGTTCCTTCTTTTGGAAAATTAGAAAAAAAAAAAAAAAGGGGGGAGGATTTCCAGCCCCCCCGCTCCCCTTTTGGTCGCCTTCTACGACACGCAGGGAATACGTGGGAAGTATTCTTTCTCACCTATCCCCAGGGATGATATATATATATATATATATATATATATATATATATATATATATATATATATATATATTATATAAACTGGTGTGGATAACTGTAAATTTACAAACAGGGTGGCAGTAAGTGGTGGAACTGCAGTTGGAAGGGACCACTGGGTTATTCGTAGTTGGTGTGCCGCGCTGGACTCTGATTCAACTGCCAGCAGGAACTGCAGACGCATATCAATGTTCCACTTGTGTTTGCTCGTATGGCGTGAAGTACCAAGAGTTTGCATACACCTGTCAATTGTTGGGAGTTTAAAGTACGAACGGATAAGGCAGTGATAGCATTCGCCAGGTAGTAACAGCCCCCGGCTTCCCCTGTCACTAGCTGCAGTATTTGCTATAGCACGAAACCACGTAGATAATTCATTAATTTACGCAAGTTGATACATGGCATTGAGCTGATATTTGCCGGTAAAATCTACAGGGAGAAAAGTCGAATGACAGAAAAAACTTTCAACAACTTAAGGGTCCAGTTGAGAAACTTGTGTCTGAGAGTTGCGACTATGAATGATGTATTTGTTTTTGCTTTTATGATTTATATGAAAGGCTCTAGACACGAACGAAAGTCCTTGTACGGGCCAAGCCTTAAGAAGAGAGGAAAAAGACTAGAGTAGTCTGCAGAGCTCTTGAGGAAGGAGATAACCTGCTCTTTTAAGAACTGTTGAGAAAACATGACTTCAGTACTAAAAATGATGAAGTATGGACTAGAAGCCAAAAAAAAAAAAAAAAATGATGGGTGTATGGTTCCTGGTGATCTGTGGCTCAGATTTAATGAGACAGAAAGTAAGACCAGCAGTCCTGACACGTAGGGTGTAAGATGGTTCCGGCATACACTTAAGACGCCGAAGTCAAGACTGTAGTACTTGCCTGGCCAGCTGCTGTATGCCTAAAGTCCTCGTGTTCGTAATTTGTGTTGACAGCGACGACGCTGGAACTCACTCCGTACAACTTCAGGTGTTCGTTGTAGAGGTAACAGCGCTCACACTCCAGAGAAACTAAATGTTTCCATGAACACGCACGTGTCTTGTACTGCCACTTATAATCCCTGCTTCCTGCATCCTTGGATGTATATAAAAAGATATAAAAAACTTATAACATCATCTGGCAAGATGATAAACCCCATTACTTTTGAGATACTAAAGAGTGTTCTCCGGAGACGCAGCCTGTAACAGCGAGAAACAATGCTTGGTCAAATGTTTGCTAAAGAGGAAGAGGGAAGGTGTGCAACAGTCTTGGACAAGGCCGGCATATTGGTATCCCGGTTAGCGGCTCCGCTCGTTTTTAGCAGGTAATGGCGATACAAGCGTTGTCAGGTCTCTCATTGCTATGTACAGGGTACACACGCTGACGCTAAGGGCTGATGTCACCCACCTGACTGACAAACCTCCCGACAGCTAAGTGATACTAATGGCTTCCTGGCAGCTGACTCACCGTATCCAAACTTGGCTCAAGTCTCCTCCTTTGCTGGCCGCTCCCGGTAAGTCCTGACATGCGAATGTGCGTCTAATGTTTTGCTATTGTTTTGGTAAGTCAGCAATGTATTGACTCAATATACTTGCCAACAGTGATATGAAAATGAAACTTTTTCTTTGGGAGGCACCGTGGTAACACGGGTAGTGAGCTTCACTCACCTCCGTCATACATGTGAGAAAACATGCGAGCTGTGTCGTGTATGGGCAAACGTGGTTCCAATGTAAGGTTAGGTTAGGTCCTTTGGCCCACCAAGTAACCCCCGCCTTTGACCTTGTCTTAATCGACTGGTCCCCAGCGTTATGGATTTGAAAATCACACACTTGCTATCCCTTCGTGCGTGAAAAAGTCTCTGACATTTCGGAGATAATGTTTGAATTCTATCTATGATTTTCTCGTGCCTCGAGAAATCTTTCTCTTTTCAATTCGATATAACATTACTTACGGAGATAAAGTTCATGGAAGGGCTAAAGTAACGCAGCATTACATGTGATGGTCCATTGTGAGCCTTTGTCGCCCCAAATGTATTATCAGTCGCTCAGGAAACAATGTCAACACTTAACTTTCTCCATCTTCAATATTCTCCTGCAGTAGACCAGGGAGAGGGGACACAGAAGCCATTCGTGTAAAAGGAATCATCTTTCTCGCATATTCTGACACTGTTCATGTACCCGAGGTCAGCTGTGCGTTGAAATCAAGCAGTGGCCATGTACCATATTTGTAGAAAAAGAATGTTGAGGGGCTGATAAAGGAAAGCAAAGAAAGAGGAGTAGATCAAGATTTTGGAAGAAAGCTGGATGAAATTTTGAGCAAAATTAGAAATTATACTGGAAGAGATAAAAAAAGGAAAGAGGTTGTTGTGATAGTGGAAATCTGAATGTGAGAAGTAAGGAAGGGGAGTTGCTTATTCAAAAGGAAGTGAAAGGAAGATAGAAAAAGTATTTTGAAGAAATGATGAATGTGGGAGAAGGTCAGACAGTAGTTGTTACATGCAGAGTAATGGAGGATGGAAGGAAAAGGATACAGGTGCAGGAGCCTTTAGCAGGAAGGGAGGTATACCAAAAGATCAGTAATGGGATTAAAGGTAGGAAAGGCACCTAGAGGGGATGAAATTCTTGCTGAACTGGTGAAATATTGAAGAGAAAGTGTGATAGACTGGATGCTTTGATATGTGATTTAGTATAGAAGCAGAAGGCTGTTCCTGAAGTGTGGGTGAAAGCTAATACTGGTCTGTTATGTAAACGATGTATGTAGATATCTTAGGGGAATGTTTGTTATGTACACCAGGAAAAGTGTATGCAAGAGTGTTGATTGATAAAGTGATGGAAATGACTGAATGCTGAATATGTGAGGAGCAAGGGGGTTATGTGAAATTTAGCTGTGTGGATCAGATTTTAGAGGTGAGAATAATAGTGAAAAAGTATCTTCTGGAAGGTAAGAAGGTGTATGCAGCTTTTATATATTTGGAGAAAGCATTTGACAGAGCTGAGTAGAATGCTTTATGGAATGTATTAAGATTATACAGGGTAAGGGGACAACTATCATATGGTGTGAAAGCCATCTATAGAGGAGCAAATGCATGTGTGAGAGTGGATGGAGAATTGAATGAAAGTTTTGATGTACATGTGGGTGTGAGGCAGGGCTGTGTGATGTACTGTGGCTATTTAACATATTTACAGATGTAGTGGTGAGAAAGATGAAAGCAAAATAAGGGAAAAGAAGTGTAGATATGAAGTGTGTTGTGAGAGGTATAGTGGCTAGTGACCAGTCTGTTTACAGATGATGCTGTGTTGTTTGCTGAGAGTGAAGAGGAGGTTGTAAGTGTGTTATGATGTGTATAAGTATAGGCGATGGATGATAAATGCAAGTAAAAGTAAAATAATGATGTTTGAAAAATGGCGAAAGCAGAGGTTTTGTATAGAGAGAGAGAAAAAGTTGTATGAAACTTTGATATAGATATGGGAGATAAAAGACTGAAAGACTTGACAATATTTAAGTATTTGGGAGCTATCGTGAGTAAGTTTGGAGATAAGGAAGGAGAGATAAAGGAGAGAGCAGTATAGGGTAGAATACTCATTAGGACCCTAAACAGAATAATGAAGGCTAGAGGTGTAAGTATGGAAGTGTAGAAAGGTTTAAGGGATAGCATGGTCCTCCTGACCCTGACCTGTGCAACCAAAACATGGACATGGAATGAGTCACAGATTCAAGAAGCCAGGCATTGGGGATGAGAGATGTGGTTTGGCACTGAATGAATTGTGGAATGGTATAATGAGTGGCATGTAATACTTTGAGGTGGTTTAGTCATGTGGAAAGAATGCAAGAACCCCTGGGAAGTTTACGAGGAAAATGCATGTTTTTTTTTTTTTTTTTTTTTTTTTTTTTTTTTTATACTTTGTCGCTGTCTCCCGCGTTTGCGAGGTAGCGCAAGGAAACAGACGAAAGAAATGGCCCAACCCCCCCCCCCATACACATGTACATACACACGTCCACACACGCAAATATACATACCTACACAGCTTTCCATGGTTTACCCCAGACACTTCACATGCCTTGCTTCAATCCACTGACAGCACGTCAACCCCTGTATACCACATGACTCCAATTCACTCTATTTCTTGCCCTCCTTTCACCCTCCTGCATGTTCAGGCCCCGATCACACAAAATCTTTTTCACTCCATCTTTCCACCTCCAATTTGGTCTCCCTCTTCTCCTCGTTCCCTCCACCTCCGACACATATATCCTCTTGGTCAATCTCTCCTCACTCATTCTCTCCATGTGCCCAAACCATTTCAAAACACCCTCTTCTGCTCTCTCAACCACGCTCTTTTTATTTCCACACATCTCTCTTACCCTTACGTTACTTACTCGATCAAACCACCTCACACCACACATTGTCCTCAAACATCTCATTTCCAGCACATCCATCCTCCTGCGCACATCTCTATCCATAGCCCACGCCTCGCAACCATACAACATTGTTGGAACCACTATTCCCTCAAACATACCCATTTTTGCTTTCCGAGATAATGTTCTCGACTTCCACACATTTTTCAAGGCTCCCAAAATTTTCGCCCCCTCCCCCACCCTATGATCCACTTCCGCTTCCATGGTTCCATCCGCTGACAGATCCACTCCCAGATATCTAAAACACTTCACTTCCTCCAGTTTTTCTCCATTCAAACTCACCTCCCAATTGACTTGACCCTCACCCCTACTGTACCTAATAACCTTGCTCTTATTCACATTTACTCTCAACTTTCTTCTTCCACACACTTTACCAAACTCATGCATGATAGGATGATTAAAGGATGTAAGAGCAAGAGTGGAAGAGTACTGGAGGGAGAGAAATAGGGGAAGAATGGAAGGACTGGTGTATGCAAGGGAGTTATTTAAGGACAGGGATAAATTGAGACTTTTTTGTTGCCACCCCCTTGATGGGAGTTTCCAAAAGGAACAGGCATCAATCAAAGATATAGATAGATGGATGGATAGATTATTCTCTTTAAGTTCTTTTACATTTTTTTTTTTTTTTTTGTAGCTGTTTCAATGGCTAATATGACTTGGCCTTCACTCTTCACTCCTTAACCTCAACTCTGTCACCAAGTTGGCAAATTGCTGGGTCACCTATATTTAACCTTTGTACAAAGAATAAAATCCATTGTCATGGGAGGCAACTAAGAGGGTAGGAGTTAGGGGCTGGAAACCCCCTTCTTGTATTTTAGAATTTTAAAAGATGGAATGGAAGGAGCCAATTGAGGATTGCTCATCCTTATCAAACGCTAAGGCAAGGGTGTCGGAATGCATGTGGATGTAACCAAGATGAGAAGAGAGGAGAGATAGGTAACATGGTTGAGGAAAGAACCCTTGATGTGTAAAGGGAAAAAGGGTTTGGGAGTGTCTTAGGAATAAAGTCAGTTGTAGTTGGTGTGAAGGCAAAAGCTAAGGAAAGGTAGCACTATTGTTGAAGCCAGAGTTATGGGAATGTGTGAGAGTGAAAGAAAGTAAACTCCAGACTGATGTGGGTAAAGATGATTGTATAGTGCCATTTTTCAAAGTCAATATGGACAAAGGTGAATGCACAAGCTACAGATGTATAAGTTTGTTTAGTGTGCTTGATAAGTTGTATGTGAGAGTGGTGATTGAGTAGGTGAAGATATGTACAGAGCATCAGATTGAGGAGGAACATCGTTGTTTCAGGAGTGGTATAGGATATATGAATTAGGAGTTTGCTAAGAAAAAAAAAAATTGCGTGGGAAATACTTAGGGAAACAGAAGGATATGGTGGTGGCATTTATGGATCTGGAGAAAGCATATGATAGGACTGATAGAGATGCCTTATGGAAGGACTTGCAAATATATGGCATGAGAAGAAAGCTACTAAAAGCAGTGAGATGTTTTTATCATGAGTGTAAGATATGCACAAGTGGGAAGAGTGGAGAGTGAGTGGTTCCTTTTGAAGGTTCTGCAGCAGGGTTATGTGATGCCATCATGGCTGTTTAATTTGTTTATTGTTGGGGTGGTCATAGAAGTTGATATAAGGATCTTGAAAAGAGGGGCAAGTATGCAGTCCTTATAGGGTGAAGGGGATTGGGAAGTGAGTCAGTTGTTTGCTGATGACACTGCACTGGCAGCTGATTTGAATGAGAAACGGTAGAAGTTGATAACTAAGTTTGGTAGAGTGTATGAAAGAAAGAAGTTGAGAGATAATGTGAGTAAAAGCAATATTATTAGGTTAGCAAGGCAAAGGGTCAGGTAGTTGGGGTGTGAGTTTGAATGTCAAAACTGGAGAAGTGAAGTGTTTTAGATACATGGGAGTGAACATGGCAATGAATGGAACCATGGAAGCAGAAGTGAGTCATAGGATGGAGAAGGGGGCAAAAGTTCTTAGACCATTAAGGAATATGTAGAAAGAGATGTCATTATATAGGAGGGCAAAAATCTGTATGTTTGAAGGTATAGTTGTCCCAAATATGTTGTATGATTGTGAGGCATGACCATCAGTGGCCACATAGCAGCAAGCCACTGAAGCTGATTTTTTTTCTTGTATAGGTTTTACTGCTCCAAGAGTAAGATAGGCTTTTGCAAGGTCTTCTGCCTGCTAAGCACTTTTTGGGAGCTATATCCATGACACTTATTATAGGTATTCACGAAATTCTTTTATAATTCACTGAACAACCACCATTCATATGATATGAGGCTATCCACAAAAATTGAATGGTACTGTTTCGTTTGTAAGCCTTCAGTTTATTACTTGTGATGGATTTGAGGCATGATTGTTGTTGTCTTTCTGAAAAGCTGAGGAAATTGGGGAAGTAGTCTGGGCTTTTTGTGTAACTTGTCAGAGATGGGTCACTTGACCACATTTGTAGATAAGATGTGGTTTCTGATGACAACATTAACGTTAGTTACTCTAAATGGGCAGGTTATGCTTAGAAAGAGGCAGTGAGATAGCATTAGAATGATAGAATTATTTGTATGACTATCATTGAATATTTCCCAAATTGTAGACATTAATGCTGGTACAGTACATTTTCAGGGTCAAATTCTTGATGTATTGTCATTTCAGTATACATGAATGTTTTTAGGTAGTGAGTGGTTATTTCAGGTTAAGACTAAATTAGATTGTAATTGTAAAAAAAGTCTAGAAGATTCATAATACTTGACCTTCTCCTCCTCCTTCTCCTCCTCAACCCTTCTTCAAACATAACCCTTTCTTTGGGGACAGTAAAACAGTGTGTCCCCAGTGTAGTTTGGGAAAACATAACAAAAAAATGATTTTACATTTGCTGTAGCAGTGAACAGAGTACTTCTTTTAGATTGGAAGTATTGAAATTATTTAAATGCACTTCTTTATGCCACCACCATAAGGCATCACAAGGAGTATGACATCAGCCAATCAGTAAATATCTGCTTTGCTTGAAGTTTTGGATGAAAACTCTGTGTAATCTCTCATGGAATTTACTCCCCTGCTCTGAGAGTGTGGCATCATACTCATTACTCGAACAAATAGAGGCTGACTTACCCCTAGGCCCTTTGTTTTCTCTTATATGGGTGAGGCTCACAGACTGTGGCAGCTTTCTTTTATCTTGCTAAATAAATTGGTACATTTGTAAAAGTGCTAGGTTTAAAATACTAAGAGTGGATGTGAGTCATGACCTGCATAAAAATGGTAGGACAAAAGTTGGGGCCCACAGTAAATGAATCATATTTTCACCTCTGCAAATGTTTCCAAATCACCTATTTGTGAAAAGAACAGGCTGTGTTTATTCGTAATACTTGCATGTAGTTCAGTGTGATTTCTCTATCATTTCTGAAAATAGACATATGATTTGGTCTACTGCAATTCCTTGGTACAGTTTCTTTCCAATGAGCTTCCAGCCATTCTTACATTCTGTACTTCATTTTAGTATCTAGAGTAAGATGCCATTAAGACCATGCACCTTTTTAGGGTCAGGATCATGCACAAGTTTACTTACATCTTAAGTGATGATTTCGGTACTTTTTATCATCTTTTCCTGATATTATCACTGAATAATGAGTTAACAAGTTCTCATCTTTAAAGACTTTTGGATTTAGCATTCAGCTCCTTACACATGCCTTCCTCTATTTCATCAGTCCTTTCCTCAGAGTTCTTAAATCTGTTATTTGTTTGTTTACTGAGAGTTTACTCCTGATAATTTTATGGAACAGTTTAGGATTTCCAGTTTCCATGTTTGCTGTGTTGTTGTAAAATTCATCTGCTCTCTCTTCGATATTCTGTACTGTGCTTACACCTCCCAAATTCAGTTAACAATCAATATCTTCTCCATAGTATGACTGGACCATCCATACCTTTTAGAATTAATAAGACCTTTTCTCTCTTTATTTTTCTGTTCATTTCATCTTAAGTTATTAGTGCCCTTCTGCTTACTCCCTCACTTTAGGCTTCACAGGTCATGAAATATATTTTTCATACTCCGACCATGGCTTTTGCATCCTAAATGATCCTAATGATCCTAAAAGGTATTCAGCATAATTAGATTAACTCCTTTGTATCTCCTCTTGTCTTTTGGTTCCTCCCTACTTCCATAGTTATTTTCTTTATATCCATGTTCTCAGACTTGTGAAGTGCATGGTTGCTTTTCCCAAGAATGGCACTACGATTTTCTTTTTTACCTAGAAGCTGATGTATGGAAATATTAGGAAAATGTCAATGATGTATCTGCCCATTTGAAATTAGTATTGCTACAGAAAATTCTTCAGAATCCATTTTAAGAAATAATACCTTCATGTATTTGCTTATATATGTGTGTGTAAGTGTGTAATTAACCCATTTATAGTTTATGGGAAGGGAGCTGTACTCTGGTGGGATCCCATCTCGTGAACATTATCAAATTGCTTTTCAAATTTTTGTATGCTGTCTGCATTTACCATGTCTTCATTTAAGTTGTTCCATTTATCCACAACTATAAAGTAAAAGTACTTCCTCACATTTTTTGATGCATTTCTCACTTAATTTCATACTATTATCCCTGTTATAGAGGTAATAACATGAAATGAAATGAGTTTTATGTCAACATATTTAAATGAACTGTTCACTGTCTCCATCAGCAGTGTTTTGAAAACTGAAAGGATATGATCAGATCACTCCTCACTCTTCTCTCTTCTGAAGGTGGGCAAATTCAAGGCCTTTAGCCTTCTTTTTAGCTCTTCTCTGGACCTTCTCAAATAGTTCTTTGGGCTTCTTTAGGTGCCTTGATCAAACATTAGAAGCATACTTTAATTTTGGCCTTTTTAGGATGTAAACACCTCACTGAACATTTCTTTAACCCTGAACTAAAATGAAATTCTCGTATTTGCTAGCAGACAGTTGGAGACAAATGAGATTCTCATATTTGCTATCAGACAATTGGTCTCCCTAACTATTCTCAAAATGTGGGTCTCTGGCAAGAGGTTAGCATTGATGTTAAGAATCATGTTTCTCACACACAGATTTCTGTAGCATACTTCCTTCTAAATGATGAATAGATTGAGACCCTCTTTCATTGTGATTCAATCTCATTACTTTACATTTACTCTGTTTGAACTTTACCAACCTTGTATTAGACCCACTTTGAACCCAGTCAAAGTCCCCTAACAAGATGATGCAGTCCTCCCTGATTTTTGCTCCTCACGTGACTATTGCATTATCCACAGATGTATTCAGGTAGGAGTCCACACCTTTTGGCAAGTCATTCACTTAGATCAAGGAGGCGTAATGGCCTTAGAATAGAACCCTGCAGCTCTCCACAGGAGGCTTCCCCTATTTTGAAAAGGCGCCTATGACATATGTCATTTGCTCCCTTCCACCTAGATAAACTTATACACATCAGAGGATTCCAGCTTCTTAACTAGCCTTCCTTGCAGTACAGTGTCAGATGTTTTGTGATGGTGTGTATGTGTAATTTCCAGTTTCTGATTACCTATTTGTGCATTCAAAGAAGGAGTTCTACACTCATGGGACTCCATCTCTTTAACCTTTCTGTCTTACAGTGTCTTGAAATTTTTGATGCTCTTATGTTCTCTGTTTCCTCGCCTTGCTTATTTCAGTCATCCTTTTTGTGATTGTGAGATCTGATGTTGATGATGCATCTTCCCCTTAGAGTCAAGTATGTTCATTTTGACATTTTAGTTCGGGAAGCTCTGAATGCATTCGAAGAGTTGCATGTGTTTTATTTGTATATTTTTTCTTATGTTTTTTGTTTATATACGAGTTTTTATGTATTTGCACTTATATTGAAAGAATATCACAATTTTGCCATTATATCAGACAAACTTACAACTCCTTAACATTCAAAACCCAAGAGCTTTGCCATATGACCAACATCTGCAGATGAAGATCTTTACATTGAGAATTCTTGTCATAGTTTCAGAGCTACTTTCTGGGTAGGAGTAGGGAAGGAGAACACTTATAGGTGATGTATGCTACCACAGGACAATCATTCTAAGCTACCATGCAGACACACTGGGGAAGGAAAGTGTGCAGTTTTTATTGATTCTGCATCATGTGCCAACATATATATATTTTTTCTTGCATATTCTTCATTTCCCGCATTAGCGAGGTAGCGTTAAGAAAAGAGGACTGAGTCTAGAAGGGAAATTCTTCACTTGGCCCCCTTCTCTGTTCCTTCTTTTAGAAAAGTAAAAACTGGAGGGGAGGATTTCCAGCCCCCAGCTCCCTCCCCTTTTAGTTGCCTTCTGCGACACGCAGGGAATATGTGGGAAGTATTGTTTCTTCCCAATCCCCAGGGATAGTATACTTTATTTATTTATTATACTTTGTCGCTGTCTCCCACGTTAGCAAGGTAGTGCAAGGAAACAGGCGAAGAAAAGGCCCAACCTTCTCACATACACATGTAAATACATACACATCCACACACGCACATATACATACCTATACATCTCAGCGTATCCATACATATACACACACAGACATATACATATATACACATGTACATAATTCATACTGACTGCCCTTATTCATTCCCATCGCCACCCAGCCACACATGAAATGACAGCCCCCTCCCCCCACATGTGCACGAGGTAGCACTAGGAGAAGACAACAAAGGCCACATTCGTTCACACTCAGTCTCTAGCTGTCATGTATAATGCACTGAAACCACAGCTCCCTTTCCACATTCAGGCCCCACAAAACTTTCCATGAATTACCCCAGACACTGCACATTCCCTGGTTCAATCCATTGACAGCATGTCGACCCTGGTATACCACATCGTTCCTATTCACCCTCTTCCTTGCACACCTTTCACCCTCCTGCATGTTCAGGCCCCGATCACTCAAAATCTTTTTCACTCCATCTTTCCACCTCCAATTTGGTCTCCCACTTCTCCTTGTTCCCTCCACCTCTGACACATGTATCCTCTTTGTCAATCTTTCCTCACTCATTCTCTCCATGTGACCAAACCATTTCAAAACACCCTCTTCTGCTCTCTCAACCACACTCTTTTTATTACCATGCATCTCTCTTACACTCTCATTACTTACTCGATCAAACCACCTCACACCACATATTGTCCTCAAACATCTCATTTCCAGCACATCCACCCTCCTATGCACAACTCTATCTATAGCCCACGCCTCGCAACCATATAACATTGTTGGAACCACTATTCCTTCAAACATACTCATTTTTGCTTTCTAAGATAACGTTCTCGACTTCCACACAATTTCAACGCTCCCAGAACTTTCGCCCCCTCACCCACCCTGTGACTCACTTCCGCCTCCATGGTTCCATCTGCTGCCAAACCCACTCCCAGATATCTAAAACACTTCACTTCCTCCAGTTTTTCTCCATTCAAACTTAACTCCTAATTGACTTGTCCCTCAACCCTACTGTACCTAATAACCTTGCTCTTATTTACATTTATTCTCTGCTTTCTTCTTTCACACACTCCACCAAACTCAGTCACCAACTTCTGCAGTTTCTCACCTGAATCAGCCACCAGTGCTGTATCATCAGCGAACAACAATTGACTTACTTCCCAAACCCTCTCATCCACAACAGACTGCATATTTGCCCCTCTCTCCAAAACTCTTGCATTCACCTCCCTAACAACCCCATCCATAAACAAATTAAACAACCATGGAGACATTATGCACCCCGGCTGCAAACCGACATTCACTAGGAACCAATCATTGTCCTCTCTTCCTGCTCGTACACATGTCTTACATCCTTGATAAAAACTTTTCACTGCTTCTAGCAACTTACCTCCCACACCATATGCTCTTAATACCTTCCACAAAGCATCTCTATCTACTATATCATATGCCTTCTCCAGATCCATAAATGCTACATATAAATCCATCAGTTTTTCTAAGTATTTCTCACATACATTGTTTAAAGCAAAAACCTGATCCACACATCCTCTACTACTTCTGAAACCTCTTTGCTCTTCTCCAATCTGATGCTCCGTACATGCTTTTACCCTCTCAGTCAGTACCCTCCTATATAATTTTCTAGGAATACTCAACAAACTTATACCTCTGTAATTTGAATGCTCACTTTTATCCCCTTTGCCTATGTACAGTGGCACTATGCATGCATTCTGCCAATCCTCAGGCACTTCACCATGAACCATACATATATTGACTATCCTTACCAATCAGTTAAACAATACAGTCATCCCCTTTTTTAATAAATTCAACTGCAATACCATCCAAACCTGCCACCTTGCCGGCTTTCATATTCCACAAAGCTTTTATTACCTCTTCTCTGTTTACCAAACCATTCTCCCTGACCCTCTCACTTCGCACACCACCTCAACCAAAACACCCTATATCTGCCACTCTATCATCGAACACATTTAACAAACCTTCAAAATACTCACTCCATCTTCTCACATCACCACCACTTGTTATTAACTTCCCATTAGCCCTTTTCACCAATGTTCCCAATTTGTTCTCATTTCTTATGCGCTTTATTTACCTCCTTCCAACTCATCTTTTTATTCTCCCTAAAATTTAATGATACTCTCTCACCCCAACTCTCATTTGCTGCCCTCTTTTTCACCTCTTGCACCTTCCTCTTGACCTGCCTCTTTCTTGTATACATCTCCCAGTCATTTGCACTACTTCCGTCCAGAAATCGTCCAAATGCCTCTCTCTTCTCTTTCACTAACAATCTTACTTCTTCATCCCACCACTCACTACCCTTTCTAATCCGCCCAACACTCACTACCCTTTCTAATCCGCCCAACACTCACTACCCTTTCCAATCCACCCACCTCCCACCTTTCTCATGCCACAAGCATCTTTTGTGCAAGCCATCACTGCTTCCCTAAATGCATCCCATTTTTCCCCTGTGTGGTGTGCTAAGAGGGTTAGGGAGAATGATCTGGTGAAGAGAGAAGAGGTAGTGAAAGCAAGGCGGCTGGTTTGGATGGTATTACAGTGGAATTTATTACAATAGAGGGTGACTGTGTTGTTGATTAGTTGATAAGTGAAGTGCCTGAGGATTGGTGGAATGCTTGCATAGTGCCATTGTACAAAGGTAAAGGGGATAAAGGTGAGTGTTCAAATTACAGAGGCATAAGTATTCCTGGCAAATTATATGGGAGGATATTGATTGAGAGGGTGAAGGCATGTATAGAACCTTCTCCCCATACCTGACTCTATGACTCACTTCCTCTTCCATAATTCCATTTGCTGCTGAGTCCACTCCTAGATATCTAAAAGGCTTCACTTCCTTCAATTTTTTCCCATTCAGACTTACATTGGAACAGTAACCCCTCCATGGGTACTACAAGACTAAGTTTGCTTTTAGTTCTGTTTATCTCTCATTCTCTAGGGATAAAAACATCCATAAGGGTACAAAATTCATGAATGTTTAATGAAGGGAAAAGACTTTGTGGATGTTAGAGGGTTAAACTTCTCAGTGTTTACTTCAGCTAATTCTTCTATTAGTTAGATTTTTTCTATCCTCAGTTAGTATCCTTCTGTAAAATTGTCTTTTGATGTATTTTCATGGATTTTTTTTGTGGCCTCTAGTTAGTTTATTTTTAAAAACTTTCTTATTTTCATTATCAGAACTGAAATTAGATTTATGATGATTATATCATATATCCTTCTTTCCAAAGTAGGTAGTCCATATCTCTTAGTCTTCCTCTATGAGTCATCTCATGCAGCTCCTGTGCCCGCTTGAGAGAATTTTACTGCTTTTCCCATATCTTTATGAATTATCAAACAAGGAAACTTTAAGTTTTAGTATCTTATTCTAGTATTTCTTTAATATTTGACTAAACAGTTATGTGCATGTTCTTATTCCTGTATGAGAAGACTCTCTTGATATTGGCCATTGGGTAATAAGTTTTTTACTAGATGTTAATATGCCTACCAGGTGATGAATCAGGTGTAATATCTGTTCCCAGGTCTTTTTCACAAGTGGATTCCTCTAAATCAACTCCTCCCAATGAGTAGGTGTAATTTTGTATGTTATATCCCTCTCCCACCTGTAAAGTCCTTCATTTGTTATGTACAGGATTCATAAGCCATATTTCCTAACACCATTTTTATTGCTAGTCCAGATTTCTTTACAAGACTTAGCACTCCAGAATTTTTTCATTATATATGTGATTCATGTCATCTGCAAAAACTTTTCATATGTTTACCATTTTCTGCTTTAGCAAGGCAGTACCAGGAACAAATGAAGAAATGGCCTAATTCACTCGCATTCTCTCTTAGCTGTCATGCTTAATGCACCAAAACCAGAGCCACACATCTACAACCAGACCCCACAGACCTTTCTGTGATTTCCCCCAACCACCTCATATGCATTAGTTCTGCCTACTGACAGCATGTCATCCACTGTACACCAGAGTGCTTCAGTTCACTCTATTCCTTTCATACCTCACTCCCTCCTGCATGTTCAGGCCCAGAACCTTCAAAGCATGTTTCACTTCATCTTTCCACATTCTAGATTTCCCACTTTTTTCCTATCCACTTCTCATATGTATACCCTCTTTGTCATCCTTTCCTCAGTCATCTCTCTTATGTATTCAAGCCATTTCAGCAAACCTCTTCAGCTCTCTCAAACATGCTCTTGCTGCTACACCTCTCTTGCACCCTATCATTTCTAATTTGATCAACCCTCAGCAAGAGCATCTAATTGAAATTTCATTCACCCAGATAGATCATTTGAATAAATTGATTATAAAAGCTGGTACAGGACTGACCCCTTAAGGATGTCATTCATCACTTTCCTCACACTGAAAAAGTGCTCTTACAAATGGACTGTGTTACGTTTCACACCTTCCTTTCATGCATGCATGAAACTTTGCTTCTTTTAACCCATTCACTGTGGCTGGTTAATTTTATGGCTTACCCTCCTGTGTAGGAACAATTACAAAATTTGAGATGAATTATTAAGTATATTTAGTAATAGAAATGAATAGGATAATCTTCCCCGAAGGGAACAGTGTAGAACTCAGCTGGATTCAGCTGCCCATACACCATCAACATTTACATGTATGCAATGATGCTCTTACAGTGCTCTTACAAATGGACTGTGTTACCTTTCACACCTTCCTTTAATGCATGCATGAAACTTTGCTTCTTTTAACCCATTCACTGTGGCGGTTAATTTTATGGCTTACCCTCCTGTGTAGCAATAATAACTAAAACTGAGATAGATTATTATGTATATTTAGTAAGAAAAATGGATAGGATAATCTCCCCTGAAGGCAACAATGTAGAACTCAGCTTGATTCAGCTGCCTGTACACCAACATTTACATGTATTTGTATTCACTGCCGCTCCCCCCCCCCCCCCCCCCCCCTCTCTCTCTCTCTCTCTCTCTCTCTCTCTCTCTCTCTCTCTCTCTCTCTCTCTCTCTCTCTCTCTCTCTCTCTCTCTCCCCCCCTCCCTCTATAACTGCCAGATGCACGATATAACGGCAGTTTATTTTGTTTCTAATCTTGATTTTTATTGTGTAAGTGTAGTAAAAGATTTATGTGGATAATTGTTTTTACATAATATGAAGATATTTATGTGAAGATTAAAGATCAAGATACTTATGATTCATTTTATGTATTTGAACCCTGTGTTGCACATAGGAGAACATATGTAGCAGTGTATAGCAGCACTGAACTCTCATCTGTTCATTTATCTTGAAAAGGCATGAACTTCATCTGGAAGTTTGTGCATATATGTTCAAAAATTTACCAGATGTTCTGCAGCTTATTGCCTCCTCATGCAAGTTGTTTATTGTCAACAAAGTGAGTAACTTGCAGGAGTTGAAGAAACCAGTCATGAGGCATTTGCCATCCAAAAATCCGTATCTCATACATATCATCCAGTGTCTATTTGTCATCCTTTGTTTTATTTTTTGAAGTGTCAAGAATCTTTACACAGAAGAAAAGATGCCTGTCTCTTTTTAAAGAAATGGACATTCAACTTTATTATTATTGCACTTATTTGATATGAGTTATATCCAGCAAGAACATCATCATAGATAGTAGAGTCAGGATGGCATGACAGTAGTCTTCAATTGTTGTACTGCTCCATCTGCCATGATCAAGCACACTGACTCATGCAATTTGAATAAAATGCCCATATGGCAACATTATGAATGATTCCAGTTAGGTCTTCTGTTACCAGTATTTGCCTGCTAAGCTCCCACCTGGGAGTTTTGTTTGAGTAAGAACCTATATATGTACCAGCTGCTGTGAACCCTTATTCTTCTAAGAAATCACATATGTACCAGCCACAGTGATCGGGTAAATAGTAAACCATTGTATCTAAAGTTTCTTAGCAGGGTTGATAAAAACAATTCACCCAGCTCTCTCATTCTCTTGCATATAATCCTGTACTCTCTTTTTAAGAACTGAGTGAATGTTAAGACAACTTGTTTTACCAAATTCCATACTGGTTACTTAATATAGATTTCCTGCATTTCTTATTTCTACTCATAGTAATTGTTTTATCAACTTTACCAAGGATTTATATGCCACCCCTGTTTGCAATGTTTGTCTGTAATGTCAGTCATGTTTCCTGGCCACTTTCGAGATTAAAGTTAGATACTTTCAACTGTATTGACAATAACCCTTCACTCATAAAACAGTTACATAGTAACTAGACTGGTCCGTCCAATTTATCTCTTCATTCATATAGTATAAATCGTGATATTTCATCTGTTGGAAAGATTATACTTATTCAGTATCATTAGTGCATAATATCTTGTAGATTCATCATGTTCAGGCTATGAAATTATATATTCTAATCCATACCTCTTAGAAAATTGTTTTTGATAATAATTTCTCTGATTTTGAATCCTATTTTTCTCTTCTGTGGTTTGTTCTGCGAGCATGAGAAATTCTCCGGGACATCCTTTAGAAAAATCAGGGTAAGGACCCTCTGATCCCTTTGTGTTACTGGTGAGGAAAACACTGACTTTCCCCACGTGTTGCCATTCTCTCATTTAGACAGTCGCAGGTCACACATTTTGGGCCCACCTTCAGCCACTTAGTGACTGCCACAGAGTTGATATGTTCAACCCACTCAACCCCAGCCTGTAGCAGCCCTGAATTTCTCTAGGCTGCATGCTGTCAAGATATGCTACCAGACTGGCTTTTTCCATCCCATAGAGTAGTATCCTTTTTCTTTCATTTTCATACTTTTTGTGTGTTTATGTAATCACTTATTTATAATTACCTGTTTGTACTATACAAGTATACAAGGAGGGAGGTTTACCATTTTTATACTTTTTTGTGTGTTTATTGAATCACCTTTTTGTAATTACCAATTACTTGTTTCTACTGTATGTGGCTCCATCTCTTGGGCATTCTCTCTCATCATACAGCTTCTTGAATTTATTAATGCCTTCTATATTAACCATGGCCTCAGTCACTTCATTCTGTTCCCCCAACACTCTTTTACTTTTTTGATAGGTTTCTTGTGTAATTTCATGTTAGTTTATCTGGTTTTCTCATCCCTACATCTCACAAAGAGCTGTTCACTGTCTGCATTATCAGTCTGGTTGAAAAACTTAAAGGTTGTGATCAGATCACTTCTCACTCTTGTCTGTTTCATAGTTGGCAGATCTAATGCTTCTAGCCAAAACTTTTAACTTTCTCCTAATTCTAGCACCCTCTTTAATGTCTTTCTTTTCACCTTATTGTATTATGCTTTTGATTAGAGATGGTCGCCAAACTTGAGAGGCAGATTATAGTTTTATCCTTGTTTAGGATCTGAACAGCATCCCAAATATTTCCTTACCTATATATTTGGAAACTATTGTAATATTTGAGAACAAAGTGTATTTCCTTTACTTTTCTCTTATGTGGGGTTGTAGTGACAAGTTAGGATGATGTCAACTCCCAGGTGCCTCTCACACAGGGGCCTCTCTTCTTATAGATGGGTATGATGTTTGCTCTTTTCCACTCCCTAGGTACTTTTCCCTTTCTCCATCAACATCTTGAACAGTATTTTAGGTCTGTCTACCGTATCTGCATACATTTTCTGCACATATGGTGAAATTTCAACAGGACAAGGCCCTTTTGTATTCAGTTAATGTGTTCTCCAGGTATCTCAGTGTTTTCTAAAGCCTTCCCCCTATCCCATCTTTTAACTGACAAGCTGATTCTGATGAATTTATGGAAATGTTTTGAATTTTCATCTGTCTTGTTCAGAATATTCTTTTCAGGGTTTCTCTGCTCCTTTCATTTCCTGCTGTACTCGTTCCTCACTTCTTATTCTTTGTTTAAACTGGCTGGCTGGGATATTGCTTATATCAACAGCACTTCATATCTTGAAGCTCCCTTACTTTTTGATACATATGATGAAACCATTCTTGTCTCTTTCTTGACTTTCCTACTGTGTTTAAAGCTGGAGGCACACGGTTCCCGGTCCTTTTTTTGTAAATTTCACAGAACCTTTCACCACAGTACCCTGGTTTCTAGCTACTGAACTCCATTTCATTATGCTACCTTAAGAATTGTCAGGTTCTGTGTAGGATCTATGATATCTCTTCAAGTTGTGTCTCATCTCTGCTCTTTTCATTCTCTTGTTTACCACATAATCATCCTTAAGCATTACATGATCACTTCTTCCAGTGACTGTATCATATATGATATTGTCATTATCCATGCTAGTAAATGTGAAGACAAGATCTAGTAATGAGGTTGTATCATTCTGTCTCATCTTAGTATTTTCATTAACATGCTGGTATAGGAAATTTTCCTGGACACTTGCTAGGAACTTGTGTCTCCTTGATTCACTGGTCACCATATGAATCCAAATCTTGTAAATCTACCTCTCTATAATTGAAAAAAACCCGTTTTCATTACTTCACTTTCTCTTGGAAGAGCATTTATTAATGCTTCATGTATCATCCTCATTGTTCTTTCTTTTTTTATTGTATAGTTCTTCTTTATCATTATACTTCTCTGGAGGATTACAAATAATCTGCAGTGCACTTCTTCCATACAGTTACTGTTCCCATTATGTATTATTTGAATGGGGTATCTACTACTGTTTCCTGAAACTTAAAGTTTTATTTTATTAGGAGAGCCAGTCTTCCCCCTCCTTTTTCCTTCCTATCATGTACCCCTCTGGACAGAAAAGGAGAGATTGTATGTCTTTAGTAAGCATTGTTTCCACATCTCTAACAATATCAGGTGCTTTTTCCCATATGCAATCCCTCAGTTTCAGCTCTTAACTATTTTCTATAAATCCATCGACATTTGTATACAATAATTTATCTAGCATTACCATTGCCTAATGTTTATGACCTCTCTGAAGTGCTAGTGGGTGTGGTCTCTCCTCTTGCTTCATTTGGTTTCTTCTGTTTTTTGGTCTTTGACAGTATTTTTTGCTGTTTCCTCTCTTCCTTTGGTCTGTGACACTCGATTAATAGTCCACCGAGTTCCACTTTGTTTTCATGTCTTAGCATGCTTAAGTACCTCATGGCTAGATGACTCTAAATCATACATAACCAAATTTGGTTTTCTCTTAATGTCTTGTTAATGACCACTAGTTCTTCCTCTTTCCTATAACACAGAGATTGGATCTGGATTTATTGTTTCTAGTAACCCATTAATGAGCATTTCTTTTTTTTTTCTCTTTTTTCAAAGATTATTGTCTGTCAAGCTCCTGGTGAGCTAATCTTTCTAATTTGGGTGTCACCCAACTTCAGCTAAGTCCATCAGGTTTGGTTCATCAGCCTCTCTGCCTTTGGCTTTTTCTATGGTCTTCCTTTTTGCTAATAAGTGCTGATCCTCTATCATCTGCACTTTTCTGAAATTGTCATCTACCAGACACTAAATGTTACACATTGTTCTGTCTTTGATGGTGCATATTATTCTATCTGCAGGTTCACTCAGTCCCTGGGCACCTCAGTTTAAATGAATGCAGGTTACTGTCCTTATATATCAGTCAGCATGCACCGAGTTTATTGCCCAGTCCCAGAAACTGCACTTCCCTTCACTCTGTTTTCATTAATCTTTTCATTCTATTTTGGACATTTTCTCTTGTTCACCAATCTCTAGGCCATTTAGAGGTACCAATTCCGACTTTTCTTGTTCTTCAGTCATTCTCCCTTCTTTCCTTATGTTGCATGCTTTATTAATCCCCTCAAACTGATGCTACTCCTAATTCATGATAATATGTTAGATTTTAACTTTTTTCTTAATTATCTCATCTCATAATTTTGAAATGGATTGCTTATTTTCTTTACTCCTATCTCTAATTGTGTAAATTTCTCTCATTTATTATTATTATTATTATTATTATTATTAGTATTATTTTGTTATTATTATTATTATCATTATTATTTTATTTTATTTATTATACTTTGTCGCTGTCTCCTGCGTTAGCAAGGTAGCACAAGGAAACAGATGAAAGAATGGCCCAACCCACCCACATACACATGTATTTACAAACATGTCTACACACGCACATATACATACCTATACATCTCAATGTATACATATATATACACACACAGACATATAAATATATACACATGTACATAATTCATACTGTCTGCCCTTATTCATTCCCGTCGCCACCCTGCCACACATGAAATGAAAATCCCCTCCCCCCGCATCTGGCGAGGTAGTGCTAGGAAAAGACAACAAAGGCCACATTCGTTCACACTCAGTCTCTAGCTGTCATGTATAGTGCAACGAAACCACAGCTCCCTTTCCACATCCAGGCCCCACAAAACTTATTATTATTTTTTATTTTTATTTTTTTTTTTTTATTTTTTTTTTTTGCCGCTGTCTCCCGCGTTTGCGAGGTAGCGCAAGGAAACAGACGAAAGAAATGGCCCAACCCACCCCCATACACATGTATATACATACGTCCACACACGCAAATATACATACCTACACAGCTTTCCATGGTTTACCCCAGACGCTTCACATGCCCTGATTCAATCCACTGACAGCACGTCAACCCTGGTATACCACATCGCTCCAATTCACTCTATTCCTTGCCCTCCTTTCACCCTCCTGCATGTTCAGGCCCCGATCACACAAAATCTTCTTCACTCCATCTTTCCACCTCCAATTTGGTCTCCCTCTTCTCCTTGTTCCCTCCACCTCCGACACATATATCCTCTTGGTCAATCTTTCCTCACTCATTCTCTCTATGTGCCCAAACCATTTCAAAACACCCTCTTCTGCTCTCTCAACCACGCTCTTTTTATTTCCACACATCTCTCTTACCCTTACGTTACTTACTCGATCAAACCACCTCACACCACACATTGTCCTCAAACATCTCATTTCCAGCACATCCATCCTCCTGCGCACCACTCTATCCATAGCCCACATCTCGCAACCATACAACATTGTTGGAACCATTATTCCTTCAAACATACCCATTTTTGCTTTCCGAGATAATGTTCTCGACTTCCACACATTCTTCAAGGCTCCCAGAATTTTCGCCCCCTCCCCCACCCTATGATCCACTTCCGCTTCCGTGGTTCCATCCGCTGCCAGATCCACTCCCAGATATCTAAAACACTTCACTTCCTCCAGTTTTTCTCCATTCAAACTCACCTCCCAATTGACTTGACCCTCAACCCTAATGTACCTAATAACCTTGCTCTTATTCACATTTACTCTTAACTTTCTTCTTTCACACACTTTACCAAACGCAGTCACCAGCTTCTGCAGTTTCTCACATGAATCAGCCACCAGCGCTGTATCATCAGCGAACAACAACTGACTCGCTTCCCAAGCTCTCTCATCCCCAACAGACTTCATACTTGCCCCTCTTTCCAAAACTCTTGTATTCACCTCCCTAACAACCCCATCCATAAACAAATTAAAACAACCATGGAGACATCACACACCCCTGCCGCAAACCTACATTCACTTATTATTTATTTATTTATTTTTTTTTTTATACCTCGTCGCTGTCTCCCGCGGTTGCGAGGTAGCGCAAGGAAACAGACGAAAGAAATGGCCCAACCCCCCATACACATGTACATACACACGTCCACACACGCAAATGTACATACCTACACAGCTTTCCATGGTTTACCCCGGACGCTTCACATGCCTTGATTCAATCCACTGACAGCACGTCAACCCCTGTATACCACAACGCTCCAATTCACTCTATTCCTTGCCCTCCTTTCACCCTCCTGCATGTTCAGGCCTCGATCACACAAAATCCTTTTCACTCCATCTTTCCACCTCCAATTTGGTCTCCCTCTTCTCCTCGTTCCCTCCACCTCCGACACATATATCCTCTTGGTCAATCTTTCCTCACTCATTCTCTCCATGTGCCCAAACCATTTCAAAACACCCTCTTCTGCTCTCTCAACCACGCTCTTTTTATTTCCACACATCTCTCTTACCCTTACGTTACTTACTCGATCAAACCACCTCACACCACACATTGTCCTCAAACATCTCATTTCCAGCACCTCCATCCTCCTGCGCACAACTCTATCCATAGCCCACGCCTCGCAACCATACAACATTGTTGGAACCACTATTCCTTCAAACATACCCATTTTTGCTTTCCGAGATAATGTTCTCGACTTCCACACATTTTTCAAGGCTCCCAAAATTTTCGCCCCCTCCCCCACCCTATGATCCACTTCCGCTTCCATGGTTCCATCCGCTGACAGATCCACTCCCAGATATCTAAAACACTTCACTTCCTCCAGTTTTTCTCCATTCAAACTCACCTCCCAATTGACTTGACCCTCAACCCTACTGTACCTAATAACCTAGCTCTTATTCACATTTACTCTTAACTTTCTTCTTCCACACACTTTACCAAACTCCGTCACCAGCTTCTGCAGTTTCTCACATGAATCCGCCACCAGCGCTGTATCATCAGCGAACAACAACTGACTCACTTCCCAAGCTCTCTCATCCCCAACAGACTTCATACTTGCCCCTCTTTCCAAGACTCTTGCATTTACCTCCCTAACAACCCCATCCATAAACAAATTAAACAACCATGGAGACATCACACACCCCTGCCGCAAACCTACATTCACTGAGAACCAATCACTTTCCTCTCTTCCTACACGTACACATGCCTTACATCCTCGGTAAAAACTTTTCACTGCTTCTAACAACTTGCCTCCCACACCATATATTCTTAATACCTTCCACAGAGCATCTCTATCAACTCTATCATATGCCTTCTCCAGATCCATAAATGCTACATACAAATCCATTTGCTTTTCTAAGTATTTCTCACATACATTCTTCAAAGCAAACACCTGATCCACACATCCTCTACCACTTCTGAAACCACACTGCTCTTCCCCAATCTGATGCTCTGTACCTGCCTTCACCCTCTCAATCAATACCCTCCCATATAATTTACCAGGAATACTCAACAGACTTATACCTCTGTAATTTGAGCACTCACTCTTATCCCCTTTGCCTTTGTACAATGGCACTATGCACGCATTCCGCCAATCCTCAGGCACCTCACCATGAGTCATACATACATTAAATAACCTTACCAACCAGTCAACAATACAGTCACCCCCTTTTTTAATAAATTCCACTGCAATACCATCCAAACCTGCTGCCTTGCCGGCTTTCATCTTCCGCAAAGCTTTTACTACCTCTTCTCTGTTAACCAAATCATTATTATTTTTTTTCTTGTCAGGTGATACATGTTTTATCCCTTCCTCTTGCTTTCATTTTGTGGATGTTGTTACAACTGCCTGGTCCTTATATTCTCCTTTATCTAAATCCAGTTTTGGCTAATATGAAATTGAAAAGAAAAGAAAAAATATTACAACTTTAATGTGTTGTCTAGAATACATTAGACCAATCACCCTGCTTTCTTTTGTCATCCTTTTATAGGTTCATGCATTGTTAAAGGTCTTAAACTATATTCCTATGGTATTAAGAGTAGCAGTAATATAATCATTTGGCACACACAGGATTTATCGGAGAAATATTCTGAATAAATTGTTGTCATTGCCTTCTGGTTTAAGTTGAATACTCAGTCATATAGATTTTTGCTCACAGTAACACTTCTGTATGTCAATTTTTACATATTTGTTCACTTACCCATGTAATTACCCATTTTTACTGTAATGAGAGGGAGCTTCATATTCTCTACTGTCATATAACTTCTTAAACTTAGGTATGGTGTCTGCATTAACCTAATCCTCTATCATTTAATTCTATTTATCCACCACTCTTGTACTATAAAAGTACTGTTTTACATTTTTTTATCAAGTTTCTTTCTAATTTCATGTTATGTTCTCTGGTTGCTCTATCCCTACATTTTGCAAAGAACTGCTCACTGTCTGCATCATTCATCAACTTAAAGGTTGTTTTCTATGAACAATTGCTATTAGCTCTTTGTACTTTTTGTGATTTGTGAAGAATATTCTTGATTTTGCCTTATGTAGGATATGAGCAGCATGCCAAATATTTTTCTATCTATATACATGAAAGCAATTGTAATATCTGCCAGCAGACAGTTTGTCTTGTTTATAGAATTCTGGCAACAGTTTTGGGATGATATCTCCCAATCTTACTGTGAATCTCACTGATTAAGTAACTCCATTTATGATCTCAATGCACTGCAAACCTTTGAAACTTTAACTTGTTTGTTACATGGGTTTCTCAATTAATGCTGTAGATGCTTTCCGAGACACTGCCATTTTAAGTGAAATATTTTTTGAATTGAAGAATTTATAGGTGGTCAAGCAGAGAGGTATTTGTATATATTTTTGTGGCCAGGCAGCCATCTACTTTATAAACACACTCAAACACCCATCTGTATCCTATAGGAAATTCTTTATGCCATATTTATATCATATAATGAATACAAGAAGTGATTTAGTTTATTAAAGGGAAAAGTAAGTGGATTTCCGCTGCTTATGGTAGGTAAAATCCAGATGTATGCTGAAATATACCAGAAGAGCATCAAAATTGTTAAATCTATGTTGAAATGAGCTGGGACAACATTGTTTGATATAAAATATGAAAAGATTTATATCCAGTTTAAAAAAGATGATTAATTTCATCCTTCTGCTCTCATCACATTGGTATTCCTAACACCAAACTGTGTCTTAAACACTGAAATAGTGAAGTATATTGAAAAAACTATTTCTGTCTGTCCTGTGAAATGAAAGAAATTTATATGATATTGATTGATAAAACATTGAAGAAATAGATGATCTAGATCTAGTCCTCAACCCACTTACCTATGCTGTAATGTTGGTTCACTTTCCCTCTTCTATAGGTATTACTTTGGTTTTTGCTCCCAAAACCTGGCTGCTTGTGTGCCTTAACCACTAGCTTGACCACAAAATACTCAGTAAGCTGTTGTGTCACATGATTATTTTGTGGCCATTGGCAACACGAGGGTGGGGTGTTTTTAGAATTGTTTCTTTTCCTACTCTTCGGAGCTTTGGACCTCTGTGCCCTGTCGTATCTTCCCCAATAACTGTGACCTGGTGCATTTTGAAAGACAGTTTTTCACTTCCTACAAAATTCATAATACTTTCACTTGCCTCATCTTTTTTTTTCCTTTCATCGACCTCTCTGTATTTCAGTTTAGAACCAGCGTTCATGTGGACTGTTGTCTGTGACTGGAGCCTTTAGAAACAAAGGGAGGGGGATTAAAGACTTGGGGTTATGAGTAAGATGAAAGGTTTGAACATTGCCACTTAAAAGTTAGCCAAAATATACCAAAATAGCTTACTGTGTACCATCCAACTCGCCTATGTTCAAATGAGCTGGTAGAACAGTGATTGATATGAAATTTTTCTTTAGAAAAATTCATAGCCAGTCAAAGAAGATTATTAATTTGCTGTAAAGCTCTTCCCAAGTCATTCTCTTAAACTGAAGTATGTTTTAGATACTGAACTAGTATAATGAAAAATATTTTCTGAAGAAACAAAAGAGATTTAGATAAAACAACCAGGAAACCAGTTTGCCTTGCAATATATATAAAAAGAAATTGTAATGGATGCAGATTATGTTGAAAGAAGATTGGTCATCAACATTTAGAATTAGCTGAAATATATCAAAATAACTTTTATGCCATTCAGATTGCATAAAATGTGTTCAAATGAGTGGATAGAACAGTTTTCGATTTAAGATAAGAAAAGATTCATAGCCAGTCAAAGAATAAATTAGATTATATCACGTTAGTGGTTCCGCCTGGTCGGTTTCACAAACATTGAAATATGCCGCAGATACTGAAGTAGTAAAATAAACTTAAGAAAACTGTGTCTGCTGAAGAAATGAAACATTATACAAACAGCCAAGAAACAAGTGATATATTTTTCAATGTACGTAGGATGAAACCAGACTTATGATGGAAGTAAATGGTAAGATCATGATGTTACAATTCACTCACTTCGCAAGTCCTTAATTTCTCCCTTGAGAGATTTAAGACTATGTCACGTTTCATGGTTGCTCTATTATTCTCATGAGATTTTTCATTTTTTAAGAGAAACATACAGATGTGGTCTTTCTTTGTCTGTTCCTGGCACTACCTACCTTGCTAATGCAGGAAACAGCGATCAAGTATGAGAAAAAAGAGATGATTTATTATTATTTTATTATTTAAGAAATATTTTGGTGTTGGTGAGACCAATTTGGTGAGAGCATTGGAGAAATATAATTGAGTTTTTCTTTTGACTGGCTATGAATCTTTTCTAAATTTGTGCCCCAGCATTATTCTACCACCTTTCATTAGGACACCTGTATTGCTCTGGTATTTTTCATCTAATTTCAAGAGCTGACATTCACCCTTCTTTAACCACATGCTTTTATTCTTGTGTTCATAAAAGGATGAGGTTTACTGAACAAGTGAGCCACAGAGAGAATTTGGTTATGAATATATTGGTGACTGAACTCATCAGAAATTGGAAAAGCGCCATGCATCCAAAGTATTCAGTAATGGATAGATGGTTTGTTTTTCAAAAGTTGACCTAATTATATGTATTGTTCAATAACAAAAGCATGTTAACTGACTTCTTTTATTTGAGGATTTTTTTTTTTACTTTCTGTCCCTCAGTTCATAAAACTAGTAATGCTAATTGGTTACCCCAAGAAGGGCAAAGAAAATGATGTCTTTAGAGCAAAAATTAATCTTATGTGATCACCTTGCACGTGGTGTTAGTGCAGAATCTGTTATGGAGCACCTCAAGGCTACTTCTAGCCAAGCCTGGCAGGATCCAGCACACTATTGGTGTGAAGATGTGGTCTGTGTTGTGTGAATTACATAATCATTTTACTCGAGCACTGGCACCTACACTATGGCTGTGTTGTTCTATCTTGCTGTGACTTTCACTGATTAAGGAGCTCCATAATTGATCTTAATGCATCACAGTCTTTTGAAACTAACTTTGAGCCTTTACTTTGAGTCTTTAGATATGGCTTCTAAGCATAAAGCTAGTGATATGAATTGTGTTATCCCAAAGAGAGCAGGACTGTCTTTAGAGCAAAATGTTAACATATTTGATCACCTTGCACATGATGATAGTGCAGCATTTGTTAGGAGGCATAACAGTGTTAGTGAGTTAAAAGCATGAACCATAAAGAAAAAAGAGGCAGCCTTTTATGTGGCATAGCTGGCTGGCTGCTTTGTTGGAGTACAGATGCTAAGCATAGAGCATCATGGCTGATGTACTACCATCATTCTGTACAGTATTATATCTTTATTACTTTTCTATTCAATTTTGAACATCATATCCTTATACTTTTGTAGAATACACATGTTCTTGAGGTACAAAATGCTGTTTTTTTTTCTTTCTTTTCAAGTGCTTATAGTAGGACCTCGGGCATGTCTTATAAGGCTAATGCCTTACCAACTGCAGTTTTCCACTTGTGTTTTCCAGGAACATAACTTCCACAGTTGGCAGGGACCTCTGTAACATCCTGTAGCACATCACCTTAGTGTACATTATCTTATTTCACTCATAGAGTTTTTAGTTCTATATAAGCTTTCAATATTTTGGTGGTGCAGTACTAATTTTTGTATAATTATATCTACAAAGATGATTTAAGTAGAAATTTCTCCATGCAACAAGTCCTAATTTGGTTGCTTCCTGCCAGTCTATGAATTTGACTAGAAATTTCAAAATGAAACAAGACCTAATTCAGTTGCTGCCTGCCATTTTAAGTGTACACCTAGTCAAGACACAAACAAACAAACAAAAAATGGATGCCTATTGTCTCATGCAATTGCACTGTTTTTGTGGTACAGAGTCTGTGGTACAAAGCATATAAGAGTGGTAGCAATGGTGCATGTGCCAAGAAGTACAGGAAACACCTTAGTATTTCTGAACAGCTGAAAAGATTGAACATCATGAGCATGGAGAGAGTAGCTTCCAACTCACTCAGTGATGTGGACTCTGTAAGAGCACATGTTATGAATATATTTAGTCCAATGACAAAACAGAATTTTGCTAATGCTTAAGACAGTGGCCCTTCCAGTTTTAGAAAAATTATGAGGAAGGGCAAGCATGAACATCTTGAGGGTGCTGTGCATGAAGAGTACCAACAGCACTGAGCTTGGTGAATCCCCATGTATGATGTGAATCTAAAGAATGGAACCAGTGAAACATACTACCCAGATGACCTTGGCTGAGCAGTCACTCATAACCAGCCTAGGATGGCTTTACCATTTCCTTAAATAGCAAGACCTGGGGAATAAAAGAAATTGAAGACTGCAGTTGAACCATTCTGCAAAAAGCTCAGAGAACTCTGACTTCAATATTTAGAATTGTTCATGCTGTACAGTGGGAATGAGACAGGGCTTTATTAGTGAGCTTTGCCTGAGGACAGCCAAGCAAACAAGGGCAAGCTAAGGACTCCAGGCCACAGTAAAATTAAGGATCATATTTATGTGTTAGTCTGTGCCAGCGTAGATGGCCACTATCACCTAGAAGCAAGAAACTTCATGTTGTCAGGGTTCATCTTGGGCCTCTATTCATTTTATATTATGGCAACAAGAGTGCATTTTTTCAAACAGTATTTTCACTGAATGGTTCCATAGGAACTTGTTTCTGCTGTAAGAAGCCATCATGAGTTTCTTATGAAGATGGACCCATAGAAAATGAGGACCCTGCTCTTCCTCACTGTTGCTCCAGCCTAACCGGGCTTTCCAGTAGGGATGGACAGATAAGACACTCTTCCTGCCTGCCAACACCATCTCCATAATCCAACATATGGATCTAGAAATTACTATGTCTGCAAAAAATTTTAATGGGAGGAAGTACTTGGACCATTGTTATGTGGTTACTGTCAACCCTAAGGAAGAGGAAGACAGACCCTGCAGAGCTTGAAGAACTATAACATTAAGGATGCAGTTGTTTTAATGGGCCTATGATTCTGTTTCTGTGGCCACCTTTTTAATTTGCTGGAACAAGGTGCTGCAAAAACCTGAAGAGGACAGTGCTAACCGGCCTGGATACCACCACCTTACCAGTAAGAGGACTGCTGAGGAAGTGTCCTGGTTGTCTGATCAGTTGGAGGAAGAGTTGGAAGAGGAGTAGGATGATAATGTTGACCCCCTGGGAGTGTGCTTCAGTGATGCTTCAGCTGCCACTAACACCCCCTTATATTCATTGATCATGAAGACAACAGGGAGGTTAATAACTTGTATGAACATGTGAGGAGGATGAGGTTTTAATTCAGAATGCTGCAAGACTTCAAAGATTGACACCTTCAAGCCTCGGCAGACTGCTAAGAGGCCTAGGACTATGAGAGAAATGTTACCAAGTGCAGCTTCAACACCCCCCCCCCCCCCCAAAAAAAAAAAAAAAAATATATATGAAACCTTCCTACCCATCTATATTACTTTTACCACAATTTCTGATCAGGAGGCAATTCAGGTCACTTGAAATGGACTCTTCATAGTCAGAGTGGTCTTTGCTCCCCCTAGAACACTTCAAGTCTCAGGGGTTAACCTGCAGGAACACCCATCATTCTAGAAATAAAGTAAGTTTTTAGTACACTTAACAGTAGTTCATTTATTAATGTTCCTTGGAAAAATATGGGATATAATGGAATTTGGCTTCTAATGGACCACCTTTCTCCCAGTTAGACCATTAACCTTGTGTGAGTTATGGAAAGCCCAAACCTCTACATTCCTTGTTAAGGATGAGACTGTTGGATTTAGAACTAGTCCTTTTGTCATATACTCTTGGACAGTATCGCCATGGGAGCTTCATGCATGAAGGCTAGTAAAATCACAGAGACTTTTTGGACTTCACGAGAGACTTTCATATGGAACATTTACATTTGCATCCTAGAATCCTGAAATCCCTTACGTCAAGGAATATTTCTAGATGGTGTGAGGATTTTTGCAAGAAAACATGATGTAAAAAAGTTGACCACTACGATAGCCTCCCTCAGAATTCTTTCATGAAGTAAATCAACAAAAGGTAACTTTGGTGCTCGTTTACCTCCTTTGTCAGACTTTACCTTAACCTACATATTGTGGATTTACCTTGTGCAGCTCTAGGAATTCCTCCATCAGGAGAGACTAATTCTAATGTCGAATTTATGTGTACTTTTGAGTTGAGTCTCCATATCTGAAAGTTTTTCTTTAACCCATCTGAATTTATGAAAATATATTTTTTTGATTACCTATTTGAACTGTATGGGGAAGGAGTTAAGTCTCTTAGGCCCCCATCTCTTAAACATTCTCTACTGTCATACAACCTCTTAAACCTGTGTATGCTTTCAGCATTAACCATATCCTCAGTCATTGTCCCATTCATCCACCACTCTTAAGATATAAAGGTATTTTTTACATTCCTTTTAAGAGGTTAATTACAGTGTCATGTTATATCCTGTGTTTTCTGTATTCATACTTCTCTCAAAGAACTGTTTAACTGTTCACATCATTGATTTCTTTGAAAACTTAAATGTTTTGATTAACTGAACTCTTACAATTTCTCTTCTAAGGTGGGTAAATTTAAGCTTTCAACCCCTCCTTGCAAGTTATCTGTCTTAATTTTGGTACCACTCTTTGCCCTCTGGAGCTTTTCTGTGACCTCTTTGTGCTTCTTTACTTGCAGTGACCATACCTAAGAAGCATATTCTAGTTTTGGCCTTAGATATGAATAGTTTTGCTCAGTCCCTACATCTCTCAAAGAGTTGGTCATTGGCCACACCACTGATTTCTTTTAAAGACTTAAAGATTTTGATCAAGTGACCCTAAGAAGCATATTCTAGTTTTGGCCTGAACTATGACATGATTAACATGTTAGATATTTCTATTCTGATATTGCCACAAGACAGTTCGTCTCCCTAATTCTTCTGTAAATATGGAACTCTGGCAACAGGTAGGTGCAATGTTGACTCTCAAGTCCTTCTCACACAAAGTTCAGGTCATACCTCTCTAATGTGGCGTGCTGTCGTCTGACAACTTCCATGGTCTGGTACATTTTGAATCAGCTGCCATTAGTTATTAGTTTGTGGATCTGCCACAAGCACTAAGGCTCCAAAATCTGTTTACAATGCAGTCAACCTAATTAAAAGTTCTTTTAATTTCTTATATTCAGCTGTATTGTAGCCCTTAAGGATGTCACCCAAGAGACCAAGAGGTGCAGAAGATGGTGCTAGTGCTAATAAGTGTAAGCATAAATAATTAACCATGCCTGAAAGGTGGAGTTACAGAAATAATTAGATAAAGGAACTTTTGTGAAGGCTTTGTGTGAGTAACATGAGATCGGATCATCAACTCTGTATGACTTGGGGAGAGTGGGTCAATTTCTGTTTTCCTCCAGTGTTTTCTGTGATCTGGGGATGGCCAGGTCCCAATGTTTCTGGATTAAAGAGGTACAACCTGTATCTTGAAGCTTATTTCCTGCTAGTTGATAATCATATTGAGGCCATCTTTCACTTTGTCTCATCCTCATTACTTTACATAACTTGGGTTGAATTTCATCATCCATTTATTAGACAGACTTTGGATCTTGTTTATTTTTCCTGATTGGAAAAGGCTGCTCTAACATGTATGCTTTGATGCCTCCCACTAAGATAATCTGTCCATTACAGGAGTTTTCCCTCTATTCCTGTTTGGTGATTCTGCTTCTTAATCAACCTCCCATGTTGTATAATGTCAGATGCTTCTGGCTGTCCAGATACAAACGGTCCACCCAGCCTTCCCCTTTGTCTAGGACTGGTCTCACTCTCTCTTAGAACTCTAAAATGTTAAGTACAAACAACATTTCTTTACTAAAACTATGCTGTCTCTCAAGAAATTTCTTCCATAGTCATTCACTTTCTAATAATCTTTTCCAGACCCTTACACATGACACTCGTTAGTGAGACCAGTCAGTAGTTCAACACCTGTTCTCAGGCCCCTTTCTTATATGTAGGTATGATGTTTGCCTTTTCCATTCCCATCTTGATCAGTAATTCATGTGGTTTATCTAGCATATCTTCAAACATCATCAGCATATATGTTAAAATTTCATCAGGACCATGAGTGTTGGTCAAGTTCTTTTAGTAATCTGCTAATATCTTTTCTAGATATCTCTATGATTTTCAAAACCTCCTACCCATTCCATCTCTGATGTTGGGGCTATAGTGTCTTCCACTATGAAAACATTTTTAACTTGATATTCTGTACCTCACATATCCCTCTATCTTCCAATACAGTTTTTACCTCTGAATCCCTTAGTCTCATAAGCTGCTCCTTAATTGACAATTGACTCCTGATGTATTTATGGAAAAGTTTTGGATTTTCACCTCCCTTATCCTCAGTATAATTTTCAGTCTTTGTTTCTCCTATCTTTTCCTACTATACTTTTTCCATGCTTTTTCATAATAAAGTATGATAAATAAAAATGTAACATTCAGTCAGAATTGGTTTTAGCAGAGGCTTTCAGAAATCAAGAAGCTGAACTTATTTGACCAGTCCAATCATCATTTACCCATTCAACCAAGACAGCTTTTACTTTAAAGTGGTAACATAGATGTTTTCCATATTTGGCACAAGTATTAGGCAGCATAAATTCATAATGCCTGTCACATTCTCTTCTACAGAATTCATAATGCTGACTAGTGGTTATTTGATGTTTGACTTTGTTTCATGTATAAAGAGCTTGGGCCTTAACTGTAGTGGTTATTTCAAAATTTTTAATCAGTCAGAGTGTGTATTAGGTGGGAAAAGAAAGGGCTTGGTTTTGTAATTACTTTGAAAACCTACTGTGTCTGTCATGGGATTTGTAGTATTGATAAGTCTTTGATTAGGTACGTACAGTATCATATAATTAATTATACAACCCAAGCTTCAAGGCTATGCTCCAATCAGAAACAGGGACTCCTTTGGAGTGAGAAGTTTTTCATTAAGATTTTACTCATTTTGATCAATTGATGATGATATATGAAATTTTTATCAATTGATAATGATATATCATGAAGATGACTATTCACTTTCCACAAAACATCCTGATAATGCTCAGTATTACACATATGCATGTTTAGATAGGAAAATAAGCATAACACTTTTTGTCTGGTAAGTAAATATATGACAATTCTATTGGAGTTTTTGAGAAGCAAGATGCAAAGGTTTGTTTCCATTTGGAGGATTTAGGTCTTAATGAAAATTAGTATATATTCTTATATATATTTAGAAAACTGAAAAAGCAGTTCCATGGTCCCATATTCACGCAAGATGCTGCTTATAAAATCTTCTCTCTGATTTTTTTTTTATATTGATCACCTGCACACCCCTAAATGTCAGACATTCAGTAACAATACTTGAAAGTTTCTTAGAATTCTACATTTCAGTTTACTTGTAAAATAAAAGTAGCTAGTTTTGATATTTTGATCCATATTTAAAAGCAAGGGACTGTCAGAAGACTAGAGGATACCTAAATGAATATAGAAAAAATTGTGGGGATGAAGGAAAACCTAGGAAGAGAGAGTGAAGTAAAGTAGCAACCCAAAACACAGTTCAGTATTCTTTTAAGACTATTGCGGTTATATGTCATAGAACACTACGTAAGCTGCTTTGTGAGTGTGGCTTAGCATATAAACCATTCATCCCTATGAGCCCCAGGTTTTGAACCTAGGTAAAATACTTAACAATTGATTTCATGTGATATATCACTGTAGTGCCCAGGGAATTGATTTACAACACTACTGAGCTCTGGAGAGCAGCTGGGTCTTTCTTAACCTATTAGGTCTTGAGATGTGGTGAGGGATCTCATAGACCATGGAAGATGGTCTGAGATGAGAGAATTTTGTACCATGACAGCCAAGTGGTTACAATCTTAGATTGTCAAGTCTTTGACCGGGGTTCAAATCCTGGGGCACATATGGGTGAATAGTTTACAGCAATATTATGCAATAGTACATGGTAAAGGTTTCAGTACATCACCAGAGTGCCCACTGAATTGATTTAGAGTGTTTTTAAGGTCTTAACATTGGTCAGTTCTCTCTTTACCCATTAGACCATGAGAGGTGGCAAGGGATTTCATGGACAATAGAAAGTGGTCTGAGATGGGAGACTTTTGTACCATTACAACTGAGTGGTTACATTTCCCAATTTTTAAGTATTTGACCTGGATTCAAATTCTGGGGTGTTAGGAATACAAGCTTTACATCAGTTTCATTTAATAGTGTATGGTAGAGGTTTATGTACACTGATGTTTCTGAAGATAAATGAAATAGAACAGTCTGCTGCTAGTGACCATTTTAATTCTTTGCAGAAACTGCATAGCTAATATAGACAAATAAATTGAGATGATACGGTAGAAAGTGACACATTTAGGACTTCTCGTAAATCTGTGTTCTCTTTCCAGTAGACAACGAGTATCCATGATAGAAGCAGGAACAGGTGGTCGTTACTATGACAGTGGACGAGGTGTGCCTTCCTACCTCCTCAAGCCTCAGCATGAGGATTCTAGTGAGTCAGAGAGCTCACATCCACGTAAGCCACGTCCTCCCTCCTCAGAGCCTCCATCTGCTGCTAGAGATGTTGCTGCCAGGTTTGTTTGCTGTTTTTGTTAGTACAATATTGAAATATCTGGCACTTTCTTTCTGTTTGCATTTCAAATTCACAGGTGAATGGTCTGTAGAATCTCTTCAGTTATTACCATTTCCATTTTCCCCACACACATACCCACTGCAGTATATCATCATTGCCTGTCTTGATCTTTCTTTAAGATAAGTTATATTTGTAATTTCATCGCTTTCTTCATTCTCTCAACACTTCATCCTGCCTATCTTCCCAAATCAGTTACTTGCAGTTCCTGGGTAAATCCCCTTATCATTGTCTAAATTACTAGGCCGTATTATAAATAGCTGCACATTTTTTCTCTAATTTACCTTACCTTACTTACATTCTCCCTCATTGTGTCTCATATCATGGACTAGATGCAGAATTTCAGTAGTAATAGTCACTTTCATAACTCTATCCTTGATTCCATCTTGTGAATCTACTGTCTGTCAGTCTGCTGTTCTCATAATTGGGTAAGCTTTGCAACATCATTTTTAGTAAGTGCTACACATATCAGTTGCAGTCTCATCCTGCAATTTATATATGTTGTTTTATGCTTCTCTTTAGATCTGTGTATCTGCATGTGTTTGTGATTATGTATTTAGACTGTACAAGGAGGTAGTTTTACACTTTTAGGTCCCCATCTCATAAGCATCATTTCCTATTATACAACTTAAATTTCTGTATGCTGTCTGCATTAACCATGCCTTCAGTCATTTTATTCTAGTCATCCACCACTCAACCATAAAAGTACTTTTTCACATGATTTTTAATGTTTTGTGCTTAATTTTGTGTTGCTTTGTCCCCACATCTCTTGAAGGTCTTTTCATTGCCTATGTCATTCCTAAGGTGGGGGAAAAGAATTCTACCTCCATATTCCCTGCACGTCATAGAAGGCACTTAAAAAGGAAGGGAATGGGGGATGGAAATCATCCCCTCTAGTTTTTACTTAACCAAAAGAAGGACCAGAGAGAGGGGTGTCGTAGAAGGCGACTAAAAGGGGAGGGAGCGGGGGGCTTGAAATCCTCCCCTCATATTTTTTTTTTTTTAATTTTCCAAAAGAAGGAACAGAGAAGGGGGCCAGGTGAGGATATTCCCTCAAAGGCCCAGTCCTCTGTTCTTAACGCTACCTTGCTAACGTAGGAAATGGTTAATGGTATGAAAGAAAAAAGAAAGAATATATATATTATCTTATTTCATTAATTGTACTTTGTTGCTGTCTCCCGTGTTAGCGAGGTAGTGCAAGGAAACAGATGAAAGAATGGCCCAACCCACCTACATGCACATGTATATACAAACACGCCCACACACGCACATATACATACACAGACATATACATATATACACATGTACATATTCATACTTGCTGCCTTCATTCATTCCTGTCGCCACCCCACCACACATGAGTTAGCGCCAGGAAAGAGAACAAAGGCAACATTCATTCACACTCAATCTCTAGCTGTCATGTACAATGCACTGAAACCAGAGCTCTTTTTCCACATGCCGGCCCCACAAAACTTTCCATAGTTTACCCCAGACACTTCACATACCCTGGTCAATCCATTGACAGCACGGCAACCCCGGTATACCACAATTCACTTTATTCCTTGCATACCTTTCACCCTCCTGTATGCTGAGGCCCTGATTACTCAAAATCTTTTTGACTCCATCCTTCCACCTCCAATATGGTCTCCCACTTCTCGTTCCCTCCACCTATGACACATGTATCTTCTTTGTCAATCTTTCCTCACTCATTCTCTCCATGTGACCAAACCATTTCAACACACCCTCTTCTGCTCTCTCAACCACACTCTTTTTATTACCACACATCTCTCTTACCCTTTCATTACTTACTCCATCATACCATGTCACACCACATGTTGTCCTCAAACTTTCATCTCCAACACATCCACCCTCCTCCGAACAACCTTGCCCATGCCTCGCAACCATATAATTATTAGAACCACTGTTCCTATAAACATACCCATTTTTGCTCTATGAGACAGTGTTCATGCCTTCCACACATTCTTCAACGCTCCCAGAACCTTTGCACCCTCCCCCACCCTCTGAGTCACTTCCGCTTCCATAGTTCCATCCGCTGCTAAGGCTACTCCAAGATATCTAGAACACTTCACTTCCTCTAGTTTTTCTCCATTCAAACTTAGTTCCCAATTAACTTGTCCCTCAACCTTACTGAAGCTAACAGCCTTGCTCTTATTCACATTTACTCTCAGCTTCCTTCTTTCACACACTACCAAACTCAGTCACCAACTTCTGCAGTTTCTCACCTGAACCAGCCACCAGCGTTGTATCATCAGCAAACAACTGACTCACTTCCCATGCCCTCTCTTTCAGAACAGACTGCATACGTACCCCTCTCGCTAAAACTCTTGCATTCACCTCCATAACCATACCATCTATAAACAAATCAAACAACCATGCCGCAAACCAACATTCACTGACAATCAATCACTTTCCTCTCTTCCTACATGCACACGTCTTACATCCATGGTGTAAACTTTTCACTGCTTCTAGCAACATACCTCCCACATCATATACTCCTAAAACCCTCCACAAAGCACACCTGCTGCAAACCAACATTCACTGAGAACCAGTCACTTTCCTCTCTTCCTACTTGCTCACATGTCTTACATCCATGGTAAAAACTTTTCACTGCTTCTAGCAACATACCTCCCACATCAAATACTCTTAAAACCCTCCACAAACCATCTTTCCAGATCCATAAATGCTATGTACAAATCCATCTGTTTTTCAAAGTATTTCTCACATACATTCTTCAAAACAAACACCTGATCCACACATCCTCTACCACCTCTGAAACCATACTGCTCTTCCCCAATCTGATGCTCTGTACGTGCCTTTACCCTCTCAATCAATACCCTCCATATAATTGATTTCCCAGAAATACTGAACAGATTAATGCCTCTGTAATCTGAACTCTCAACATTATCCCCTTTGACTTTGTACAATGGCACTTTGCATGCATTCTGCCATTCCTCAGGCACTTTACCATAATCCTTACATACATTGAATATCCTTACCACCCAATCAACAACACAGTCACCCCCTTTTTTAATAAATTCCACTGCAATACCATCCAAACCTGCTGCCTTGCCTGCTTTCATCTTCTGCAAAGCTTTCACTACCTCTTCTCTGTTCACAAAATAATTCTCCCTGACCCACCCACTTTGCACTCCACCCCAATCAAAACACCCTATATCAAACACATTCAACAAACCTTCAAAATACTCACTTCATCTTCTCACTTCACCGCTACTTGTTATTACCTCCCCATTTGCCCCTTCACCGATGTTCTCATTTGTTCTCTTGTCTTATGCACTATATTTACCTCCTTCCAAAACATCTTTTTATTCTCCCTAAAATTTAATGTTACTCTCTCACCTCAACTCTCTTTTGTCCTCTTTTTCACCTCTTGCACCTTTCTCTTGACCTCCTGCCACTTTCTTTTATACCTTTCTGGTCATTTGCATTTCTTCCCTGCAAACATCGTCCAAATGCCTCTCTTTTCTTTAACTAACAATCTTACTTCTTCATCCCACCATTCACTACCCTTTCTAATCTGCCCACCTCCCACGTTTCTCATGCCGCATGCATCTTTTGCACAAGCTATCACTGCTTCCCTAAATACATCCCATTCCTCCCCCACTCCCCTTATGTCATTTGCTGAAATGAGCAGCTTATGGGATGTTTGATCATTTCCTGATGGAGTTTAGGGTGAAGGTTTGTAGAGGCTTTAAGGGAAGAGGAAATTATACTGGAGGGAAAGGATGATGAAAGTAAATGAGTTTGTAAAAGATACTTGTGTGAAAAGGTTATCTATAGTGGATGGGTGAAGAATGGCAAAAGGAGAAAGTAAATGTGAGTAGGAGAGTAGGCAAGGAATTGGAGTAATTTAAGGAAATGGTGCTTAGATGTGCAAGAGAGGTGTTTGGCATGTGGAAGTTGGGATTTGGGTGTGTGAGAGAGGGTTAATGAGTGATAGGATGAAGAAGTTAAGGAGTATGGTTGACTTGGAGATGTACAAGAGTAAGTGGCTGGAAGTCAAGGGGAAGGTGCAGGGATGAAAAATAGGGCAAATGAGAGTTTGGTTGAAAATGTATTGACAGACTTCAGGGTAAGAAAATGTTTTGGCAGGAGATGAATAGTGTGAGGAAAACAAGAGAGCAAATGGAAGCATCAATGGAGAAGTAGTAACAAATAAGGAAGAAGTGTAGAATAGATGGGGCGAGTATCTTGAACAGCTGTCGAATGTGTCAGTTGATAGGGTGGCTAATGTAAGGTGTTTGGGAGATGGAGGTATGTGAAGCAAGAGTCATGGAAAGTGTCATGAAAAGGGTGAAGGTGGTGAAAGCCTTGCATAAGATGAAGTGTGTCAAAATGCCTGGAATGGATAGTATTTCAGTCGAATTATCAAGAAAAGGGATGATAGTGTTAATATTGTTTAGTTAGAATTTTTACTGTAAACATTGTTCAAGATGAATGCCTGATGATTGGAGGAATACCTGTATGGTGCCATAGTATAAAGGCAAGGGGAACAGAAGTGAATATTCAGATTACAGTGGTATAACTTTGTTGATTATACCTAGTAAGTTGCATGGGAGAGTGGTGATTGAGAGGGGTGGTGGCATGCTCAGAATATCAGACTGGGGAGGAACAGTGTAGTTTTAGGAGTGATGGAGGATGTGTGATCAGGTATTTGCTATGAAGAATGAGTGTGAGAAATACTTAGTGAAATAGATGGATTTGTTTGTACCAGCTACAGAACTGGAGAAAGCATGATAAGGTTGATCGAGATGATTTGTGGAAGTTGTGGACAAGGAGAATGGGGAGACTAAACTGGAAGTGGAAGAATGAAATGAGAAATGCTTTTGAGGGGTTTTGGCATGAACATGCAGGAGGGTTGAGGTGTGCACAGTATCTATAGAGTGAATTGAAGCATGTTCTATGCACTGGGCTACATGATATCATTGCACTGAACCATAGTATATGAATCAGTCAAGGGAAACCACAGAAAGGTTTGTGAGGCTTGGCTGTGAAAAGAGCCTCTGGATTTGGTATATTATACATTTCATTTATATTTATTATACTTTGTTGCTGTCTCCAGTGTTAGCGAGGTAGCACAAGGAAACAGACGAAAGAATGGCCCAACCCACCCACATACACATGTATATACATACACGTTCACACACGCACATGTACATACCTATACATTTCAACGTATACATATACATTCATAGACATATACATATATACACATGTACGTAATTCATACTTGCTGCATTTATTCATTCCTGTCGCCACCCCGCCACACATGAAATGACAACCCCCTCCCTTCACATGCACATGAGGTGGCGCTAGGAAAAGACAGCAAAGGCCACATTCGTTCACATTCAGTCTCTCGCTGTCATGTATAATGCACCGAAACTATAACTCCCTTTCCACGTCCAGGCCCCACAAAACTTTCCATGGTTTACCCCAGACGCTTCACTTGCCCTGGTTCAATCCATTGACAGCACGTTGACCCCAGTATACCACATCGTTCCAATTCACTCTATTCCTTGCACGCCTTTCACTCTCCTGCATGTTCAGGCCCTGATTGCTCAAAATCTTTTTCACTCCATCCTTCCACCTCTAATTTGGTCTCCCACTTCTCCTCGTTCCCTCCACCTCTGACGCCTATATCCTCTCTGTCAATCTTTCCTCACTCATTCTCTCCATGTGACCAAACCATTTCAATGCACCCTCTTCTGCTTTCTCAACCACACTCTTTTTATTACCACACATCTCTCCTACCCTTTCATTACTTAATCAAACCAACCTCACACCACATATTGTCCTCAAACATCTCATTTCCAACACATCCACCCTCCTCCGCACAACCCTATCTATAGCCCACGCCTCGCAACCATATAACATTGTTGGAACCACTATTCCTTCAAACATACCCATTTTTGCTTTCTGAGATAATGTTCTTGCCTTCCACACATTTTTCAACGCTCTCAGAACTTCAGCCCCCTCCCCACCCTGTGACTCACTTGACAGAGGATATATATGTCAGATGTGAAGGGAACGAGGAGAAGTGGGAGACCAAACTGGAGGTGGAAGGATGGAGTGAGAAAGAATTTGAGCGATTGGGGTATATATATATATATATATATATATATATATATATATCCCTGGGGATAGGGGAGCAAGAATACTTCCCACGTATTCCCTGCGTGTCGTAGAAGGCGACTAAAAGGGGAGGGAGCGGGGGGCTGGAAATCCTCCCCTCTCGTTTTTTTTTTAATTTTCCAAAAGAAGGAACAGAGAATTGGGCCAGGTGAGGGTAGTCCCTCAAAGGCTCAGTCCTCTGTTCTTAACGCTACCTCGCTAATGCGGGAAATGGCGAATAGTTTGAAAGAAAGAAAAAGATATATATATATATATATATATATATATATATATATATATATATATATATATATATATATATATATATATATATATACCTGTCTTTTTAAATCAGGTGTTCCCACTATAGATGGATATATAGATATATATTGATGTTATCCCTGATGATAGGAGAGAATGAATGCTTCCCACATATTCCCTGCATGTTGTAGAGAGCGACTAAAAGGTGTCAGAGTGAGAGGCTGGGAATCCCCCCCGTTTTACTTTTCCAAAAGAAGGAACAGAGATGGGGGCCAAGTTAGGAGTTTTCCCTGTAAGGCTCAATCTTCTGTTCTTGAATGCTACATTTCTAACATAGGAAATAGTGAGTACATATGAATAAAAAAAAAAATATATTGATGTATGTAAAAAAATAACTGGATTATGAGAGCTGGGTAATTATTAGTGCTTATGCACTGGACCATGAGAATGATGATGGTGAGAGGCAATTGTTTTTAAAGCAGCTGAATGACTGCATGACGAGTTTTGATGCAAGAGATTAGGTATTAGTGGTGGGTGTTTTAAAGGAGAGAGTGAGTAAAGTAAAAATTGAGGGTATAATTGAGTGACACGGGATATTCAGTGGGATGAACAGTGACAATGAACAGCTTGTGGAGTTATATACTGAAAAAGAATTTGCAATCAGGAATACCTGGTTTAAGAAGAGACACATAACAAATATATGTGTGACTGATTAGGAAAGATGATAAGAGGGAATTATAGGATCACATGCTAATTGACAGGATGTGAATGTGCTAGGATGGGTAGCGGGTAGGATGTGTGATCATTACATTGTGGAGACAAGGATGAAGGTTTGTAGAAGTTTTTTGAAAAGAGGAAATGATATGAGAGAAGAGCAAATGTATGAAGGAATACCAGGAGAGACTGAGTGTAGATTGGCAAAAGTTCTCTGCCTCAAAAGTTTCTTTATGTATCATAGATCCTTAAGACCTTCCTTCTACAAGGCATCTTGATACCCTTATCATATGGTTTCTCTGGATACATAAATGCCACATACAAATTCTCCTGTTTCTTTGATTATTTTTCTTACAAATTCTTTAAAGCAAACACCTGATCATCACATCCTCATTGTAATGAATTCAGTAAGAAACATACATATTCAGAAGGAAAGTCATATAAAAAACATTTTTCCTATGGTAAATGTTGATAAGGTAAAGTAGAAAAAAATATCAGAAAATTGAAACCTTATATTGGTCATCAAAGGCTTCAGAAGTCATAGTTGTTAGAAGGATAAAGTATATGCTGAGAGGGCAAGGTAATGAGGCTTATACCTGCTGAGGGTACATGTAAAGCACTTCTGAATACAGAAATTACTGTTAGTAACTGGCTTTGCATATGAGCTTATAAAATGATAAATTAAGATTTTGTATAAAAGTAAATTCAGTGGTGTAACTGGTTATGCAAATTCACTTTTTTTTTGTAGAAAGAGAATACAAAAATCACTTATAAAACTAAAAGAAATTCAGTAATTGGCTACATAAATCTACATTTTTTTTTTTTTTTTTTTTTTTATTTTCCCCCAAAAGGAGGAACAGAGAAGGGGGCCAGGTGAGGATATTCCCTCAAAGGCCCAGTCCTCTGTTCTTAACGCTACCTCGCTAATGCGGGAAATGGCGAATAGTATGAAAAAAAAAAATATATAAGAATGAAATAAAAATAAATTCTCATCACTAGAAAGGCATTACCACCATAAAGGAGATCACTGTGTCACACATAAATTCACATCACTCTACCAATATTTTCAACATAGTTGTGGTGGAGTTTGAAACAAACATCAAACTACCAGTAAGTGTCTTTCCTCCTTTTCTGTTCAAAGCACACACAACATTGCAAGCGTCTTCCTCTTTCCAACCTGGTGAGGCTGTGATGAAGGCTGGTGTTCAGCCTGCCAAGTGGGTTGATGAGGATGTAGGAGCATCCTCATCATAGGAGTTCTCCTCAAGGAGGATGTGCTGGAATGGATGTCCTGGGAGGCAGATGCAGGGGGTTAGATGGGGGGTTTCTCTTCTTTATACTACGTGGGAGCCTGACCTGTAGGGCACTGCATGACAAGAGTTGATGTGGATGTGTAAGTTTTTTATACAATAAATGGCAGTTGGACTTGCATGCATATATAAAGTCAAAAATAAAGAATGAAACCTGTTATGGGTATATACGTGACAGAACCGTTAAAGTGTTAAAGGCAAAGATGGGTATGTGATGGTTAAGTAGTACCATCTCTGCTGTATGGATTTGAGGAATAGGTCTTAGACAGAAACAAAAATGTAAAGAATAGGGTGAAGGTATTGGAAATGAAATGCTTGTGGGCAATATATGGTTTTAAGAGGGTTGCTCAAAAATGAAATGATAGAGTAAGAGTTAGGGGTGGTAGTAAGAAGAGTATGCATGAGAGAGCTGAAGAGAATGCATTCAAATGGTTTTGATATATAAAGAGAATAAGTGACTTAAGGATGACCAAGAGGGTATACATGTCAAAAGTGGAGGAAATAAGGAAAATGGGGAAACTGAGGACATTGTGGAAAGATGGAGTGAAAGATACTCTGAAGGAGGGTGTGAGGCATGCAAGGGATAAATTGAATGTAAGCATTGTGGTTTGAAGTGGGCAATGTATTGTTAGTGGGCTGAACCAGGGTGTATGAAGTGATCAGGGAACCCACAGAAAGGTCTCTTGGGCCGGGTTTTGGATATGGGGATCTGGTTTTGTTGCGTTACACATGACAGCTTTAAAATGAATGTGAGTGAATGAGGCCATTACTTTGTCCTTTCTTAGTTCTACCTCGCTGACACTGGAAATGGTGACAATAATTGAAAAAATGTATATGTATGTTTGTTATTATTATTATTATTATTATTATTATTATAGTAATTATGTAACCCCAGGACCCCTTCTTCAGGGGCTCCTTCAGCTTCAAGGCTCTACTACAATCAGTAGCAGGGAAAGGATGGACGCCTATGGAGTGAGAAGTTCTTCAACGAGATTTTACTCTGATGATGCAACCTCTCCAAAGGTGACTTTTCTCTTGCGATATAAGCACAGGCAGGCAGGGTCTAGTTTTGCCTGCATATATACTTACTTATATATATATATGTGTGGCTGTGTGTGTGTGTGTGTGTATGTATGTATCTATCTATCTATCTATCTATCTATCTATCTATCTATCTATCTATGTATCTACCTATCTATCTATATATATATATTTTTTCTACACATACTTGCCATTTCCTACATAAGCGAGGTAGCATAAAGAACAGACAACTGAGTCTTAGAGGGAAAACTCCTTGCTTGGCTCCTTGCTCTGCTCCTTCTTTTGGAAAATGATACAGGAAGGGAGGATTTCCAGCCACCCGCTCCTGCCCCTCATAGTTGCCTTCTGTGACATGGAGGGAGCACATGATCCCCAGGGATATATATATATATATATATATATATATATATATATATATATATAATATATATATATATATATATATATATATATATATATATATATATATATATATATATATATATATATATATTTTTTTTTTTTTTTTTTGCCGCTGTCTCCCGCGTTTGCGAGGTAGCCCAAGGAAACAGACGAAAGAAATGGCCTAACGCACCCCCATACACATGTATATACATACGTCCACACACGCAAATATACAAACCTACACAGCTTTCCATGGTTTACCCCAGACGCTTCACATGCCCTGTTTTAATCAACTGACAGCACGTCAACCCCGGTATACCACATCGATCCAATTCACTCTATTCCTTGCCCTCCTTACACCCTCCTGCATGTTCAGGCCCCGATCACACAAAATCTTTTTCACTCCATCTTTCCACCTCCAATTTGGTCTCCCACTTCTCCTCGTTCCCTCCACCTCCAACACATATATCCTCTCGGTCAATCTTTCCTCACTCATTCTCTCCATGTGCCCAAACCATTTCAAAACACCCTCTTCTGCTCTCTCAACCACGCTCTTTTTATTTCCACACATCTCTTACCCTTACGTTACTTACGCGATCAAACCACCTCACACCACACATTGTCCTCAAACATCTCATTTCCAGCACATCCATCCTCCTGCGCACAACTCTATCCATAGCCCACGCCTCGCAACCATACAACATTGTTGGAACCACTATTCCTTCAAACATACCCAATTTTGCTTTCCAAGATAATGTTCTCAACTTCCACACATTCTTCATGGCTCCCAGAATTTTCGCCCCCTCCCCCACCCTATGATCCACTTCCGCTTCCATGGTTCCATCCGCTGCCAGATCCACTCCCAGATATCTAAAACACTTTACTTCCTCCAGTTTTTCTCCATTCAAACTTACCTCCCAATTGACTTGATCCTCAACCCTACTGTGCCTAATAACCTTGCTCTTATTCACATTTACTCTTAACTTTCTTCTTTCACACACTTTACCAAACTCAGTCACCAGCTTCTGCAGTTTCTCACATGAATCAGCCACCAGCGCTGTATCATCAGCTAACAACAACTGACTCACTTCCCAAGCTCTCTCATCCACAACAGACCTCATACTTGCCCCTCTTTCCAAAACTCTTGCATTCACCTCCTTAACAACCCCATCCATAAACAAATTAAACAACCATGGAAACATCACACACCCCTGCCGCAAACCTACATTCACTGAGAACCAATCACTTTCCTCTCTTCCTACACATACACATGCCTTGCACCCTCGATAAAAACTTTTCACTGCTTCTAACAACTCGCCTTCCCACACCATATATTCTTAATACCTTCCACAGAGCATATATATCAACTCTATCATATGCCTTCTCCAGATCCATAAATGCTACATACAAACCCATTTGCTTTTCTAAGTATTTCTCATATACATTCTTCAAAGCAAACACCTGATCCACACATCCTCTACCACTTCTGAAACCACACTGCTCTTCCCCAATCTGATGCTCTGTACATGCCTTCACCCTCTCAATCAATACCCTCCCATATAATTTACCAGGAATACTCAACAAACTTATTCCTCTGTAATTTGAGCACTCACTCTTATCCCCTTTGCCTTTGTACAATGTCACTATGCACGCATTCCGCCAATCCTCAGGCACCTCACCATGAGTCATACATACATTAAATAACCTTACCAACCAGTCAATAATACAGTCACCCCCTTTTTTTAATAAATTCCACTGCAGTACCATCCAAACCTGCTGCCTTGCCGGCTTTCATCTTCCGCAAAGCTTTTACTACCTCTTCTCTGTTTACCAAATCATTTTCCCTAACCCTCTCACTTTGCACACCACCTCGACCAAAACACCCTATATCTGCCACTCTATCATCAAACACATTCAGCAAACCTTCAAAATACTCACTCCATCTCCTTCTCACATCACCACTACTTGTTATCACCTCCCCATTTGGGCCCTTCACTGAAGTTCCCATTTGCTCCCTAGTCTTACGCACTTTATTTACCTCCTTCCAGAACATCTTTTTATTCTCCCTAAAATTTAATGATACTCTCTCACCCCAACTCTCATTTGCCCTCTTTTTCACCTCTTGCACCTTTCTCTTGACCTCCTGTCTCTTTCTTTTATACATCTCCCACTCAATTGCATTTTTTCCCTGCAAAAATCGTCCAAATGCCTCTCTCTTCTCTTTCACTAATAATCTTACTTCTTCATCCCACCACTCACTACCCTTTCTAATCAACCCACCTCCCACTCTTCTCATGCCACAAGCATCTTTTGCACAATCCATCACTGATACCCTAAATACATCCCATTCCTCCCCCACTCCCCTTACTTCCATTGTTCTCACTTTTTTCCATTCTGTACTCAGTCTCTCCTGGTAATTCCTCACACAAGTCTCCTTCCCAAGCTCACTTACTCTCACCACCCTCTTCATCTTCATATATATATATATATATATATATATATATATATATATATATTTTTTTTTTTTTTTTTTTTTTTCATACTATTTGCCATTTCCCGCGTTAGCAAGGTAGCGTTAAGAACAGAGGACTGGACCTTTGAGGGAACATCCTCACCTGGCCCCCTTCTCTGTTCCTGCTTTTGGAAAATCAAAAAAAAAAACAGGGGAGGATTTCCAGCCCCCCGCTCCCTTCCCTTTTAGTCGCCTTCTACGACACGCAGGGAATACGTGGGAAGTATTCTTTCTCCCCTACATATATATATATATATATATATATATATATATATATGTATATATATATATATATATATATATATATATATATATATATATATATATATATATATATACACACACACACACACACACACACACACACACACACACACACACACACACACATAAACGCCCATACATGCACATATTCGTACATATGCATTTCAGTGTATACATACATACATACATACATACATACATACATACATACATACATACATACATACATACAGCATCTCTATCGACCCTACATATTTTTCCTTCTGATCCATAAATGCCATATACAAATTCATCTATTTCTCTATTTCTCTCACACATTCTTTAAAGCCAACATCTGATCCACACATCCTTCACCACATGTGAAACCACTGTTCCTCCTCAGTCTGATGCTCTGTACATGCCTTCACCCTCTTAATCATTACTCTCCCATACAATTTACCAGGTATACTCAAACTTATACCTCTTTAGTTTGAACACACACCTTTACTCCCTTTGCCTTTATACAGTGGCACTATACATGCATTCTGCCAATCATTAGGCACCTCACCATTATCCATATATACTCTAAAAATCCATATCAATCACAACAGCACAGTCACTCCTTTCTTACTAAATTCAGGCACAAAACCATCCACTTCAGCCATCTTGTTACACTTCATCTTATGCAAGTCTCTCTTCACGAAACCACTCTCCACGACTCTCTCAGTTTGCATACTACCCTGTCTCAAACACCCTACATTTATCAATATATCACCAAGCACATTTCACACTCCTTCAAAACACTCGGTTCAGTAAGGTTTTCAGGTGGTGCAAATTTTTGGTTAGAAATGTAACCCTCCATGTGATGTAGGATTCAGTGACTCTTACAATGACATTGTGCTTGAACAATACAACCTCTTTGTTAAGAGAGGGCCCCTGGCATAGAATTGATAGATACAGAGTTAGTACACACAGTATGATGATTTTGAACTGGAAAGAATGTGTAAAAATATACTTCAGTATTTACAGTACTCTTAAAAAGAAACATATAAAATGTCATTGACTGTATGCCTCAGCAGGACCTTGGTGGAAATTTTTGGCAAATGACAATTGGTGTTAGGTGAGTCATGGATTGTTAAGAATAATTCTGAATTTCAAAAAGAGATAAGGTAAAAGAGTTGGCATAAATGTTAAAGTACTGTATACTGTGGTGTACAGTTTAACCTTTGAAGTTAAAAAACATCAGTCCCAAACTAAGTAGTCAACCTACATGTTGAGTATAGAATGGGAACCTCAAAATTCTAGGTGAATTTCCAAGTGAATGAATTGAAGTTGATGAAGATGAATGGTCTTTTGATGTGGGTGGTCACCATTTTGAACTGCTGTTTCAGTGTTTAGATTCTGTTGATAATTTTTCATACATATTCGCCATTTCCCGCATTAGCAAGGTAGCATTAAGAACAGAGGATTGAGCTTTAGAGGGAATATCCTTACTTTGCCCCATTCTCTGTTCCTTCTTTTGGAAAATTATATTTGGGAGGGGAGGATTTCCAGCCCCCTGCTCCCTCCCCTTTCAGTTGCCTTCTATGACATGCAGGGAATACGTGGAAAGTATTCTTTCTCCCCTGTCCCTAGTGATAATATTCCATTCATATTTATTTATTTATTTATTATACTTTGTCGCTCTCTCCTGTGTTAGCAAGGTAGCGCAAGGAAACAGACGAAAGAATGGCCTAACCCACCCACATACACATGTATATATACACACGTCCACACACAGCACATATACATACCTGTACATCTCAACATACACATATTTATACACACACAGACATATGCATATATACATTGTCCATAATTCATACTGTTTGCCCTTATTCATTCCCGTTGCCACCCCGCCACACATGAAATGACAACCCCCTTCCCCTGCATGTGCATGAGGTAGCGCGAGGAAAAGACAACAAAGGCCACATTCGTTCACACTCAGTCTCTAGCTGTCATGTATAATGCACCAAAACCACAGCTCCCTTTCCACATCCAAGCCCCACAAAACTTTCCAGATGCTTCACATGCCCTGGTTCAATCCATTGACAGCACATCGACCCCAGTATACCACATCGTTCCAATTCACTCTATTCCTTGCATGCCTTTCACCCTCCTGTATGTTTAGGCCCCGATCACTCAAAATCTTCTTCACTCTATCTTTCCACCTCCAATTTGGTCTCCCACTTCTTGTTCCCTCCACCTCTGACACATATATCCTCTTTGTCAATCTTTCCTCACTCATTCTTTCCATGTGACCAAACCATTTCAAAACACCTTCTGCTCTCTCAACCACACTCTTTTTATTACCACACATCTCTCTTACCCTTTCATTACTTACTCGATCAAACTACCTTACACTATACATTGTCCTCAAACATCTCATTTCTAGCACATCCACCCTCCTCCGCACAACTCTATCTATAGCCTATGCCTCACAACCATATAACATTGTTGTAGCCACTGTTCCTTCAAACATAACCATTTTTGCTTTCCAAGATAACTTTCTCGACTTCCACACATTTTTCAACAATCCCAGAACTTTCGCCCCTCCCCCACCCTATGATTCACTTCTGCTTCCATGGTTCCATCCACTGCCAATTCCACTCCCAGATATCTAAAACACTTCACTTCCTCCAGTTTTTCTCCATTCAAACTTACCTCCCAATTGACTTGTCCCTCAACCCTACTGTACCTAATAACCTTGCTCTTATTCACATTTACTCTCAACTTTCTTCTTTCACACACTTTACCATACTCAGTCACCAGCTTCTGCAGTTTCTCACACGAATCAGCCACCAGCACTGCATCATCAGCGAATAACAACTGACTCACTTCCCAAGCTCTCTCATCCACAACAGACTGCATACTTGCCCCTCTCTCCAAAACTCTTGCATTCACCTCCCTAACAACCCCATCCATAAACAAATTAAACAGCCATGGAGACATCATGCACCCCTGCCACAAACCAACATTTACTGAGAACCAATCACTTTCCTCTCTTCCTACACGTACACATGCCTTACATCCTCGATCAAAACTTTTCACTGCTTCTAACAACGTACCTCCCACACCGTATATTCTTAAAACCTTCTACGGAGCATCTCTGTCAACTCTATCATATGCCTTCTCCAGATCCATAAATGCTACATACAAATCCATTTGCTTTTCTAAGTATTCCTCACATACATTCTTCAAAGCAAACACCTGATTCACACATCCTCTACCACTTCTGAAACCACACTGCTCTTCCCCAAACTGATGCTCTGTACATGCCTTCACCCTCTCAATCAATACCCTCCCATATAATTTACCAGGAATACTCAACAAACTTATACCTCTGTAATTTGAGCACTCACTCTTATCCCTTTTGCCTTTGTACAATGCCACTATGCATGCATTCCGCCAATTCTCAGGCACCTCACCATGAGTCATACATACATTAAATAACCTTACCAACCAGTCAACAATATAGTCACCCCCTTTTTTGATAAATTCCACTGCAGTACCATCCAAACCCACTGCCTTTCCGGCTTTCATCTTCCGCAAAGCTTTTACTACCTCTTCTCTGTTTACCAAATCATTCTCCGTAACCCTCTTACTTTGCACACCACCTCGAACAAAACACCCTATATCTGCCACTCTATCATCAAACACATTCAACAAACCTTCAAAATACTCACTCCATCTCCTTCTCACATCACCACTACTTGTTATCACCTCCCCATTATCCCCCTTCACTGATGTTCCCATTTGCTCCCTTGTCTTATGCACTTTATTTACCTCCTTCCAAAACATCTTTTTATTCTCCCTAAAATTTAATGATACTCTCTTATGCCAACTCTCATTTGCCCTCTTTTTCACCTCTTGCACCTTTCTCTTGACCTCCTGCCTCTTTCTTTTATACATCTCCCAATCATTTGCATTATTTCCCTGCAAAGATCCCAATCATTTGCATTATTTCCCTGCAAAAATCTTCCAAATGCCTCTCTCTTCTCTTTCACTAATGATCTTACTTCTTCATCCCACCACTCACTACCCTTTCTAATCTGCCTGTCTCCCATGCTTCTCATGCCATAAGCTTCTTTTGCACAAGCCATCACTGCTTCCCTAAATACATCCCATTCCTCCCCCACTCCCCTTACCTCCTTTGTTCTCACCTTTTTCCATTCTGTACTCAGTCTCTCCTGGTACTTCCTCACACAAGTCTCCTTCCCAAGCTAACTTACTCTCACCACTCTCTTCACCCCAACATTCTCTCTTCTTTTCTGAAAATCTCTACAAATCTTCACCTTCCATTGATACCTTAAGTCATTTAGTTTGTTCCAGAAGCTGTTTCAAAGCTTCCATTGTATTATTGGGTTATATATAGTTCAAACAAAAAGTAAGTCCTTCAGCCAGAAAGTTTAGATTTTACTGATAGTTTGATGAAAAAGTACATCTTCAACTAAAATTTTTACATTTTATTGAATGTATACTGGAATCACACCCATAATATTCTAAAATCCATCAAATTCTTCATTGTCAACATCTGACACAAAAAGTTTATCATTTCCATCCTGAGACATATTGGTCATCACATCATCATAAGGATTCCACTCTGACTATTGTTTAATGTTTTTATGACTGCCTGCAAGATTCAAAACAAGCTAGTGTGGTTGATAATCTTGTCATTCACGAATCCCAAGCCCTGTCTATACCAGGCTAGCAGCCATCTTATTTGTTGTAAAGCTATTTTGGTGCAGACTGGTGCTCTCAAGGAAATTTTGATTTTTTTTTTTATACAGAAAAATGTCAATGATAATGCTTCAAAGGAAGTGAGTGGTCTGAAGCATGTTTGTGAGGTTTAAGGAGGAATAGTCTTTGGAGAAGACAAGGGTCCTATGCATGCCACCAACAGTGGTGTGCTCCATTTGAGAATACTGGGACTAGATAAAGAAAACTGCTAAAAGATTTACATCATGAGATGTTTCCTACAGTATCAGGCAACATAGTGAAATTATGGAAAAGATGGAGAGATTTTTAGTAAATGTAGATTGAATATACAAGGCAACTTATTTAATCAGCCAACAAGCATCATTAATGAAACTCATCTTTTGTTAGTGTTTTCTTATGTTTTACATTATTTACCCTATAGATAGAGTTGTGCGAAGGAGGGTGGATGTGTTGGAAACGAGATGTTTGAGGACAATTTGTGGTGTGAGGTGGTTTGATCGAGTAAGTAATGAAAGGATAAGAGAGACGTGTGGTAATAAAAGAGTGTGGTTGAGAGAGCAGACGAGGGTGTTTTGAAATGGTTTGGCCACATGGAAAGAATGAGTGAGGAAAGATTTACAAAGAGAATATATGTGTCAGAGGTGAAGGGAACGAGGAGAAGAGGGAGACCAAATTGGAGGTGGAAGGATGGAGTGAAAAAGATTTTGAGTGATCAATGCCTGAACATGCAGGAGGGTGAAAGGTGTGCAAGGAATAGAGTGAATTGGAACGATGTGGTATACCGGGGTCGACGTGCTGTCAGTGGATTGAACCAGGGCATGTGAAGCGTCTGGGGTAAACCATGGAAAGTTCTGTGGGGCCTGGATGTGGAAAGGGAGCTGTAGTTTCGGTGCATTATACATGACAGCTAGAGACTGAGTGTGAACGAATGTGGCCTTTGTTGTCTTTTCCTAGAGCTACCTCACACACATGAGGGGGGAGGGGGTTGTTATTTCATGTGTGGCGGGATGGCGATGGGAAGGAATAAAGGTAGACGGTATGAATTATGTACATGTGTATATGTATGTGTGTGTATATATATGTATACATTGAGATGTATAGGTATGTATATTTGCGTGTGTGGACATGTATGTATATACATGTGTATGTGGGTGGGTTGGCCATTCTTTCATCTGTTTCCTTGCGCTACCTCGCTAACGCGAGAGACAGCGACAAAGCAAAATAAATAAAATAAATGTATACATTGAAATTATAGGTATGTCCAAACCATTTCAACACACCCTCTTCTGCTCTCTCAACTGCACTCTTTTTATTTCCACACATCTCTCTTACCCTTTTATTACTTACACGACCAAACCATCTCACGCCATATATTGTCTTTAAACATTTCTTTTCCAACACATTCACCCTATCTATAACCCCTGCCTCACAACTATGTAACATTGTTGGAACTACTATTCCTCCAAACATACCCATTTTTGCTCTCCAAAATAACGTTCTCTCTTTCCACACGTTCATCACTCCCAGAACCTTCACCCCCTCCCCCACCCTCTGACTCGCTCCTGCTTCCATGGTTCCATCGCTGCTAAGTCCACTTCCAGATATCTAAAAACCTCACTTCCTCCAATTTTTCTCCATTCAAACTTACATCCCAGTTAACTTGTTCCTCAACCCTACTGAACCTAATAACCATGCTCTTATTCACATTTGCTCTCAGCTTTCTCCTTCCACACACTTTTCCAAACTCAGTCACCATCTTCTACAGTTTCTCACATGAATCAGCCACTAGAGCTGTATCATTGGCAAACAACAACTGACTCACTTCTCGGGCCCTCTTATCCCCAACACACTGCAAACCCATCCCTCTCTCCAAAACTCTTGCATTTACCTCCCTAACTACCCCATCCATAAACAAATTAAAAAATTTTCATCTTTCTCATTAACATTCTTCTTATTGCCATACCTCTATTTTACCCTTTTATTACTTAATTTATCAAACCACCTCACACTACATATTGTCCTCAAACATTTCATTTCAAACACATCCTCATCTACATCCCTTGCCTCACAACCATAAAACTTTGTTGGAACTACTTTACCTTCAAACTTGGCTACTTTCTTCCAGACAATGACAACTCTTTCCACACATTCCGTAGTGCTTCCAGGACCTTGCCTTCTCCACCCACTCTATGACTCTTCTGCTCCCATTTGTTGCCAAGTCTACTCCTTGGTATCTAAAACACCTCACTTACTCATCATTTTCGCAGTTGAAACACACCACATTTAACATGTCCCTCAGCCCCTCTAAAACTTGCTTTTATTCACATTTACTCTCAACTTCATCCTTTCATGCAATCTCCCAAAGTCAGTTACCAACTTTTGCAGTTTCTCACTCAAGGAAATGACGTGAGTGGAAAGGGTGTGATGAAAGTGAGTGAGCTTGGAAAAGTGTATTGGATGAGGAAATACCAGGAGAAACTGGATGAAGAATGTTTAAAATATAGAGTAAATGAAATTAGGGTAGTTGGAAAGAATGGCAGGTAATTAGGGAAACATTGCTTACATGTGCGAAAGAAGTGGTGCAGCTTGTGGAAGGTGGATTTGGGCGTGTGAGAAAGGGAGTACATAGGACCTGGTTGTCCATAATGAGGCTACTAGTAAAGAAACAAGAGAGAGATAAATCTAAATATAGCAATAGAAGCTGGATATCAAAGCAGAAGACATCTTCCCACCCACTCATCCCACTGATGTTGATCAACTACCAACAAGAAAAAGATGAACAGTGAGTGATAGGATGAAGTTCATTTGTTAGTGAAAGAGAAAAGAGAGGTGTAAGGACTTTCCATCCATGGAAGGGGTGTGATAAAAGTGATGTGCAAGAGGAAGCAACAGAAGGTCAAGAGGAAGGTGCAGGGGCTGGAAAAGAAGACAAATGAAAGTTAGTGGGAGGAATATTGACAAACTTGAGGGAGATGAAGAAAATGTTAGGGAAGGGGGTGGATAGTGGAAGGAGAACGAGAAAAAATGAGAACATCTGTGAGGGGAACAGATGGGGAATTGGAAACAGGCAAAGAAGAGATGGAGTTATTATTTTCAAGAACTTTTGAATGTGTTAAATGATAGAGAGGCAGATGTGACATGTTTAGGACATAGATTTGTGCAAAGTGAAAGTCATGTCAAGTGGTTTGCTAAAAAGAGGAGGTGGGGAAAGCCTCGTGTAAGATGGGGCTGGAGTGGGTGGGATTGCACCTGAATTTCTCAAAAAGGGGGGTGAGAGTGTTGTTGATTGGTTAGTTAGGATATTTAGTACATGTATGGCTTAAGTGCAGTCTGCTTGTATTTATTTTATATATAATTACCCCAGGACCAATTTCTAAAAAAGTCCTGGTGTTACCCAAGATCTCTTCCACAAGTTCTTGCACAACTTCCAGCAGCAGGGAAATGTGAGCTCCTTTGAAGTGAGAAGTTCTTTGACAAAAATGTACTGTCAGTGATATGAAGATCATTTCACTCATGGAGTAACCTTAAGCAGCAGAGTCCAGTAACACCAATGCCTGTATACAGGCATAGTGCCAATGGAGAAAACAGAAGGCTGTGAATTGGCATTTATTGGTATCGAGAAAGCATAGGATAGGGTTGATAGATGCTCTATGGAGGGTGTTATGATTATATAATGTGAAGTGTGTGAGTAGGAAGAAAGGAGGGTAAATGGTTCCAGTTGAAGGGTTTGTGGTAAGGGAGTATGATGTCAGTATGGGTGTTTAATCTTTTTTTGAATGGGATGTTGGAGGTAAGTATGAGCATCTTGAAGAGATGTAGAATGGGAGGGCTAAGGGGATGAGTCAGTTTCTATTTGTTGATGACATGGCTCTGGTGGCAGACTCGTGAGAAAGAGCAGAAGCTGGTGTCTGAGTTTGGGAGGGTGTGGGAAAGGAGAAAGTTAAAAGTTAAGGTGAATAAGAATAAGGTTATGAAGTTTATCAGGAGAGAAACAAGTCAGCTGTAGTGCTAGTTTGAATGAAGAGAATTTGCAGGAATTGGATTATTTTACATTAATGGGTGATGAGATGGTAGCAAATGTAACCATAGGAGCCGAGGTGAGTCATTGGGTGGGTTAGGATGCTGAGGTCCAGAATGCATTAAGGAGTGTACAGAAAAAGAGGTGTCTATCTGTAAGACATAAGATGGATGTGTTTGATAGTATAGTAGTCCTGATGGAGTTGTATAAATGCTAGGCATGGGCCTTAGGATTATAAAGCTTGAAAGTTTAGGGAATTAAATACTTGAGGAAAATATGCATTGTGAGGAGGGTTGATTAAATAAAGAATTACACTGTCTTGTGTATATTTGTGTGAGAGAAAGAGAAAGATATGTAGTAATAAGCAGAGTGTGATTGAGAGATGTGGGAACAAGCAGATTGTGATTGAGTGATATTTAGGTGTGCTGAAATGGTTTGGATATATGGACAGGATGAGGGAGAGGATGCTGACTAAGAGTGTATATGTTTCAGAAGTGGAGAGAACAAGGACAAGAACTTGAGGACAAGTTGGAAGGATGGAGTGAAAGAAGCTTTGAGTGATCAGGGCCTGAGTATGCATTGTGGTGTAAGGCCATGGAAAGGTCTTTGGGCCTGGTTGTGGATGGGGGGTTGTGGTTCTTGGTGCATAGTACATGACAGTTATAAGATGGCTGTGGGTGAATAAGGCTGTACTTCTTCAGTTCCTGGAGCTGCCTTGCTAATTTAGGAAAGGGAGAATAAGTATGAAAAGATATTTATTCGTATATTTTTTTACTGAAATATTTAATTAAGTGTGTAATACAAGTGTTTATTGCAGGATACGGCGGTATCGACCTTTGAGTGCAGATAGTAGTGATAACTACAGGAGGCAGCACCACCAACGCACTGTCTCTCCAGACTGACAGGAACCTCGGCCCTAGTCCTCATCGGCAGGAGGAGGTGTCCAGCTCCCTGGCCTACTCACTTGCAGCTCCTCCCCCACCTCCCAAATGCATCTCCATTCACACATCCACAAACGCACAAATTCCCCACCAGTCACATGCAATGTCTGTACCCAAGAGCTAAGTCTAACACAAACATATGGCGAATCATACTTTCAGTACCAACAACCAGAACAACGGTTAGTATTAATAAAAGAGGCTAAATTGAAACACAGTAAAACAAGAAAAGTATGTGGGTGTTGGCAAATGTTTTTAAGAAGACGAGGTAAAACTTTGCCATCCACGTTACACAGAAATGAAGAGCTGAGCAGAGGTCGTCTAAATCTTTCTAAGCCACCACGTGTTTAATAGAACAGAAAAATTTGCTGTATGGTGCTTCTTTCCTCTCATTCAAGAAAATTTAAAGCACTTTGTTTGCTGGGGACAGTGATAGTGATAAAAGGACTAGGAGGTGTGGATACCCTAATGTGAAGGTAGATAAGGGAAGGGAAACAAGCAACTCCAATAGTGGCCATACACTCATGGTTTTGGTACAAGAAAGCTCCCTTTCCTCCAGTATGCAAGTTCTCTGTGACTGCTACTGTATGCAGCAGTGTGTAGAGACACTCTCAAAGGCAGAGAACTCATACTACCGATATGACACATCTGGCAGTGTGATATTGAACTTTTGGAGCTGCCAGTGTGACCCATGGGGTAATGTGGCAAAAGGTGATAGGAGTTGTGGACCCTTAGCTGCCAGTATGGCACATATGTAATGTGTTGGGGGTGGAGGGAGCTGTCATCCCTTAACTGCCAGTGTGAGATTTGGGTCATTGAGGGTGATAGGATCCAAGCACCCTCAGTTGCCAGAGTGAAACTCAGGTCAGTACATTGGGGGTGCAGCTGGTTGAAACATCACCTGCACATGGTTGTGATATTTGCTATGTACGTTCTGTGTATTGACACTCGCTAGGTTAGGTAGTAACTGTGCCATCCTCTGTTGCCATTGATTGACTTTTATAGGTCATTCTGGCCACAAAACCCAGGTCGTTAAAGTTATCTTTTAGCTGAGAAAGACATCAGTATGAAGAATACTTTTAATGTACATTATGATTTAGATACTTAAAAAGGCACCTATGGTCAAATGTGATGTAATATTCTTTAATGTTTCTTTTGATCTAGGTACCTGTATTCACTTTAAGGGTTCTGGATAACTGTTGTAAATTTAATAATAAAAGTTAGCCTTTGATATTGCTGTTAATGAACTGTTTGGGGGAATAATGGCAATATTCTGGAGTGTCTCAGAGTATGTATCTCTTGCATATTGCCCAAATACTCAGTAGCCCTTACACTTTGAAGCTTTGTCATTTTCCCTAAGCTAACTATGAATGCTGTAAGTATTCCTACGGTGCACATACAGTATGCTGATGATGCAGTTTGAATGTTCATTTGTTATGTCAAGAGCTGGGTTCTATTCTGTCCCCTGTGCCATCACCTGTATTGCAGGTTTGTTACATCAATATTTCCTCTTCATTGAAAGTATGTCATTGTATTAATACAGTGTTGGAATATGGAGAATGAAGTTATTGTGGTGTTTATTGAATATTGCAAGAGAAAAGTGGGTTCCTACCTTGGCTTTTTGGTCCTGGTATGACTGACAAAATTCATACATTATTTTGGTGTAGTTTCACAAAAGAAACTGAAAGTCTAAAGTATCAATATGTCAGTGGGTGCAAGAGGTGAAAAAGAGGGCAAATGAGAGTTGGGGTAAGAGAGTATCATTAAACTTCAGGGAGAATAAAAGGATATTTTAGGAGGTAAATATTATGCAAAAGACAAGAGAACAAATGGGAACAACTAAGTAATAACGGGTAATGATGGAGTTAGTATTTTCAAGGACTGTTAGTGTACGATGATAAGAGTGACAGATGTAGGATGTTTTGGTCAGGGTGGTTTGCAAAATGAGAGAATCAAGGAAAGTGGTTTGGTGGAGAGAGAAGAGGAGGTGAAAGCCTTGCGCATGATGAAATCCAGTAAGGTGGCGGGATTGGATGGTATTGCAGTTGAATTTATTAAGAAGGGAGTGACTGTGTTGTTGATTGGTTGGTAAGGATATTCAGTGTATGTAAAAATCATGGTGAAGTGCCTGAGGATTGGCAGAATGCATGTATACTGCCATTGTACAAAGGTAAAGGGGATAAAGGTGAGTTTTTAAACTACAGCGGCATAAGTTTGTTGAGTATTCCTGGAAAATTGTATGAGAGGGTGAAGGCATGTGCAGAGGAGCAGTGTGGTTCTAGAAGTGGTAGAGGACGAGTGGATCAGGTGTTTACTTTGAAAAATATATGTGAGAAATACTTAGAAAAGCAGAAGGATATGTATGTAGCATTTATGGATCTGGAGAAGGCATATGATAGGGTGGATAGAGATGTTTTATGGTAGGTCTTAAGAATATATGGTGTGGGAGGTAAGTCAATCTTTCCTCACTCATTCTCCCCATGTGACCAAACCATTTCAAAATACCCTCTTCTGCTCTCTCAACCACACTCTTTTTATTACCACACATCTCTCTTACCCTATTATTACTTACTCGATCAAACCACCTCACAACACATATTGTCCTCAAACATCTCATTTCCAGCACATCCACCCTCCTTTGCACAACTCTATCTATAGCCCATGCCTCGCAACCATATAACATTGTTGGAACCACTATTCCCTGAAACATACCCATTTTTGTTTTCCGAGATAATGTTCTTGACTTCCACACATTCTTCAATGCTCCCAGAACTTTTGCCCCCTTCCCCACCCTATGATTCACTTCCGCTTCCATGGTTCCATCCATTGCCAAATCCACTCCCAGATATCTAAAACACTTCACTTCCTCCAGTTTTTCTCCATTCAAACTTACTTCCCAATTGACTTGTCCCTCAACACTAATGTACCTAATAACCTTGCTCTTATTCACATTTACTCTCAGCTTTCTTCTTTCGCACACTTTACCAAACTCAGTCACTAGCTTCTGCAGTTTCTCACCTGAATCAGCCACCAGCGCTGTATCATCAGGAACAACAACTGACACTTCCCAAGCTGTCTCATCCACAACAGACTGCATACTTGCCCCTCTTTCCAAAACTCTTGCATTCACCTCCCTAACAACCCCATACATAAACAAATTAAACAACCATGGAGACATCACACACCCCTGCCGCAAACCAACATTCACTGAGAACCAATCACTTTCCTCTCTTCCTACATGTACACATGCCTTACATCCTCGATAAAAGACTTGTTTGAGGAAGTACCAGGAGAGACTGATTGCAGAATGGAAAAAGGCGAGAGCAAAGGATGTAAGGGGAGTGGGGGAGGAATGGGATGTATTTAGGGAAGCAGTGATGGCTTGCGCAAAAGATGCTTGTGGCATGAGAAGTGTGGGAGGTAGGCAGATTAGAAAGGGTAGTGAGTGGTGGGATGAAGAAGTAAGATTATTTAGTGAAAGAGAAGAGAGAGGCATTTGGACGAGTTTTGCAGGAAAATAGTGCAAATGACTGGGAGATGTATAAAAGAAAGAGGCAGGAGGTCAAGAGAAAGGTGCAAGAGGTGAAAAAGAGGGCAAATGAGAGTTGGGGTGAGAGTATCATTAAATTTTAGGGAGAATAAAAAGATGTTTTGGAAGGAGGAAAATAAAGTGCGTAAGACAAGAGAACAAATCGGAACATCGGTGAAGGGGGATAATGGGGATGTGATAACAAGTAATGGTGATGTGAAATGGAGTGAGTATTTTGAAGGTCTGTTGAATGTGTTAGATGATAGAGTGGCAAATATAGGGTGTTTTGGTCGAGGTGCTGTGCAAAGTGAGAGGGTTAGGGAGAATGATTTGGTAAACAGAGAAGACGTAGTAAAAGCTTTGCGGAAGATGAAAGCCGGCAAGGCAGCGGGGTTGGATGGTATTGCAGTGGACTTTATTAAAAAAGGGGGTGACTGTGTTGTTGACTGGTTGGTAAGGATATTTAATATATGTATGACTCATGGTGAGGTGCCTAAGGATTGGCAGAATGCATGCATAGTGCCATTGTACAAAGGCAAAGGGGATAAAGGTGAGTGCTCAAATTACAGAGGTATAAGTTTGTTGAGTATTCCTGGTAAATTATATGGGAGGGTATTGATTGAGAGGGTGAAGGCATGGACAGAGCATTAGATTGGGGAAGAGCATTGTGGTTTTAGAAGTGGTAGAGGATGTGTGATACAGGTGTTTGCTTTGAAGAATGTATGTGAGAAATACTTAGAAAAGCAAAAGGATTTGTATGTAGCATTTATGGATCTGGAGAAGGCATATGATAGAGTTGATAGTGATGCTCAGTGGAAGGTATCAAGAATATATGGTGAAGGAGGCAAGTTGATGGAAGCAGTGAAAAGTTTTTATCGAGGATGTAAGGCTTGTGTACGAGTAGGAAGAGAGGAAAGTGATTGGTTCTCAGTGAATGTCGGTTTGTGGCAGGGGTGCATGATGTCTCCATGGTTGTTTAATTTGTTTATGAATGGGTTTGTTAGGGAATGCAAGTGAATGCAAGAGTTTTGGAGAGGGGGGCAAGTATGCAGTCTCTTGTGGATGAGAGAACTTGGGAAGTGATTCAGTTGTTGTTTGATGATGATACAGCGCTGGTGGCTGATACGGGTGAGAAACTGCAGAAGCTGGTGACTGAGTTTGATAAAGTGTGTGAAAAAGAAAGCTGAGAGTAAATGTGAATAAGAGCAAGGTTATTAGGTACAGTAGGGTTGAGGGACAAGTCAATTGGGAGGTAAGTTTGAATGGAGAAAAACTGGAAGAAGTGAAGTGTTTTAGATATGCGGGAGTGGATTTGGCAGCGGATGGAACCATGGAAGTGGAAGTGAGTTACAGGGTGGGGGAGGGGGCGAAAGTTCTGGGAGTGTTGAATAGGTGGAAGGTAAGAACATTATCTCAGAAAGCAAAAATGGGTGTGTTTGAAGGAATAGTGGTTGGTTCCAACAATGTTATATGGTTGCGAGGCATGGGCTATAGATAAGAGTTGTTCGGTGGGTGGATATGTTTGAAATGAGATGTTTGAGGACAATATGTGGTGTAAGATGGTTTGATCGAGAAAGTAATGAAAGGGTAGGAGAGATGTGTGGTAATAAAAAGAGTGTGGTTGAGAGAGCAGAAGAGGGTGTTTTGAAATGGTTTGGTCACATGGAGAAAATGAGTGAAAAAAGATTGACAGAGGATATATATGTCAGAGGTGGAGGGAACGAGGAGAAGTGGGAGACCAAATTGGAGGTGGAAAGATGGAGTGAAAAAGATTTTGAGTGATCAGGGCCTGAACATGCAGGGTGGTGAAAGGCGTGCAGGGAATAGAGTGAATTGGAACGATGTGGTATACTGGGGTCGACGTGCTGTCAATGGATCGAACCAGGGCATGTGAAGCGTCTGGGGTAAACCATGGAAAGTTTTGTGGGGCCTGGATGTGGAAAGGGAGCCATGGTTTTGGTGCACTATACATGACAGCTAGAGACTGAGTGTGAACGAATGTGGCCTTTGTTTGTCTTTTCCTAGCACTACCTCGTGCACATGCGGGGGGAGGGGGTTGTCATTCCATGTGTGGCAGGGTGGTGACAGGAATGAATAAAGGCAGCAAGTATGAATTATGTACGTGTATGTATGTCTGTGCATGTATATATATGTATACGTGTGTGTGTGGACATGTATGTATATACGTGTGTGTAGGTGGGTTGGGCCAATCTTTCGTCTGTTTCTTTGCGCTACCTCGTAAACGCGGGGAGACAGCGACAGAGTGTAATAAATAAATGAATAAATAAATAAGTAAATAATATATATATATTCATGGTTTTCATACTTGTTCACCATTCTCCATGCTAGTAAGGAAGCACCAGGAACAGATGAGGAAAGGCTGCCTTTGTTCACCTCCATTCTCTTTAGCTGTCATGTGTAATGCACTGAAACTACATCCCCCTATTCTGAACCAACGTATATATACAGTAAAATCTCTGTTATCGATAATTTGAGACATTGAAATGTTCTGACCAAAGTATCCTTTTTAGTTTTGATTAGCAACTTTCCAGTACTTGAAAAAAGTTAAAAACTGAAGATACATAAAAATATTTCAAATCTTGTACACACCATGCCATAGCAATTGTTTTACTCATCACCTGGTGTTTTGAGGTGCTAGTGATTGTTTACCATCTCCCTTGTGCTTTCTGACAGTGTTGTGTGCTGGTCTTGCACATTTGTGTATTTTCTGTGCTCTCAATTACTACTGCAGACAATGTCCACTTCCAAGCATTGTCAAAAATTGTCTGAGTTCCTCAAAGCTGGAGTTGTGCAAGAGGTTAACTAATGGCAAGTCCAAGGAGGTACTTATGAAAAACTTCACTGTAAGCATGACAAATATTTATATCACCAATCAGCAAAAGAAGATTGAGGCTTACATATATTAGTACTCTTCTACGTAAAATATTTACAAATAGTTATTTTAAAATGTGTGTGCGGTAGAATGAGAAAGCTTACCAAGACTTTCTGAGGGTTGAAAGAAGTAAATGATGGTCCTGAGTGGAGCATGCCATGTTCCCACCTGCAGGTCTGTCTCATAGTTACCATTATTTCCTGGGGATCTCTGCCATTTCTAAGATTTGGGTATACATGCTATTATGATTTTTCTACAACCTGTTGTGTTTGCATTTGTATATATGGCATCCAAACATCCAGCAGCATCTTCTCCAACCCCAGAACCAACAGTTTAATGGAAGAGAACCTCGCTGACCTTAGAAATGAATTTTGAAATCTTATGATACACTGATACTGGTGAGAGAGTATCAGCACTGTAGATAGTGTACCATAATTTCTGTGAGGATTGGTGGGTGGAGTAAGTGTGGAATGTGGTTGGAATGTTCCATGATCCCACCATTCTCTGTCTCACAGGTACTACCATTAATTACTTATCTGTGCTACCTGTATGATTTGGGTACACCTGCTCATGTGATTTTCCTGCAACATGCTGTTTGTGTTTGCTAATATGGCATCCAAACATCCAGCAACTTGTCTTACCCTATAACTAACAGTCAAAGGGAAGAGAACCTCCCTGACCTTAGAAATGGAGCTAGAATCTTAAGAGGCACTGCTATTGATGAGGGAATGTAAGCACTTGGGTGTCCTTACAACATTGGGTGAATCTACTATCCGCAACATAAAGTATGTAGAATGCAGAGAAAATTTGAAGTGCTGTGGTCCAAACTACTCCATTAAGGTAACCAAGAGGGTCAGAAATATATTTATGGAGAAGATGGAGAAAATGCTCTCATTACACACAGATCATGACATGAAGAAAAGCAGCCCCAGTAACCCTCAGCTCAGGTCTAAAGCTCTGAAGATTTTTGAGTCTATATATAAAGGCAATTTAGCTGAGCCAAAATCATTTCAAACAAGTAAAAGATGATTAGATAAGTTTATTTGAGCTTAGAAGCTATATAAGGTGAAGATAACAGGAGAATCCATTTGTGTTGGATGTTATTTCTTTTTGTGGAAGGTTTAAAAGAACATAAGCATAAAGAGAGAGAGATGGGCAACTTCTGAAGTATTTGATATATTTAACAAAAAACTTGAATAACCATAATTTTTGTTATGCCAAACTGTCAATTTCCATGAGCATTTCAGATAACAGAGGTTTTCCTGTATATAAATCTGTGTAGATCTTTGGTCATGCCTGTTCACTGTTTCCTGCATTTGTGAGGTAGTGCCAGGAACAAACAAAGAAAGACTTCGTGTTTATTCACACCCATTATCTAGCTGTCATTTGTAATGCACTAAAACCACTGCTCCCTATCCTCAATCAGGCCCCACAGACCTTTTCAGTGGTTTCTCCTGGTTGCTTCACATATCCTGGTTCAGTCCTCTGACAGCACATAAATCTCATGTACTACACCATTCCAATTCACTCTATCTCATGCACTGCTTTCACACTTCTGCATGTTCAGGCCCTGATCAGTCAAAATCGTTTTCACTTCTTCTTCTATCTGCAATTTGGTCTCCCCCTCTTCTTGTTCCCTCCACTTCTGACACATCATATTTCTTCTTTGCCAACCTCTCCTCACTCAGTTATCTCCATTTATCCAAACAATATCAGTACACCCTCATTATCACACCTCTCTCTTACCATTTTATTACTTGATTGAAACCCCTCACATTACATGCTGCCCTCAAACATTTCATTTCCAATACATCCACCCTCCTCCACATATCCTCATCTACAGCCCATGCCTCATATCCATATAACATTATTGGACGTACTATACCCTCAAACATAACCATTTTTGCCCTCCCATATAACGAATCTCATTCCACACATTTTTCAGTGCTACCAGAACCTTAACTCCTCTAACCCATTTACCATCATGCCGACTTTCACATATCTAAAACACTGCACTTGCTCCAATTTCTTTCCATTTAAACTCACATCCCCACTTACTCACACCCCAACATCAGTACCATTCACTCCAGCCTCCTCGCCACAGTTCATCGTATATAAGGGTTTCACAACTTCTTCTTCATCAAGCCACTCTCCTTGACTCTTGGTGAATGTTCCAACTACAGAGGCATAAATTTGCTGAGTATACTTGGTAAGTTCTATGGGAGGGAACTGATTGAGAGGGTGGAAGCATGTGCAGAGCATCAGACTGGTGTAGTTTCAGAAGTGGTAGAAGATGTGTGGATCAGGTGTTTGCTCTGAGGAATGTGTGTGGCATTTAGAGAATTGGAGAAAGCATATGATAATGTTGATAGAGATGCCTTGTGGAAGGTCTTAAGGATATATTGTGTGGGAGGAAAGCTCCTGGGAGCAGTAAGAAGTTTTTATCAAGAGTGCAAGGCTTGTGTGTGAAGAGGAAAAGAGGAGAGTGAATGGTTCCAAGGAAAGGTTGGTCTCTGACAGGGGTTCGTAATGTCACCATGGTATTCAGTTTGTTTATAGATGGAGTGGTGAGGGCAGTAAATGTGAGAGTCTTGGAGAGAGGGGCAAGAATGCTGTCTGTGGGGCATGAGAGGACCTGGGAAGTGAGTTTGCTGTTTTTTGCTTATGATACAGCACTGGTGGTGGATTCAAGTGAGAAACTGCAGAAGTTAGTGAATGGGTTTGGAAGAGTGTGTGAAAGGAGGCAGTTGAGAGCAAATGTGATTAAAGGCAAGGTTATTAGGTTTAGTTGGGATGAGGGACAGGTTAGTTGTGGTGTGAGTTTGAATGGAGAAGACTTGAAGGAAGTGAAGAGCTTTAGATACCTGGGAATGGAAATGGCTCTGACTATGTTTGAGGACAATACGTGGAGTTAGGTGGTTTGGATGAATAAGTAATGAAAGGGTAAGAGATATGTGAGGTAATAAAAAGAGTGTGGTTGAGAGCTGAAGAGGATGTGCTGAAATGGTTTGGATATTTGGAGAGAATGAGTGAAAAAGATTAACAAAGAGGATATATGTGTCAGAGGTGGAGGGAACAAGGAGAACTGGGAAATCAACTTGAAGACAGGTGAAGTGAAAGAGAATTTGAGTGATCAGGGCCTTAGGATGCAGGAGAATGAAAAGCTTGCATGGAATAGAGAGTTGGAATGATGTGGTATACCAGGGCTCATGTTGATGTGCACAGTGGTGCTGCTACCGTGAATAGGCACAAAATCTGGAAAATGTTTCAAATTTCTTGGCATCATGGGGTTATTCTAGTTTTCTAGAGTATCCAAGTCTTATCCTAACTTCTTGTTGTGACCTTGTTAGTACACTCTCAGGAATGGAAGTAAGCAGGAAGGCATTGCCCAACTGTCAGGGCAATCTTTTAAATACAAACACCTGAGGTGTGCTGGGATTTTTAAGTTTTTTTTTTTTTTTTTGGACAATTTTGGAGCCTCACTGCCATTGGAAACACTGTGCTGGAGTTGCCCTCTGCCAGTGGCCTGTCGAGGGTGAGACACAAAAGGCTAAGAAGTGGCACTGGAATCTACCAGTTATTCTCTGGAGTAAAAGAGACAAGTGATTGAGGGTGATGATGCTGAATGTGAATGGGATGACTGGTGAAAGTAAAATGAAGGAGTCTGTGGAGAAGTCTAAATGTTATAACTTGAATGTGATGGGATTGGGGAAACCTGTATCCTCGAGAAGGGTGTATGGTATGAAAATGGAAGTGAGGAATGCAAGTTATTGGAGGGCATGGAAGGAGAAGTGGTACGGACAGAATGAAAGAAAATTATTAGGGAAGAGGGAGAGTGTTACAGAGCATGGGTGGAATGGATTAAGAATAGTGTGCATAAAAGGAAAGATTGGAATTGTGAAGCATGCATGGGTATGTGTATATGTGCGTGTGAATATGAAGACTGTACGAGTTAAGGAAATGAAGCATTTCTGGACAAATTTAAATGACTGTATAATGATTTTCAGAATGAGAGAAATGTGGTCATAATGGGTGATATGAATGCAAAAGTGGGATGTGATGAAACTGGTGAGATAGTAAATGGGGAGTGCCTGGAATAAAATGAGAATGGAAGTTCTCTTTTGGATGTTTGTGCTGAGAGGGGTTTATTTCTTGGAAGCATCTTTTTTCAGCACAAGATAATCCACAAGTATACATGGATGAGGAGTGATGGAAGAGAAGGGCAAATGGTTTTGATTGACTTCGTGACAGTGGATGAAAGATTGAGAAAGGCCGTGCTAGATGCTAGAGTTGTGAGAGGATTCTTTAGAGACTGACCATTTTGTGGTTCTTGTGGGGATGAGGGTCAGGGAGAAGTGGAGGTGTGGTGTAAGTGTTGGCAAGGAGTATGAAAGGAACGTAACTGAAAGTTTAGATGGAAGTGCAGTGAATGTAGGGATGCAGTCATGTGTGAATGAGATGTTTAAAATTTTTAGAGATACTATTAAAGGTTGTAGAATTAGTAGTTGGATACAAGGTCATGAATAGGAGTAAAAAAGGCAATGCATGGTGAAGGGAAGAGATTAGAAATGCTGTGGAAGAGAGGAAAAAGACATATGGTAGGTTGCTTGAAAGGAATGTGACAGTTCAGCAAAGGAGGTGGGAAGAATATGAAATATGTAAGTGGAGAGTTAAGGAGCTGATAGAGGAAGGCAAAGGAGTAGAATAAGATTTTGGATGAAAGTTGTGTGAAAAGTTTCAGAACTAAGAAATTGTACTGGAAGGTGAAAAGAGAAAGAGTTGGATGTAAGATTGGAATTGTTAATGTGAGAAGTAAGAAAGAGGAGTTGCTGAATCAAAGGGAGAAGGTGAAAAGAAGATGGCAAGAGTATTTGGAGAACTGATAAATGTGGGAGAAAGTGAGGTAGCAGTTGTTACATGCATGGGTATGGAGGGTGGAAGGAAGAGGATACAAGTGCGAGGGCCTGTAGCAAGAACGGAGGTAAGAAGGGCAATAACGAAGCTGAAGGTAGGAAAAGCACCTGGAGTGGATGGGATTACACCTGAAATGCTGAAGTATGAAGAAGAAAGTGTGATAACATGGATGCATCTGAGATAAAATTTAGCTTGAGAGAAGGACATTGTGCCTGAGGATTGGATGAAGGCTATTAGTGTTCCTTTATTCAAAGGAAAAGGTGCTGAGAATGTATTATCCAATGGTAGGGTAATAAGTCTGTTAAGTGCACCAGGAAAAGTGTATCAAAGACTGTTGATTGATAGAATGATGAAAGTGACCGAATGCAGAATAAGTGAGGAGCTAGGAGGTTTTAGGAAGGGTAGGAGATGCATGGATTAGAATTTTATGGTAAAGATGACTCTGGGAAAGTATTCAGCGAAAGGTAAGAAGTTGTATGTAGCTTTTATAGATTTGGAGAAAGCATATGACAGAGGTGAGTGGAATGCTTTATGGATTCTGTTAAGAATGTACGGGATAGGGGGACAACTGTTGGATGTTGAGTTTATGTGTAAGAGCAGATGGAGAGTTGAGTATGAGTTTTTGTATACATGTGGGTGTGAGGAAGGGTTGTGTGATGACACTGTGGCTTTTTCATATATACATGTTTGTAGATGGAATGCTAAGAGAGATGAAAGCAAAACTAGGGAAAGGGGGTGCAGAGATGGACTGTGGCTGGTGGATAGTGGCAAGACTGTTTGTGGATGATACTGTGTTGTTTCTAAGAGTGAAGAGGAGTTGCAGATGGTAAGTGTGTTTTATGATATAAGTGCAGGTGATTGAAGGTAAATTCAAGTAAAAGTGCAGTAATGATATTTAAAGGAAACAGAGTAAAAGTATAGATTTTGTAAAACCATATAGAGTGAAAGAAGAAAGTGTGTTAGACTGCGTTTTGGGTATTGGGAGAGAGAGTGGAAGAGGTGAGGGAATTTCAGCATTTAGATGATTTGGGTAAATGTGGTGATATGGAAGGAGAGATAAGGGAGAAAGCAGTACAGGTAGAAGAGTCACTGGGTCCTTTAATGGAATAATGAAGGGTAGAGGTTTAAGTATGGAAATGAAGAGAGGATCAAGTGACATCATAGTCTTCCCAACCCTGATCTCTGCAGCTGAAATAAGGACATGGAATGAGTCACAGAGGTCAAGAATCCAAGCTGTGGATATGAGCTATTTGAGAGGGGCATGTGGTATGACTAGATGTAATGAAGAAAGAAAAGTATGTATGACAGACATCATATGGCAGGGTATGCAAAGGGAATGAAGTGTGGAGTGGTAGAGTAGGAGAAATGTAATAATTTGAGATGGTATGTGCATATGGAAAGAGTGCAAGATTGGGAGTTTACAGTGAGAGAGTATGATTGTGAAATTAAAGGGGTTGGTGAGAGAGAAAGACCACCAGTGACATGGGCAAATGAAGTGGAAGTATACTGGACAGAGAGAGATGATGGAAGAATGTATGGAATAGTGTATGTGAGAGAGGCATGTAAGGACAGAGAAAGATAAGTGAAGACTTTTGCCATGGCCACATCCTTGATGGGAGTTCCCAGAGGGAAAGGGTGTCAGAGAAAGATAGATAGATGTGCTCTCAAGGGACTAAACCAGGGCATGAGAGCATCCAGAGCAAACTGTGGGAAGGTTTCTGGGCCTGGTTGTGTATAGGGAAGTGTGGTTTTGGTGCATTAGACATGACAGCTACAGAATGGATGTGAGTGATATGGCCTTTTTTCATCTGTTCCTGGTGCTATCCCAGTAATGCGGAAAAAGGTGATCAAGTATGGAAAAGTCATCATGTATATATATATATATATATATATATATATATTATTATTATATTATATTATTTAAAAAAAATATTTATTTATTTATTATTATACTTTGTCGCTGTCTCCCGCGTTAGCAAGGTAGTGCAAGGAAACAGACAAAAGAATGGCCTAACCCGCCCACATACACACGTATATACATACATGTCCACACACAGCACACATACGTACCTATACATCTCAACGTATACATATATATACAAACACAGACATATGCATATATACACATGTACATAATTCATACTGTCTGCCCTTATTCATTCCCATCGCCACCCCGCCACACATGAAATGACAACCCCCTCCCCCCAAATGTGTGCGAGGTAGCGCTAGGAAAAGACAAACAAAGGCCACATTCGTTCACACTCGGTCTCTAGTTGTCATGTATAATGCACCGAAAACACAGCTCCCTTTCCACATCTAGGCCCCACAAAACTTTCCATGGTTTACCCCAGATGCTTCACATGCCCTGGTTCAATCCATTGACAGCACGTCAACCCCGGTATACCATATCGTTCCAATTCACTCTATTCCTTGCATGCCTTTCACCCTCCTGCATGTTCAGGCCCCGATCACTCAAAATCTTTTTCACTCCATCTTCCCACCTCCAATTTGGTCTCCCACTTCTCGTTCCCTCTAGCTCTAACACACATATCCTCTTTGTCAATCTTTCCTCACTCATTCTCTCCATGTGACCAAACCATTTCAAAGCACCCTCTTCTGCTCTCTCAACCACACTCTTTTTATTACCACACATCTCTCTTACCCTTTCATTACCTACTCGATCAAACCACCTCACACCACATATTGTCCTCAAACATCTCATTTCCAGTACAGCCACCTTCCTCCGCACAACTCTGTCTGTAGCCCACGCCTCGCAACCATATAACACAACCACTATTCCTTCAAACATACCCATTTTTGCTTTCCAAGATAACACCCCTGCCGCAAACCTACATTCACTGAGAACCAATCACTTTCCTCTCTTCCTACTCGTACACATGCCTTACATCCTCGATAAAAACTTTTCACTGCTTCTAGCAACTTGCCTCCCACACCATATGTTCTTAACACTTTCCACAGAGCATCTCTGTCAACTCTATCATATGCCTTCTCCAGATCCATAAATGCTACATACATATCCATTTGCTTTTCTAAGTGTTTCTCACATACATTCTTCGAAGCAAACACCTGATCCACACATCCTCTACCACTTCTGAAACCACACTGCTCTTCCCCAACCTGATGCTCTGTACATGCTTTCACCCTCTCAATCAATACCCTCCCATATAGTTTATCAGGAATACTCTACAAACTTATACCTCTGTAATTTGAGCACTCACCTTTATCCCCTTTGCCTTTGTACAATGGCTCTATGCATGCATTTCGCCAATCCTCAGGCACCTCACCATGAGTCATACATACATTAAATATCCTTACCAACCAGTCAACAATGCAGTCACCCCCTTTTTTAATAAATTCCACTGCAATACCATCCAAACCAGCCACCTTGCTGGCTTTCATCTTCTGCAAAGCTTTTACTACCTCTTCTCTGTTTACCAAATCATTCTCCCTAACCCTGTCACTTCGCACACTACCCCAACCAAAACACCCTATATCTGCCACCCTATCATCTAACACATTCAACAAACCTTTAAAATACTCACTCCATCTTCTCTCATCACCACTACTTGTTATTACCTCCCCATTTGCCCCCTTCACCGATGTTCCCATTTGTTCTCTTGTCTTACGCACTTTATTTACCTCCTTCCAAAACATCTTTTTATTCTCCCTAAAATTTAATGATACTCTCTCACCCCAACTCTCAATTGCCCTCTTTTTCACCTCTTGCACCTTTCTCTTGACCTCCTGCCTCTTTCTTTTATACATCTCCCAGTCATTTGCATTATTTCCCTGCAAAAATCATCCAAATGCCTCTCTCTTCTCTTTCACTAATAATCTTACTTCTTCATCCCACCACTCACTACCATTTCTAAGATAATATGATAATAAAATTGTTATACTTAATTGCTATTTCCTGCATCAGCTAGAGACTGAGAGTGAATGAATGTGGCCTTTTTTTGTCTTTTTCTGGTGCTACCTCGCTGAAGCAGTGGGTAGCGATAATGTTTCCTTTGGGGTGAGGTAGTGCCAGGAATGGATGTAGGCAAGCAAGAATGAATATGTACAAGTGTGTATGTTGATATGTATATGTATGTATATGTGCGTGTATGGGCGTCTATGTATATATATATGTGTATATGAGTGGATGGGCCATTCTTTGTCTGTTTCCTAGCGGCACCTCAATGATGTGGGAAACAGCAATTAAGAGAAAGGTGCAAGTGGTATAAAAAAGGGTGAATGAGAGTTAGGGTAAGACAGTATTATTAAACTTTAGGGAGAATAAAAAGATCTTTTGGAAGGAGATAAATAACGTGCATAAGGCGAGAACAAATGGGAACATCAATGAAGGGGGTAAGTGGGGAAGTAATAATAGGAAGTGAGGAGATGGATTAAGTGTTTTGGTCGGGGTGATGTGTGTAGTGAGAGGGTCAGGGAGAATGGTTTGGTTATGAGAGAAGAGGTAGTGTAAGCCTTGCGGAAGATGAAATCTGGCAAGGCAGCGGGTTTGGATGGTGTTGCATTAGAATATATAAAGAAAGGGGATGACTGTGTTGTTGATTTGTTGGTAAGGATATTCATTGTATGTATGGATCATGGTGAAGTGCCTGAGGATTGGTGGAATGCATGCATAGTGCCACTGTACAAAGGCAAAGGAGATAAAGGAAAGAAACTTCTTTGAAAAACAACAAACTGGAAAATCAATATCATCTTTCTCCTGCATTATGACTCCACCAACCCCAAAATCACTCGCATCTATATACAATTTAAAGGGTCTATCATAAGTTGGAGTAGAAAGTATGGGTGTACATACAAGTATCTGTTTGTTTCTTAGAGGCCTCATCACACTGATCACTCCATACAAATTTGACTTTCTTTGACAATAAGTTGGTTAATGGTAAAGCAATAATTGAAAATTCTTACAAAACCTATGATAATATCCAGCCATACCCAGAAATCTCAATAATTCTTTCTTATTTGTAAGTGCTAGAAATTTTACTATACTTTCCACCTGAGCAGTGATTGGTTTTACACATCCCTGACCAACAACATAACCTAGATATTCTACAGTTGCTCTAGCAATTTCACTCTACAAGGTTTAACGTTAAATTTGCTTTGTTCAACCCATTAAACACCTCCCTCATTAAATACAAATGTTCTTCCCAAGTTTTTTAATACAATACTATATCATCTATATATACAGAACAATCTCTAACATCATGCAATACTTGATTTACTAACCTTTGGAAAGTACTACCACTGTTTCTCATACCAAAGGGCATCACTTTATACTGATACAAACCATCCATAGTTACAAATGCAGAAATTTCTTATTGTTCTTTCAGTCAAAGGTACTTCTCAATACTCTTTCAATAAGTCTAACTTAGTTGCAAATTTAGCATCTATCTAATAAATACAAACATCTGCTCTTGGAATAGGATACGAGTCAGCTTTATTGATATTATTTACCTTTCTGAAATACCATCAGGTCTAGTTATTAACACATAAGGTGAACTCCAAGGACTGTTACTTTTTTCAATCAGACCATTGTCAAACATATACTGTACTTCTTTTCTCATTATCTCTCTCATTTTAGGATTCACTCTATAAGGGTGCTGCTTTGATAGGTCCTTCATTGTCAGCTTTGACATCATGTAGTAATACATCAGTTCTCCTAGGAACATCAGAAAACAAACACCTAAACTCATTCATTATTTGTATGGTCTCATCTCGTCTCTCAGTTTCTTTATGATCAAGCTTCTTTTTCAAATTATCTCACACATTTGAATTTTTTAACAATCTGTCTTCACATCTCTCCAATTTTCCATTCTCACTTCCATCCACATCCTCTGCATCATCAGACATAACACATGCACAATGCACATTTGTAACTCATCGTCCTTTACAGAATTTCTATCATGATAATGTTTTATCATGTTTATGTGACACAATTGGTTTGGCTTTCATCTTTCTAGAGTATCCACTCTTTTCTCAATAAACCAGGGACCATAAAACCTTGCTCTCAGAGGATTTCCTCTCTGAGGCAATAATACCAACACTCGATCACTTGGTTTGGACTCTCTGCTTCTAGATTTTTTTGTCATACCATACCTTCATATCTTCTTGACACCCTTTCAAATTTCTGCAGTAATCACTCTAGCTCTACACAATCTACTTTTAAAATCTGATACATAGTTCATTAATCCAGGAGAATCACTCTTCCCTAACCATTTCCCTTTCAACATATCAATGGCCCTCTTATTTTATGTCCATACACTAACTCAAATGGACTAAAACCTGTAGACTCGTGTACTATATCTCTAATGGCAAACAATGCTAAAGGCAGACTCACGTCCCAATCTCCTCACAATACATTCCCAAAGTATTTTTCAAAGTCTCATGAAATCTCTCCACAACTCCTTGGCTCTGTGGATGATAAGCACTTGACATCTTATGTGTTTATGTAACCCTTTTAATATTTTCTTGAACATTCCCAAAGTGAAATTACTTCCCTGGTCTGACTGTATAATTTCAGGTATACCCATCCAGGAGAAATATTTCACAACTCTTTTATAATATTGTTAGAATGGATGCTATGTAATGGAAGTGCTTCTGGAAATCTGGTAGATACACACATTATTTTTAACAGATACTGATTTCCTTTATGTGTTTTAGGTAGATGACCTACACAATCAATTACGATTTTGCTAAAAGGTTTACAAAAAGCAGGAATTGGCTGCAATGGTGCTGGCTGTATAGTCTGGTTGGGTTTATCTATTCTGACATAATTTACAAGTCTTACAATACTGGGACACATCTTTCTTCATACTTGGCCAATAAAAATGAATTAATATTTTATCATTAGTCTTCCTAACTCCCAAATGTCCAGACAAGCAAGAACTATGAGACAGAGCAATTACATGTACTCTATAAACCCTATAATCTTTGGAACAACAATTTGCTTTCTGACCTCCCAGTGATCAGATGCTGGAACATGAGCAGGCCTCCATTATCTCATTAACACACCATTGTGCACATAAAATTCAACTGACACATCACTCTCATTCCCATTTCTAGCAGCTTCACTCCAACATTCTTTCAAACTTTCATCACCCTTCTGTAACTTTGTCAACTCTTCCTTGTCCACAAGAAAATCTGGAAATACATCAATTTTTTATTCCACAATGCTCTTCTCATTTCCAATTTCTATTGTATTATTTCGAATTACATACTTTTCATTAAATAATTCATCTAAATCATAATCGACTTCTCCTCTCCTTAACATTGATGTGGTCACAACACAAGCTAGGTAAACAATTTCACAACAGTGTACATTACTATCACTGATTCTCTAAAGTTTTATCTGTCATGTGGTTCATCTATACAATAGTATCTACATCAAATGGATTACTGCTCATAATAGGCTCTGGGACTAATTTGTCAATCAAATCATTCCCTAATAGCAGGTGTACTCCAGGCACAGGAAATTCTTCACATATCCCAACCTTTACATGGCCACTCACAAATTCACTCTCAAGATATATTTAATGCAATAGGATAGGCTTGAATAACCATAATCCTTTTACATTTATTTTTTTCTCAGAGTAAGACCCCTTTGTCCACTCTTATACATCTTTCAGTATTAAACTCTGACTAGCTCCAGTATCCCTCAATATTAATATTTTCTTTGCAGGACTACCTTTAATTTCAACTTTTCCTTCAGTAATATATAGCCCATGAATTGCACATTTTGGTTTACTCACATTATACTCAATACTTCTTACCTCACTAATATCATGTTTGTGTTCCAAAGCAACATTTAATTCTATAGTCTTTGGTGATTTTTGACTGATATTTACCATGACCAAATTCTCCACATCCCAGACATTTTATTGGTGGTCTTTCCTGTCTAGTAACATAAGGGTTATGACTAAACTGAGGACTTGAATACCTGTTTTGTGTATGTCTTTGGAATCTATTTCCTACATTGTTTTGTGTCTCATAGTTATGTGAACCTTCCACAAAATAATGCTGACTAGGCTGTTGAACATTTAAATAGTGTGGATATTTATAAGGTTTGTCATAGTTCTGTCTATTACTCTGTCTTATCATACTTTGTTTCTATGTTATTTCTTTCTTTCAATATCTGTTAGCTAATTCTATTTGGTCAGCCATCCTGGCTGCTTCAATCACATTTTTCACTCTACTACTGCATATTTCATAATATATTTAAGGTTGTATGCCACTTTTGAACTGTTCCAACAGGATTAGTTGTCTCTGTTCTTCCAGTGTTTCTACTTTTTCAGATTTATGCCACATATCAAATATCATTCCACATTCTCTAGCCATCTCCAGATGAGTTCGTCCATCAATTTTCATGACATCCCTAAACATTCTCCTGTATGCCTCTGCGTCCAATTCCACAGTTTTTAACACTGCTTCCTTAACAGCCTTATAATCTACTGATTCCATTGAAGTAAGATATGTACACGCCTCTCTAGCCTTACCCTTAAATTTACTCTGCACCAACATAGCCCAGTCAACTTCATCCCATTCTTAAAAAGTTGCAATTTTTTCAAACTGAATAAAGAAATCCTCAGCTTCTTTTTCTATAAACTCAGGTAACTGACTCACTCTATCATCTTTTATCTCCAATTCTTCTTCTTGAACCTGTCCTTTCTTGTATTTCTAATTATCTAAGCCTTACTTCTTTATCTTGCTTGTATTCTCTCCTTTTCTGCTCCTGCTTGTATTCTCTCCTTTTCAGCCTCTATTTGTATTTTCTTAAGCTCAAATTATAATCTTAATTTCTCCATTGCAACTTTTTCACTACTATCAACATCTTCAGGTTCCTTCAATATTGATAAGGACACCAACTGGTCAGTTAATTCTCTTTGCATGTCACTTCTGACATGTCAGCAGAGAAATTTCATAATTAACTGCCATCTGCTTCAATTCTTTATTACACTGGTACAGAAAATGTGTATCCTGGGTTTCAATAAACTTCTTAACATTATCTGCCATGTTTAAATACACTACATTTACAAGTATGAACACTTTCTTGTTTAGAGAAATCTCCATATATTTCAAGAGAGCACAGTAGAGTACTAATCCACAACACTTCGGCCAGCTTGAGTTACATACACTTGGTTTCACAATTTCAACTCCCTGACAGCAGGTTTCACAGTTCAAACTCCTGGACAGCACCCCCATGTTACATACTGCCTCCACCCCTTGCATTAAAGGGTGTATAATCAGCCTATAGGCCCATTAAAACAGATAACTCTGGTGATTCTGTTAACAGAGATATTGGCTAGATACAGATTCCCTTACCATCTGCCTATCATCTGACAGCTGATGGCCATAATTAATTACCTATTTTTTCTTTCTTGTCAAGTTGGTCAAATACCAAACACAGATAAAAATCTATAAAATACATATTTATAATAGCAAAAATAAACATGGCTCTCTCGTAACATAATACAATTTATACTTTGTACATAGACCTCGCTCTATCTTACTTTACTTTACATCTCTTTGGCAAACTTACTGGCCTCAATTATATAACATAAGGGTTTGAAATGACTGAGATGTGTACAGATTACATTATACATTTACCAACAGCTTTGTATCACATCCTTCCTCTATGGCCATTCTGAGAGAAAGCTGACCTTGGCGCCAACTTCATCCAGTTTCTATACAAATTCTTCATATCACTTTCTCTTGTCTCTTACATATGTTTTTTCCTTCCATAATTTGTAATAATATTGAAAATATTTACTCAATTTGTTTACACTCTAACAAACAAAATCTCTTATATCAACATACATCAATATGACCCTCCAAACAATATAATGTACATTGGACATACCATTCCTCGAAGAAAACTGAACAGGATGTAATGGATAACTAAAACATTATATTTGTAAATAGGGGAGATAACTGTAACATTATATACACATGTACATATTCATACTTGCTTGCCTTCATCCATTCTTGGTGCTACTTTGCCCCACAGGAAATAGCATTGCTACCCCCTGCTTCAGCAAGGTAGCACCAGGGAAACAGACAAAAAAGGCCACATTCATTCACACTCAGTCTCTAGCTGTCATGTGCAATGGACCAAAATCCCTATCCACATCCAGGCCCCACAGACCTTTCCATGTTTCCCAGATGCTTCACATGCCCTGGTCCAGTCCATTGACAGCATGTCAACCCAGGTATACCACATCATTCCAATTCACTCTATTCCTTGCATGCTTCTCACCCTCCTGTATGTTGAAGCCCCAATCATTCAGAGTCTTTTTCACTCCATCCTTCCACATCCAGTTTGGTCTCCCACTTCTTGTTTCCTCCACCTCTGACACATATATCCTCTGTCAATCTTTCCTCACTCATTCTCTCCTTATGTCCAAACTATTTCAACACACCCTCTTCTGCTCTCTCAAACACACTCTTTTTATTTCCCCACATGTCTATTACCCTTTCATTACTTATCATTATTAAATTTGATCGCTGCTCCCCGTATCAGCGAGGTAGCACCAGGAAATAGATGAAGAATGGCTCATCCACTCATTTACACATGTATATATACATAAATGCCCATACAAGCACATATACATACATATACATATCAACATGGATTACATGTTCATTGACAGGAGCGTGAAACAGAGACTTCTGGATATTAATGTGCTGAGAGGGGCAACTGGAGGGATGTCTGATCATTATCTTGTGGAGGTGAAGGTGAAGATTTGTAGAAGTTTTCAGAAAAGAAGGGAGAATGTTGGTGTGAAGAGAGTGGTGAGAGTAAGTGAGCTTGGAAAGGAGAATTGTGTGAGGAAGTACCAGGAGGAAGTACCAGTACCAGGAGTGCAGAATGGAAAAAGGTGAGAGCAAATGACGTAAGGGGAGTGGGGGAGGAATGGGATGTATATAGGGAAGCAGTGATGTCTTGTGCAAAATATGCCTGTGGAGGTGGGCAGATTAGAAAGGGTTGTGAGTGGTGGGATGAAGACGTAAGATTGTTAGTGAAAGAAAAGAAAGAGGCGTTTGGATGATTTTTGCAAAGGGAGGGGGGGGGGTGTGGAAATCCTCCCCTTCCATTTTTATTTTTCCAAAAGAAGGAAAAGAGAAGGGGGCCAAGTGAGGATATTTCCTCGAAGGCTCAGTCCTCTGTTCCTAATGCTACCTTGGTGATGTGGGAAATGGTAAATATCTATATTTATTTATTAATTTATTGTACTTTGTCGCTGTCTCCCGCATTAGCAAGGCAGCGCAAGGAAACAAACCCACCCACATACACATATATATACATACACGTCCACACACGTACATATGCACACCTATACAGTTCAACGTATACATATATATATATACATACACAGACATGTACATATATAAACATGTACATAATTCATACTGTCTGCCCTTATTCATTCCCATCGCCACCCTGCCACACATGAAATGACAACCCCATCCCCCGCATGTGCGCGAAGTAGTACTAGGAAAAGACAACAAAGGCCACATTCATTCACACTCAGTCTCTAGCTGTCATGAATAATGCACCGAAACCACAGCTCCCTTTCCACATCCAGGCCCCACAAAACTTTCCATGGTTTACCCCAGACGCTTCACATGCCTTAGTTCAATCCATGGACAGCACGTCGACCCCAGTATACCACATTGTTCCAATTCACTCTGTTACTTGCACGCCTTTCACCCTCCTGCATGTTCAGGCCCTGATCGCTCAAAATCTTTTTCACTCCATCTTTCCACCTCCAATTTGGTCTCCCATTTCTCCTCGTTCCCTCTACCTCTGACATATATATCCTCTTTGTCAATCTTTCCTCACTCATTCTCTCCATGTGACCAAACCATTTCAAAATACCCTCTTCTGCTCTCTTAATCACTGTTTCCCGCATCAGCACCTTAAGGTAGCACCAGGAAAGAGATGAAGAATGGCCCATCCACTCATATGCACATAATATACATAAACGCTCACATACATTAAGTAAAATGTCTCCATTACACCACGAAAAACCCCAGTTATATCAGTTTCTCTCATCAGGTTTTGAATGGTCTCATCTCGGACAGGAGCACAAAGACGAGCCATCATGGAGAGTACATGCTGGAAGTACTGACTAAAATCTAGCACACCATGCTCTGCTTGCTGTTTAATCAATTCCACATCAAGTGTGTCTGAGATTTCTTGTCGTAGGCATGTGTATGAGGAAGGGTGATGTCTAACTAAGTTTCTTAAACCTCCTGCAACAACACTAATGCCTGATCATAGCACTGGGGTCTTGAGCCAGCTGGTCAGCAAGCTGGTCCCAAAAGGCTCTGTGCATAACATCCCTTACCTGTTTCTCAACAGTGTTGTCAGGGGGATCAAATTCTTACAGTTTAAAATTCTTGCCTACTGCTATACATATACATATCAACATATACATAAACATACACAGACATATATACACATACTTGCTTGCCTTCTTCCATTCCTGGCCCTACCCCACCCCACAGGAAAACAGACAAAAAAGGCCACATTTGTATGAATGTATCACTGCAGAGCAATTGAGCAATAAGTATTCAGCATCTTCTTCAGGGTAGTACGGAGGGTCTTTGGATTTGTTGAATTGTTCAGAGCATTGTAGGGATGGGATATGTCCAGCACACAATCAGGAAAGTGTGACTCATGTTTCTCTGGGGAGTATCATTTTGGAAGGGTGTATGCCTTAGAGGGTGGGTGGTTGTTTAGTGCTTGTTCAGCCAGTTTACTGTGTATGTATTGTCTCATTGTTACTATTGTTGGGGTAGGGGATCTGTTGTATTGTGAGATGATTGTAAGCTTTTCATCTTTTACTTGAGAGTTGGTGGTTAGTTATAGAGTGGTTTGGAAGGGAGGGGTTTAGTGTTGTTGCAAAGAACTGAGTGCTGAGCATATAGAAGTAGGATTGTAAAGAGAGGATCTTTGTTGTATGTGAGGGTGTTGAGTTTTTGTAGTTGCAAGGTAGCCAGTGATTGTTTTGAGGGTTCTGGTTTCTATAGTTTGCTGCTTTGAATTAGTGGACAACCAGGCAGGTGAAGCAAATGGATTGTTTGTAAAAGATGCTGTATGATTCTTTCTATTGCCCAAATCTGGTACCAGTTATTGTTCTTAGGACATTTGATTTGTCTGTTGCTTTTGTATTAATGTTATTGGTGTGGCAAGTGAATGCTATGTGTATATCATATGTGATGCGTATAATGATTGGTTCTTTATTCACTGAGACTGATTGTTCATTTGAGGTGACCAGAGGGCAAGCATGAGTTGGATTTGTTTCTCTGCCGTTCAAAAGTGAATGAAAACTTCTGTGGAGAGCAGACTCTCTGTACTTGGTGAGCCATTGTTCTTGTTGCATAATGTAGTGCTATATGTTTGATGCTGATACTGTGATGTTAGGGTGTTGTAATGTGATTGTGGTATCATTTGCATATGATGGAACTTTCATATTGTGGTTTGCTGAAAGCAACAGAAGCATGTGTAGGCATAAACTGAAAAGGGTTGGAAAAAGGCTGTTATTTGGGGTAAATCCATTGTAAAGGTTGATGGTTTTAGAGGTGAAGCTGCTGTGACTGGCTCTGGCATGGTAGCTGGCGATGAAGTTGGCAAAGTGATCTTTGCCTTGGAGAGAGGTAGTATGTTTGAGATAAGGAGGAACCTGGATGCTCTGGCTCTGAGTGAAAACGCTCAAGGGTAAAGGGCAAGAATGATTTGGGAATATCATTGGCGTAAAGTTAGGGGTTACTGTCAGGGCATGAAGGGATGTGGGAATTTGAAATAAAGTGTCTTAGGCCAATTTTGGTAAAAATGAAAGTGGATTGTGAGAGGTTGATGATTATCAGTGTTTATGTACCTGGCCAAGAGGAGATTGACAGAGAGTTGAGTAATTTGGGAAAAGCTGAGTAGTTTTGATGTGAGAGCTTGGGTTTTAGCAATTGGATGACATGAAAGTGAATGTGGATAATGTGGCAATTGAGGGTATAATTGGAAAGTATGGAGAAATTGATAATGTAAATTGAAATTGTGAATAGCTCGTTGAGTTGTGTTGCTGAAAAAGGAGTAGTGGTTTGAAAAAAGGGACATATAAGTATACATAGAGTAATAAAAATGGTTGGTAAGTATTATTGGATTATGTTCTAATTGACATGCATATAAAAGTGAAACTCTGATGTAAATGTGCTGAGGGGGGCAGTTGGTGGCAAGTCAGACCATTATCTGGTGGAGATGAGGGTGAAGATTTGTAGTTTTTTGAGAAAGAGGAAATGATAAAGGTGAAAAAAGGGTAGTGAAAGTAAGCCTGGAAAAGAAGCATGTCTGAGAAAATATAAGGATAGCTTGAATGTAGACTGGCAAAAGGTGAGAATAAACAAAATTAGGGAAGCGGATGAGGAATGAGAGGTATTTAGGGAAGCAGTGCTGGCATTTGTGAGAGAAGTGAGTAGGATGCAGAAAGTGGGAGGTGGGCAGTAAAGTTATAAGTTAAAGAGAACAAGAGGTATGTGGGCAGTACTTACAGGTGAAAGAGTGCAAAAGATTAGATGTACATCACAAAGTGGCATGAGGTCAAGAGGAAGGTGGAGGGGTTAAATAAGAGGGCAATGAGAGCTAGGGTGAGCAGTGGTAGTATCATAACCAATGAGGTAAGAGGTGCTGCTACTGTGGAAAGTAAAGCTTAGAATTGGGAAAAGTATTGAGTTTCAGCACCTCGAGGAGTACTCTAGTTTTACTGGAGTAGCCAAGTCTCACTCCCCTTCTCATGGTGACCATGATGGAACTAAAGTGGGAGGCGTTGCCCAGTTATATCAGGGCAATAGTTTTAGATTTGGACAAACACCTGAGGTGTACTGTTACTTTTAGTTTTGACAATTTTGGAGCCTCGCTGCCTCTGGAAACACTGCACTGTAGTTGCCCTCTGCCAGTGATCTGTCAAGGGCGAGGCAAAAAAGGCTAAGAAGTCGCATTGGAGTCTACCAGTTATGCCAAGGGTTAATAGGAACAAGTGATTGAGAGTGATGGCACTGAATGTGAATGGGATGACCGAGGAGAATAAAAGTAGATAGATTGTGAAGAGGTTTAAAAGTTGTAGCATGGATGTACTTGGGATTGGGGAAACCCCATATCCCAAGGCAGAGTGTGTGGAGTGAAAATGGAAATGAAGAATGCAAGTTATGGAAGGGCATGGAAGGAGGTGTGGTATGGATGGGAATGAGTGAAAATTACAGGGAAGAGGAAAAGGAGGATATGCAATTCTGCTATCTCCAAGAATGTGGGAGGGTGTTACAGAGCATCGATGGAGTAGATCAAGAATAGTGTGGGTGAAAGGAAAGATGGGTATTGAGAAATACGCATGGGTATGTGTATATGCACCTGTGAATATGAAGACTGTCTAAGGTAAGGATGAAATGAAGCTTTTCTGGAGGAATTTGAATGACTTTATAAACAGCTTTAAGAATGAGAGAAACATGGTCATGTAAGATGCCAATGCGAAAGTAGGATGTGATGGAAATGGTGAGACAGTTGGTAAATGTGAAGTGCCTGGAGTAAATGAGAATGCAAGGTATCTTGAGGATAATTGTGCTGAGAGGGGGTTAATTCCTTACAAACACCTTTTTTTCAGCACAAGATGATCCACAGATATATATGGATGGGAATGATGGAAGAAAAGAGCAAAAGGCTTTGATTGACTATATGGCAGTGGATGAAAGATTGACAAAGGCTGTTCTGGATGCTAGAGTCGTGAGAGGATTCTTTGGAGACTCTGACCATTTTGCGGTTCTTTTGGGAATGAGGATCAGGGAGAAGTGGAGGTATGGCGTAAGGAAGAATGGAGAAGTAAAAGTGTTGGCAAGCAAGAAGAAGAACCAGGAAAAAATATAGAGAGGAGTTTTGAAAGGAAGGTAACTGAATGTTTGGATGGAAGTGCAGTGAATGTAGGAATGCAGTCACGTGTGCATAAGGAGTTTAAAATGTTTAGAGAAATACTAGTAAAGGTTGTAGAATCATTCGTTGGATACAAGGCAGGGAGATACAGAAATAAAATGGGCAATACATGGTAGACAGAAGATATTAGAAATGCTGTGAAAGAGAAGAAAAATCATATGGTAGATTGCTCAATAGGAATGTACCAGTGGAAGTTCAGCAGAGGAGGAGGTGAAGAAAACACAATATGTAAGTGGAATGTTAAGAAACTTGATAGATGAAGGCAAAGAAAGGGGAAGTCAAGATTTTAGATGAAAATTAAAAGTTTTGGGATAATAAGAAATTATACTGGAAGGAGATGAAACTGAAAGAGGTGGATGTAAGAGTGGAATTGTTGATGTGAGAAGTAAGGAAGGGGAATTGCTGAACCAAAAGGAGGAAGTGAAAGGAAAATTGAAAGTATTTTGAAGAACTGGTGAAAATGGAAGAAGTGGAGGCAGCAGTTGTTACATGGAGGGCGTGTGGGGGAAGAGGATACAAGTGCAGGGGCCTATAGCAAAGAGGGAGGTTAGAAGGGCAATAATGAGGCTGAAGGTGGGCAAGGCACCTGGAGTGGATGGGATTATGGCTGAAATGCTAACATATGGAGATGAAAGTGTGACAGAGTGGATGCATCTTATATATAATTTAGCATGGAAACAGAGGGTTGTCCCTGAGAATTGGGTGAAAGGTATTATTGTTCCTTTATTCAAAAGATAAGGTGTGAAGGAAGTATGTAGCAATTACAGGGGAATAAGTCTGTTAAGCATACCAGGAAAAGTGTATGCAAGAATATCAATTGACAGAGTGAAGAGCAAGAGGGTCTAGAAAAGGTAGGGGATGTTTGGGTCAAATTTTTGTAGTAAAGATAACAATGGAAAAATAATTAGCAGAGGATAAGAAGTTGTATTCAGCTTATATGGATCAGGAGAAAGCGTATGACAGAGGTCGAGTGGAATGCTTTGTGGGACGTGTTAAGGATATATGGTACAGGAGGGAAAACTGTAGGATGGTGTAAAAGCCTTCTATATAAGTGCATACGAGTGTGTAAGAGTGAATGGAGAGCTGAGCATAATTTTTGGGATATTTGTAGGTGTGAGGCAGGGCTGTGATGTCACTGTGGCTTTTTAATATATATATGGATGGAGTGATAAGAGAGATAAAAGCAAAAACTAGGGAAAAAGGGTGTAGAGATAAACCGTGGTGGTGAGATATAGTGGCTAGTGGCAAGCCTGTTTGTGGATGATACAATGTTGTTTGCGGAGATTGAAGAGGAGTTGCAGAAGGTTATAAGTGTGTTTTATGATGGGTATAAGAAAAAGGAGATTGAAGGTAAATGCAACTAAAAATAAAGTAATGGTGTTTGAAAGGTATTGGAGTGAAAATATAGATTTTGTAAATCAACAGAGAGTGAAAGAAGAAAGTGTAAAAAATTGTGCTGTGGATATGGGGAGAAAAAGACTGGAAGTGAGGGATTTAGCATATGGGAGCTGTCTTGGGTAAGTATGGTTATATGGAAGGAGAGATGAGGGAGAGAGCAGTACAGGGTAGAAGAGTCATTGGGTCCCTTAACAGAATAATGAAGGGTAGAGGTGTAAGTATGGAAGTGAAGAGAGGATTAAGGGACAGCATAATCCTCCCATCCCTGACCTATGTTGCCGAAACGTGGACGTGGAATGAAGCAAAGGCTGTGGAAATGAGCAATTTCAGAAGAGCATGTGGTGTGACTAGATGGAATGAGGAAAGAAGTAAAAGGGTGTGTGAGAGATGTGGTATGGGAGAGAAATTGTGGAAAAATGCGTGGAATGGTTTATGTGAGGGAGGTATGTAAGGAAAAGAATAAGTAGGGACTCTTTTGCCGTGGCCCACCCCTACATGGGAGTTCCCGAAGGGAACGGGTGTCAGAGATCTAGATAGATAAGTAGTTAGCGAGTCTCAGCAAACTTCTGGGGTACAGGTGTTTTGGAAGGAGGTTAATAGTGAGAGAATAACAAAACGACAAATGGGAATATCAATGAAGGAGGCAGATATATAGCTTGGGACTTTGATAATGTACGTAAGGTGAATGTGTTGAAAATTACATGGTTAAGGTCAATATGTGAAGTGAGGAGGGTTAATCGAGTAAGTGATAGTGCGAGAAGAGGGAGGTCTGATAATAAAAGAATGTGGTTAAGTGAGCTGAAATGAGTTTGCGGAAACAGTTTGGACATATGGAGAGAATGAGTGAGGAGAGGTTGATAATCGATACATGTTAGAAGTGGTGAAGGCAAGGAAAAGGGAGAGACCAAATTAGGGATGGAGTGGGAAGGTGTGCGTGTTCGGGTCCTTGGCAATGTGGAGGCTGAAAGACGAGACATATAGTAAAGAGCGAATGAAGCCTTTTCTTCGACTGTTCCTATCACTTTACCTTGACGAGTCAAGCGGCTTATAAGTATGAATGTGTTTGTGTGTGTAAAACTATGTACCTATGTATTCATACTTGTTCGCCGATTCCCACGTTTGCGAGGATAGTGCTAAGGTTAGATGAAGAAAGGCCTCATTTGTTCACATCCATTCTTGCGAAGTCATGTGCAATGGATATACTGCTCAGCTACTACAACTCTCATATCGACTAGGTACCACAGATTGACCTTTCGTGGTTTCGTCCCGCTAATATATATATATATATATATATATATATATATATATATATATATATATATATATATATATATATATATGTGTGTGTGTGTGTGTGTGTGATTGCTATTTCCTGCGTGAACTGGTCCGTGTTAAGAAAAGACATGAACATTGGACAAAACAAATATCCTCATTTGACATCTTTCTCAGTTCCTTTCTTTAGAAGCTGAAGAAAATTAACACCATCATGTGTTAGGGATAATTTCAAGACTACAAACACCCATGGACAAAGAGCGTGAGAGAGTTAATGTTACACAACCCTAATTTATTGACGATTAAATCAATGGAGCACTAAAAGCATATTTTACAGAGGTTACAAATCTTGCAATTATTTCTACAAGATGATCAACTTTAAACATTAACTGATGCATCATATAAACAAGATAATTCATGAAACACGTTTCATATGTTGTGTCACTCGGGAAATAATTCAATGTTTCTTAATCGTTCATTGTACACGTACTTCTTTACAGTTTCTCCGCATGCGGATAAGATGGTACAAGTGAGAACCCATTAATCCTCTTCAAAAATGTTCTTAATCTGCTTGCGTTATACTTCATAAGTAGGTATTAATCGGCACAATGCAACCACATGAACGTTAAGCTACAGATAATGTCGATCATTAGTATTCGCTGTTAAGCATAGCTTCTCAAGGCAATTCTTCCCGTCCCCTTAAATTAGTCCATTTTGAAAGGACAAAGAAAAAAAAAGTCAGGCTGTGGATAACATATCACAGGATTCATAAATCATAGTCAGTGAAACCTGAGAGATGATCCAAGCTGGTCATTGTAAACTATCGCCTGGTTGTTACGTGGGTTGGAACACAAATGTCAGTGTTACACAGAGACAAAGGTAGACGTATGATACTTTGTAATGAGGGAAAGTAAATATAGTTTTTACTATCAATCATATAAAATACTGTCTTTACTATTACGTCCAATCTGGACATATTCTTAAAAGTGTTGGGTATATTTCTGAACGAGGTCAACTTTAACGCCATCTGGGAGGGTTTCCAGGCAACTCACGGCATTCAGTCGCGGGCAAGTATTTTGACGGTCGTGTTTAGGTCTTGCGTTTGTGTGAAAATACGGCGATTGCATTCTTCTGTAACCTTTGTAGGTTACTCTGTTGATTGTACCGGAGTCGAGTCGGTTTCATGTGGAAAGACTGGTTACTATCAGTTATGGTAAGTCCTGTACAGTGATTGGTGTCTAACAGTTGACGGTTGTGGGTGATTACTCCATGTTAGTGGACCTCAAGGTGATGCATTTTACAGGACAAACGTGTTTCTGGGATTTTTTTTATTTTTTTTTCGCATGGAATCGCTTTTGCCACGATGAAAATTAATTTCAAAGTGTAGAAGTGGTTTTGTCACTCATATGAAGTCGATATTTTGATAAATCGTGTGTGAGTGTTATGAAGGATGTGGGAAAAATGTGGGGTTACATAGATACGTGATGTTACCAATAATTGTGAAAGCATAAAGATAACCTGCCTATTTTAACGCTCTATATCTTGTACGTTCTCTTATTAAAGATATTTTATCGTTATTAAAGGAAGAACTTATTTTTAAAGTGCCATGAATCCTTTCGATGGTAGACAGTTCAGATGTCGGTGGATACAGAAATCTTGCTCTTGTGTTGGACAATTACTGCCCGTTGATGGAGCCATAGATTTATGTAGACATCTGTAATAGACTAATTTATTTGCGAAACTTTGATTTAAACGTTACGTATGGCGGCATTCATAGGAATGCTTAGATGATTAAGGAATGTTTGAATTTTTAGATTTTACAGGCAAGTTTTCTTGTTATAGCGTCATTCGTTATGCATATCGATCTACATACTACATTGAGCTGTAGTGTTAGCGAACAAGCATGAGGTAAGTGTCTTTTGTTAGTCGACTGAGACTTTTCTGTTATAATGCTACACAGAAGACATTAGAAATCAAGTCGGGCGCCGTAGACATTTAGGCTAGGTTTGAAAGTAATATGAATGCACTACTTACACACACAACTGTTCATTTGAAGGGTTTTACTCCACTGTTTCCCTTCACAAAGTTCAGCCCACTAAGAAATATGTATAATTGATAGAGATGCTACACCTGAATTGCCACAACTTGTGTGCACAATACTTTTTGTTAGGATTTCATTAGTACCAAATTCATTATTCCCCCCGCGCCTCTGTCTTTTGCAGTTTAACCGATTTCATAACTGCTTCATAACTGTATAAGGTTTCATAAGGATTCCTTGGTGACCGCTTCTCTTTACATAGGGGAAAAAAATGAGCCGCTTTGCTGATTTCAACCATGGTGGGTGATTATGAAAACGGTTGCGATATTTGTAGATGGTAATGTAATTTTATGTAAAGGGAAATCGTGGGGTAAAAACATTAGAATTCAACAGTTGACAGTTTCACTAATGTATTTGTAACCCGCTGAAAAATAAACGGGAGGGCTGATTTGCCATCGTAGCTCTTAAGGCGTTATGTCTGCCGATATATGTAGAGATCCAGCGCTTAAATTTCGTATTTGGTGCCTTAGCTCGTTATTCGTCCCTTTTTTTCTATATTTTAGCGCCAAACTTAGTGTTTTGATATAAGGAAATTGACAAATTAGTGTGATTCATGAAGTTTAATCGAAAACTATTAGAATAAGGAAAACTACAAATATTGCAAGTAATTCATTCTCATCGAAATGAACATGTTCGAATATTTTTTTTTTTAAAGGTTCTGATCGGGTGTATTCCGCGGGCTCCCCAACCTCAAGTCTCGTTCAGTTCAGTTTCTGTCGGGCTCAGGCCCTGATTGAAGAACCATACGACGGGCGGTCGACTTAGCAAAGGTGAAGAAGCTTCACTTTGTAATGCGACTGATTGGCTGGCTGGTATGACTATGCAATGAATTATTGGAACCTTGTAAAGATGGCCTTTGCATGGGGACCCCTTTGCCATACTATGCAATGAATTATTGGAACCTTGTAAAGATGGCCTTTGCATGGGGACCCCTTTGCCATAAGACTTTACGACGGAAAATAATCGCTAATTATATTTCATCTCGAATGATTAATTATGCTTTAAACACGTTCGAAAATACTATACTGAAGAGATAGTAATTCGAATAAGTTACAGGAAAATATTTTTTCGAGACTGGTGAGTCTTGCCGCAAAACAGACTAAATGACATAGTCTGGCAAAACATGAATATGTCTGGTGAGCCATATGTCTATTCAGATTTAGGGTTCGAATTAATGCATAAGTCTGGCAAAACATAAATGTCTGGTGAGGCCATATGCCCATTCAGATTTAGGGCTCGAATTAATGCATATAGATTTAGTCGTCTGAATTCACTTTACATGGCAAAACAAACGAATCATGGTGGTAAATGGAGTTTGTTGTTATAACTATGGAATGTCCATGATAACAGAATCTACAAGACATCTGAAGCATTGAAATAGGTAGTTTGTCATAGTCTATTTATTTTATAATGTAACCCCACATCAAACTTCTTCCTGGCACACCTGCCACTGATAACTTATGTACTCTAGCAACTTGTACATATATATCGAAAGATCGGTTTTAAGGGTGAAAACGGAAATCCCACACTTTTAAATCCTTCAGAATGCGTTTTCGTGTTCCTGATATTACCGTAGGGTAGCCATCTACTGCATTCATTTTTCGGAATGGTTATTTTGCCGACTAGGCGGCACCGGAGGGTCAGACGTTTTTGTTATGTACTTTAATTTTCGATATCATTTTTCCCTCGTATCACCATCGAGGTTACATTTTGAAAGGTGTGAATTGGGGTGGGAAGACGACGGGCTCTTAACTGAACTTGGTGCAGTCAAGATTGATCTTTACGCTGCTCTGACTTGATTGTTGCCTGAGCGTAAATATTTTTTTTATGTATTTTCGTGTAAAAGTTTGTAAATCCAGTAATGAAGGTGAATACTTGGAAATAAACTTGTAGGCTGCATGAGTGTTTATGGCTGATTAGCTTTGACGTGTGTGTGTGTGTGTGTCTGTGTACATTGTTTTGGGGGAAATTTGCTGAAAGCTCCATTTTCCTAGTAAGAATTTTCGGTTCAAATCGTGTGCTGGGCATAACATGTCGCTCTGAATTTCCAATATCTAGAAGCAAACGCTGAAATTTGGTGTATTTACAGTTTTACCTTTAAAACAAGTGTACATTGTTCGGTTGGGTTCCCACGGCATTACTTGGTGACCCAACCAACTTAACCTAACCCAACCCAACATAGATGTGAACGTCTAGGAAAATCTTAATCGCGCTTTAATGAACTATGACCAGTTTTTTTTTTTTTTCTAAGTTTAGGGCAATTAAGAGAGAAACGAATAAAGTGGATCCATCTCCCATGCCCGCCTCCATTTTAACCAACGTTTTGAGATGAAAATGTTGCTTTCGGCCTTTAAACCCTACTTGTTGGTTGTGGTCATTTTTGGGTTTTCTACCCAACCACCACTAGATAAAAAGATTTGTTGCTGAAGATAAATTCTGATACCGTATATACTTATGTATGTAAATAAAGGCCCATGTTTTGTCGGCTAGGATCATGGCTGATGTGATGTTTTACTATTGACTTAAAAAAGAAAATCATGATCACGAAATATGTATATATTTTTTATTAACTTGAAATTCTTTATTTACTTAAACCTGCAACAGCCTATCAACCATGGGTTCCTGTCATTAACTGTGGCTAAAATTCTTCCTCGGATGTAGATATATTTATGTGGAGAGAATACATACGAGGCCAGCAATTTCACGCTATTGATGTAGCCGCCTACGTTATAAACTATGCCAAGTTTTATGGCTTTCTCAAATGACTAATTTCGCGTGATGGAACGATCCGCATCCCATCTACATTTTCTATAAAATGGCAATATATATTTAAAGATTTCTATTTGAATTTTTTTCATACACGGTTTAATTTTGAAACGTGGGATGTTCCATGAATCTTGAATATATATATATATATATATATATATATATATATATATATATATATATATATATATATATGTGTGTGTGTGTATAATGTGTATATATATCATTATTATACTTTGTCGCTGTCTCGATCGTTAGCAAGGTATCGCAAGGAAATAGACGAAAGAATGGCCCAACCCACCCACCCACACACTTATATATATACATATATATATATATATATATATATATATATATATATATATATATTTATGGATGTGGAGAAGGCATATGATAGAGTTGATAGAGATGCTCTGTGCAAGGTATTAAGAATATATGGTGTGGGAGGCAAGTTGTTAGAAGCAGTGAAAAGTTTTTATCGAGGATGTAAGGCATGTGTACGTGTCGGAAGAGAAGAAAGTGATTGGTTCTCAGTGAATGTAGGTTTGCGGCAGGGGTGTGTGATGTCTCCATGGTTGTTTAATTTGTTTATGGATGGGGTTGTTAGGGAGGTGAATGCAAGAGTTTTGGAAAGAGGGGCAAGTATGAAGTCTGTTGTGGATGAGAGAGCTTGGGAAGTGAGTCAGTTGTTGTTCGCTGATGATACACCGCTGGTGGCTGATTCATGTGAGAAACTGCAGAAGCTGGTCGACTGATGAGTTTGGTAAAGTGTGTGAAAGAAGAAAGTTAAGAGTAAATGTGAATAAGAGCAAGGTTATTAGGTACAGTAGGGTGGAGGGTCAAGTCAATTGGGAGGTATGTTTGAATGGAGAAAAACTGGAGGAAGTAAAGTGTTTTAGATATCTGGGAGTGGATCTGGCAGCGGATGGAACCATGGAAGCGGAAGTGGATCATAGGGTGGGGGAGGGGGCGAAAATCCTGGGAGCCTTGAAGAATGTGTGGAAGTCGAGAACATTATCTCGGAAAGCAAATATGGGTATGTTTGAAGGAATAGTGGTTCCAACAATGTTGTATGGTTGCGAGGCGTGGGCTATGGATAGAGTTGTGCGCAGGAGGGTGGATGTGCTGGAATGAGATGTTTGAGGACAATGTGTGGTGTGAGGTGGTTTGATCGTAAGTAACGTAAGGGTAAGAGAGATGTGTGGAAATAAAAAGAGCGTGGTTGAGAGAGCAGAAGAGGGTGTTTTGAAATGGTTTGGGCACATGGAGAGAATGAGTGAGGAAAGTTTGACCAAGAGGATATATGTGTCGGAGGTGGAGGGAACGAGGAGAAGTGGGTGACCAAATTGGAGATGGAAAGATGGAGTGAAAAAGATTTTGAGTGATCGGGGCCTGAACATGCAGGAGGGTGAAAGGAGGGCAAGGAATGGAGTGAATTGGAGCGATGTGGTATACCGGGGTTGACGTGCTGTCAGTGGATTGAATCAGGGCATGTGAAGCGTCTGGGGTAAACCATGGAAAGCTGTGCAGGTATGTATATTTGCGTGTGTGGACGTGTATGTATATACATGTGTATGGGGGTGGGTTGGGCCATTTCTTTCGTCTGTTTCCTTGCGCTACCTCGCAAACGCTGGAGACAGCGACAAAGCAAAAAAAAAAAAAAAAAAAAAAATATATATATATATATATATATATATATATATATATATATATATATATATATATATATATATATATATATATATTATCCCTGGGGATAGGGGATTAAGAATACTTCCCACGTATTCCCTGCGTGTCGTAGAAGGCGACTAAAAGGGGAGGGAGCGGGGGGCTGGAAATCCTTCCATCTCGTTTTTTTTTTTTTTTTAAATTTTCCAAAAGAAGGAACAGAGGGGGCCAGTTGAGGATATTCCAAAAAAGGCCCAGTCCTCTGTTCTTAGCGCTACCTCGCTAACGCGGGAAATGGCGAATAGTTTAAAAGAAAGAAGAAAAGATATATATATATATATATATATATATATATATATATATATATATATATATATATATATATATATATATTATCCCTGGGGATAGGGGAGAAAGAATACTTCCCACGTATTCCCTGCGTGTCGTAGAAGGCGACTAAAAGGGGAGGGAGCGGGGGGCTGGAAATCTTCCCTTCTTATTATTTTTTTTTAATTTTCCAAAAGGAACAGAGAACGGGGCCAGGTAAGGATATTCCCTCAAAGGCCCATTCCTCTGTTCTTAACGCTACCTCGCTAATGCGGGAAATGGCGAATAGTTTAAAAAAAAAAAAAGAAATATATATATATATATATATATATATATATATATATATATATATATATATATATATATATATATTGGAAAGGATCACAATTTTGCGTGTGATCATGTATATTCCTACGAGTCCACGGGGAAAACGAAAAATCCTACATTACGGAAATAGATAAGTCTTCTAAGAAACTGGGTGTCCTGTATAGGTTTCGAAATTTCTGTTCTTCTGAACAGTTGATCCGTTTATACAAAAGATTGACCTGTCTTTGTATGGCGTACTGCTTTCACATCTGGGGTGGTTCTAGCTCTGCATTCTTACTTGACAGATTCGAAAGAGGTTCAACTTAACAACTCTTCCAGACTTCAAAACCTGATCCACTTGCCCCACGCTGCAATGTTTGTTCACTTTCCCTTTTCTGTAGGTATTGCTTTGGATTTTGCTCCCGGGGGCTGGCTGGTTGTGTACCCCCCACCACTAGCTAGACCACGCAGTACTCTGCTAGCTGCTGCGTCAGATGATTACTGTGTGGCCGTTGGCAACTTACGGGTGTGCTGTTTTGATGGATTTCTTTCCTTGCACTTTGAAGCTTTGGAATTCTCAACCTTCTCATGTCTTTCCTAGTAACTATAACCTGACACTTTTTAGATTTTTTTATTTATTTACTTCCTCCACTATTTGCTAGTCTCGATTTCTTTTCATTAACCTCTCTTACATTTCTGTTAAGGCTCGAACTTGATGTGGAATTTTGTCCGTGATCGGAGCCTTCAACGAAAGAAAAAAAAAAAAAAAAACGTTCCAAGGAAGTCCACATTTTCCCTGCTCCTGCTTGGAGTGCAGCAACGAAGCTTGAGCCCCATAAAAGTGGGCACTGGTATTGTGGAGCTGATGGACAGTTCTCAGATCTTCGTTATTCTGACATCTCCACATGACTAATACATTGTTAAGGAAAACAGCAGGGTGGAGGGAGATGTAGGAGTGGAAAATACTGTGGTCAGTAGAACGTAAGAAGTTAACCAAGATTATGCAGACTTAAATGTAGAAAATAACGGTGATGAGGTATGTAGATGTTTGGGCTGGTAACTTAAGTACTGTGGTACAACACAAGCGCGCCAGTACGACCCATGATAACGGTATGGTTGTCTGTCCTTCTTTACGACCTATGGGTTTGATTGGGTTAACTTTGACACGACCCGGTGGTCAGGACAGAGGAAGATAGGCAAAGAAAGCATGAGAAACATTCACATTTTCTGTGTGACGTGTCTTCATACACGCGTCATAACATAAGATTACGATCATAGAAAATGGTAAAGTTTTGTTTAGGGTTGACTATAATAGGGGACGTATTACATGTGGAGGGTTGGGATTTCCTAAAATCTTGCACTGGTTACAGCTTTGCCTATATATTGCTTGTACAGTATGTTTTCCTAGTTTAATGTAATCAACCCTGTTTTACTTTGATATTGTAGATAATGTACGCTTCTTATCCAAGATTTTTTTTTTTTTATATCCTTTCACGTAATACTTTCCAGTTTCTGTATTACTGGTTTTGACCTCGCGAGTTTGAAGGTTGGATAAAGAATGATGTCAATTACTTTTAATCTAAGGATTAAGTTAATTGTCTTTGTCTCGCAGAGTTTCTTAACCTGGTGTTGCTAAAAAAGAGCCAGAGTTACAAACTAAATTTCTTATAAATGCGGTTATTATTGTAAATGGCTTGTTGAGTACAGTTTGTCGATCACCTACTTTTGCTGTGCCGTAAACTTGATAATTATGATTTATATATATTCGTGCAACACCTCTAACTCTTTTAAGCTATGGAGAGGAGAAAGTAAATGTTTATGTATATATCGTTAATTGTATCAGTGATTTATATTAACGACCTAACAACCGTGTACTTTTCACCACCTTTGTTAAACGCTTTCCTTTGTTTATAACCAAATGTTCTCCAACTACTAATGCATATTAAATTGCTTCATCGAAACAAAACTCCCTTGATTAATTATTGATGTCGGCTGTTTTATGTTAAGGTTTATTCATTTACATTCAGAATTGGTCTCGTCAGAATAAATCTGCCTCTGTATCAGCAGTTCTCAGTTTTGAGTAATTTGAATAACGTTAGTGAGTCATCATCCAAATAACTCAATTTATTAAGTCTTCAGAGTTAGTGTGGTTATATAATGCTCTTGCTCTCAGCTTTATACATAAATCTTAGCGCGTTCATGATAAACCCCCCCCCCCACACACACACAGACACACACACACACACAGACATAAACTTGGCCAGATTCTAGAGGTACGCCAGTTTTGCCACCCATCTCCACTGTCAATTTCCATGCTACATCTCTGTTCAAGAGATGATGAAGGGTAATTTGTGATGCAGTTGTCATTTGTAGGAACGAATTCCCGTTGATAGTAGCCAAATTTAATCACAACTGGAGTTTTTTTGAAATTGTAAGTTTTGGCTTCCATCATAGTTTTTTTTTTTTCTTGTTCTTGTGAACGTGCCTGGTATCATTGCAAAGTCCCAGATGTTCAGTGATGTCAACCTTACAATTTTGCTTGATGTCTGTGGAGATCATTTTGTTAAATCCTCTTTAGCACTTCGCTTAGACAAAGGTTGAGATCTTCCTGAATGTTGAGTGCAAATTTAAAATGTTCTATATACACTAAAGAGTCCGTGATAGACAATTAGAATAGACGACACAGATTTTGTTGTCACGAAGCAAGGCGGTTTCCAGTGACCCAAACGTTGGCTTCCTGGTTTGAGAAAGTCCCAGATTTTTTGTTGATTATACAAAGTTTATGGTGTTTATTACCCATTAGGTGATTGCTGTTAAGTTTGTTCAATGTCAGTATTGACATTCACTCTCTTCAGTTCCCCATGGAGTTAACAGATCACTGGATGTGATATTTGAAATGGTGGAATTAGGTATTATATTTTCGCTACATGTGTCAATGCTACAATTTTTTTTTTTAACTATGGAGACTGTGGGTGTGCAGCAGTTTGAATACGTGATCCTATCCCACATTCTCCTAGGCTAACTGGCACATTTTATCAAAGCAAATGGAAAAGTCTTTGGAGGGAGATTTTGGCTTCGCATCCGTTTTCAGGCAGGACTGCTTACGCAGCTTGGACGTGGCCCAGCCACTACCCAAAGAGCAGGAAGAGTGCGGATGAACCGACCATTGTCAGAGGACTCTACCTTGGATAACTTTGGCTAGTTCAAGGTTATATGATGTGTGACAAGTTGAAACTGTGTCGCCCTGATTATTAACCCGGTGGATGTACGGTACGACCTTTGAGTATAGTGACCTGGCCTTCATCTTTAGCCATCTTGAACACGATAGTACGACCCTTGGGTAAGATGATGGCCTTACCCGTGAGCAGACCCTTGATCCAAGGCCAGACCATCACACTCAAGGGCATGAGGACAAACTACCGCAATTAATATCGGAGGTAACATCCACATAAGCTGTATCTTGCACTGGTATTGGCTTCTGGTAATAGTCTCTTAAATCATGGGAATGAGGCATAATGTACATTCGGGGAATTCTCTTGGCGGCAACTTCCTCCGAAATTACCGTCACATCAGCTGCGGTGTCTTGCTAGATTGGTGCAGGTGCCGTGTAAGATGACGTCTGTCATATGTTTACGGATTCGTCATAGTGAGTAAAAAAGTGTCGTGATTAGTATCGTCTGCAGGCGAACTGCTTCTTTCGACTACCTGTTCGTCAGTTGTACTTTGTCGAAATTATCTGTTTGCGGGCCTGGGATTCTCTCTCAATTTGTTTGCAGAATTTTGCAGAATAGCCTCGTCGATCAAAGTTGTAACAAAATACTGCGTCACAAAACACTGATAAGAAAAGTTTTGTGACGCTGTATTTTTCTCCTCTTGTAGATTCCTGTTGATGCCTCTGTCAAGGCGAAAGCTTGAATATATCAAATGATAGAATATGAACATCTTGTGTTTGAGCACCCTTGGGGATACGGAAAAAAAAAAGTTCTACCCATGTATTTCCTGCGTGTTGTAGGAAGCGAATAAGAGGAGCGGAAGTAAGGGCTGAAAACCTTCCCCTTGTATTTCAGTATCAGAAAGATGGGACAGGAGGAGGAGCCAGGCGAGGACGCTCCTCCTCCTCCTCGAAGGCTCAGGCTGGGATGTCTGAATGTGTATGGCTCAGAGTGAAACAAAGCTCAAGGGTGAAGGAGAATAGTTTGAGAATATCTTTAGGGTAAAATCGGGAGTTTTTAAGTTGGCGAGAGCTAAGGACGAGGTAGCACTGCTAGCCGAAACAGGAGTTACGGGAATGTGTAAAAGGATGTAAGGAGGTTAGCTCCAGAATGATGATAAAGTTGAAAGTGGATTAATAGAGACGGGTGATTATCAGTGCGAGAGTTTTAGAAGCTGAATAAGTGTCAGTAGTCTTGATGCAAGAGACAAGTTGCCAGTGTTGGGCGGTTTTAATGCGTAGGTGAGTAACGTTGCAGTTTAGGATGTGATGAAAGGCTTTGGGTATTCAGTATGGTGAATGGAAATGATCAGTTGGAGTTGTATGCTCAACTTGATTGGAAACGACTAGAAATAGGGACATACGCAAATACTCGTTGATGAGTAGGAAAGATGGTCACTGGCCATTGCTGGCTTGCACACTAATTGATAGTCGTGCAAGAGAAAGGCTCTTGGTTGTATGATCGTTACTGATGGAGGCGACGGTGAAGATCTGCACAGGTTTTCGGAAAAAAGGAAATTATATGAGTGAGAAGAGGTTAGTGAAAGTAAGTGAGCCTGGAAAAGATACTTGTGTAAAGAAATACCAGGAGAGTGAGTGAGTGAGGAATGTGAGGTATGTAGGGAAACAGTGCTACACACTCCTCACACACATGCTACATGACATGCGGAAGGTGGGAGGTGGGCAGGCGAGAAAGTGTAGTGAGTGGTGGGATGACGTAAAGTTGGTAGAGGAGGAGAAAAGAGAGGTATATGGCCGATACTTACAGGGAAGTATTGCAAATGATTGGTAGATGAACAAGAGAAAGCGGGAGAAGGTCAAGAGGATGGTGCAACGGTTGAAAAATAGGGTAAATGAAAGATGTGGTTAAGTTGATATCGGTAAACTTTATGGAGAATGGATGTTTTGAGAGGAGGATAGTGTGATAAAAACAAGATATGAAATAGAGAAATCGGTGAAGATTGCAAACGGAGAAGTGTTAACTGTTAGCGATGAGGTGAAGAAGAGATGGAAAGTGAACATGAAGGGTTGTTGAGTGTGTCTGATGATACGGTGGCAGATGTATGGTGTTTAGGTCGGGTGGTAAAAGCCTTGCATAAGATGAAATGTGGCAAGATGGCTGAGTAGATGGTATTGGAGTTGAATCTGTAAGAAAGAGGTTCACTGCTTTGTCAGTTGCTTAGTTTGATTTTCCATGTATGTATGGTTCATAGTGAAGTGCATGAAGATTGGCAGAGTGCATGTATAGTGCAACTGTAGAAAGGCAAGGGGTACAAAGATGGATCTTGGAATTACAGAAGGATGAATTTGTTGAGTATACCTATTAAGCCGTATGGACGAGTGGTGATTGAGAGGGTGGCGGAATGCACAGAGCATCAGACTGGGGAGGAACAGCGTGGTGTTAGGATTGGTAGCTGATGTGTGGATCAGGCAGGTGTTTGAAGAATGTGTGGGAGGAATACTGAGAGAAACAGGAGGAGTTAGAACAGATTTTCTTCTCTCCAACGGAATGCGGATGATCGATGAAATTGAGAAGTCGGTGAAGCAGTTATATATATATATATATATATATATATATATATATATATATATATATATATTTTTTTTTTTTTTTTTTTCATACTATTCGCCATTTCCCGCGATAGCGAGGTAGCGTTAAGAACAGAGGACTGGGCCTTTGAGGGAATATCCTCACCTGGCCCCCTTCTCTGTTCCTTCTTTCGGAAAATTAAAAAAAAAAAAAACGAGAGGGGAGGATTTCCAGCCCCCCGCTCCCTTCCCTTTTAGTCGCCTTCTACGACACGCAGGGAATACGTGGGAAGTATTCTTTCTCCCCTATCCCGAGGGATGATATATATATATATATATATATATATATATATATATATATATATATATATATATATATATATATCAGTGTACGAAAACCTAACTTATCTTGTACCCCATAGTAACTTAATCATTGATATAGACTAGATTTAACCAAAACCTAAAGCTTTGGGCTTCAAATCTTTTGGAGTGCCCATTTCAAGGCTCCCCTCCTGAGACTTATAGACTTGTAACCAAACTTTATTTGTGCTGAAAAATAGTCATCAATCCATTGCAGCAATTTACTGTTTACAGAATTTCGAGTATTATTTCTTTAGTTGCTATGTCAAAAGCACACTCGAAATCTACAGTAATTCTACAATTCATGTCAACATTTCTCAAGTACTTGATTACATAAAACCATATAGATAATTTGACGTAAGATCACCCATTTTATACATGGGGTCTTTCCATGAAGACGCTAATGAGGTAGTCCGATGATCATGGTCACATATAGGTACTAGATTAATCATGTTCATCGTCTGCTTAATGGGTAGATTATCTCCCTCAAGAAATTTGTTCAAAAACTATTTTGGCCTACTCTTCATTACAAGAAGATAGTTCAAAGTACCATTAGTCACACCATCCTCCCCAGGGGATGTTTTTAATTACTTAATGTATCCCACTTGGAAGTAATTACCCTTAAGAATATGCACTTGACCCTGCAAATTTACGTACTCATTTGGTGTATTTATGGTGGAATTGGTGACCGTCAGCGGTCGTTAAGCCGGAAGCCGTACTGTATATTTCAGATACGGTAAAGAAAAAAAAAATAATGGCTACTAATTTATTCTATATGCAAATAAGGAAATACGCGTGTATACATGTAAGACGTGATTGTGTAAATGACTAAGGCTGTTAAGCCAGAATATCTACCAGCGTCAAACATAAAGAACCAAGATTGGCTTGAATTTAATATATGGTTACTACCACTGATATCTGGCAACTTGCGTTAATAAAAACCGAATATACAAAATGCGAACGCAAACAAAACGAAAAGCAAAAAATCTTGAAAGCGATAGAATATTGCTTTCGAGCAAATATTTTTTTGCTTTGTATTTCATATACAACAGGAAATTTGATTTCGTCGGTAATGAAAACTGTAATTTCAAACACTACGGTAACGTAACACAACATTCATTTTACACAACATAAACATTCATTGAATGGAGCCCACAACATCAGTTACACATGGGTTCACTTGTGTGAATAATGGTATCCCGAAGACACAGCGGACCTGTGCCAATAATGGCACACCCGAATACATAGAGAAGCCGGTGCTAAGCTTAGTTTTTGGCGATTCTTGACATGTAAAACACACTCACTCACGGGAAGCTTCAGTTTTCTTTGTTTCTGGTGTCCTTGAAAGGAAGGAAAATGGAACATGTCTGGTGTATGAGTAAGCAGTTGTTAGAACGTCATGTTTCTTGCCTGAACATTGTCGACACTTGTAGAACCACGTACATTCTTATTGATTGTATTTGAGTTGTAGAAAATAATGGTGACGATGGATGGTATGATTAAATGACTTTTGATACACTTATCTGCTGAGACGCAGTAATATAATTCTTTTGTGTATGTTTTAAAGTTACTGTTTAGCTTATGCAGAATACAAGTTGTTTTTGTTTTGTGACATTCTTAGAAGGGACACTTGAGTGATACGGTGTCCCGGAAGGGTCATATGTACACTGAGTGTGTATAGGTTTAGAATTATCTTGAACGTGTGATCGTGCTTTTTGTATTGTAGATTGGAAAGTGACGTTGACGTCCGTAATAATGGCGACGAGGACAAAGGCAGCAGGCCTGTATTTCGAAGCCTGGAAGAATTTAATGAAAGTGACAGGAACATAGGACACTACTGTGATCACTTGCAACCGTAGCTTACAGCCAGCAAGATAACTGCAGTTGATGACAAGATCAACTTTTTTTTTTTTCTTTTATGAGTTGTATCCCTGGTAGGTTTGTAAAACAGTCCCCCGACATCTTAATTCCGAAGTAGAAAGTTTGGCTATAGTTGAGTAATTGCCGGTCAACGAACATACATTTGACTTCTCTTGAGGCAGATATTTGTGATGACTTAAATGGCGATAATTACTTTTTTTTTTTTTTGGAAAACGCATCTTAGACTCACTGGCATGTATTCAGTAATTACAGAAAACTTGTTTTATAAAACCTGGTCCAACTACTGCTTCACGACAGAAGAGGAAACTTTTATTAGATTTATTGCCATCTTACGTAAGTTGTCCGAATATTGTTTGTATGGATTTTAGGTAAAGTTTAATGAGGCAACACCTTGTTCATGGGGTGGGTCTCAAAGATTGTTTAGCGCGACACAGTCTGGTGCACTTTTTCATACGCATGGGTAGAGCCGAATTAGTTTGGGCTATAGGCTAGGGTAATATTATTAAAGGCTCTTTTATACTTTACAGAATCAAACATTTCATCATCCTGTTATATATATTATGATAATGGCTCTATTCCACTAGTTTAACTTTTTTTTTTTTGAATGCTTTACGTAAGTGTACCCTGTCAGTGTAATGAATATTTGATGTATTCGAGGTAGCTACATTATATTAAAAGTAACGTCAGTTGAATATGCAATCAGTCCCCAGCAGGAAATGAAAATAATGGTATATTTCAACGTGAATTTCGACAACTAGGTGAAGGTTGGTGAGATTTTGATATGCTTTGCTGAAAAGTGAGAAGTGCCTTGCTGACTGTACCATTAATCAACCTACATTTTCCTTGATATACATAACCTTTATCGCCTTATTTATCAACTATAGTTCCAAATCATGCTTTGCACCTGTTATTGTATTCTTTAGAAGTTTAGACACTAGCACTGCAGGACAGTCATTCGGTAGCCCGATACCTCGGCTGTGTAAACTCTCTCGGAGTTTCCTTTACTTTGTTGACCGGCGCGACGGTCGTCCGTGTACGGCTGGGGTGTTCGGCCTGGTCACAGGTGGCCTATCTATACCTGCGAGGAAAGCATGTGCAAAATCAGTCCGAGTTTGTGACAGGCGGAGGAAGGAGACTGTGGGCTGTAACATATGTGATTAAAGTCGATGGAATATGAATTGTTCTAACTTGGAGTTAATGCACTTAATGGGATGCATGTCGTTGGTGATGGAATGCATGACATACTCGTGTTCAATCTACCTTATGACTCTAATTTGAAAATTTCGTTCAGGTTTATTAATCCTGCAAGGTATTACGCTACCTGTTTTCCTGCCGGCGTGTTCAGGAGGGTGGTAAGAGAGCCTTTGCTTTGCTATCCTTTTTCATCTACCGTTTACAAGGGGGCTATTTTTTTTTTATTTATTTAAGCGTTAAGGCCAGACCATCTCGCTTGGACCTTAGGTCTGTGTGGTCCATGTATCTATCTATGTAACTCTAAAGCAGACTTGACGTAGGATTGACTGCGCTACACGGAGGCTAAAAAGTAAGGTTGGTTGGCATTCTTCCGCACTCCGTTGTGTTGAATTCCAATTTTTTATTTTTCCTTTTCCAAACTATGTTGGCTACTTGGAAGATTCGGTTAACCCCCAAAAACGCGTTCGACCCCTGAGACCGCGTTTAGTGGGAAATACATGAGACCGTTAAAGATTTCTTATTTGATGTGTAAGAGATGTAGTGTAATATGTAGGGGACTGTGGCAGATTAATGATTGTCATTCCGTTTAATAAGTTTTCTCTGGTTGTTTGAGAGTTGTGGTGTGCTGCTTGGGGAACGTGGCTGGTGGGAAGATCCGTCATTTCGTTAAGTCTTGTATCTTTCTGGTTGCCTGATGGGAATGGTAAACTTTGGCCCACTGTCTCGGGGGCAAGTTTGAACACGTAATGGACGGGATCCTTTTTGTGTGGTCGGTACTGCATGTTTTGCTAAATGGTTTATTGACTCACGTATCCATAAAACACAGGAATGGATGTCTTACGACAACTGGAAACTGACTTTGCATGACGGATGTTTATGTTGGGGTTCTCGGTTATTACTGCATACGAAAGACGAGCTGGGCTGTGTGAGTTGCACACTTTAGCATATCCCTAGGAGCCTAGCATAGCTTATCCCTAGGAGCCTAGCATAGCTTATCCCTAGGAGCCCAGCATAGCTTATCCCTAGGAGCCCAGCATAGCTTATCCCTAGGAGCCCAGCATAGCTTATCCCTAGGAGCCCAGCATAGCTTATCCCTAGGAGCCCAGCATAGCTTATCCCTAGGAGCCCAGCATAGCTTATCCCTAGGAGCCCAGCATAGCTTATCCCTAGGAGCCCAGCATAGCTTATCCCTAGGAGCCCAGCATAGCTTATCCCTTGGAGCCTAGCATAGCTTATCCCTAGGAGCCTAGCATAGCTTATCCCTAGGAGCCTACCATAGCTTATCCCTAGGAGCCCAGCATAGCTTATCCCTAGGAGCCTACCATAGCTTATCCCTAGGAGCCCAGCATAGCTTATCCCTAGGAGCCCAGCATAGCTTATCCCTAGGAGCCCAGCATAGCTTATCCCTAGGAGCCTACCATAGCTTATCCCTAGGAGCCTACCATAGCTTATCCCTAGGAGCCTACCATAGCTTATCCCTAGGAGCCCAGCATAGCTTATCCCTAGGAGCCCAGCATAGCTTATCCCTAGGAGCCCAGCATAGCTTATCCCTAGGAGCCCAGCATAGCTTATCCCTAGTAGCCTAGCTTAGCTTAACCCTAGTAGCCTAGCGTAGCCATCCCTAGTAGCCTAGCATAGTGTAATCCTTAGTAGCCTAGCATAGTTATCCTTTGTAGCCTAGCATAGTGTATCCTTAGTAGCCTAGCATAGTTACCCTGTGTAGCCTAGCACTGACGGAATGTAAGGGTCGGTGGCAGCTGACGGCCACATTCTCCTGCAGTAGTGACCGAATTCGCCGTCAGTGGAAAGGAATCTGTTGTGATTTCTGTGGTTAGTATTTGTGTGAGTTTTACGTTGTGTTGTACTCTTGTCTTACCGTACCTTCTTTTAACTTCATGTACCAAGTCTTCTCGAACTGAACCAAGTACTCGTTTATCGACTAACCCCATGGGAAGGATGCCCAGCTGGGATTGGCTGTGTGCCTACCTGCGCGCCCAGGATTCGAACCCATGCTATATCACGTAGGCGTGATCATTAAAGCTGTGGTTTCTAATTGTTTTCTGCGACCCGTTTGAAGGTCTCGTGTGGGTACCCATTATCCATGTTCACTGCAGTTGGTCAGAAGTACAAGACATTAGCATCACTGATCACTAAGTTAAGCAGACGGTTGCTTGTTATGGAGTGACTTGAGTTTCGGCTTTGTTAAATTGTGTAAATAATGGGACTTCATTGGGATGGATCTCATGAAGATAATGGACTAGTCGAATGGTGTGTGCAGTTGTTCAGACAGATGGTGTAATTATTGCTCTGGGTTTGGTGAAAATTATTTGTTTTTGTGTGTGACGTCAGTAGAGGGAAACCAATAGGACATTAATGTTTGTCTTTTCCGGATATTAACTGTTCGGTTCTGATGATTTTGGTCATTCCTTGGAATCCATGGTGCTATAAAGCATTTTATGATATAATAGTATTGACGCAATGAAAATATGTAAGTTCAAAGGATTTAAAATAAGTATGAATGATGTTGAAAAACGGAAAGTTTTCTTTTAGTATTTGTCATATCAGCATGAGGAGTAGCACTGTATTTTAATTATTTGTCATGTGTAAGCAAGAGGAGTGACGCTGTGTGTGTGTATCCCAAAATTGCTGGGATGGTAACCATGGAACTCTGGGCCATTCCTTGCTCCCAACCATGTTATCAACGTATTGTTAGGTTTTGTATTCAGCCTTCAACATAATTTTTTCGTTGGACCACTAAGTATACATGAACATTGACTTGTACCATCTTTAAGGAAATTATCATATTCGCACTAAGTGAATACATATTTCCGTAATTCTAAACACTGAAATATCGTAGATTTTAAGCTAGTCTGTCTAGATATGAAGTCTGTAAGTTTATGCTCCTACACTAATACTATTTCTATCCGCAGGGCGTTAGATGGAGTCCAGGCCAGCCGGTGAGCTGACGTTACACCCTCCAGGCTAGCCAGGTAAGCTTAATCAGAGCATGGCATGTCAACCTTCTGAGTGTATTATTTCCAGTACTACGTGCATGGGTATAGTCGTACTTCGTATGTTAGGTTGTATTCGTTCGCAGTTTTACGCTGGAGGCTCCATTCACAGACACAAGTCCACATCAAGACTGGGCCTTAATCGAAATATAGACGATTAAGAAAGGGGTTAGGGGAAGACGAGGGAAAGTATTTTCGAATTTTGGAGGAAGCGAAAAACCTGTCTTTTGAAATGTACCAGGTCATAGTTATTGGGAAAGACATGAGAAGGTAGAGAGTTCCAAGGCTATGAGGTGTAGGGAAACGAGCAGTTATCCAAACGGCCCATCCTTGTGTTGCCAACGGCCACACAGTAATCATGTGACGCAGTAACTTGCCGAGTATTAGGTGATCTTGCTAGCGGTGGGGGCACACAAGCAGCCACCTCTCGGGAGCGATAAACGCGGTAATACCTATGGAGGAGGGAAAGTGAACCAATATTGCGGCGTAAGGCAAGATGCTTAAAATTTGAAGTTAACCTAAGTGAGTTTATAAGTCGGACCGTTTTCGACTCTACCGTCAAGTAAGGAAAGCTAGAACCACCCCAAATGTGAGTGCAGTACTCCATACAAGGACGGATCAGCCCTTTGTATAAACGGAGCAAATGTTCAGAGAGAAATGAATTTCGACATTTAAACAGGACACCTAGTTTCTTAGAGGCAGACTCATCTATTTCCGTAATGTGGGGTTTCCAAGAAAGAGTGGATGTTGCAGTAATACCAAGTATGTTCATAAAGTCGAGGTGGAATTACAGAACTGTAATTCGTGAGTTTTCGATAGAGAGATGGGTAGAAGGTGGGTCTTGGAGGCATTAAACAACTAGATTCCTTTTACCCTACTGACATATACTGTCCAAGACTGAGTTTATTAAGGAAGCTGTGTCAAGATGGAGATGGAGTGAGAGAAGAGGGAGCAGAATGGAAGGATGTGGATGAACGCAGTGTGTTGAGTCGTCAGCGTATGAGTGCATTTGATTATTTGAGAGTGAATCAAATGAAAAAAGAAAATGTGTAGGGGACAGGACTGAATCTTGAGGTACATCGCTGTTGGAGAATGGGAGGGGGGATGAGGGGAGGCTAATTTTATCTACAACCACAAAGATAGATTGGCTGGAGAGGAAAGCCAGTTATGAAGGAGCAAAGAGAGGGAGGGAAGCGAAAAAGGGGGGAATAGAGATGAGATCCCAATGCTACACCCTGTCAAAAGCTTTGGATAGGTCAAGGTCAACAACACATGACTCCCCAAAATCTCTAAGATGATAACCAGACATTAGTAAGATAGGAAAGAATATCACCAGTAGATCTCGCCTTACTGAAGCCATAATGGTGATCAGAGAGGAAACTGAGAGCCAAGGTATCTGAGGACATGGGAGTTGAGGAGGGATTCAAAGACTTTGAAAATGGTAGATGTTAAAGCAGTAGGACGATAGTTAGGGGGATCAGAATGGTCATCCTTCCTATGGATGGGATGTACCAACGCATGCTTCCGAGCAGAAGGAAAAGTTTTGTTTTTTAAACGGAAACTGAACAGACGAGCAAGCACAGGTGCAAGTTCAGCGGCGCACACTTTCAGTATATGGGGATGGATGCCATCAGGACCATAAACCTTGCTTGTGCCCAGATAAAGAGGCGCTTTTCTGACAGGTCGAAAAGAGATTACGGGGAGGGGCATAGAAATGATAAGAGGGGCATCAGGGGGTGAAGGAATGTAAGTCATCCAAGGTGGAGTTAGAGGAGAAACGGGAACCAAAGAGTTGCTTTGTCGATGGGAGAGAGACCTATAGTACCGTTAGAACGGGGAAGTGAAGGAAAGGTGGAGCGACAGAAGTTGTTAGAGATGCCCTGAGCTAAAGACCAGAAAGACTTATTAGTGGATGACGAGGAGAGGCTGTCGCACTTAATTTGAATACAGGAACGCCTCGCGGATAATTGTGCTTGCAGCGATGACAGGTAGCGATAAACGCTGAACGGGAGCCAGAGGAAGGAGAGTTTTACCAAGGCTAATATGCCTGATCCCCATCCTGAATGGCCTAAGAACAGGGAAGGTTGAACCATGGATTGGAGGAAGAGGTAGTCTTGGAGGAAGAGTGGATAAATGCTTCCACTGCTGTAAGAATAACCTCTGCTATGGGTTTGTCGGAGACAGAAGCATCGCCATTCAGACAATAATTTACCCAAAGAGCCGGAAAAGAATTTTTGTAAGTTATTCATTTTTTCTGAGGTGCCGATATTTACGCTTTGAAGGGGCTGATGGAGGGGGAGGTGCCGTTGAAATAGATAAATTTCATGAAAGTATGTTTAGATGAGCCAACTGGGGCGAGATTATGTATTTACAGCGGGATGGACCTGAGGTGAAAAACAGATTCAGAATATTAGAAGAGTGATCACATCGGTCAGGAATATGGGTAGGCTGGGAGATGTATTGCTCTTAAATTATTGAGAATGGAGAACATGAGGGCTTCAATCCCTTCACTAACCATATGGGAGGAATTCGACCATTCCCTGTGGTGAACGTTGAAACCCGAAGTAGGGGATCTCTGCTTGTGGGTAAAAGGATGCCGTAGTCTCATGACAGGAGTTTAGGTAGTCAAAGAAAGATAAAAAAAATTGTATAATTGGGAGAGCAATTGGCGAAACAGAGGACATATGTGGTAGTCGGGAGGCAGACCTTGAGTCACACAACATCAAAGTTTGGAAACTGAAAGTCCTTGAGATGTACTCCAGGTGTGTTTATGTTGGAAGAAGCACAAGCCACACCTGTTCACCGGAATCGTGAGTGGAGGTTATAGTTATGTATGAAAAAGGGACGAGCGAGAACCTCGTTAGCCAACTGTGTCTCAGAGAGAAGTAAGAGTTTAGGGGAGGAATTAGAATGGTGTTCAACAGATGAGAAGTTACTAGAGACCACTAGTGTTGGTATAGTGAATAGAAAAAGAGGAAGGTCTAACAGAGAGGGAAAGGTCGTGGGAGGGGCCGGTGCTACTGCTGTCTGAGCCTCTCACAGGCAGTAGAGTCGTGCAGAAACCCGGAGATTCTTAGCACCCCATGATGCAGGGGACTATGGGCCATAGATTTGTTGGACTCCATCATGATTTTGCTTAAAAATGTTTGAGCAGACTAGGGTTGGCAAGAGCACTTAGGTGAAGAAAATAAGTGAGGTTTGAGTAGGTGTTTGGTGTTTGTAAGGATAGGATAGGTAGGTAAGGATAGGTAGGACTAGCCTGGCAGTCCCGTTTTGATGAGACAAATTAAGACCAGCAATCCTGACATGGAGATTTTAAGATGGTTCCGGCCACCACTTTAACGTGCCTCAGTCAGGATACCGTCGGTAGTACCACCCTGGGCGGCTGCTGTCAACAACCAAGGGCAGGGGATGGGATGATCCTTCAGTTAGCTGGGGTACTGCGAGGGGCCGATACGCGACCGCTTGAGCCTTCCCTCACATTGGCAGCAGAGTACCACAATGAAGTGTAGTCAGTATACCTTAAATTTGCATGGGAGGGGCACTTACTACCTCGTTGGCTGTAGTCACACGTGCACGTGAATATGAATATTGTAAGTTTGTAGGTTATTTTGTGCACACAGGGAATTTATAGTCTTTCTTCCTCTGTGCAATCTCTTTCACACACAGATATTTTGATATGGTTATTCATATACATTTCAATTTTCACCCGGCCATGAATTTCGCTTTCTCTTAGCACACATTAACAATAGAATGTTACTTTCATTTTTCCGAATTTGCTGGGTAGAGTTCAAAATCATTTTCTAAAATTTTTGCATCACGTAAAAGCAATTTCCATTTTGGTTAGAAATGAAACGGAAAAATAGTAAAAACGTAATTAATGATTTTTCTTTTGTCATTAAACTAGTGAAGAACAATCCAGCTGTTAAGAATAACACTGTGCACATTAAGACTAATTGTTCCTCATTCATTTGTTTATTTACCAGTGCAGAATCACTTTTGATTGAAGTGAAGGGCATGTTACGTCAAAATTCTTTAGAATTAACCTAACGCTCAATATTGACGTCGAACTGAGATGTGGAGTTTCTAAGAAAGTGGATGTTACACTAATACCAAGTGTGTTGATTGAGTCGAGAGGTGGAATTACAGAACCGTCATAGGGGAGAGGAGAGGTGTCAGGAGTTTTCGATAGAGAGAGAAGGGTAGAAACTGTCTTAGAGGCATAAATCTTAACCAGATTTCGTCTTGACTCGCTGAGACATCTTGTCTGTCTGAGTTTATTAAGGAAGTTGTGTCAAGACGAGATGTAGGTCTTGCGTGAGAAGGAGCAAAATTGAATGATGTGGAGGAGTTCAGTATTGAATCGTCAGCGTACGAGTGCATTTGGTTGATTGTGCAAGAGAGAAAATCGTTGATAAAAAGATTAGAGTGTAGGGGATAAGACTGAACCTTGAGGTACACCGCTGTCATGTCATCCTGACGAAGGAAAACAAGTCAAGTTTTTTCTTTCATTATAATTGTCACTATTGTTCTTCCAGTTTTGTGATTTAGCTACTACGTAATGTTTAAATATTTAGTAATATCACTATTTTTTGTTACAACTCAGTGGCCTAGATGAGATGTCATAATACGACTGATAACATTGTGTAAATAATGTTTGCTTTTTCGTTCCTGGGTAACAAGTGTTTTCTGTTTGTCTAAAAGTATAGAAAATGGCTACATTCCTCTGGAACTCTGCTTTTATGATCAGGACAGTGATATTTTGAGATTTACCCGCTTTTCAGAACACTCCAGATAGATTCAGTGCTGAGTAGCAGATATAGAAGTTTCCATTTATGTAGATAGTAGTCAGAGGGCAAGAAAGACGTTGTAGATCCAGATTACGATTTCAGAGTTCCAGACCTCAACGACTTGGTCAGATATCTTGGTATCGCAAATTTCACTGCCGAGATTTTGAAGTGTAGACTCAAGCAGTGGTACTTGTTGGATGAAAGTGTGCAAATCGCAGATCTGAGGAAGCTTCTTCACCCGTGAAGAAGGACTCTGCTTCTGCCACAGTGTAACCAGTCTGTTCGAGGCATTCAGAATCGCCTGTGTCCAGAATGAGTGGCGCCCCTTCATCGACAGCTCATCCGGGAGCCTCAAAGCCGTGCTGCCCCATAACGGGAACAAGTACCCGTCTCTTCCCCTGGCTCACTCGGTGCACCTCAAGAGAAGAATACAACAGTGTCAAGACCTTGCTGGACGCCTTGACGTATGATGAGTACAGCTGGGAAGTCATCGGAGACTTCAAAATGGTGGCATTCCTGATGGGTTTCCAAGCCGGTTTGACCAAGTTTCCTTGCTATCTTTGCCCTTGGGAGAGCAGGAACACCACAGCGCACTACACAGGCGGGACTGGCCACATCAGACCAAAGTCTCTGTGGGGATGAACAGCTTCAAGTGGGAGCCACTGGTGGACCCCCGTAAGGTGTTGATGCCACCACTGCACATAAGATTGTCTTATGAAACAATTTGTCAACTCTAGATAAGAAGTCTGTAACCTTAAAGTACCTTCAAGACTTCTTCCCTAAGATGTCTGAAGCAAAAGTCAGAACCAGTGTCTTCGTCGGACCACAGATAAAGAAGATCCTGGAGTGCAAGGAATTCCCCAGGAAGCTCACTAGGAAGGAGAAGGCAGGCAGGTTGGCGCAGCTTTGTCACAGTAGTTCGGTACTTCCTGGTCAATCACAAGGCCGGAAACTATACAGCTGGTTGAGAATGTGGTGAAGATCCACGGCAAAATGGGCTGCAGGATGTCCCTCAAAGTCCATATCCTTGACGCTCATCTTGATGAATTCAAGGAGAACATGGGGGCTTATTCGGAGGAGCAAGGCGAGCGCCTCCACCAGGATGTACTGGACTTTGAACGCCGCTACCAAGGAAGATAAAACGAGAACATATTGGAAGATTATTTTGGGGATCTGATTCGTGAAGGTGATTTACAGTACAATCTCAAATCTCGACAAACTACTCGCTTCTAAATCTTTTGTGATTAATTTTGTTTGACATTAGTGTAGATACATGTTAATTTTTTTTTTTTTTTTTTTTTTTTTTTTTTTTTTCCAAAAGAAGGAACAGAGAAGAGGGCCAGGTGAGGATATTCCCTCAAAGGCCCAGTCCTCTGTTCTTAACACTACCTCGCTATCGCGGGAAATGGCGAATAGTATGAAAAAAAAAAAAAAATGTTGTTTTTCTGACTTTATGTAAATAAAAATGTAAAACTTCGCCCGTTGTCCAGTTGGAAATGGGTAAATTTCAAAATATCACTGTCCTGGTCACAAAAGCAAAGTTTGAAGGGAATAATTGCCTTTTTCTCTACTTTTTACGCAAAAACAATTAGGAAATAACCCATGCCACCCAAGAAAAAAAAAATGTGTTATACAGTGTTATCTGTGTGTACAGAAGTTTTCTTCACGTGTTATTATTCAGATGAGAAAAAAATTTACTGAGAATTAACTTTCATTACCTTTTTGTACACTAGAATATCATTTCATCTTGTTTCATAGTTGTATGGTTTGGTTTTTGACCTGATAATGATATTGATTTTGTTCACATTGAATTCAAAATTTTTCAGTCAGACCGTATTTCGCTTGTATAAAACGTCACTTGATCTTGGCTCATTTTCTAAATCTTGCCATCATATATGAATCATAATGCCCTCAGGTAGCTAAGTTATGCCAAATTGTCTGATTTTATTTCTTTTTTTTATTATAGTAATATTTAGAACCTTATTGTGTACATCTCAGAAAATAGCATCATTATATTCGTAAATTTGTTTTTATTATACATTCATTAGTTAGAAAAAATTTTTCTGGTGTTCCCGCTTTCCTGACATTTGAGAATTCTTGCTAACCCTGACACAGTCTGGAGACGCTTGGATCTCTGGGTCAGTCAACGCTGAGCGGTTTAGCTCCCAATCACATTTACCAAATTAAATTCCTCTCCAACTCTAGACTTACTGTGGTATTAAATCGGTCAGAAAATGCTATTGGCACAGTCTTTTGTTTCCGTAACAAAATGGTGTAATCTGTATAGAAGGATCGTACTTAAAGGTTGAATCTCGTACTGGGAGAGTCTTTCACGTTTAATTAATTCATGATATGCTTCAATTTTTACTTAGGGGCGTAGATTAAGGCGGGCTGGAGGTTTTCCGAATGCAGCACAGTTGCCATCCCGAGCTGATATGCCGGTATTACACTTGATATGCCATTAAGTGGTTACATCAGGTTCATCTCGCTTACTGATGTTCCTGAGTGGACGTCAGCACACATGACTTCATGTCTGAAGCATTGGGTGTGGTAGACTGTAGCTCTCCGTGTCTGTAGCTTGGATAGAAGTTTGTTGTAGAATGACCGGCAAGAGTATTGGCTGCTGTTTCTGTGCCACAGTTACTAATAGTGGGTTGGGTGGGGGGTATGCTGTACTCGATTGAGTCTTTAGATAAGAAATCTGGATATCGTCTGTTAAGCTCTTGGATAAACAAACGTCAGTTTATTGTTTAATAAAGAACTCTAGTAATGATAAAGTGACTTTTTTGATGTCACCAAAATAGTAAGAATGATACATTCGTATTATTTAGTTTGTGATATTTAATGTTAATATACTCTATTCTAACTGTAACGCAAAATCGGTTGTTTGTAGGATATTGCTTTTTATTATATCCCGCCACAATACAGTGTATGTGGGACTTGTATCTTTACCCCTTTGTCTGTCTGTGTGTCTGTGGATACGGTGTTGTTCTCACGGTAACTCGAGAAACTTAATTTCCAGCCAATAACTTAGACTGATTAGATTTGGGAGCACGTAAGTGGTTGGATAGATATGCACATTGGTTACTTTTGATAAGTATTTTGACTCAGGCATGCTGAAGGACAGGAAGTTGGAATTCCTCATGAATATGGCATTCCGTAGTATACCCTCCAGCGGGAGCGGTTAGATAGTGGCCCCTGACAGCATGGCATAGAAAATGGAACTTGAACCACGTGCCGTCGGAATGCCTGACTATTCTGTTTTAGGAAACTGTGACGAGGGGAGAGAATTTTTCCACTATATTTCAGTAGTTTTGGGTAAAATTTAGGGCCTGTTGAAATGATATGTACCCGTGAAAATATATATGCTCTTCTGAAATGTGTACTAAAACTTTGCCTATATATACTTTAAGTAATAAAGTACATGCATTGGAATGTTCTTCAAAAATCAGTAAAGTGGTACAGAAATACATGTAGGAATAGTTGAAAACATTGAGGCACTGAGTGGAAAAGCAACAGTAAGGGAATTCCAAGAGGACTTTATGCCAGGATGACGGAGATATAGACGAAGGAAAATAGAAATGTAGAGATCGTCAAGCAAAATGTGAAACAAACCTAGAAATAAATCATAAAACAAAAAACGAGGAAAAACTTCGTCTATGGCAATTGTGGTAAAGATTTAGAGGAATTGTTCTTCCATGAAAACTTCGAGGGAACTGGGATGATTCTCCACCTCACAATTAAACCCAAACTTTACCGCTGTGAAAATACTGACGATGATGATTAATGGCTGAAGAGTGAATACAGACCTCATCATTATGACATTCAACAGCCCAGAAATGACATTAATAGCAGTGAATTTGGCAGAGAAAAATAAATTTTAGATTCTTGCAGAAGCAAAAACTGAATGTAAACAGATCCTTCCTGGACGTATGTTTTGTTGATGTCCTGAAGATCTTAGGCACTAATTGAAGATTGCCAGCTCAGTAATTACTGAATATTCTAAATATTCCTCCTAGGGAAGGAAAAGGATGAAAAGTATTACTCGCCCACACCCTTAAATCTTCTTGATCTTAGGGTGAGGGAGGGTCAAGTGCCTCCTCTGATGCCCTCTCGAGGGGGCATAGTCCTGATGCCCTCTCGAGGGGGCATTGTCCTGATGCCCTCTCGAGGGGGCATAGTCCTGATGCCCTCTCGAGGGGGCATTGTCCTGATGCCCTCTCGAGGGGGCATAGTCCTGATGCCCTCTCGAGGGGGCATAGTCCTGATGCCCTCTCGAGGGGGCATAGTCCTGATGCCCTCTCGAGGGGGCATAGTCCTGATGCCCTCTCGAGGGGGCATAGTCCTGATGCCCTCTCGAGGGGGCATAGTCCTGATGCCCTCTCGAGGGGGCATAGTCCTGATGCCCTCTCGAGGGGGCATAGTCCTGATGCCCTCTCGAGGGGGCATAGTCCTGATGCCCTCTCGAGGGGGCATAGTCCTGATGCCCTCTCGAGGGGGCATAGTCCTGATGCCCTCTCGAGGGGGCATAGTCCTGATGCCCTCTCGAGGGGGCATTGTCCTGATGCCCTCTCGAGGGGGCATGGTCCTGATGCCCTCTCGAGGGGGCATTGTCCTGATGCCCTCTCGAGGGGGCATTTTCCTGATGCCCTCTCGAGGGGGCATTGTCCTGATGCCCTCTCGAGGGGGCATTGTCCTGATGCCCTCTCGAGGGGGCATGGTCCTGATGCCCTCTCGAGGGGGCATTTTCCTGATGCCCTCTCGAGGGGGCATTTTCCTGATGCCCTCTCGAGGGGGCATTGTCCTGATGCCCTCTCGAGGGGGCATTGTCCTGATGCCCTCTCGAGGGGGCATTGTCCTGATGCCCTCTCGAGGGGCATAGTCCTGATGCCCTCTGGAGGGGGCATAGTCCTGATGCCCTCTCGAGGGGGCATAGTCCTGATGCCCTCTCGAGGGGGCATAGTCCTGATGCCCTCTCGAGGGGGCATAGTCCTGATGCCCTCTCGAGGGGGCATACTCCTGATGCCCTCTGGAGGGGGCATAGTCCTGATGCCCTCTGGAGGGGGCATTGTCCTGATGCCCTCTCGAGGGGGCATAGTCCTGATGCCCTCTCGAGGGGGCATTGTCCTGATGCCCTCTCGAGGGGGCATAGTCCTGATGCCCTCTCGAGGGGGCATTGTTCGGGTATCTTTGAGGAAACATAATGTTTCACCTGGGATGGAGCATCACTGAGATGTTACTTGTAGGGGATGCCTGTCGGGTATTCCCTCCTGGGAGCATCATTTGGCCGCTCCTGGTGAGAATCCTACGGGCACGCTCGAAGGAACGCTTAGTAAGTGCTTCTAAGAGCAAGAGAGTCGCGGGAGTGCAAAAGATTTATCAACAAATTGGCTGGTTATGTGCAAGTGAAAAATGAGTGCTTGGATGACACGAGAGATCCAATCCCAGTCATCTACACGATGATGACATGAGAGTTCCAATTCCAGTCGTCTGCAGGATGATGACGTGAGAGACCCATCCCAGTCATCTGCTTTATAGCCTAATAATCATCATCCAGAACCAGAAGTCATCAGCATGTTAACTTAGAAGATGGAGGAACTACATAGAAAACGGAGTTCTTAATTTTTCAAAACATTGATTTAGGATTTTTGATGAAATTGTTATACTGTGGTACAGTAGCAGGACATGGACACAGTCCCGTTTAGAAGGCCTTGGGGTGTTGCTGAAGGAAATCTTCCCTAGAATGAAAGCATAGCTTGGATATGAAAGCTTAATTCGTAAATTTGACTTTAGATTGTATAAATCCTTCCCTCCACTTGATGATAAGGGAGGAGGAGGAGTCTGCAATATTGAGAAATCTTAAATCAGCCATAGTGTAGTTCTCTTGAGGTCTGACTTGCAAACCAGAACAATACGTTGAAATGTAAGATCAGACATTAGTCTCTGCTCCGAATATCTCCCTCCAGAAGATCTTGTTCAACGGATATTGAAGACTAATTCCCATCCGCAGGGTGATTTCAGTGTGACCACAGCCCTTTTGTGGGACAGAGAACTTAATAACAGAGATGCCAGAGGGAGATCAAATGAAGACTTACCAATCTTTAACGTTATCATTTCTGTGGATGGATAGCCTTGCTTACCATGATTGATACATTTCAGTTTCTAACAGAGACATTTGATTTTAAGTGGCCACTTGTTCTAGACCTTCATAGTAGACATCACCTTCAGTCTTGGTAAGCAAGGCAGAAAGTTGTAATCGAAATAGCTATGGTCGATGGAAACGTGATATGGCTGGTTGGGATGAACCTTAAAACCAGATCTTTACCTACTACTCAGTTGTGTGTAGGTTTCCTGGCGTTGTAGAAGCATATGATTATTATATACATGTACGTGCCGCCGAGACTAACATTCCAGAAACCATGGACTAAACCCCAGTAGCTTCCTTGGTGGAACCTGTCGTATGATAAGCAGCGGAAGATTAAGATATCTGGTGACAAAAGATTAAGGGATGATAGTTCTCTCGTTAACAAATAAATTTGCCAGATTAGGTAAAGAAGAAAAATCAAGGTAGCCAATAGGGCATCTTAAAGTATGTGGAATCATTTTACATTGCAGTATGTGGAAGATTTATTCGAAGCTAAAGATGTTTGGAAGACAGTAAAGAAGTTGGAGAATATTTTGCCACTCCTCGGCCTTGCCTTTGATGATCAGAGAGTTAAAGTTTTCTCGTCGGTGTCTGGTGTCAGCAGGTATGCTGGAGAGTTCCAAGAAATTAGTCAAAGTCCTTTTCCTCCCAGTGTGTCTCTAGTGAGGACGTGGTCTGCAATGAGCTGTGTCGTATTAAAGACATGATTTCTGCTCTTTCAGACACTGACTTCAATATAACCGGTGAGAATGAAATACACTTATATTAAAACATCTTTCTGAAGCCTTCGCAGAATTTTTTTTTTTTCATATTTGTTTAACGTATTATGGATGACGAGAAGAGTATTCACATGCGACTGGAAGGTATCTCGTCTTCATGCCATTCTTAAGGCTTAGTAAAGAAAGATTGTCATTGCTTCAAGCTACAGACTTACTGTACCGACCAGTTCTCTTACAAACTTTAGAGAAAAGCGATTAATAATGGATTGGTTTGGTACCTTGACACAAACAACTGTATCGCTGCTTTCTGAAATGGTTTTAGGAAGTGTCCATCTGCCACAGACCCATTGATACGATTTTCAAGTGACATTTCGAGGGGATTTGCTTATCATCTTGCAGTTGTATTTGATGTAGAGAAAACCTATGCTATTGCTTGGAGTTGTAGTGTCATAAGGCAGTTATACGAAATGGACCCTCAAGGCAGACTAAGGTTTCATTCAACAGTTTTCTAAAGATGGAAAATAAGGTATTTGAAGGATTGGAATATTTTTTTTATTGGTTAGGTGGATCTAGTGTATCACGCTGTACAGGTCCTCCTCAGTTCTCCAATTCGTAGAAATGGGCCTTAAACGACCTTCCGGAATCGACACTAGACCCCCCCTAAAGAAGACAAAAAACCTCAAGGCTTGACCAGTAATGCCCAGTTTTCAATGTGACCTGCGCACTGGGGTGCGCAACAACGCTGATCCTCGCTAGCTGCCATAAGCTAGTAATCGGATGGCAAGCCTTGACCCGATGTGCTCCTAAGAGCACATCGGGTCAAGGCTTGCCATGTGTGGCGGGCAGGAAAGATGGCAAGGATGCGACACGCTTGTTTCACCCAACCAAAAGAGGATTTTCAATCCTTCAAATACCTGTTTTTATTGGCTCGAGTTTCGCTAGTTTGTCACACTGCCACACAAGAGAAGGAAGGCAAAACTGGACCCATAAAGGCTAGAAAAGAGAGAGAATTCCATCAACAAGGAGATGTCTTTGACTTTATTACCTACATGTACGTCATGAATGATACCCTACAAGTAACCAAAGTAACATACAGGGTTTACTTAACCCAAACAAGTAACATATAGGGTTTACTTAACCCAAACAAGTAACATATAGGGTTTACTTAACCCAAACAAGTAACATACAGGGTTTACTTAACCCAAACAAGTACAGGTGGACATGAAGTGTTACATGTATATTCAGTATGTATCTTGAGGACCCACACAAAGTGCCTCTGAGGTGTAAAACATTATATGACCTAACAGGACATACTTGGCCCATTACAAGTAAATACAATGTTATTGTAATTCAAACTTCGCAGACTTTCTGGTGGAAGACAACCCATGAGGTTAGTCGAACTCGGGAGAAGGTACACCATTTCCCTGTGGGGAGGACGTAGCCACACAGTCTGCCTCCCCGAAGTAGTGGGCCAGGTAACGCTGAGCGAACGAAACTATGAATCGCCACTGTCCTACTTCCTTGATCGTGACCAGAGGTGTGTGGAGGAAGGCCAGAGTTGACGCATAACGACGGATCTTATGATCCTGGCCAGGATCCGTCGCTTCCATAACCCTTATAAGAACTAGGTCTGGCAGTGACCGAGACCATCGGACGATGAGTTAGGAGGAATCACAGGAACCAGTTCCCTCGACGAATCGGCCACCCCGTGAACACTGTTCAGCCCTCTACTGGAACGGTTGTCAGCAGCGTGGACACAACATTCCACACACACACCCACCCCAGGAGCGAGCGTCCAGACCGTTGAGGAAAAGAACACAAGCAACGGTGGTCCTATGAACGAAACGGAGCGCGAACCAACAGGCACGCTACGAATCTTCAGTCCCATGAATTGCAAGCCCGATGAATCGCCAATCCGACGACTCCTGCGCACCATAGGAGAGCGCAGGCACGAAGCCGGCACCATCCCTGGGAATAGAGAGCTACGCCTCCGAGCCGAACCGTCGATGAATTCCTGACTGACCGCACAACGTGACCAGAAGATGAACCTAAAAAGACACAATACTTAAGGTGTCCAAAATTTACGCTTCGTAACGAGACGCACTGGTGTCGAAACAACGGAAGAAGGACGCCAAAAGGACGGCATAAGTCATCCGTGCCTGGAGCACTACCACACGAGAGCTGTAAGAAGTCCTCAGAACCTACCAAACTTAAGACGAGAGAAGAAACCTTGGGCAGAAAAGCCTGCTTCGAAACGAGCGGCGCAGAACTCCCGGACGAAGCAAAGCCTCAGAACCAATGTAAAGCTAAAGCTAATACAAAGGGGAGACCACCGGACGAGTCTGACAAAAAACAAACCAAATTGGAACAAATACAGTTCACCTGCCTTAGTGAACACATAGCGGACATGAGCAACACGTCTTTGCTAAGACGATGGCCAGAAAATATTACTAGCTAATGCCAGTTAGCGAGAACCTGTGTTGTTGCGCACCCCAGTTCGTAGGTCACATTGAAAACTGGAAACTGTTCAAGCCTCGAGGTTTTCTTTCGTTTTTAGGGGAATCTTGTGTGCCCGGAGATCTCGTGTGTGTCGACTCCGGAAGTTCTTTTTGAGGCTCATCTCTCTGATTCGGAGGACAGCACAGGATACACCAGCGGAACCCAAGCCATCAAGATCAAAGTTATGGACCGGTAGTGAGTACACCAGAGAATTTCCCCAGTGACGCTGTGCAGCGTGTCAAGAGTTAACTTATTCATCACTGCCATTAATAGTGTTGTAGACGCTATTCCAGCGGGTGTTAAGCTACCCCATGTTATTGATGATTTAACTATGCATTGTACAACATTTGAAGTTACTGTAAAACACGTGCAGTATATATATATATAATAATATATATATATATATATATATATATATATATATATATATATATATATATATATATATATATATATATATATATTCCTATGAGTCCACGGGGAAAATGAAACATGATAAGTTCCCAAGTGCACTTTCGTGTAATAATCACATCATCAGGGGAGAGACAAGAGAGAAATATAAGTCGGTTGATATACATCGAAGAGACGAAGCTAGGAAGCCATTTGGTAAAAATATATATATATATATATATATAGCATTAATGAAGTGGCCTTGATTAGGGCCTCAATTGCCCGTTCCGTCTAGCTAAAGAATAAAGAACGTATGTAAGTACGTCTTTTGAGGACTTGGAGAGATATTAATCAAGTCTCTTCATAAATGTATAATCAAGTATGCTTTCAGAAGTTGTAATACGTAAATCATTCCACTTGTTAACAATCCTATTTATGAAGAAGTACTTCGCCTCAAGTGAGGTAAAACGTTTGCCCGAGAGTTTGTCCATTACTACGAGTGAAATCAGACTAAATCTAGTATTCCCAAGTCCATCGCCCTGTCACAATGAAAAGAAATGATCCTTCTGCTCAAGCTAAGGTTCTTACTGAATGCTTCGCGTCCATGTGCAGTGTCAGCAGCTGTTGGAGGCGAGTATCAAGAAATGAAACACGGAGAAGTATACCCTGTCAGTCTCCTCCATAAGATCAACGGAGGTTTATGATGAACGGTTGCCGATGAAGGATATGACGTCAGCTCTGGCAGGTACCGAGTGGTTTTGCACTGATGTTTTTAAACATCTTCCTGAGGCTTACTTGGGCTTCTCGTCAGTTTAACCTTGCATAGATGTTTTGTGTACCTCCTTTATAGTTAAGAGAAATTTCTTATTCTTGCCGTTATTATTAACCCTAGTATAGATTCTACCATTGTTGCAAGCTTAAGACCAGTTGTACCGGTAACTAGTCTTTACAGAATGATGGAAACGATGATCAACAAGTGATCGGTTTGGTACTTTGATAGTTAACTGTTGGTATCGCTCGTATTCTCGTGTGATTTTGTCAAGTTTTGATGAACCACATTCATGTTAAGCATCACCATACAGGAGGTCTTGTATACCACCTGCAGGTGTGGTGTCATTAAGAAGTCCTGCAAAATGGACCTTCGAAGAAGACTATTCGGGTTTATTAAATTTTTTATTTTTTTTGAAAGACTGAAGATGAAGGTTGAGGGTTCGTAGTGAGTGCTGGAGGAATTGCCACAAGTTGTGCCTCAAGGCGGCGTGTTGATTGTGATCTGTTTCGCTGCAGCAGAAGTTTGGTGACTTGAGTTTAGAAGAGTGAGTGAAAGGAGAAAGTTGAGTGAATGTGAATGATAGCAAGGTTATTATTAGGTTCAGCAGGGTTCAGGGACACGTTAGTTAGGGTGTGAATTTGAGTGGTGAAATATTAGGGTAAGTGGCTTGGTTTAGATATCTGGGAGTAGACATGGGTCCTCTCCGGCTATCTCCATTGCAATGGTTGTTGGAGCATAACTTGGCCCTTCGCAGTATCTCGGAGTGGGTGTTTTGTGGATTTTAAAGATCACGTGCATTTGTGACTGTGCTGCCAGCGAGAGGGAAGACTCGGGTAGTGATGACCCTTCCCACGACCCCTGCAAATTTAAGGTATACTCCTGTGACTATACTTTGTGTGACTGCGAGAGGGAGGGTTCAGGTGGTAGTGTATTGGCCCCTCACAGTACCCCAGCTAACTCAGGGATCATCTCGTCCCCTGCCCTTGGAGCAACCCATTAGGTAGTAGGTTGTTGACAGCAGCCGCCCAGGGTGGTACTACCCTCCTGACTGAAGAGCGTTAAAGTGGTGGCCGGAACCATCTTAAAATCTCCATGTCAGGATTGCTGATTGTACTTTGTCTTAAGACGGGACTACCGAGCTAGTCCTGCCATCTATCTCCTTGTAAGCACCATACACCTACTCAAACCTCGCTCATTTCTTTCACATCAGTCATATTGCCAACTCCTATCCACTCAAACATTATGCATAATCATGATAGTCCAACAAATCTATGGCCCCTAGTCCCCTGCATCATGGGGTGCTAAGAATCTCCGGGTTTCTAGGCGACTCTGCTGCCAGTGAGAGGGAAGGCTCGGACAGTGGTAGCACCGGCCCCTCCCACGACCTTTCCCTCTGGTGTTAGACTTTCCTCTCTTTCTGTTCAATATAAGATTTGTGGTGTCTCTGGTAACTTCTTTTCTGTTGAGCACCATCTGTCTGATACCTTTCCTAATAGCTTACTTCTCTCGGAAACACAGTTGTCTAATGATTTTCTCACTCGTCCCCTTTTCATATCCAACTATAATCTCTACTCACGATTCCAGTTCAAATATGGTGCTTTTGCTTATTCCAACATTAACATATCTGTTGCACGTCTCAAGGACCTTGAGTCCCCAAACTTTGATATGTTGCTTGAGGTCTGTTTCCCAACTGCCACACTTTTCCTGTTTCACCTAGTGCTCTTTTAATGATGCAAATTCTATATCCTTCTTCGACTGTCTAAACTCCTGCCATGAGTCTGTAGCATTCTCTCACCCTCAAGCAGAGATCCTCTACTCAGGGAATTTCAACGTTCACCATAGGGCGTAGTTGAATTCTTCCCATACGGATGGTGGAGGAATTGAACACTTCGCATTCTCCATTCTCAATGATTTAGAGAAAATTATCTCCCACCTTACCCATATTCCTGACCGCTGTCACCACTCTCCTAATATTCTGGATCTGTTTTTCACCTCGAATCCATCATGCTGTAACAGCACACTGTCGCTCGCGGTTGGTTCATCTGATCACGATCTCATAAATGTATGTTTCAACGGCACCTCCCCCTCCATCAGCTCCTTCTAAGCATAAATACTAGCACCTCAACAAAGCTGACTGGAATAACTTATAGAAATTCTTTTCTGCCTTTCCATGGAATGGAAGCATTAATCCCTTCATCCACCAAGACGACCTCTTCATTCACTCCATAGGTCAACCGTTCCTGTTAGGAGGTCATTCAGGCAGGGGATCAGGCATATCGGGCTTAGAAAAGTTCCCTTTCCTCTGACTCCCATTCAACATTTACCACATACCGTAATCATTGCTAGCACGTTATCCGTGAGGCGAAGCGTTCCTTTATTCAAAGGAAGTGCGACTACTTCTCCTCGTCATCCACGGATAAGTCTCTCTCTGGTCTCTAGCTAAGGGCATCTCTAACACCTTCTGTCGCTTTACCTTTCCTTCACTCTTCCGTTCTGACGGTACTATAGCTGTGTTCCCGTAGACAAAGCAACTCTCTTTGGTTCCCTTTTCCTCCTCTACCTCCACCTAGGATGACATTCCCTCACCCTCTGATGCTCCTCTTACTAATCCTATGCCTCTTCCCTTAATCTCTCTCCGGATTGTACGAAAAGCGCTTCTTTCAATGGATAAAACAAGGCTTATGGACCTTATCGCATCTAACCCCGTGTACTGAAAGTGTGCCTCTGAACTGGCAGCTGAGCTTGCTCGTCTGTTCCGTTTCTGTTTAAAAACCAAAACTTTTCCTTCCTTCCTTCTTGGAAACATGCATTGATACATCCCATCCCTAAGAAGGGTGACCGTTCTGACCTCTCTAATTATCGTCCTGTTACTTTAACTTCTACCATTTCCAAAGTCTTTGAATCCCTCCTCAATTTCCATATCCTTAAACATCTTGAATCTGTCTTCTCTCTGATCACCAGTATGGCCTCCGTAAGGCGAGATCCACTGGTGACATTCTTTCCTATTTTACTAATGTCTTGTCATCATCCCTGAAAGATAGTGAGGAGTCATGTGTAGTTGCCCTTGACACATCCAACACTTTTGACGATGTGGAATCAGTCTTTGTGGTTGTTGATGGATCATCCTCCCTCCCGTTCATCAACATCGGTGTTCCTCAAGGTTCTGTCCTGCCTCCTACACATTGTCTTTTTCAACGGTTTCCTCTCAGAAATAACCAAATGCTGACGACTCGACACACTGCATTCATCCACATCCTTCAACTCTGCTGCTTCTCTCACTCGATCTGCATCTCGTCTTGACACAGCTTCCTCAGTAAACTCAGACTTAGACAGGATATTTCAGTTTGGTAGACGAAATCTTTTTAAATTTAACGTCTCCAAGATCCAGTTTCTACCCATCTCTCAATCGAAAATTCCTAAATCATCTCCCCTTTGACGGTTCTGTAATTCAACATCTTGACTCGATGAACATATTTGGCATTACTGTAACATCCACCACTCTTCCTTAGAAACCCCACAATTCGGTAATAGCTAAGTGTGCATCTAAGAAACTGGGTGTCCTGTTTAGATTTCGCAACCTCTTTTCTTTCGAACAGTTGCATCGTTTATACAAGGACTGATTCGTCCTTGTATGGAGTAGTGCTCTCACATCTGGGGTGATCCTAGCTCTGTCCTTACATGACAGAGTCGAGCTGAAGGAGGTACGACTTATAAGCTCTCCCAGGCTAACTTCCAAACTTTACCCACTTACTCTACGCCGCAATGACGATTAACTTTCCCTCATCTATAGGTATTACTTTGGTTTTTGCTCCCGAGAGCTGGCTGCTTGTGTGCCCCCCACCACTATCTAGAAGACCATGCATACTCTGAAAGCTGCTGCGTCATATGATTACTGTGGGGCTGTTGGCAACTCGAGGGTGGACCGTTTTCATGACTTTCCCTACACTTGAAGCTTTGGAACTCTCTACCTTCTCATTTCTTTCCCAATAGATATGACTTGGCACTTTTAAAAGACAGGTTTTTAACTTCGAAATTCGTAAATACTTTCCCTTGTCTCTTCTTTTTCATTTCATTCTTCTCTATCTGAATTAAGGCCCGGCCTTGATGTGCAATTTTGTCCTTGGTTGGAGCTTCCAACGTAAATAAGAAGAAAAAGAAAAAGCGTTGTGGGTACTGTTGCAGGGGATGTTAGATCATATTTTTGAACGGGTTGTTTACTCTGCATTTGAAGATGCTGCAAGACTTTTACAGGCTGCTATCGGCAAAGTTACTTCTTTTGGCAGATCAATTTGGTTTCGAATTATCGTAACAGAAAATCTATATCTGTGCATTGTACAGGATCAAGAAAGAGACCTCTAATTCCACATGTGTTGCTGAAAGATATTTTCAACCCCTACGAAATACAAATGATTTTTTTTTAGGCTGTATATTTGACAGAAGACTGATGTGGGCCCCTCGTATCAGAACCCTTAGATTTAGTGATAGACCCGTAGAACATTCTTAAAGATACCTTCACGAGTGGGGAAGTAATGGGGAACCATGACGTTATGGGGTCCATTATGTAGATCAGAACTGAATTATGGTTGCCAGATATATTCATTGGCCTCTGATAACGTCATGACAGTGGGTGATGTCCATAATCTTGTTATTATTATATTGTACACAGAACCATTCAGGTTCTTTAAGGTTTAAAGTCAGAGTGCAGCTTTTGGCGAGGTTCCCCATAGATTAAAGCTAAAAGCATCTCTTTAGGCTTAAGTGTTCGCCATATAACCCTTATTAAAAGTGTGTTTGCTGTTGCGGGAACAAAACTGTAAATGTTAAATATAGTCTATTCATGTAACTGGTTTGGACCTAACCTCGACTAGGGAAGTAGGTTTCGCTCTCGGGTGTCTTCCTGGGAAGTTTGTGAGGTCAGACTTTGCGGGAGACGGGTGAAAATAATACATGCGACATTGCCTCTCTCATAACAAGAAAGTATATTACTCCAGCGTCATATTGTTCATGCAAACAGGATGAAATTCTATGATAATGGCTCGAAATGTGAATATATAGTAATTTTTTATGGAGATCCTGAAGAATTCCTTGTAAAACTACCAAAAGAATATCCGGTATTTACTGCAGGACTCGTGGTATCAAGGTTGCATTCGAATTGACTGAGGTATTCCCCAGTAGAGGAGGTGTTACGATCTACCCCGATCCCGGGGGTGCATTCCAAACTGTATCGTCCTACAAGCCGGTGTATCCAATAGTCCAGAGAGTCCAGGATAGTGTGCTCAGATCCGTTCGCCTCACAAGAGTGTACAGTTTTGCTTTTGTCCTGGAACACGTTGGTATCACTGGATATGACACAATAGATGTTGAGGGTAAATCCGCTATGTTTAGTAGTCTTCATCCGAACGTCGTACCCTCAGTCGATGTCTTTATTATTATAGATGTCCTAATTTTACTAAATTTCGTAGAATAGATATGTACTAGGTTCGTGGACTTTTACAAAATCAGTGAAATCACTCAGAAATATGTGTTAGGCGGTCCGATGTCATGATATACATATATTTTTGCATATTAATGAGCTTATTTTTTATAGTTTTTTCCTTATCTGTGATTCGTGGTGGAATATAGATAACGCAGGTGCCTCGCGCCTTATCACTGTTGACGCCATTTTGATGCTCATCTCCGTCATTTTCACTGTACATTTTGGTAAGTTTGATTATATGTTTTATTTTAATGACTAGGACGTATAGGTTGTCAGCTTTATAGGTAACTTTCATCGCTTGTTATTGGTCCCACGCTGATGAATTCTGGCAAGAACTTCAAAGTTAAGCTGGGGGAAGAAAAAAAAGAATTCGTTTTCGTTGGTTTCGAAGGCGAGGCGTGATGTGTGAGTGAACCCCGTCTGGTGCAGGTGTTGTCTGGGTGAGCGACGCTTGCTCTGTCCGGCCCGTGTTGGCTCCTGGTTCATTCAGCAGTGTTAGTGGCTTGACGTCCTCAAGTCCGGGGCTGCCATCGGTCTCCGTGGTATCATTTTCCCCTTTCGGTCGAGCTGGACGACGTGGTAGACGGAGTTTGCCTAACTTGCATGACTTGTGGAATATTTGAATTCATTTCGGGGACATCGCCAGGTGTCTCAACGACGTGTTCAGGATCGAGTTGCAGGATAGAGAAGTCGGCCTCTGTTTGTATATATTCCTCATCCATAAACAGGGAAGGTTGATGCGCGTGCCTTTGCTTGCAGCACTATTTCCTCTAAGTCATCCATATTGTAAGCGGTTGACATTACTTCGCCCAGAACGGTAATAATGCCATCATTGCAGGATGGGAAGTGTGATGCCTATATAACGATCGTGAATACCTTTATGACGCGTATTTGTCTCGTGTGCTGTCAATGAGGCGGCAAACTCTGTTTTCCTCATCCGCTTGAGGACCGTTGTGTTCCACGTCAGTTAACCCGGAGTGAACCTTCGCTGTAGCTTCGTGCACCTGTATTATAACCTGTATCATACAGAGAGACGTTGTGATTAGACGGTTCTATAACGTAGAGGCGGCGTTGTCATTCGTACCAGCTGGTTTAAGACTACAGATTATCATTTATTTTGATATTTTCTTCCAAAGTACATAACCAACTTAAACGGTCAAATCTATCCGACTCTTGACTGTGTTTTTCATTTGTCTTTCTTGTTAGGGACTGAACCATATCACTAGTGAAAAACAGAGTATATTAATTTTTATGATGAAACTGTATTCGGTTAATATTCATGCTACAGTTAAACGTGTAATCAACTAAAAATTTTTTGACCAACTTTATGAAAAAGAAAATTAACAAAAGTGAGTGTTCATAACAACAGCACTTTGATGTACAATCGGCAGAAAAATGAATCATTGCTCTTGGGTTCGATGGAATTCGAAATTAGCAGCGTTACTCCAGTTATTTCGGTATGGTTGGTAATACTGATTTTTTCAGAATTTCCCCCGTAACATATTCTCCTGACTTAAATGTCTGAAATAACGCTCAAAACTAATAGTTAAGTTTAGGACAAATATAGTTTACTACTTTGGTGAAAATCACTATTAAAAGTATATTTCAGATAGCCGAAGGGATGAAATGCTTTACCAAATATTATGTGGTTATGAAGGAAAACGATAAGAAAATGTAACAGCTGACTAACATCGTTAGAAGATATGCTCACTGAAACAATTGGATAAGTTGACAGAACTATCGTGATTATCAGTAAACATTATATTCTCGTTAAGAAACTATGAAGTCTACGTATGCTAATTTACCCTTTGTTAAAGAACTTCTGAGCACGAATAACCATAAATGTTCAAAAGATACGAATCTTGATTTCAAAAACATGACTATCTGAATCAGACTGGGATTCAGTTATGGCGGTGGTGGCCATTCTATTCATCATCGAACATTTACAGAGAATGGATCGTAGAAATACTATCCCATGAAATTTGAAGGAAACACGTTGAATCAGCTGTAGTAAAACGTTTTTTGTTTGGAAGTTTCAGAATGCCAGATGTTATGAGTACTCGTTTAGTGTTGTATTGTCTGATTGTGATTTAATCTTATATCTCTTATTCGACACAAACTACGAGAGTAGGCTCGCCAAGACATGAAGACGCCCAAGATGATGTATCAAATCTCTATATTCTGTATTTCAAAATGTAACGCACGGCGTGTTGCTTTTTTTTCTTAACTTACGTTAAACAAAATGGTAGTTTTATTTTCCCTTGTTATAATGTTTTACGAATTTATCAAAAGGCAAAACTCTCTACAATCCAAAAATTAGCGTCTTTAGATTTTATTACACCGTAGAAAATATGGAGAAATTGAGGAACGTATACATAACATTGATGTTTTGAATTAAAGTGATTTGTAGACCTATTAACGATACGAGAAGTTATTTGTCCGATCTGTTGTTTCTCTACTGATGTATGAGATTGATGAAACTTTCCAACTTTGTGGTTCATTTGGTAAAAAAAGGTTAATTCAGAATGAACGACAGTAGTTTACTGTGTGCTCAACCGAGTCCTGTGACGCGTTAGGTTGGTTTAGTTATTTAAGCTGTAGGCTTGCCATATATATATATATATATATATATATATATATATATATATATATATATATATATATATATGAGAAGAAAGATCATGAGAGGCAAGTGTTTTGGGAGCAGCTAAATGAGTGTGTTAGCGGTTTTGATGCACGAGACCGGGTTATAGTGATGGGTGATTTGAATGCAAAGGTGAGTAATGTGGCAGTTGAGGGAATAATTGGTATGCATGGGGTGTTCAGTGTTGTAAATGGAAATTGTGAAGAGCTTGTAGATTTATGTGCTGAAAAAGGACTGATGATTGGGAATACCTGGTTTAAAAAGCGAGATATACATAAGTATACTTATGTAAGTAGGAGAGATGGCCAGAGAGCGTTATTGGATTACGTGTTAATTGACAGGCGTGCGAAAGAGAGACTTTTGGATGTTAATGTGCTGAGAGGTGCAACTGGAGGGATGTCTGATCATTATCTTGTGGAGGCTAAGGTGAAGATTAGTATGGGTTTTCAGAAAAGAGGAGTGAATGTTGGGGTGAAGAAGGTGGTGAGAGTAAGTGAGCTTGGGAAGGAGACCTGTGTGGGGAAGTACCAGGAGAGACTGTGTACAGAATGGAAAAAGGTGAGAACAATGGAAGTAAGGGGAGTCGGGGAGGAATGGGATGTATTTAGGGAATCAGTGATGGATTGCGCAAAAGATGCTTGTGGCATGAGAAGAGTGGGAGGTGGGCTGTTTAGAAAGGGTAGTGAGTGGTGGGATGAAGAAGTAAGAGTATTAGTGAAAGAGAAGAGAGAGGCATTTGGACGATTTTTGCAGGGAAAAAATGCAATTGAGTGGGAGAAGTATAAAAGAAAGAGACAGGAGGTCAAGAGAAAGGTGCAAGAGGTGAAAAAAAGGGCAAATGAGAGTTGGGGTGAGAGACTATCAGTAAATTTTAGGGAGAATAAAAAGATGTTCTGGAAGGAGGTAAATAGGGTGCGTAAGACAAGGGAGCAAATGGGAACTTCAGTGAAGGGCGTAAATGGGGAGGTGATAACAAGTAGCGGTGATGTGAGAAGGAGATGGAATGAGTATTTTGAAGGTTTGTTGAATGTGTCTGATGACAGAGTGGCAGATATAGGGTGTTTTGGTCGAGGTGGTGTGCAAAGTGAGAGGGTTAGGGAAAATGATTTGATAAACAGAGAAGAGGTAGTAAAAGCTTTGCGGAAGATGAAAGCCGGCAAGGCAGCAGGTTTGGATGGTATTGCAGTGGAATTTATTAAGAAAGGGGGTGACTGTATTGTTGACTGGTTGGTAAGGTTATTTAATGTATGTATGACTCATGGTGAGGTGCCTGAGGATTGGCGGAATGCGTGCATAGTGCCATTGTACAAAGGCAAAGGGGATAAGAGTGAGTGCTCAAATTACAGAGGTATAAGTTTGTTGAGTATTCCTGGTAAATTATATGGGAGGGTATTGATTGAGAGGGTGAAGGCATGTACAGAGCATCAGATTGGGGAAGAGCAGTGCGGTTTCAGAAGTGGTAGAGGATGTGTGGATCAGGTGTTTGCTTTGAAGAATGTATGTGAGAAATACTTAGAAAAGCAAATGGATTTGTATGTAGCATTTATGGATCTGGAGAAGGCATATGATAGAGTTGATAGAGATGCTCTGTGGAAGGTATTAAGAATATATGGTGTGGGAGGCAAGTTGTTAGAAGCAGTGAAAAGTTTTTATCGAGGATGTAAGGCATGTGTACGTGTAGGAAGAGAGGAAAGTGATTGGTTCTCAGTGAATGTAGGTTTGCGGCAGGGGTGTGTGATGTCTCCATGGTTGTTTAATTTGTTTATGGATGGGGTTGTAAAGGAGGTAAATGCAAGAGTCCTGGAAAGAGGGCAAGTATGAAAGCCTTTGGATACAATGCAGAAAAATGATCAATTGTTTGTTCGATGAATTCGAAAGCGCTGGTTGACTCCATGTATATATGCGGTTATGGTTGGTAAATGATTTTAAGAAGTAAAATTTGACGTAAATGTTGAAATAAACGCCAAGGATAATTAGTAAGTTTAGGCAACAAATTAGTTATACTTTGTGAAAAAACTGGAGATTAAAGTATTTTCAGATAGCCTGGGGTGGAATCTTTCAAATTTGGGAAATGGAACGAAGGAATATGGTAACGTGGGCGAAAATTTAGGAAGCCATGAAAAATGTGGAAAGTCGAGAACTATCGGATATCAAAACATGGTATATTTGAAGAAATATGAAGTTACAACAATTCCTTTGTTAGATTGCGAGCACGGTAGCATAAATTTCGCAAGATACGATGATTTGCTAAAAAATGACTTTGAATCAACTGGGATGTTGAGGGGTTTGGTTTCTGATTCATCACGAAATGTTAAGAGAGGATTGTGGAAATATAAAAAGAGAACGTGAATCAGCGCAGTAAAACGTGTTTTTGTTTGGAGTTTGGGCAATGTAGAGAACTCGAGTGTGTAATTGTCAAGAGGATTACTTGATATCGTGTATGATATATATATATATATATTTTTTTTTTTTTTTCTTTTAAACTATTTGCCATTTCCCGCGTTAGCGAGGTAGCGTTAAGAACAGAGGACTGGGCCTTTGTGGATATCCTCACCTGGCCCCCCCTCTGTTCCTCCTTTTGGAAAATTAAAAAAAAAAACGAGAGGGGAGGATTTCCAGCCCCCCGCTCCCTCCCCTTTTAGTCGCCTTCTACGACACGCAGGGAATACGTGGGAAGTATTCTTAATCCCCTATCCCCAGGGATTATATATATATATATATATATATATATATATATATATATATATAATAATATATATATATATATATATATATATATATAATACTTTCACGCATTCCTCACGTGTCGTAGAAGGCGACTAAAGGGGACGGGAGCGGGAGCCTGGAAACCCTCCCCTCCTTGTATTTTAACTTTATATATATATATATTATATATATATATATATATATATATATATATATATATATATATATATATATATATATATATATATCATTATACTTTGTATCCCGCGTTAGCGAGGGAGCGCAGGCAAGGAAACCCACCACCACGTAAAAAGCCATGGCCCCAACCCCATCCACACACTCATAAATGTGTATAGGAATCATAAAACAAGCCCCACATCGCGCCACATATACATTCCATTATCCGAAAGTCAACATTTCAACTTTGTCGAAAAACATTACACATTTACACGCCCCCACTGTGAGACATTATATACCCAGACAATCTAACTGAATTCCATGACCCTTGTGCTGCCTGTCATTCATCCGTTCTTCCATTCGTCCAACCGCACTACCGTGCCACAACAATCAACAAATGAAACTCCCCCCCCTTCTCCCACATTGCTGCGCAGTTCAGCCAATAAGAAAAAAGCCACATGCGTTTCATCTGTGTTAGTATCCGTGAATGACAAACAAGCTTACACCAGCAACTTCCATACCCAATTTTGTTCGCCATGTATAAAGTGCTGACGTCCACATTCTGTGTTGATTGCCTCCGCTCTGTGTGATTCGTTCGTTATGGTGTTTGCGCAATCCCACTGATATCCAAATAATTACTGAAGACCGATTTGTTCTTAACTGTGATCCGCATCAGCTTTACACGGGAACCAATAGTTCATTCACATTACGTTCGTTTCTTCTTAGCACCGGGGATTTACAAATGGCAATTCCCAGTTCTGAAGGTAGCAATAATAGTTAACCATCTAGCGGAAGGAACGCTTAAAGTTATCAAAGTCTGGCATACGTGCCCATCTTGTAACAGTCTTGAACCGTTTCAGGTACATAAAAGCAAACAGCGATGGTACGTTTAATAATCAGCTGGGATGAACTTGAAAAGGACCCAGTCTAAGTTACTCTGAAGTACAGTCTTGGTTAAGGCAGTTTAAGTAAAGCTGAGTGAGGACGTTTATGTGTTGGTGGTAGGTTTAAAGTAAGTTGGGGTGGTAGGTTTGATATTTAGAACATTCTTGCGAAGGGAGGTTGTGAAATGTACCAGCATGAGGTAAGTAGGTAAAGTACCCAGTTTCTTGGTTAGGTAGGTTAATGCAAGTAACCAGTCTGGGGAAGGTAGAATTAAAGTAACCAGTCTGGGGTAAGGTACGCTTAAAGTATAAAGTCTGGGGAAGGTACGTTTAAAGTAACCAGTCTGGGGTAAGGTACGTTTAAAGTAACCAGTCTGGGGTAAGGTACGTTTAAAGTAACCAGTCTGGATAGGGTACGTTTAAAGTAATCAGTCTGGGGAAGATACGTTTAAAGGGACCAGTCTGGGGAAGGTACGTTTGAAGTAGCCAGTTTGGGATAAGGTAGGTTTAACGTAACCAGTCTGGGGTAAGGTAGGTTTAAAGTAACCAGTCTGGGTAAGGTAGGTTTAAAGTAACCAGTCTGGGGTAAGGTAGGTTTAAAGTAACCAGTCTGGGGTAAGGTAGGTTTAAAGTAACCAGTCTGGGGTAAGGTAGGTTGAAAGTAACCAGTCTGGGGTACGATAGGTTGAAAGTAACCATTCTAGGGAAGGTAGGTTTAAAGTAACCATTCTAGGGAAGGTAGGTTTAAAGTAACCATTCTAGGGAAGGTAGGTTTAAAGTAACCATTCTAGGGAAGGTAGGTTTAAAGTAACCATTCTAGGGAAGGTAGGTTTAAAGTAACCATTCTAGGGAAGGTACGTTTAAAGTAACCACTCTAGGGAAGGGACGTTTAAAGTAACCATTCTGGGGAAGGGACGTTTAAAGTAGCAATCCAAGGAAGATGCGTTTAAAGTAACCATTCTGGGGAAGGGACGTTTAAAGTAGCAATCCAAGGAAGATACGTTTAAAGTAACCATTCTGGGGAAGGGACGTTTAAAGTAACCAGACTGGGGAAGGGACGTTTAAAGTCATATTATGTGACGTCCGCAGAACCTTGTTTTTTCCTGTCTAGATTAGCAGGATGTTGATTATTTTTAAATCGCTTCACCACTTTGCAGTATGTCTTACCTATCTCAGCCCAGAGTTTGGAATTATACGCTTTACTTTAGGGTTGGAAGCAGATAGCTCTCTCATTTATCATACTTAGGTCTTGGGGTGGAAAATGGCTTTGTGGGAAAACCAGAAGGTAAAGATTTTTATCTGATTTTCGTGTCTTGTGGAATTACAATCTAAGTCTTGACTGCAACGTAATGAACTGCACCACACGTTCGTATTTTCGTTAAGTAGATAAATGGCATTCCCTCGGAAGAGTAATAAGGCAAGATGAGGTTTTTGATAAGTTTACAGACGTGAACATTGGAAAGATTCTAAATAAGGCTTAGCCCTCCTAGAGCTCTGTATGTAACCGTTCGTAAGGAAACGTGGCTTTGACGATAAGCCTATTATAGCATTTGCAAGCCTAGGCCAATTCACGAAGTATCTACCGTGAAACGGGTTAAACATATACCTTCGTAAGTGTTATCCTGAAGGTACAGTTGATGTTAATTCATACCCTGTCTGAAGGTTACAGTTAATCTTCATACCCCACTAGATATAGAGTGTTAACCTGCATTTCTTGAAAGACTCGGTACGTCTTAATCACAACAACAGGCTGGCGGTGCGGAGGGGCGGCACTGGAAATTAAGTTAGGCTGGTCGGTCGTTGCTGATGCATTTCTTCCTAACTTACCTCGGTAATAATCCCTGGTGAAATTAGACTCAGTACGCGAGGATAAGCCTCCTGGGTTATACACTTGACTGTGTAGGATTAGAATAAGTCTTATTTGATGTTTTTATGATGTATCTTAATTTTCATGCGGGCGGTCAGAGATGTTTGTAAGTCAAGTGTCCACAAATGTGGTGACCTTCATAATGAAGATGTCATCCGTATATGTTGATCTTTATAAATTTCGCATGTCAGCGTGAAATCCATTTACACACACACACACACACACACACACACACACACACACACACACACACAGTTCTTAGACCAGTGTAATGTCAAGAGTAACCATTACTTCTAAAATAAGGAGATAGAACAATCTGTCATAACATGAAACATATCATAAAACCCCAGGACCCCTTTTAAAGGGTTCCGCAGGTTCGAGGTTGCACTCCAGGGAGGAGCAGGGGCATGGTGGACTCTTTTAGAGGGAAAAAGTTCGATCACAAGACTCTACTCCTTTTCGTCTATAGATGATGGTACAGCTTTGCCGAGTGTGACTTCTCACTGGCGATGTAACCGATCTCCGGCAGAGTACGGTGACGTCGATATATACATATCTCTATCTGTATCTGCGATATATATATATATATATATATATATATATATATATATATATATATATATATATATATATATATATATATATATATATTGCAGTAGGTGATAATTGTTAGTATAGAAGCGTTTCATTTTGTCGTATTTCAATGATTACGTGCAACTTTTGGTATTTGTATGAGGAGGATACATTTGCTTGAAAACCTTAGAATAAAGACTATTGTCCATGCTGGATATACGTATGTTGGAGATCAAGACTCGTAGATGAGTAATTAATGGTTACTCCTTTACAAGATTGTTTGACGAATTGGTTCGTATTGATTGGTTATCTTTTCGGACTGTCCGAAAAGCGTTTCTCTCTCTAGAAACAAGCAAGGCTTATGGCCCTGATGGCATCCATGCCCATGGACTGGGAGTGTGTGCCTCAAAGATTGCACGTGTGCTTTAACATCTACCAGTTCCAAAGTCTTTGAATTAAAAGGCCGGGCCGTCCTACCCTAGGGATCCTACTGTTGTTGTGAAGGGTTCTTGCCGTTGTGTTCATTGGGTCAAAATAAGACGTCGGTACCATGGAAACTTGCAAAAACACCGCTACCTCACTAACGTGGGGAAACTAATATATATATATATATATATATATATATATATATATATATATATATATATATATATATTACTGGATAAAAGTCAGTCCCGGTAATACATATTGGAGATGACATTACTTAACGCTGGACTGGAATACATCACGTGACATCCTTCATGTGTGTACGAGTGTTGCCAGGAAGGTTGCCATCACGTTTCATTTGTGTCGTTTTAAATAGTAACATCCTGACTCGGTATGCAGAGTGGGGGAAAAAGGGAGACCATGTTTTTGGTAAATCGGAAGTTCCGGGCGTGTTAGGCAAGTGAAATATGTTTTGCAACGTCCGCAGAGTTGTATGACTGACACACACACACACACACACACACACACACACACACACACACACACACACACACACACACACACACACACACACTTTGATTTGATTTGTGCCACAGTCAGCCGCTAGTTTGTCATGCACCCCGTGCTCATCCTGTGTGAGCGGTAGCGCCAAGAGGATTACAGAGGTCACCAAGGGTCTTCGTCCAACCCTCATCGGGCAGGTATGACCTAAATTGTTACGATGTTGGTTCGTTACATAAGGTTACACTCTTTCATACGGTAAGGTTACCGACTTGATGTAAAAATTGGATACAACCTCAGAATTTCAGGTGCCTTGTTATAAATAGTAAGATGTTGACATTTGTTGCAGGGTTTGTTTAGATCAGTTCTTAGTGTTCTAATTTGTGTCCAGATCTCTGGCCACAACCTTTACAATTCACATGATTAACATCTCCAGTCAGGCCAAAGCGCCGATAGTGACCTATATCCTAGCCTTAGTCTGGCAGTTACAACATAATGTAATCTGCTGATCTTATTTCTTTTTCCATATACATGTTTTCCTTGACACATCTCACTGTGATGGAAAATGTTTCTACTTGTGCTTATCTGAACTCGTCCACTTCAGAGACGTCTGTTGCTTCCTTTCAGATTACAGTTTTACTGCTACTGATTGAGAAATCAATGTTGGTTCCAACAGCATTACCAAGTGCAAGTTTGGCTACAGCATCAGCTATATGCTCGGGGTGGCATATATGAGAAGGAATCCAGAGGAGTTTGATTTCAGTAGCTTGACCAGTGATGTCTGAATGTGTGTCTGGCTTCAGAGACCAGCATATTACATTGTGATGTCGGGTTGTTCAGGATAAGTTGGGAGGATCCAGAATAAGCGGTATAATTGAACTGTTTAGTGTGGTGATGTGTACAAGCTCGAGAGCGACTGAGTATGGCTGACAGTTGTAGAGTAGATGCTCAGTTGTTTATTGTAACATTAGTCTGTGATCTCTTACCATTGGGTTGGATCACAGTGGCAGCACTGCCAGTGGCAGAGTCGTGAGAACCGTCAGTATAGATGATGCACTGGGCTATGTTATTGTCAGTCTGAGTTTCTGTATATGGTCAAGAACTCTGGTTTTGGAACAGTTTTGATGACAAAGTAGTTTCTTGAGGGGATAAGTAGTGATGGTGATGTTAAAAGGAGTTATTTGCTTAGCGAAAAGTGATATTCCTGGAGATTTCTGCGATTGATTCGAGTAATGCAATGATTAGTATGTTGGTCAGTGTGGGGCTAAGTACCCCACCTTGAAGAGTGCCAAGTGGCATGTCTTTACCCTCGCTTTTGTAACCATGAAACAAGGCAGAAGACTGTCAGTTAGAGAGAGAGCCATTTTCGAGGACCTTTGCCTTTCTATCATACACTACCATTGGAACTACTACACCATCACTAGTACCCGCCTTTGCAACCAAGGCACCAGGAAACATAGCCCCTAACACCCACCCTACGACTAACTTCAAATTCCATCCGCTGTCATGTCTCCTCCCAGGTACGTAAAACACTTCGTATCTTCTAGGTTCTGTCCACTCAAACTCTCACTTCATCCTGCCTGTGGCTCCCTACATTACAAAACCTTAGCTCTTTTATTTTTTTTTTTTTTTTACTTTAACTCCTAATCCTCTTCTCTCAAACGCCAAACTAAGAAACCAACTTCTGCAATTTCTCGCTCGAATCTTCCACCAGAACCGTATCATCAGCAAACAACTGACTCACCACCAACAAACGAAGAGACTTGCTCATCTCTCTCTCTCTCTCTCTCTCTCTCTCTCTCTCTCTCTCTCTCTCTCTCTCTCTCTCTCTCTCTGTATATCTATATATATTTGTTTATATAATCTGTCTATATCTATCTATCTATCTATCTATATAATATACAACGTTAAAATGACGTCCATATTCAAGGTGAACATTCGAGGAACACGTTGTGGAAATATGCCATTCCTGTTAGATTTCATTATCGTGTTAGTTGATTTGCGTGTGTTAATTGATGCATCAGCTAGATTAAATAGGTTGTAAATTGTCGTTACTTGTCATTCATTTTGATTTTAGAGTCAGTGTTGAGCTGTGGTAATTGTCCAGGTACCGTAGAGTGCCAGGCTCTGCCACATTGGTATTCCCAGGCCTCGCATAGTGCCAGGCTCTGCCACATTGGTGTTCCCAGGCCTCGCATAGTGCCAGGCTCTGCCACATTGGTGTTCCCAGGCCTCGCATAGTGCCAGGCTCTGCCACATTGGTGTTCCCAGGCCTCGCATAGTGCCAGGCTCTGCCACATTGGTGTTCCCAGGCCTCGCATAGTGCCAGGCTCTGCCACATTGGTGTTCCCAGGCCTCGCATAGTGCCAGGCTCTGCCACATTGGTGTTCCCAGGCCTCGCATAGTGCCAGGCTCTGCCACATTGGTGTTCCCAGGCCTCGCATAGTGCCAGGCTCTGCCACATTGGTGTTCCCAGGCCTCGCATAGTGCCAGGCTCTGCCACATTGGTGTTCCCAGGCCTCGCATAGTGCCAGGCTCTGCCACATTGGTGTTCTCAGGACTCGCATAGTGCCAGGCTCTGCCACATTGGTGTTCTCAGGCCTCGCATAGTGCCAGGCTCTACCACATTGGTGTTCTCAGGCCTCGCATAGTGCCAGGCTCTGCCACATTGGTATTCCCAGGTAACAAAGTGACGTGGTCTACCACACTGGTGTTTCTAGGCATCGTAGAGTGCGAAACTCTACACAGTCATGTTCCCAGGTGTCCTAGAGTGCCAGACTTCACCACAGAGATTTCCTCAGGCATCGTAGAGTGTAAGGCTGTACCACAATGGTGTTCTTAGGGATTGTAGGCTCCACCTTCGTGGTGCTGGTGCTCCCAGGTATTATATTGTGCCAGGCTGTACCACAGAAGTGCTCTCAGGCATCATATTGTGCCTGGCTGTACCACAGAAGTGCTCCCAGGCATCATATTGTACCTGGCTGTACCACAGAAGTGCTCCGAGGCATCATATTGTACCAGGCTGTACCACAGAAGTGCTCTCAGGCATCATATTGTGCCTGGCTGTACCACAGAAGTGCTCCGAGGCATCATATTGTGCCAGGCTGTACCATAGTGGTGTTCCCAGGCATCTGCTATACCACACAGGCGTTCTTAGGCATGGTATAGTACCAGGCCAAACCAAATACGTGTTCCCAGGCGTTGTGCAGTGCCTTTCTCTACCACGGATATATTCACTGGAAGGTGAGCGCGTATTGCTTCCCACAGGTCGCCACGGAAGACATCTTTTCCTCTCCATGGATCACTAGAGGATCCTCTCCTCTCCTCGGCCGGATCTGCCTCGGGCGGTTCTCCTCCTCCTCCTCATGGGCGAGTCCAGTCGACATGCGCCTGCCTTCTCAGTAGTTGCAGGGAATGCATCGGAGGCTCCTTCTCTCAGTGGGACAGTCCTCCTGGAGTCGTCGTCGACCTCGCCCTTTATGTCTACTGATTGCATCAGAGGACCCTCTCTCTCTCGGACGTGTCCTCGTGAGATGGTTCGTCCTCGTCGTATATCCACTTTATCAAAGCGTCCTCCTCCATGTTGGGGAGTTTCGTGAGTGTGGTTTGGGTGGGCCACACATTCCATGTTCCCACCAGGCTCGTGTACATCTCTGGATTTGTTCCTTTAAGTGAGAGCTTCGTTCTGTTTACGAAGACATACATAGTACTGGAAGAGAGCGTACTGGATGTGCTCTTAACGACGGGTATGTTTGTTCTTACATGAGGCCATTGTATGCGTGAAAGACGACATACAAAGTTGTGCTGACGGTTTACGGTAAGGGACAGAAGTCGTCCTCAAAGGAAGAGAATTTCATATTGGGACCTTGTCAGAAGGGGCGTCGCAGCAGTTGCCAGAGTTCGGCATCTTGGTTATTGTGGTAATTGATCGTGAAGTTGTACATTGTAGCACATGAAGAAGTTTCCATTGTCCTGCGGGTCGTGATGAGATTGTCTCCTCAGGCGGGGCAGAGATACTCATTTCCCGAGCGTAAGGCTATGCCAGTCATGGTGTGTGGAGGAGTAGTTATGGTAGCCGGATAATCTTGTTCACCTCGTACGTGTGTGGCTTGAGGCGATGTGTGATGTACTCCCTGACTTGGCTGGCGCTCTGTTGGACAGTGGGATTGGAAGGCTCGCTTTTCGAGCTGGTTGTTTGGTGTGAGTTATCCTCTTGATGCCCGCGTGACGTGGCCGGGACGGCGTTTATTACGAGTTTCTCCCTTTGATATGGAAACTCTGTAGGAGGAGGAATAACGTAGGTTATCTGCCGGACTAGACTTGACAAGCGTTTCTATGGTAGGTCTGGCGTTTGTGTGTATGTCCACGTTTCTCGAGGGCGGTGAGGGCCTCGCGTTCATCCGTTTTCTCATTATGTAGTGCAGAGGCATTGTTGGTGCGCGCTGCCTTCTGTCCAAGGGGAGCTGAAGGCTGAGGCAGTGTGTCTCAGTCGCCACAACCATCTGAGTTGGAGGGAATGTCGTGAGGTCATGGGTGATACGGCACAAGGATGGAAGACGCTGGGTTGTATTTGTGACGACTTAACAGGGGCAGACTGTAGTCTGAGATTTGCTAACGTTGGGAACCATGGTGATGTAAGGTTATAACCCCGGGCAGGAAGGTTAGGGTCGCTGCGTGCTAGGCCTCTGTGCACCTGGAACAGCTTTGCTGCAACTTTATATCACTGTCTGTGGTATGTGGATATTCTAGGCCGTGAATAAGACGTCTTTGGAAGGCACAGCCCCGTTACCTGTTTGTGATCATGCTTGAGGACGCCTGCCGTTAAAACTTTCATTTGTAGAGCTGTTGGTAGAGGATTGGTGTCCATGTCAAGGTCCAGAGTGTGGCCCTTGTTATTATCCACATCGCTTCATTTGAAATATTTCCCTGTACTGTTGTATAGTGGCATGAAGGTGTGACGAGCACTGGTGCAGAGTTATCAAATGTAAGACTAACAGTGTACACAGAGGGGTCTGAAGATTGTGATAGGCTGCGTTGTTTCTGGTAGACATTGTCCTCGTGATGTTAAGTCTACAAGTGGTTCGATCCTTTAGGTATACCTTTTGTTTTGCTGATGATTCTAGTCAATTCACGTTCCAGAGTGCTGGTGTCGTGTCCTTTCTGTGCTGGTATCATGTGTTACAGGGCCTGTTTGGGGTTTACCTTGCCAAATGTAAGAGCCCTCGATTCAGCAGGCGAAATTTTGAGATGGTTTTGCACATTTGTTAAGTTACTCTTGGGCAGTTTGTAAGGAGGTATGGTCCAATATCTGTAAGCATTACGTACGAAATGGTTGGCGTCAGGTATTGTTCTCCATTAGAACGTTCACAAGGGTAGTACTCAGCACTGCTGATGTTCAGTTTCAAGGTTGCTGTACAAGCACAGGTGGTGTTAGAACCTGACTTCGAACGCTCTTCCCAGTAGGTTGTCTTGGATCCAACTTAGTCTTTCTTATAACTCCCTTTTCAGCAGGAGAGCAGTAAAATGGGATATATGTTTGCTGGCATAGTGGATTTCTGGAAGGGTTGGGATAAATATTCGTGGGTTTGTTATTATTACTACTTTAGCTAAGTGGTCCTAGTGGTCGTTTTTTTTTTTTATCAACTTGTCTATTGTTTGCCTCAAAGGGTCCTTCGTCAACTTGAAGGCTGGCTCCTGGATATGGTCGCGGGCAAAACTTAATGGGGAGAATCCATCTTGGACACTTGTCCATCATACCAGGTATTGCCTTTAATCCCTTTGTCTTCGATCATTTTCCTGGTGGTGTGTGGGTATGGTCGACCTTTGCTGTACGTTTAACTGGTTCATCTACCTTGAGCGAGTCCTGTTCACTTGGGCGGCATTGGTGACACGTCCAGTGCTTGCATCAGAGAGATCCTCCTCCCTCTGCTGGCCGAGCCTTCTTGGCTCAGTCGGCCTTGAGCCTCGTACAGATGTTACCTAAAGTAGCTCCATCTTCTATCGCTGGGTAAGTTAGTGCTTTTCTGTACGTCTACATCCATGACTACATCGCCGATAACTTAATTACTTGTCTTAACTAGTCTTTACGTACTATTACGTTAGCATTACTAGTGGTTGCTCGCTTATACATTAGAACGTATCATATATAAATGGTTGATGGTTTATGCATGGTAGGACGTGTTTGATCCTTGAGAGGTAGTAATCTAAAACAGATGGCAGTTAAGTTTGACGAATAACTTATACATCATGCAACAGGTTATACTTCATGATACTTCTTGACAACCCATCAATATGTATATCTCTGGGTTGAGACTGGAATCCCCAAATATGCCAACTCAACTGCTGCTTGGTATACATGAAGAAGTGTTTCTTCATGTGTTATCCCTGGTGATGGGAGAGTGAGAGTACGAGTAATACTCTCTCCTGCGTGACGCAGAAGGCGTCTAGAGAGGGGTTGGAGTGGAGGACTAGAAATTCTCACACTCTTGTCTTTCATTTTCTGAAACTCTGAACAGAAAGAACCAAGCGAGGATTTATCCATCAGGAATCGGTGGTCTGCTCATTAGTCGAGAAATGGCCTTTCTGTCTCGTTATTCAGTCAATAGATTACGTGATTAATTACGTGTGTGTATTATTACCGAGATGCGTGAGAACTGCTGTCAACGTAGATGCCGTTTCACGACTGATCGAAGACAAGGAAATGTGAGGCGCATCTTCGTACTACACAGGGAGGAGGCAAGCGGGTCGGGCTGTACCTATTGTTGGCTGTTGTGCGCTGACGGAGACAGCCTGATGGTCTCGCTAGACCAGACGTTCTCCACAGGAGGTACTTCCTAGAAGAGGGGATCACATTCTCCTTCGGACCTCACTGAACAAGGCAAAAACCGAGGAAAATGCTCATTTACATTTTCTGAAGCTTGATCAGTCCCTACTTTGCATACTTGGAAGCTTAATCAGTACCCCTCGTTTTTAAGGGACCCTTACCTTAACCCTGGGTGACATAGGGAGGGAGCTAGTAATATCTTAGATATTTCTCTCGGACTGGATATAAGGCAGTGCAGAACACTATCCCTCTGTCTTGCTCCGTATTTGCAGAGTGTCGGTACCATACATTTGTTTGGCCGGTTTGAAGTTGTCGTAGAGCATTTAACTGGAAAGATGTAAGAATTTGACTTCACCTCTGCTTACATTCTTATTCTTTTTGCCTTTCAGATTTTGGGAAGGATGTTCGTCTATGTGTTGACTGACTGCTTTTAGAAGGACTCTAATCATTTTAGAAAAATTATAGTTATACTTTGATTTAATTTAGATCCAGGTGGATTATCATCTCATTGTGATTATTTGATTAATTTTTAGGAAATTTTGACAATATTTAAGTAGAGGATGTAGTTTCCGTAGGGGTTATGGTTCAAATAGTTTCCATGTATTGTTTAAAACTATTATTTGATAACTCATTCAGTCGATTATTGTAAGTAACTGAGTGATTATAAATGGCTTTGATTTTGGGTTATAGTGAATTATATGAATAACGAAAATGTTTGATGATTATCTAAGTAGCTGAATTGCATGAAACCATACCACTATTGCACTTCACCGGTGAAAAATGCTCTTGTAAAGGTGGCTCCCCCTGGGGTAGGTGAAGAGATGCTCATGTAAAGGTGGCCTCCCCTGGGGTAGGTGGAAAGGTGCTCTTGTAAAAGTGGCTTCACCTGGTGAAGCTTCCGTAAGACAAACCCAGAGAAACAAAATTCGCCACCAAATGTAAAGGTTTGTTGTTGATGACTGTACTTAGTCATCTGGAGGTTTCTGACGTGAACTTGTTAATTTATGAATTCTTTACACGAGACTACGTCATGGTGGAGTGCGAGACTACGTCATGGTGGAGTGCGAGACTGCGTCATGGTGGAGTGCGAGACTGCGTCATGGTGGAGTGCGAGACTACGTCATGGTGGATTGCGAGACTACGTCATGGTGGATTGCGAGACTACGTCATGGTGGAGTGCGAGACTGCGTCATGGTGGAGTGCGAGACTGCGTCATGGTGGAGTGCGAGACTGCGTCATGGTGGAGTGCGAGACTGCGTCATGGTGGAGTGCGAGACTACGTCATGGTGGAGTGCGAGACTACGTCATGGTGGAGTGCGAGATTACGTCATGGCGGAGCGCGAGGCTTCGTCATGGTGGAGTGCGAGACTACGTCATGGTGGAGTGCGAGACTACGTCATGGTGGAGTGCGAGACTACGTCATGGTGGAGTGCGAGACTACGTCATGGTGGAGTGCGAGACTACGTCATGGTGGAGTGCGAGACTACGTCATGGTGGAGTGCGAGACTGCGTCATGGTGGAGTGCGAGACTGCGTCATGGTGGAGTGCGAGACTGCGTCATGGTGGAGTGCGAGACTGCGTCATGGTGGAGTGCGAGACTACGTCATGGTGGAGTGCGAGGCTACGTCATGGTGGAGTGCGAGGCTACGTCATGGCGGAGCGCGAGGCTACGTCATGGTTGAGTGCGAGGCTTCGTCATGGTTGAGTGCGAGACTACGTCGTGGTGGAGTGCGAGGCTACGTCATGGCGGAGCGCGAGACTACGTCCTGTATTGTGTATCGTGTGTGCAGCCTTAAAGGTTAGTAATTAGCATCGTGCAGGTTAGAGTGGCGTCTGGCCAACTCTGTTAACTTCTCCGTCTCTTGAATAGGAACAGCGTTTTGAGGCGTGTTGACACGCGTCACCAGACACTTGTTGGCAACATCAGTAACTTCATAGAAAACGATCTTGATGCCCATTCTCTATGCTTTAAACATGGGTAAACGCAAGTAAATCACAATTTTCAGATTGGTTACTACAGGAAATCGCGTCATGAGCTTTTTTGCCGAGATGTCATATAGATTGTATCCTTTTATAAGAGATTTTACTTTGACGTGGAATATGATTAATAGTCATATCTCTATCCGGATAGCCAGAATCCCTGTATAAGTAAAATGTGGACCGAGAGAGAGGAGGATGAGTTTTTAGCTAAGATGGCATGGGCAGCTGAGGCCCTAATCAAGGCCTCTTTTATATATATATATATATATATATATATATATATATATATATATATATTATCCCTGGGGATAGGGGATTAAGAATACTTCCCACGTATTCCCTGCGTGTCGTAGAAGGCGACTAAAAGGGGAGGGAGCGGGGGGCTGGAAATCCTCCCCTCTCGTTTTTTTTTTTTAATTTTCCAAAAGAAGGAACAGAGGGGGCCAGGTGAGGATATTCCAAAAAAGGCCCAGTCCTCTGTTCTTAACGCTACCTCGCTAACGCGGGAAATGGCGAAAAGTTTGAAAAAAAAAAAAAATATATATATATATATATATATATATATATATATATATATATATATATATCCTGAGCCAGGAACGCATTTTATCGACCAACCCCTTTGGGGCGGATGAACATCTGTGTTGATTGTGGACCGACTACCGCAACCAGGATTCGAACCTATGCGCTTGACTCTGCGATGCCCGTGAATGCGTCACGGTCACGAATGCTAACCTTAGCTACACCACGGGAGTCCAGAATGACTTGACAATCACCACAGGTTATCTGCACGTATCATCTGGAGAGTAAAGCAGTTGGCACCGCCTGCTCATCCACCCGTCCCTCTGGCTCAACTGCCGGCGGGAAGAAAAAACGAAAAAGAAAGCCGAGAGGAAAGTGTGCGGATAGTGAAAATAATTAAACTGTTGTGGAATTTTCATAAAAGAACGTGAAAAGTTGAAAAAGTTCTGTATTTAAAAAGAAAACTCTGCTCTCGGGCTGGACTCTGGAAAGTGGGGGAAATACCACCTGCATTCATTCTTCTCGAAGGTGGAGTGGTTACCAGGAAGACATGACTGAGGTATTTGTCCGGCTCTGATGTGAAGGTGTTCATGGTCTTAACGTCTACTGCAATGAAGATAAGAGAGAGAGAGCCATCTCCCACTTGAGTATTACATCTGTATTTCAATGTTCATACCGGTGTTTATGATCTTTGACTCACTGTCTAATGTGAAGATATTTTCTTTGTAGGATCTGTTTTGTGATTTGAAAACATTTCTGATGATATCTGTGCAATTTTTTTTTTTTTTTTGAGTGAATCATTTTAAGTATGATAGTCTAATTTCATCATTCAGAAAAGAGACAGTAAGAAACTAGGTTTTTTTCGTGACGGAATTAGTTTTGTTGCTCATTTATGAATTTGTTCTAGTTTTTCATTTTTTCATCGAGTCTGGTGACCAGAACTGACTATAATAATCCGTCTCAGTGTGACGGGGTGGATTAGCAGGACTCTGTTATCAGCCCTGTTGTCCTTGCCACAATTATTATGTTTCTCAGGTGTTACGGCCCAGCTTGCAAGGAGCTGAGGTGCACGTTGTGATCAACATTTCCTCCGAACGGTTCGAATGACGCCATCTTTGCCATACGCCCTGCTTGTGTTCTGAGAGAAGCGCATCTCTAGACTCGAAGTAACAGGTTACAGGGAAGGGAGGGAGGGGCATAGGAATTGTAATATGTGTGTTATCGGTGAGGGATTTTTTAGTTGCTGAAAGTGGTGTGAGAGGAGGAAAGAGAATCAGAGCTGTTGCTTCATTTGGGAAAAATCACTTACCTTGCCCCACCGGCCTCATAACAGGAGTGGTTAGGTTGTTGATTGGCGAAGTGAGACGGGCGTAGTGGAGGGAGGGTGAGTGTGTTTGGGGGGGAGGGTAGGTCGTCATTACCGCAATGATCATCTGTCATACTTTGAGCAGACAGACAGACAAGCACCGCCCGGGGGGAGAGACGGTAATCTTCCCAGGGAAGACAAAAAAAAAAAAAAAAAGGAAATTTGAGCAAGTTTGTCCAGTAAGCGGTGTTCATCTGCCATTACTGGCACTAAGAGAGCGGCAGCCGGAGGAGGTAGCGAGGCTGATGAAGCTACTTTACGAAGGGTGTGGTCTGGTGCAGCAGGTTGGTGGTGTGTGGCTCTTGTGTGGAGGATTAGAGGTGGAGTTAGATCCACAGTGGTCGGGGAGGAGACACTGGTCGTGATCATCTGGTGGACGAGGATGGAGACCGACGATTTGCTCCAGATCTTTGAGACCAGAGAACCCGAGGGCTTCAGTCCAGCCACCGTCTGTGGGAGAGGAGGTCCGCCGTCTCCCCCGAAGTGGGCGTTGAAATCTCCCCAGCAGAGGACAGCCTTCAAGCCTGGGAGTGGGAGGATGTGGCGGCATCGTGTCGGGAATGCGAACCGTTGAAAGAAAGTTATGGGAGAGCGAGAGTCGGGTTGGGAGAGTCACAGGCGAAGATGGAGGGACATGATGGGAGGTGGGAGACAAGGGGAACGTCAGATGATCGCAAAGTTTGGAGGTTCATTGTTGACGACGCGCATGCAGCCGTGTTGTTGGTTGTGGAATATTCATAAACTCCTATAGAGCATAAAGGCGGATGGTCAGTATAGCTAGGTCTGCGTAGTATAGCTAGGTCTGTGTAGTATAGCTAGATATGCGTAGTTTAGCTAGGTCTGCGTCCTATAGATAGGTTTGCACAGTATAGCTATATCTGCGTGGTATAGCTAGATCTACGTCGTATAGCTCAAGATGCTCAGTATTGCTAGGGATGCGAGTAGTAGTAGTAGTAGTAGTGGAGACATCATTAGAGGTGTATGTGTGTGTGAGAGGTACTCAGTGAGGTACCAGGAGAGTTACTGGTTGGGTAACGTTAACCAGGAGGGTTGGTCATACTTTCTCGGTTCAGCAGTAAACAAGCAGAGCGGAATGGCGAGCAAAAGCCAGGCGGCACTATAATGGGACCCTGTGGGGCAACGTGACCACCCGAGAGAGAGAGAGAGAGAGAGAGAGAGAGAGAGAGAGAGAGAGAGAGAGACGACATTACAGAATGATGTGGTCGCCTGATGAGTCATAACACGACTTGCTTCAGTCGTGCGAAGAAAAACCAAATCTTTATTTTCTTGACTATTTTGATAACGTAAGAGTGACGGTATCATAAACGATGAGTATTTATCAATTATCTATGTATCAATTATCTATTTATCAATTATCTATTTATCGTCACATGTGGGTAATCATCATCGCATTATTTTCTAACATCTGATTGGTCAGTCAACTGACGACAGCTTCCCCATAACACGTATCATTATCCTGTCAGCTTTGTCACTCATTTTGAGGTAATGACTGGAATTACCTGGCTGACTGTTGGTTAATGTGGCACAGTCATGTTACCTGCCTGACTCCTGGTTAATCTGGTACAGTCTCGTTGTTTTTCTAGCAATTGGTAAATCTGAGAGTGATGTTGCCTCCCTAACTATTGGTTAATCTGACATAGACGTATCACCTCACTAACTTCTGTTTACTGTGGCACAGACATGTTCACACGTGACCTAACTGGTGTCTTGTGTTACAGCCAATGGGTCGCGTAATGGTGGCGTTTTGACCCCCCATGAATACAACGTTACGACCTTTGAGCACGATATGTTACGACCCTTGGATATGATGGCTGAGGGTCGTACCCCTCAGTCTCAAGGGTCGTAACGACTTACTCAAGGGTCGTAAGATCGTACTCATGTTCGTTGCCAGTATAGTGGTTGACATGATGCCAAATATAGTGGGTTGTATGGTGTGAGTATAGTGAATGAAATGCATGTGGTAACTCGGGTTGAATGTACGTACTGTATTTGCGCGACATGACGCTAGTATGGCGTGGTATGGTGCCCTTATGGTGGGCAGTATGATGCCAGTGTAGGCAGCATGGTGTCAGCATAGTGGGAAGAATGGCGCTAGTATAGTAGTCGGAAGGTGTCACCATAGTGCGCAGCATGGTTCCTGTATGGTGCGCAGACTTGCTTCACTATATACTGGGCGGCACGATGCAGACATAGTGGGTAACACGTTGGCAGTGTATTGGGTATGGTGTTGTATCATGTGGTATTGTTACCGTATAGTGGACAGCATGATGCTGGTGTATTAGGGGGCACGGTGTTGATATAGTGCACAGTGTGGTTACAGTGTATTGATTGGCGTGAGCAAAGTATGGTGTCAGGAGAGTGGAGGGTATAGTGCCAGTGTAGTGGGAGGAATACTGTCAGTGTTGTCGGCGTCGTGGTGCTAATATTGTCCACAGTATAGTATGCTGCATGGTGCCAGTATACTGAACAGAGTGGAGCTCGTATATTGCTTAGTATGGTGACAGTATGATGAGCGGCTTGGTAAATTGGGCAGCATGACCCAGTACAGCGAGGAGCAAAATGCCAGTACAGTGGGCGACAAGGTGCTTGTATACTGGGCGGTATGTTGCCAGAATAGTGGGCGGTATGTTGATAGTATAGTGGGCGGAAAGATATCAGTATTGTGGATAGCATAGTGCCAATATAGTGGACTATAGTGGATCGATATAGAGTGACTTGGAACAATTTAAGTGCTACTATAGTATGTGGTATGGTACCAGTATGGTGGACGGTAGTCATTATAGTGACCGTCATGGTGCCAGCATAGTGGGGGGTATGGAGGAAGCATGATGGGGAACATTTTGGGAATATTGTGGGCAGAATGGTGTTAACATTTTGGGCGCCATAATGGTATGATCACAGTATGCCATCATTGTGAGCGATATGGTGCCATATAATGCGTGGCATCATGCAAGCATGATGTGTGGCATGATGCCAATATAGTGGGCGGGATGGTTCTGCTATATTGGGAGGCACTGTGCAAGTATATTGGACGCCATATTGCCAGTATAGTGGACGGCACTGTACCAGAGTAGAGGTGGCGTAGTGGGCACCAGGACTATGGTATAGTGAGCAGTATGACGTCAGTGTAGTGGGAGACGATACCAGTATAGTTAGAGGCATGATGTCAATATAGTGCGTAGTGTGGTGCCAAAACATCAGAGGAGGTAGTAGGGTGCGGGGATATTGGTCATCATGTAACAGGTAGGCAGGACGGGCAGTAGTAGAGTGGATGTGTATACGAGCAGAGATGATGCGTCATGTGGCGCGGTGGACGGGTGACTTGAGGAGGGTACAGGCTGTTGAAGAAAGATGTGCAGCGATGAAACAGAAAAACATACGACAAAGATAAAGAACAAAAGGAAGACGCAGCACGATGGCAGGAGATAAGAGAATATGGGTCACTTTGAAATGAGGCAAGTTGTGTGTGGTTGAAGGGGTGGGGATGGGATGAGGGAGTATTTGGACTGGAAGACGTGGTACGTTTTGTAAACAAGGAAGAAAGAGAAGCTAGAAAATGGGACCAAATCAGCGGTTTACTCAGCGCGATGGAACTGACTTTGGCAAATTGATAGAATGGGGTCTGACTGGCTGCAAGACGCTAGGAGCGTTGAAGGTAACGCTCGACATAGAAATGTGAAGTTAGCAGGTGCTGCTAGACAGTCGTACAGATTCCCACACGGGTTGAGATCGACGGAGTGTACGTCAAGTGTGACAAAGCAAGAGGAGAGGGATGGAGAAGACTGGGTGATGGCACAAGACGAGAGGAACCAGATCAGGCCAGAGGAAGGGACATGACAGGGGTGTATGGAACTTACTAGTCGCTACAGTAGTGCCGTAAAGTGAAGGATCTGTATACCAAAGCATGTGGAGTAGTGGCAGACGGTAAGGAACTAGGATACAGAGGATGTATCAGGGCAGCAGCGACGGTATCCTGGGAGTGGTGGAGACTGAGCTCTGAAAGGAGTTATAGTCTACCCTGAGCTGCCAGAGAGGTAGACGGTAACGAGGAGGAAAACGGAAGATAAAGGAGGAAGGGGATTGGTTCCTTTCATAAGGGAATCCATTGAATTACGGGAATTATTACTGGATGACGCCTTCATACCGTACACAGTGGGTAGAACTTACGGTGGTGCTGTCTACAGCGCTCCAGGAATCTGCGGTGAACCAGAGTAGATGTACATTGATGACTGCGAAGGGAACAGGTGAGGAAGACTGCGAGACAGATCCTAATTAGTGATTACTGGGGACTCGGTGTACAGAGATTTAGACCCGGAGGGAAACTCTTGGAGACGTGGAGGTACGAGTTACTCAGATGTGCAGGGGAGATCTTCCTGTACCAGAAATTTAAGCTAGTTGTAGGAGGGAAGATACGTTATCATGCTTGGAATATCATGTAGATAAATCACATTAAACATGACGCACTACTTAAGACAATAGTGATCATATAGTGCTTGACTGTGTGCTGGAGACGGGTGCAAGAGAGAGAGAGAGAGAGAGAGGCCAGAAGAAGCACAAAACTCTTAATAAGAAATTTAATCGAGGCGACTGTATTGAGCTGATGAAGTTCTTTGAGCACGTAGACTGGGAAAGGATGTCGTACTGCGAGAAGATAGACCGTTGCTGTATAAGGTTTGGTGAACTGAGCTACGGAGGAGGAGGCAGGTATGATAGTTATGGGCACCTCGGGACACTTAAGAGATGAGGGAGGATGGAAGGAGCTCCGAGTGGTAGTGTGGCTGAAGCACATACGTCTCTGAGCCGCTCAGCATCAGCGAGACACAGGAGAGCAAGAAATGAATATCAGCAGGGTAAGGAAGGAGGAGCAGAGAGGTTTTGAAGGTAACGTTGTGCACAAGGCTGAAGACAACCCAAAGCTTTTCCCCGTCAAGTTCATCAGAAGCAAACTGTCGGTCACAAGTCACCTAAGCCACTGTTAAGGAAGGACCCTTAAAGAGGAGGAGGAAGTAAGTTTGGGGCTGAATGATGAATTTGATTATGAATTGAAGTGTTTTCACACTGTGGGATAAGGTTATACCAGTGTTGAAAACGGGGAGGGGGAGAAGGAGTCTCGTAAAGTGTACGGATTAGCAGTAGTGATAAATAATCAGACTGTTAAAACAACTTTGCCTCCTGGGGGCTGATGGGGGCAGAGGTGTGCCATTTGTGCTGAAGGAATACGCGGAAGCACTTGCAAGGCCTCTTGAAATATTGCTTTGCAGGACGCTAGAGGAAGGGGAATTGCTAAAGATATGGAAGAGGGCAAATGTCGGGCCAATATTTAAGAAAGGAGACAGAGAAATCTCGCTAAACTCGAGGCCTGTCTAGTTGATAAGTGCACTTTGGAAAACATTGGAAAAGATAATTAGGAAAAAGTGAATGACAACCTGTCAAGGAGAAACAACACGAAGACAACATGTTTTCAAGGAAACCATGTTTTCCTGACATCTCTGTCAGTAGAAGTCTGTGTGGTGTAGACTTCCGAAAAGCTTTTGATGCTGTGCTTATCGGAGGTCGATTAAGAGGGTAGAGTTCCAGGCGGAAATAAATTGCATCTATCTTCCATGAACAAAGGATTAACTCTGGGGGTAGGGGGATACTCTGATAAGAGGCGTGTTACTCAAAATGAGCTGGTGTTACAGGTGGCCGGCCTGCCGGAGGACTTGAGGTTTTGTTCCCCTCATTATAGTCGGTGTATGTTCATGACTGGCCTGAAGGACGAGACACGTATCTAGATATTTTTGCCCAAGATGCCATGGTCATGGGAGGAGCGAGGAATGTACTCGATTGCTGCAGTTTACAGGCTGACCTGGACTGAATCCGTGGTTGGTCTGGTAGATGGATGATGAGATTCGCTCAAAGCAAGTGCAAGTTATGAGGATGAAGCTGTCTGAAAGAAGACCCTAGTGTAAATATTACCTCCCAGAAATTAAGCTACAAGTATCAAGTATGGGAGATGTATGGGCGTGAGGAGTCGTCATTGTACCCAGCGTCGCCAGAGTTACACATTAGGAGCATTGTGAAGTAGCTAACTGTCTGTTGGCACATATTAAGAATGGATTTACGTCCATGGACGAGGGATGAGGAAATGTTCATTAAGCTATTAACAAAATGTTACACCAACGCCAGATAACGCCTCTCTCGTCTGGTCATCGCATCTAAAGAAGCGCAAACTTATGGTTTGAGAGAGGGTCTAAGGGAAGGACAGGTAATATGGTACCTGACTCGAGAGAGGTGAGCTACAGTGAAAGATTGTGGGCTACACGAGAAGAGAGAGAGAGAGAGAGAGAGAGAGAGAGAGAGAGAGAGAGAGAGAGAGAGAGAGAGAGAGAGAGAGAGAGAGTTACCTCATACCAGCCTCTAGATTCCTAGAGGAGATGGGTGATGTTAGCAGGGAGCGGGTCTTCGTGAGGTGAGGTTACCAGAGATCATGATCAGCAGCTGAGGGGAGGAGACTGGTGTGAGGGATGTGAAGGTGGTCTGGTGTGGTGTGAGGCTGGTGCATGGCTGGGATGGTCTAAGCAAGACGGTGATTCCGACATCATATAAAGATTTATCTTCTTGGTGTGGAGTGTATAGGGGACGCGAGGCCCCCACGAGTGTAGAACTCCCTCACCGTTGTGTATAGGTAGGTATTTACGGTGGGGGGCATGACGTTAGGATAGTGAATGGAAATGCATTAGGGCGGTGGGTGGCATGGCGTCAGAACAGTGGGCGGCATGGTGTCAGAGTGGAGAGCAGTGTGTTCGGACAGTGGGCGGCATGGCTTCGGACAGCGAGAGGCCTGGCGACAAAACAGTGGGCGGCCTGGTGTTGAGACACTGGGCGGCATGACTTTGGAAGAATTGCGAGGATTGCCGTCAGGAGAGTGGATAGCGAAGCGTCAGTGTAATGGGTGGCTGATCATCTTTACGGAGATTCAAGCTGTCAGCTTGAGTAATAGCTCTTGAGACGTTAAGCTTTTAACAAGCGGCATGCGAAAATATGCTTTACTGAGGAAGAATTCCAGGTTTAGCGTAAAAGCTTGCTAGCTTTGGCGGGGAGGACTGGTTGCTGTGGTGGGGAAGGTTTGTGCACGGGGGTGAGGAGTGTGTATAGCTGTACGGGCCAGAGGTTTAGCTTTGCTGGGGAAGTCAGCACTACGGGGAGGACGGTGTCAGCGTTGTGGCCGAAATGGTGTCACGGCGATGGTGGTGTCAGCGTCACGATGGTGTCATCATCGTGGGTGGTGACTCGTTGTCAGCGGATTGGTCAGGTCTGTTTCACAGAATTGTTGGTGTCAGCAACGAGGGCACGACGGTGTCAGGGTGATGATGGTGTCAGCCCGGTGGTCAGGAGGGTTTCTACGTGATGATTGGTGTTAGCATGGTGGTCGGGGGTGTCATCGAGGTAATGGTGTCAGCTTGTGACTATGGGTGTTCCAACGTGACTGTGGTGTCAGCGTGGTGGGCAGAAGGGTGTCAGCGTGACGATGGTGTCAGCGTAACGGCCGGGGCGGGCGGCGGCGGCATGGTCGGCAGTTCTCCCTGGGCGGCGGCAGCGCGCGGCTGACGGCAAGGAGCTCCAGCCAGCAAGCAGCGTGACCCACGGACCACACACTCTCCCACCCTCCCACCCCGGTACACCTCTCACTCACACTCACTCACTCACTATCTCTCACTCGCGGTGCCTCACACGCTCTCATCTCTCTTTCTCTCTCTCACTCACTCTACCCCCAGGCCAGTTCCCACTTGTGCTCTGCCGCCCACACAAGGTACCCACCCCGGTGCCCCACACAGAGCCAGTGGGCTCAATAGCTAGCCAGTAGAGCGGTAGAGCCACTGTGGTGTTGGTCAGGTCATAAGGCCCAGCTGGTTATGGGGCAGTGTGGTGCGAGTGGTGGACCTCCTCCTGTGGCTCCGGCAGTAGGCCGGCCTGTGTAGTACCTGCTGGTGGTCGGTCTGAAGTGGCTGGAAAATAGAATCACCCCACATGAACACTGTGGTGCTGACGACGTAGATCCAGTATTTGGGAGCTCTTGATACTCGGCCAGTTCGTGGCCTGACTGGTGGTACTGTGGTCCTTCACGTACCACCCAGCACGGGGGTCACTTGGTATCCTTGGTACTACGCGACCCAGCGACCTGACCCCGATTCGCGGTGTGCCGGCGAACGCGCGCGTGCCCGAGTCCGTTGCGCTGCCAGCTAGCCCTGCCCCCCATCAGTTGCCCCGAAGACCTGCCCTCCGTGACCTCCCGTCGGGGCAGCTCCTCTGACGCATCAGCAACCATCGTCCTCCTCCTCCCCGTGACCTTGCCCCTCAGTGGGAACCTGTGTGTGCTCGCGCGCGCGCGTGTGTGTCTGTGTGTATTACATTCTGTAAATTGTTGTGTGACATTTTTCTCCAAGGCTCGCCTCCAAGAGGCAAGTCCCACTACCGCCTTCAATTACGGTTTTGGAAGCTAGTGTAACAACGGCCGCCATGACACGCAAGGACGACGAACTCTCCGACGGGAAGAGTGTTCAGGTAAGTAAGGTCGTGATCCAGCACTACCATCCATGAATATCATCCTGAGTTGTCTTGTGTATCAGCACCTTACATCTCCCTCCCTCTCTCACGTACACTCACACAGTCGGGTCATCTGGCCTCCCTCCCGTAGACTTCGTCTCGCTACACACGCAGTGTCATTTAACCCACCTGCCTCCAGTCTTTGTCACTCTTTCTCCACACCCATTGTTATATCTCCACCCTTCCCAAGTCACTTTAACCCCCCCCCCCCTTACAGTCAGTTCTACTCGCCTTCCCCTACTTCCCCCATATGCATATAGTTCCTCTTTCTCGCTACAAATACGGCCCGACCTCCTCACCCCAAACGCAGTTACAGTATCTCATCCTAAATAGCAAGACGCACTCGCCCCACACACCTCCAGTGCCACATAGTCTCTCTCTCTCAACCCGTATGTTGTCACTTTCACTCTCCACAGCCAGCCTCACCTTACAGACCTTACTTTCTTCTGTAAAAGTGCATCCTCTCACTTCATACAGAACTACTGCCTCTCGCCACTATACAATCAATCTCTCACACTGCATAGAAGCGCACACTCGTACATCACACTCGCAGTTTTTATCATCGCTGATAACTCCACTTTCCTCCCCTCGCCCGTATTCAGCCAGTCTTCTCTGTCTTCCAACAGATGCGATGACTACCTAAAGACAGTGTTGTTTAAACACACTGAAGGAGATTCATGAAACTAACAGGCAGTCTCTTGGACACGTCACACTTACCCAGTTCACACACCTACTTTTCGTATCGGTCGCTGTGTTTGCTACCATGCCTTACAAAGAGCAAACTGTCGTATTGTCTACCTTCTCTTGTCCATCATATGCGTAGAAAGGTGTGGAAAAAAATTTCAACCTTAAAAGCCTTTTTTCCCTTCAACACACACGTAAAGCAACTTCTCTCTCTCCTCTGCTCAGTATACAGCCAAGTGAGACTTCATGCCCTCAAGGCACAGTGAGCCCTGTCTCATCTCGCAACAGTGTTCCACCATACATAACACAGCCAGTTAAACTCCCTCGTATATCCTCTCACTCCCTTCAGTGAGTTTATCTCCTCCTTGCATTCCATGTCTCGCCTCGCATACAATCCCTCTCCTCATCCTCAGTTCATCCTGTTTCTTCCATTCCTTTTAGTGAGTATCTGAACCCATCCCAGAGTACCAGTCCTGTGCCTCATAATATCTCGGTCAGTCTCCCACCTTCCTCTCAAAACATCAGCATCTCTCATCCATCTTGTAGCCCCGTCATTCTCACCACCGACATTTGTGTTCCTCATTCGCCATTTAATTTCATGTCTTCCTCCTTACCTCTGCCCACACAGACAGTTCCCTAATTACCGTCTCTACCTCGACGCTTCAAGAGAGAGAGAAAAATGCTCACATACAGACAGACACTCCTGTCAAGCTCGCTCCTAACAGTCCCAATTACCAGTCTGTGCTCACAGTCACACAGTCGACACCCGGTCAGCCCTTCAGCTTGCCCTGTCTGCTCGTACGAGTGGTGGGGCCTGTATTCCTGTGCGTTGTATTGTAATATAATTGCCAGGAACCAACATATTGTGGCCTGACACTCCGTGTGAGGCCGCTGGCGGCTACGACGCCCTCAATAATATTCTCTCTAACAGGAGCAAGTAATTGTTGGGTATTATGTCGGTAGCACGACACCGCTCGCTTACAATAACATCATTATGACTATATATATATATATATATATATATATATATATATATATATATATATATATATATATATATATATACTGTGGGTGTATAAGTAGTCTGTCTGTCTGTTTATATATGTCTTAAAAGTCTATGTGTCTGTCTGCCTGCCTGTATGTGTGTAGCACCGAGGATCAGTATGTACGTACTTCACACACACACACACCGTTGATGCAACACTTGAAGGTCGCACGGTGAAGCAGTCACCGATCAGCAAGTAATGGGTTGAAACGTCTAGCGTAAGAGAGCGGCTTACATGGCTGTAACTGGGAATTAATATGAGCATAAACACTGAGGCGTTCAGTGTTCCCCCCACAGGTGGGATTACGGATAAATACGGTGGAAGCCGAGCAGGAGACTTAGAGCAGCAACAGCATCACACTTAATACCAAGCCACATGCACAGGTCTTCCTGTAAAGCCCAGCGTGTCGTAGTTAGGATCAGAGGGTCTTCCCTCCCAGTATATGTTGTGTGTCATGAGCGTGTGCTGCAGGGGTGGGTACCAGTGTGGAGTATTGGTATGCTCCCGCCCTGGCTAATGCTCTTATTGTTTCCTCTCGCTCCCCAGTGCTCGTTATGCTCCCCTGCTTTGTGTATTGCTCGATAATTCCCCCCAGTCTGTCCGAGGTAATTCCCGTGTGATGCTCTGTACTACATCATTCTCCCCAGATTCACTTCTTCGTGCGTTCTTCCGTTGTGTTTGTCAAGAGCAAGTTTTGTATCTCCGTGCCATTACTACTTTCTTTTACTCGACGCATTCCATCACTTGCTTCATGCATTCTATAACTTTATTTTGTTTTGACACATCCTGTTATAGTTTCTCTGCTTGTTGTGCCCCATCATGTGTTCTGTCATCCTTTCATTTACCTCGTCTCTGCCTGCTTCATTCTGTCACCGGTTCTTTCTTTTTTTCTTCCACTTGTCCCCGTGCTTGCTATGCTCTGTCGTAGTTTCTTTCATAATTAACTTCACTCTCTCTGCATGTCGTACTCTATCTCTTCTTGCTACACTCCCATCACAATTTCTTTAGTGAATTCCTTATCGTTTTCTTTCATGTTTTCTCTCTGTCTCGAGACTTAAACATTATCATATTCACTTTCATACCTTCCTTCACCATCTGTGTGCTTGCTGTACTCCATCGTTTAGGATCTTTGTTTTCTCTCCCGTTCTCTGTATCTGCTTCGTTACGTCGCTGGTTTTGATTTGATTTGTGCTCGGCACATTACCTTCCCGTCCCAGTGTGTAGTTTGTACTCTTTGCCTTGTCATTATTGGCTATCTAACCCCAGGTACTTTTGTGCTTGCTTCACCCTGCCACCTTCTGTTTCCCACATTCCATCAGTGTTGGTGTTCTGGCTGTACTCATACCACACATTTGCTGTCATAACTCTCACTCACACAGCATCTCTGTTCCAGTCCTGTCACTGGCCCGGTGTTCGATACACGTCTTTAATCACGACGCCCCTGAGTATGACATAGCCTAGCGTTTGACCTGACCGTTGACAGTCGTGTCAAGGGCATCATATCCCCAAGGGTCTTACTGTTGTGCTCAAGGGGTCTTACCGTTATGCTCAGGGGGTCTTACCGTTGTGCTCAGGGGGTCATACCGTTGTGCTCAAGGGTACTACGGTCGTGCTTAAGATTCTTACCCTTGTACTTAAGGTTATACGGTCGTGCTCAATGGCTATACGGTTGTGTTCATGGGGTTGTTCATCTCGTGTTCCTTTTATCATAATTTCTGCAGATACTATGGCTGTGTAGAGTTAGTGTTGTGTGATATGGCCTCGCTAACCTATGTATAGCGCTGTCGCTCATAGTTGTAAAGCTGTTCATAAGTATCGAGGTTGTGATAATTGGACGATTATTCAGAGCCGGAAAAACGAAATGAATATACGAGACATAATCTGGATCTCGTTATGAGACTAAACCAGCTGTGCAGAGTGGCAGTCAGTGTGTACTTAATGATAGCAGACCAGAGTTAATGGACAGTCCACTGAATTAAAGAACAGTTAAAAGACCACGAAATATTTACGAAAGGAATAGCAAGTGGTACAGGGAGCCGAAGAGGCCAATATATATATGTGTGTGTGTGTTTGTGTGTGTGTGTGTGTATATATATATATATATATATATATATATATATATATATATATATATATATATATAGTTTCACAGGTATAACTTGTGGTCAAGGTGTTTGTCACCAGCTGAGGCATAACATGACCCTTGGGTTACCTGTGACCACCAGGGGTAATTGTGTAGTCACCCGTGTATCATTACCAGTTTGTACACATGTTGATATTTGAGTTGCTCTTGGCCTGGCTTGTTCCTAGAGTTTACAGCTCTACAACTCCTTTTCTGAAGAGACTCTTCCTCGCATCTCTCCTTGCACTTCTCTTGCCCAGCTCCCAGTTGTATCCTCCTGTTCTGCACTGTTTTCTACTATCTTTAGAAACCGTTCTCTCTTTTAAACGCCGACCTGCACTCGTCCTTAATTTCCATTTGTGCCTCCTTGTTCAGGATATTTCGTAGATTTTGAAGACCTGTTCTCCTTTAACATTGTCATGGCACCTTAGACATTTTTTTATGTACAGTAGTTATCATGTCTCTCCTTATTCACGTTTTTATAAGGTGGGCAGACTGAGGGCTTCCTACCTCTACCGTCGGGTGTTCCAGCACGGTCGGATGCTGTGGTGGTCTGAGGTGGTCCATGGTTTATTACGTGGTAGGGAACTTGGTCTGTGTAGTATACGTGCCGTGGCCTGTGTAGTGTACGTGCCGTGTCGAGGGTTCGGCGTTAGTGGTTGGAATGCATGACATACAGAGTTCCAGTTCTCGGCTTCCAGTCGTCATTACGCCTGCACTGGATGGTGACCTTCCAGCTGTTCTGTGTACTTAAAAGTTACCCGAGGAATGAAGACCGTGTGAGATTTTAAGCCCAGTTGCTACCTTGTATGCCATCTGTTGCAGAGAGGGTGTGAGTAATGGCCAGAATATTACATCAGAATTTTATTAACTACATAAGATAGCCATTAACCCGTTCATTCGAAGCATAATTTATGTAGAAGGTATCAATTTGGGCAAAGGGTTAGCATATAAGAGGTATACGACAAGTGGTGTTATCGTATGATATAAGAGATGATATATACACTTAGGTTCATAATTACCTCGTAAGGGGAGTTTTTATAAGACAGTCAAGGTTTTGTAGCGAAATTTAAGGCACACTTGAGTTATCTGGAATGAGATTAAGCCATGATTTGATGCAAATAATTTTACGATTCAATGTAAAACATTGCACGTTTATGCTGGCTAAAAGTGAAGAAGTTGAAACGCAACACGTTTTTATTGCCAACTCGCACAGCATTGATGCGGGTGCTTAGTCTCCCCCCCCCCCCCCCCCCCCCCCCCCAGTACGTTAACTTAATGCCCGAGTACGATCGTTAAAGTCGTGGTGGTCGAGGGGATAAGTCATGGTACTCGAGGGGTTCAGTATTATACCATGAACAAATGAGACGCGTCAAGCAGCCTTTAGCGAAGGAGTCGCATCAAGCCGTCGTGTGGGAGGGAATTCACGTGGATGGACTTAGTGGCTCAGTGGTAGATTGGTAGACTGGGATGAGTGAGTCACCGTTACATTGGAATTTGTTTAAAAAACAAGACGATAGCGCGACCTTCAGCTGACGACTAACGATTATCTGACCCATTTTTTTTTCACGTTCATTATCGTGGAATACTTGTTTTCTTTTGGTTCAGCATGCGTGATAAGTAACTATAATCACTTAATGATAAATGTTGATAATGTAGATTATATTGCTTTAAGATAAGCAATCACATTTTCTTTTATTCTTAAGTTTGACGTCTGTAGAGAGAAGACAAAACTGGAAGTTGTGATAGACGTAATTTGATCTTCCCAAACTCGATTGTACGACCTGGGTTGCGTTGATGAACTTTGACCTGATCCCTAAGGGTCAGGTGAGTGTTCTTCAACATTCCAGAGAGTTTTACAGAGTGCATGTATGATGAAGTTGCATTCTAACATATTTAACTTGTTTTTGGTAAAGGTGACTTGATCATATCTGCTGGTTGTCGTTATATATATATATATATATATATATATATATATATATATATATAGTTGTTCATTTTATCTTGTGGCCTTTGCTTTTTCAGTTCCTTCATAAGGAAGTCAATACAGATTCTTTTTTGTAAATCCCATGATTTTTTCTTTATAGTTTGTTAAAATGTTGATCATAGATGTTTTTGGTCAAAGTGTTTGTGTTCATCGTTTGTAGATTTACTGTCACATCTTGATACGAATATTGAGTGTTTCATTTTATGGTAACTTTTAATAGTAATCTTATATGGGTGTACTAATTTTATGATCTGAGAGTCGTATAAGGGATGTGCTGTTTATATGTGTCTTACTCTGCTTGATGAAGGTGTTGATATTTTCGCTAGGAGCTCCGTTATAAAGGTTTGATTAGATGTTATCAATTATTTTGAACAGGGAAGTTCAGATTTTTGTCGTAATATATCAGTATGTTAGGATCTTATGCCAAAACCTCTTGGAAAAGGGTTGTGTAGTTATTCTAAACATGCATAGACAAGGATTGGTTAGAGATGTATATGTGAAAATCTCGTTAATTAAACGTTTCATTTTTAGTGAAACATTATATATATATATATATATATATATATATATATATATATATATATATATATATATAAATCCCTTGTGTGAGTGAGCGTAGATATTCTGTTTCTAAAATATCCTCCATAAACATAGTGTGTTCCGAGATGTCTCTCTTTATTGTCCTAGTTGCCAGTCTTGCTGAGTCTGTTTTAAAAGAGAAATGAAGTGAAAATGTCCCGCTGGCAAGGGTGTTTAGAAAATGCGAGGAGGAAGCATGACTCCCCACTTCTGGTTGAGTGTCCCCCACTGGTTCTAAACTTTGCCACTAACTCCAATACTGCAGTGGGTGTGGGGAGGTGGGGGGGTTGTGTGTGTGTCTCCTCGCTGGGCGACCCCACTACATAGTTCCTATTGGACGAGGCTCCGCCGCCCGTCAGACTTTCCCGCCGTAAGAAAAGGAACGGCATTATTTTTGTAACACGGAGACGTCGGGTCGTTTTAGCTATACGCAAGATTTAATGAATAGTACAGATGTTTTTCTTAGGATTCGATCATTGAAACACACACACACACACACACACACACACACAGGTATCCGTGGTTTACTGGGTAGCGTTACTAAGGACGGGCTTGCATGGGTTCGAATCCTAAGCGCGGCAGTCGACCCACAGCCATCCCAGTTGTTCATCCTTCCCTGAGAGTTGGTCGATAGATGGGTTCCTGGCGTAGGCTGATTGTGTGTGTGTGTGTGTGTGTGTGTGTGTGTGCATACATATATGATTATACTGAGTAAATATTTGATGTATATTTGCATGGTTAAGAGACGAGGCAGTAAGAGTGTAAAACTCTCCCCATAACGCGCAAATAGTAGACACATATATTAGTCATACACACATGAATTAGAATTGCATTCCCGTGCATGGATAAGGAAATATTCATCAAGTGTTTCACATCGTGCATGAGGTCAAAATTAGAATAACCTCCATAAGTTTGGTCACCGCATCTTAGGAAACATTAATGAAGAACTGATAAAGATGGGCCAGAGGAAGGCAACAAAAATGGTGCATGGTTTAAAAGTACTGAGTTACAGGATAAGTAAGGCTGGAGGCCATAGATTTGTCTGCCATGGAAGAGAGAAGAGTAAGGGGTGTGACCTGATGACAACCTCCAAGCTTTAAGATGACGTTTTGACGACTTAATCAAGTGAACTGTTCTTGGAGACACAAAAGGACAGGACAACCAGAGGTTAGAACATGAAAGTAAACAAGAAAATGTTAGCTAAGGTGTAGAGACGTATTTTCTTTCGTTATTCAAAAGTAGCGGATGAATGCAATGAACTTAGTCATGAGATATGAATAACATACAGAACTTGAAGTTTGAAGGTTGAAGACTATGTTCAAGTGATGTGGGTCCCTTGGTTAATACAAAACTGACTCCCCCCTACATACAAACAGCTACAACTGTATCAACCATATTAGTATGTGTGTAAAAACCCATCCATTACTGAATGATGGTTCAGCATTGCTAAGGAGGATAACTAGAATGAATACGTACGGAGTTGTGGTAATGAACGCCCACTCATCTCGTTCATCTCTTACTGATACCTGAAGTGGGATACGTCTGCTGTGGGATGTCTGCTCTGGTATACGTCTGCTCTGGGATGTGTCTGCTCTGGTATACGTCTGCTGTTGGATATGTCTGCTGTGGGATATGTCTGCTCTGGTATACGTCTGCTGTTGGATATGTCTGCTGTGGGATACGTCTGCTGTTTCTCTCTCTTTCTCTCTCCTGTTTGTGAGTTAGGCTGTCCCTTGTGGTATTCTTCATTCTCTAAAGCAGGATCCTGAAATAATCCATTTTACTGTAGAGGCCAGGCAGGTGCTGGATGGAGGGTGGGTGGGTAGTCACTGTGCCTCACCACCAAGGAACACAGTGATGGAACAAACCACTGTGCCTCACTGTCAAGGAACACAGTGATGGAACAACCCACTGTGCCTCACCACCAAGGAACACAGTGATGGAACAACCCACTGTGCCTCACCACCAAGGAACACAGTGATGGAACAACCCACTGTGCCTCACCACCAGGAACACAGTGATGGAACAAACCACTGTGCTTCACCGTCAAGGAACACAATGATGGAACAACCCACTGTGCCCCACCGTCAAGGAACACAGTGATGGAACAAACCACTGTGCCTCACCACCAAGGAACACAATGATGGAACAAACCACTGTGCCTCACCACCAAGGAACACAGTGATGGAACAAACCACTGTGCGTCACTGTCAAGGAACACAGTGATGGAACAAACCACTGTGCCTCACCACCAAGGAACACAATGATGGAACAAATCACTGTGCCTCACCACCAAGGAACACAGTGATGGAACAAACCACTGTGCGTCACTGTCAAGGAACACAGTGATGGAACAAACCACTGTGCCTCACCACCAAGGAACACAGTGATGGAACAAACCACTGTGCCTCACCACCAAGGAACACAGTGATGGAACAAACCACTGTGCCTCACCGTCAAGGAACACAATGATGGAACAAACCACTGTGCCTCACCGTCAAGGAACACAATGATGAAACAAACCACTGTGCCTCACCGTCAAGGAACACAGTGATGGAACAAACCACTGTGCCTCACCACCAAGGAACACAATGATGGAACAAACCACTGTGCCTCACCACCAAGGAACACAGTGATGGAACAAACCACTGTGCGTCACTGTCAAGGAACACAGTGATGGAACAAACCACTGTGCCTCACCACCAAGGAACACAATGATGGAACAAACCACTGTGCCTCACCACCAAGGAACACAGTGATGGAACAACCCACTGTGCCTCACCACCAAGGAACACAGTGATGGCACAGGTACAAAGTGGTACGTTCCGCGTGATACTGTAACCCAAATTATCACACGTCACCATCAGACCCACGAAACGAAGGTAAAGAAAGAAGACTTGAGGAAAAAAATGAAGGTAGAATGAAAAGTTCTTAGCAGAAGGCCATGCATATAGAATCTGTTATGAATATTAATGACAGTTGTGATGAATGTTGTAGCTAATTAAAAACACGTTTTCCCGGTGGTGGTGGTGGTGTGTGTGTGTGTGTGTGTGTGTGTGTGTGGTGGGGGGGGGGGTGCTGTGTAAACCGGGGCCATAAATTCGTCCCGTAATAGATTCCCGGGACTAAGAAGTGACTGGTAATTAGAGGTCGGGTTCCGCACGGGGTCACACACACACACACACACACACACACCTTTTATGGCTTTATTTTTTATATTTTGATTGAGTCTGAAGCAACAGGTGCAGTCATGTTGGTTTTTGGAGGCAACAGGTGCAGTCATGTTGGTTGTTGGAGGCAACAGGTGCCTTAATGTTGGTTGTTGGAGGCAACAGATGCAGTAATGTTGGTTGGTTGAGGCAACAGATGCAGTAATGTTGGTTGTTGGAGGCAACAGGTGCCTTAATGTTGGTTGTTGGAGGCAACAGATGCAGTAATGTTGGTTGTTTGAGGCAACAGATGCAGTAATGTTGGTTGTTGGAGGCAACAGATGCAGTAACGTTGGTTGTTGGAGGCAACAGGTGCAGTAACGATGGTTGTTGGAGGCAACAGGTGCAGTAACGTTGGTTGTTGGAGGCAACAGGTGCAGTAATGTTGGTTGTTGGAGGCAACAGGTGCAGTAACGTTGGTTGTTGGAGGCAACAGGTGCAGTAACGTTGGTTGTTGGAGGCAATAGGTGCAGTAATGTTGGTTGTTGGAGGCAACAGGTGCAGTAACGTTGGTTGTTGGAGGCAACACATGTACCGAGGCTGGATGACGAGTGGGCAATAGTAGCCAGTGATTAATGATAATTTTTTTTTTCCCCAGGACGGTTATTGTTAAAGGTGATGCTTAAAGTGGATAGCTGGTTATAGTACGTTTTCTTTCTCCAGGAAGACCTAGTTAGACCGGATGGAATAAATGGGAAAATGGGAGACGATCAAGGAGAATGGGGGACGATCAACGTTTGGAGGTGGGGGATTAGCTGGGATTGGGTCCCCCCCTTTTTTTTCCCAGGAATCGATGGCTCGGTGATGATTGAGGAGGAGGAGGAGGAAAAGGAGTTTTTTTCTTTTTTTGTCAGTGTCGTTAAAGGTGGGGAGGGAAGTTGGGGGGGGGGTGCGAAATGGTCATAGCGGAGGATGTCAGAGAGAGAGAGAGAGAGAGAGAGAGAGAGAGAGAGAGTGAGTTTGTTTACGTGTGTGTATTTGTTTGTTTTTTCTTTGAGTGTGTGTGCGCTTCTGGACGCGCGTGTTTGGTTACGTGCCTGTGTGTGTGTGTGATTATCATTTTTATTATTTGTGTGTTACGAGGAGGGAGTTTTGTGCCCCGCTTCATGACCCTGTACATATGTATCATTTATGTACTATATATATATATATATATATATATATATATATATATATATATATATATATATATATATTATATTCCTATGAGTCCACGGGGAAAATGAAACACGAAAAGTTCCCAAGTGCACTTTCGTGTAATAATCACATCATCATGGGAGACACAAGAGAGAAATATAACAGTCAGTTGATATACAACGAAGAGACGTAGCTAGGACGTCTCTTCGTTGTATATCAACTTACTGTCATATTTCTCTGTGTCTTCCCTGATGATGTCATTATTACACGAGAGTGCACTTGGGAACTTATCGTGTTTCATTTTCCCCGTGGACTCATAGGAATATATATATGTATATATATATATATATATATATATATATATATATATATATATATATATATATATATATATATATATATATATTATACCAGTCCAAGCCAGTTACCCATATATCGACAAGCCCCGAAAGGAGGATGAACACCTGGGTTGGGTGTAGGCCGACTCCGAGTTGGCGATACTGGCTAATGGTCAGTAACGCTAACCAGTACACCATGGTCCTAGTATGTGTGTGTGTGTGTGTGTGGACGACACAATCTTGCAGTGTCGAAACATATTTTGGTCCGGGGATCAATACAGTGTATAGTGCTGGGGGGGGGGGGGGGGATGGTTGATATATATCGAAGATAGATATTGAAAAAGCAATTTTAAGGGAGCCTAAAAGGCCTTTGTTGTTGTGGCACTTTGCGTATATCGCTGATGTAAAGTCATTCGTCAGTGTCTTGCAATATATGAGTGGGAGGGAAAGAAGAGAAAGAAAAAAGGTATATCAATTTTTTTCTGTGCAAACGTTTTTTTTTTTTTCCATTTTCCAAGACTTGAGAAGGCGAACAGGTGGTTACGTCATCAAAGCGGCGCGCGCGCGCCAGCTAGCCACCACCAGACTCTCAATGATCACTGGATTTATGTATTTTTTCTTTATATATCGTGTCATACGTCTTGGTCACACATGTGGTCTATTGTGTGAGGATTTTGTTGGATATTGTTACATCCTGACATCCAAATGTGACTTACCCAAACCTTATGTGTCTTATGCTGTTGTCGGATGTCCTCTCCCATCGTAGCGTAAACCCCATCTGCACTTGTCCTCTGCTGTCCTAACCTAACCAATCCAGACCTGACGTAGGCTATTGAAGACCAACCTACCCTAACCAATCCAGACCTGATATAGCCTATTGAAGACTACCCTAACCAATCCAGACCTGATATAGCCTATTGAAGACTAATCTAACCTATCCAAACCTGGCATAGCTTATTAAAGCCTAATTCAACCTAACGTCTCCAGACCTGATATTAGCCTATTGAAGCCTAACCTAACCTAACCCTTGTAGACCTAACACAGTTTATTCATACCTAATCTAGCCTAACCCGTTATCCATACCTAACGTACCGTACGTAAGAGGTATCCATGCCTAGTAAAATAACGTATCCTGACCTATCCAGACCCGAGTATAACCTAACCCGACTGCCTAACTTGGCCTCCAGTTCTCCCATCCTCCGTGATGGGAACAGGTCATAGTTATCCTCAGGAATGGTCGTTAAGAATGACCAGTGTGTCTACAGTCACCCTTTTTTTCTTGGTGTTATATTATTTGGGCGATATACTGATTCATTAAGTCTTTACTATATTCAGCTCCTTGAGAACGAAATTATAATCAAACCGTTGAGTACGATGTCTATAGTTATCGTACTCCACGGGGTTAAGTCGTCGTACCTAAGAGGTTAAGTCGTCGTACCTAAGAGGTTAAGTCGTCGTACCTAAGAGGTTAAGTCGTCGTACCTAAGAGGTTAAGTCGTCGTACCCAAGAGGCTAAGTCGTCGTACCCAAGAGGTTAAGTCGTCGTACCCAAGAGGTTAAGTCGTCGTACCCAAGAGGTTAAGTCGTCGTACCCAAGAGGTTAAGTCGTCGTACCTAAGAGGTTAAGTCGTCGTACCCAAGAGGTTAAGTCGTCGTACCCAAGAGGTTAAGTCGTCGTACCCAAGAGGTTAAGTCGTCGTACCTAAGAGGTTAAGTCGTCTTACCTAAGAGGTTAAGTCGTCGTACCTAAGAGGTTAAGTCGTCGTACCTAAGAGGTTAAGTCGTCGTACCTAAGAGGTTAAGTCTTCGTACCTAAGAGGTTAAGTCTTCGTACCTAAGAGGTTAAGTCGTCGTACCCAAGAGGTTAAGTCGTCTTACCTAAGAGGTTAAGTCGTCTTACCTAAGAGGTTAAGTCGTCGTACCTAAGAGGTTAAGTCGTCGTACCTAAGAGGTTAAGTCGTCGTACCTAAGAGGTTAAGTCTTCGTACCTAAGAGGTTAAGTCGTTGTACTCAAGGGGGTTAAGTCGTCGTACTTAAGGGGGTTAAGTTGTAGTACTTAAGAGGTTTAGTCGTCGTACTTAAGGGGTTAAGTTGTTGTACTTAAGAGGTTAAGTCGTCGTACTTAAGGGGGTAAAGTTGTAGTACTTAAGAGGTTTAGTCGTCTTACTTAAGCATTGTGTACGAGGTTACGACCAAGAGTTATGTGTCTTGTAGTTTCCTTCCTTCATCAGGTTCTTGGTGACTGAATGTTTCGTATGTAATGTGGCGCCAACTTTGCATAGATTATTTGGTCGTGAAGGTTGAACATAAGTTGGGGGACAGTTTGGGAGTAGTTTGGTGCGTTCCCTGCGGTGCAGACCAATCGCAGCCAAACATGTGCCTAAGTTTATGGAAAAAATACAGGTTTAATACGAGACCAAATGTATTCATTCCGATGGTGACTACACGAGAGTGTAACTTTATGTATTTCACTTATGAGGCCAGATATGATCTTTTTCTTGAAGATTTTCAGTTTATATGACCTTTTTCTTGAAGATCTTCCATTTATATGATCTTTTTCTTGATCTTCTTTATCTGATCATTTTCTAGAAGATCTTTAGTTTATAGGGTCATTTTCTAGAAGATCTTTAGTTTATATGATTTTTTTCTAGAATATCTTTAGTTTATAGGATCTTTCTCTAGATCTTTAGTTTTTATGATCTTTTACTTGAAGATCTTGAGTTTAAATGATATTTTACTCGAATATCTAAAGTTTATATAATATTTTTCTAGATCTAAAGTTTATATGATCTTTTTCTAGATCATGAGTTTATATGATCTCTTTTTTGGAAGATCATAAGTTTATATAATCTTTTTCTAGATTTAAAGTTTATATGATCTTTTTCTAGATCTTTAGTTTATATGATCTTTTTCTTGAAGAGCTTTAGTTTATATGATCTTTTTCTAGAAGATCTTTAGTTTATATGATCTTTTTCTCGTAGATCTTAAAGTTTTTATGATCTTTTACTGGAAGAACTTAAGTTTATATGATATTTTTTCTAGATTTAAAGTTTATATGAGCTTTTTTAGAAGATCTTTAGTTTATATCTTTTTCTAGATTTTTAGTTTATATGATCTTTTTCTAGAAGATCTTTAGTTTATATGATCTTTTTCTTGAAGATCTGTAGTTTATATGATCTTTTTCTAGATCTTTAGTTTCTATGATCTTTTTCTAGAAGATCTTTAGTTTATATGATCTTTTTCTAGAAGATCTTTAGCTTATATGATCTTTTTCTAGAAGATCTTTAGTTTATATGATCTTTTTCTAGAAGATCTTTAGCTTATATGATCTTTTTCTAGATCTTTAGCTTATATGATCTTTTTTCTAGATCTTTAGTGTATATAATCTTTTTTTTAAAAGATCTTTCGTTTATAATTTTTTCCAGTTCTTTAGTTTATATGATTTTTTCTAGAAGATCTTTAGTTTATAGATCTTTTCAAGATCTTTAGCTTATATGATCTTTTTCTAGAAGATCATAAGTTTATATGATCATTTTCTTGATCTTTAGTTTATATAATCTTTTTCTTGTAATTTGAACATCACTTTCCCCTCGTGTAACTTGAACATCACTTTCCCCTCGTGTAACTTGAACATCACTTGCCCCTCGTGTAACTTGAACATCACTTGCCCCTCGTGTAACTTGAACATCACTTGCCCCTCGTGTAACTTGAACATCACTTGCCCCTCGTGTAACTTGAACATCACTTGCCCCTCGTGTAACTTGAACATCACTTGCCCCTCGTGTAACTTGAACATCACTTTCCCCTCTTGTAACTTGAACATCACTTTCCCCTCGTGTAACTTGAACATCACTTTCCCCTCGTGTAACTTGAACATCACTTGCCCCTCGTGTAACTTGAACATCACTTGCCCCTCGTGTAACTTGAACATCACTTGCCCCTCGTGTAACTTGAACATCACTTGCCCCTCGTGTAACGTGAACATCACTTGCCCCTCGTGTAACGTGAACATCACTTGCCCCTCGTGTAACGTGAACATCACTTGCCCCTCGTGTAACGTGAACATCACTTGCCCCTCGTGTAACGTGAACATCACTTGCCCCTCGTGTAACGTGAACATCACTTGCCCCTCGTGTAACGTGAACATCACTTGCCCCTCGTGTAACGTGAACATCACTTGCCCCTCGTGTAACATGAACATCACTTGCCCCTCGTGTAACGTGAACATCACTTGCCCCTCGTGTAACGTGAACATCACTTGCCCCTCGTGTAACGTGAACATCACTTGCCCCTCGTGTAACTTGAACATCACTTGCCCCTCGTGTAACTTGAACATCACTTGCCCCTCGTGTAACTTGAACATCACTTGCCCCTCGTGTAACTTGAACATCACTTGCCCCTCGTGTAACTTGAACATCACTTGCCCCTCGTGTAACGTGAACATCACTTGCCCCTCGTGTAACTTGAACATCACTTGCCCCTCGTGTAACTTGAACATCACTTGCCCCTCGTGTAACTTGAACATCACTTGCCCCTCGTGTAACGTGAACATCACTTGCCCCTCGTGTAACGTGAACATCACTTGCCCCTCGTGTAACTTGAACATCACTTGCCCCTCGTGTAACTTGAACATCACTTTCCCCTCGTGTAACTTGAACATCACTTTCCCCTCGTGTAACTTGAACATCACTTTCCCTTCGTGTAACTTGAACATCACTTTCCCCTCGTGTAACTTGAACATCACTTTCCCCTCGTGTAACTTGAACATCACTTGCCCCTCGTGTAACTTGAACATCACTTGCCCTTCGTGTAACTTGAACATCACTTGCCCCTCGTGTAACTTGAACATCACTTGCCCTTCGTGTAACTTGAACATCACTTGCCCCTCGTGTAACCATACCTACGGGTGTAACTAACTTCGGTCCTGAGGATTCTGACTCCACAAAGATGATTCTGAGAATTTTTTTTTTTTCTAATTTGGAATTAGTTCGAGTCCAGAAATGTCGTTGTGTGTGTGTGTGTCTGTGTGTGTGTGTGTGTGTCTGTGTGTGTGTGTGTGTGTCTGTGTGTGTGTGTGTGTGTGTGTGTGTGTGTGTGTGTGTGTGAAAACAGTGTAAACTTGGCTAGAATATTGACCTCTGAGAATCCTGTCAAACTTTCTTCATTAGATCCAAAATCGATATAGATAGATAGATAGACGGGTTTAATTGTTCATAAGATTTTTTTTTTTTTAGCATCTGAAAATCAAGGAGGAAAAAATATAGAACTTGGCTCATTAAGGTCATCAGTCGATAGACTGACAAATGAACTGCCTAACTGACGTAGGATTATAACGAGACGTTGGTGTATGGTAGAGAGATGATATGAACTGCCTAACTGACGTAGGATTATAACGAGACGTTGGTGTATGGTAGAGAGAGGATGATATGAACTGCCTAACTGACGTAGGATTATAACGAGACGTTGGTGTATGGTAGAGAGATGATGATATGAACTGCCTAACTGACGTAGGATTATAACGAGACGTTGATGTGTGGTAGAGAGAGGATGATATGAACTGCCTAACTGACGTAGGATTATAACGAGACGTTGGTGTATGGTAGATATGATGATATGAACTGCCTAACTGACGTAGGATTATAACGAGACGTTGATGTGTGGTAGAGAGATGATGATATTTACATTTTCTGTTGAATTGAAATTCGTATTTTCATAGAATCTTTTGTATGTCTCTCTCTCTCTCTCTCTCTCTCTCTCTCTCTCTCTCTCTCTCTCTCTCTCTCTCTCTCTCTCTCTCTCTCTCCGTGTCACGGGAGCGTTGCAGTGCTTGATGTGGTTGACGGGATTATTGCTTTCGCTCTGTCATCCCTGATGTGCGACCCCAGGGGTACTGTTTGTCGTAAATATTACGGTGACTGTGTCAGCTGCAATATAGCTGACGATGACGGTAGCGCACACACACACACACACACACAGATACACACACAGAGCAGCACGGATTTCCGGGTGTTTTCAGCAGCGAGCGTTCCTGCTGGCCTCCGCTCCGGCAGCGAATGCCTGTAATGTGTTGATCGTGTGGGTCACCGTCTGTGTAATGTACGCGTGTGCTGCCGTGGAAATGTTCGCTGAATAACCTGTTGTCATACGGTGTTTGGGGACATACACCGTCATTAAAGTGTCGGGAGCACATAGTGTTTTACATTGTGTGGAATATCGTGTGTGACGGGGTTTGGAATGTACGCTGCTGTCAGTAAATGTCACGAGAGAACACTTATAATTATCAGCATCAAACACTTGTCATGGTAGTGTTAATGATGAACACTTATAAAAGTGCTGTGTAAGACACTTGTCTCATACTTTTAGGTTTTCACTGTCAAGTGTTAACATCGGACGCTTGTCATGTACGGTTCACTGCTGAGAAGTGTCATAAGTGTCGAGAAGATCAACACTTATCACACACTGTCGGTGATGAACAATCGTTAAGTGTCATCACTAACATCGAACACTTACAAGCTCTCAGTGACGAAATGTTAAGTGTGTTACGATCTACTAGCACTTATCACTTACATCGAACACTTACAAACTGTCAGTGATGAACAGTCGTAAGTGTGTCAAGATCGAGCTAGCACTTATCACTTACACAGAACACTTACAAACGGTCACTGATGAACGCTGCTGTCATAAGTGTCACCATCCAACACTTTGTCATGAACACAACCACGACCGCTGTTGCATTTGTCAAAACGTGTCATAACCTGTCATATACGTCATGCCATAACCTGTCATATACGTCATGCCATAACCTGTCATATACGTCATCGCGCGTGACGTGTGTCATGCAGGCGCTGGCGGTCATCATTATGAAACAGTCGGTGAAGTGGTTTGCTGTAGGTTCCGACGTATTGGTCAACCCTCGTGACCTTGAATCTATGGGGTCAGAGTTCACCTGCTGCTGCCCCAAGTACCCACGTGTGTGTGTGTGTGTGTGTGTGTGTGTGTTTAGTAAAAATCACGTGAAAAAAGGTACTTCGCTTCATTCGATTTTCAACGTTTGCTCTCGAGTTTGTATCCATTACTACGAGTGAAATATACAAGTCACGTCTTAACTAACTGGATAGATCAAGATTATCCGATCATGTCAGTGTCCGCAGCGACCATAGCGAAGATAAGAGTCTTGTAATGTCTTTACATACACTGCTTTAAGAGCATCATATATAACACTAATGCTATATATTGTCACCAGTCTGAGCCCATCCTCATATCTCGCCAATACCGAACACAGCCTTAAAGGTGCCAGCAAACAGCTGTGTGCTTTCTTTGTGTACATAGTCACGGTAGCGTGCAATACTGTGGTATGCAGTTGGTAGCGAACATTACTATGGAATACAGTTGGTAGCGAACATTACTATGGAATACAGTTGGTAGCGACCATTACTATGGAATACAGTTGGTAGCGAACATTAAAATGGAATACAGTTGGTAGCGAACAATGCTATGTGATACAGTTGGTAGTGAACCATACTGTGACGTATAGTTGGTAGCGAACATCACCTTATGGTCTGGGCAGCGAACATTACTGGCGCATTAGTATTTTCCGCTTGATTTTAAATCGATAGAAATTCAAGCTCTGTGAAGTGTGGGTCCGTAATAAGGGTAGACACACTATGCTAATGACTTGTTTCATACTCCGCTCGGCGCCAATTAGCAATTCTGGTCTAATCGCTTTTCAGGCCATGGTGCTAATCAAGAGAATTGACTAACTTTCTGGCGACTGTGAGTACAGCGAAAGTACACTCGTCAGGGATTACTGTGGGTGCTGGCAGAGAGGAACCGTAGGACGACTGTGCAACACCGGGGAGCCGTAGGACGACTGTGCAACACCGGGGAGCCGTAGGACGACTGTGCAACACCGGGGAGCCGTAGGGCGACTGTGCAACACCGGGGAGCCGTAGGACGACTGTGCAACACCGGGGAGCCGTAGGACGACTGTGCAACACCGGGGAGCCGTAGGACGACTGTGCAACACTCCATTGGTGGTGGTGTACGTGGTGCCATGGGAAGGGCCAAGAAGCGAGGGGAAACTGTGGCGTCTTGATCAGTAACACTGAGAATTTATGACGAGGTTTTGCTAGTGGAGGGAGCGCGTAGCTCTCGCCGCATATTTCCCAGTAGCATCAGATGTTCCCAGGCGGTCGACCACACACACACTCACACATCAGCAGGAACGTGTCTGTTTTAAAAGTAACAAACAAATTGATGTTGCTCCCTGGCGTGTTCCGTATATCTCTTGGTGTTGCTTCCTGGCGTGTTCCGTATACCTCTTGGTGTTGCTTCCTGGCGTGTTCCGTATACTTCTTGGTGTTGCTTCCTGGCGTATTCCGTATACTTCTTGGTGTTGCTTCCTGGCGTTTTCCGTATACCTCTTGGTGTTGCTTCCTGGCGTGTTCCGTATACCTCTTGGTGTTGCTTCCTGGCGTGTCCCATATACCTCTTAAGTACGATGGTTAATATGATCCTTGGGTATGATGACGTAACTTTTTAAGAGACTCAAACTTAAGGGTCATGATGAAGGGTCTGTGTGTGTGTGTGTGTGTGTGTGTAAGGAGAGGTGGGCTACCAATACGAGGCAAGACCCTGGAGCATTTGTCAAAATCCTTCGTCCGTTGTATCATGTTGTCGAACATGAAATTGCCAAGATAATTATTTTCTTGTGTGTACATAGAGACGTATGGTTCTTGGGGGGGCCACACGTGTCATCCTCCTCCACTGACCTTTCCGCACACGATCCTCCTCCTCCTCCTGTGTTTGGGATGGAGTCTGCCGCCTTTCCTCTGTGTGGTGAGCGTTTGGGGCTTGCGAGTTCGTCATCAAGCGGTCCTGCAGCGTGGATGAATACAGTGGTAACGATGTATTTACGTCCTCCCGCTCCTCCCGCAGTATTGATACAACAACACGTTGGCAATTTGTCAGCGACAGAACACACTATTTTAGCGGTTGGAAGAATTGAATGCAAATAAGTTTTAGATTAGTAGCTTCAGTGGGCAAATGGCAGCATTGTTTACCTCAGGGAGGGAAGGGGTGGGTGTTCCAGCCCCTCTTGTGCTGGCCTGTATGTTGGCGAGGGTGGCAGGAACCCCCCAGCTTTTGAGAATTATTCCCCGCTAAGGTGCATGTGGCTTCGGATGTGAAAGAGACGTGCTTGAAAACCGCTACGGTCGAGCGGAATGTTGAAGGGATGGGTGATGATGAATGGAAGAGAAAACGAAGTTGTAGACATCTCGAGAAAGGTGAAAAAAAAAAAAAAAAATTGGACCATTTTTGAGTTCGTGCTGGACGGTGGGTGCTGAGAGGGAGTGGGTCCTGTGGGCGGAATGCAGGGAAGATTCACGTGGGATCAGAAGTGAGGGAGTGTTTGTGAAAGACGAGTGGTTTGAAAAGCTGCCTGACTGGCTGAGTGCAGGTGGCTGCCAGAGATGATTGCCTGCGAGATTGTGGGGGGGGAGAGACCCCAAATGACATTAATAATTACAGGTGCACTGTGTGATGATACAGTAGGGGGATGGGGGGTTGTTAATGATGGCTTTCACTGATGACTTGCGAGAACTGCGGAGGATTTAGATCAGGAGGAGAAACCTTGTGTGATGTGGGTGACTTGAATGGACGGATGGGGGAGGGGGGGATCAGAGACAAGTGACAGGTAGAGATGGGATCCCAGGTGTACATGACATTGGTGAGGCGATGCTTGGAGAGCGTGCACCAGGAGCGTGAATGTTTGAAGTGCATGCTCAGAGCATATTCATTCATGCACATGAGAACCTCTTAGTCTGTCTGTCTTCAGTCATCCACTCCATGGATAGAAACCCATTTGAGGACATCCACTCCCAACTCTTATACACACACGCTGCTTACGAGCATGCGCGCGCATCTCTCTATTTGTCATCCCTTATACGAAATTATCCTTCCATCCACCACCACACCGTCCTCAAGCATTTCATCTCCTGCACATCCACCCTCACACGGTCATCACTGGGACTTCGGTACAGAATACAGAGGTGTACATATTGACAGAGGAAGCCAGTAATAGGATCATTAGAGGCTTGTGATGGGCTAATAATGTAGCGTCGCATGCCACTACACTGGTGGGACACGGGGGGGGGGGGGGGGTAGCATTATGAGGGACGTTGTCAACATTGGTTCAGACGTTTGTAACCACAGTGTCATGAAGAGCGCCGTAGACCGGTGTCGCAAGTGTGTTGGCTCCATCCCCACTACAATCAAAATATAACGTCCATTGTGGGGTTTTTTTTTTTTCTTTTTACGCCTCGTTTGATGTCTTATTTAGGCTTTACCAGAGAGAGAGAGAGAGAGAGAGAGAGAGAGAGAGAGAGAGAGAGAGAGAGTCGTGGGGGTTAAGCAGAGGTCTCTACAGCCTTATTGGTGTACACAGTCACCATTGTTTAGCTTAGCTTCGTAAAACTTCTTCAGAAACACAAAGGTACAACACTGCCACATACATACACCCTCCCCCCGAGTCCCCTTGTCCCCAGTCTGCCGGGGGTATATAAATAAGGCATGAAAAACACGCTTCCAGGTAATCCCCCACGTGCGTCAAAGACTTGCATCATACACCTGTACACACACGAGTCTTCCTTTCCATTTCAAACTATCCCTTCCCTTCTGTCCCAGCACCTTTACTTCCTCTCCTCTTACCACCCTCTTAAAAGAAAATGTAATATTACTGTTGGCCGAGGTTGTGGAATAAGTGTCACAGGTTGTGAAGATGGCTGTGCTCCGTGAGAGAGGAGGGATGAAATGAGATAGACGACATGTGCACCCTGAAGATCTCTCTCCCTCTGTCATCACCACCAAACGATGGGCAAATATTGCAATATGTGTAGTTGACTACTGACATGACATGTCAGTAAGCACTGACGTGTGGCAGCGACTTAGATATAACATATGAATCAAGATTATATATATATATATATATATATATATATATATATATATATATATATATATATATATATATATATATATATAATGTGTGTGTGTGTGTGTGTGTGGGAGGGGGGGGGGGAGATGTACTGTTAATAGTAGTATTTGTAACAAGAAAAGAGAGAGAATTCGTGTGTGCCGTCAAGCTGTATGAATCTATACAACAAAGAAACACACACACACACACACACACACACACCAGGGACCATGTGGGACGTAAAGGCAGATATATTTGGCTGCGACTTAGCCCAACGCATCAACCAGGCGAGGGAAAGGGCGATTGTGTGGCTCAGGGAACACTGTACAATACTGCCACTATATAACCATTGGCTGCACACCTTACTGTCTGGCCTGGCTTTGATATACGACACACACACACACACACACACACACACACACACACACACACACACACACACACACTCGGGCTTAAGGGGTGTAGTGGTTTTCGTTTCGGACCATCGCGAGCCCACCTCGGCCCCGCATGGATTCGAATCCTGGGCACTGCAGTTTGCTCACGGACAGTCCCAGCTGTTCATCCTCCCCTTTTGGGGCTGGTCGTTAAATGTGTAGTTGGCTTACGTGTGTGTGTGTACACAGTTTATATATATATATATATATATATATATATATATATATATATATATATATATATATATATATTTTTTTTTTTTTTTTTCCTGGGGATAGGGGAGAAAGAATACTTCCCACGTATTCCCTGCGTGTCGTAGAAGGCGACTAAAAGGGAAGGGAGCGGGGGGCTGGAAATCCTCCCCTCTCGTTTTTTTTTTTTTAATTTTTCCAAAAGAAGGAACAGAGAAGAGGGCCAGGTGAGGATATTCCCTCAAAGGCCCAGTCCTCTGTTCTTAACGCTACCTCGCTATCGCGGGAAATGGCGAATAGTATGAAAAAAAAAAAATATATATATATATATATATATATATATATATATATATATATATATATATATATATATATATATATATATATATATATATAATAGTGTGTGTGTGTGTATGTGTGACGGGACAACAAGAGAGAGAAACTCTGAATAACTCGTATCACAATGATCCGTTAACAACAGATCACAAGTGTAATTCTAATTTGCATGGATGACGTTAGCTTGCTGGGTTATCACGATCGATTGATGGCGTCGACCTGATGTCGTGTGTGTGTGTGTGTGTGTGTGTGATTACGTATTTGTGAAATACCTGCTTGTACCATACAAGGAAGTTTCACACTCGTGGGGGCCCCAGTCTCTCGGACTTTTATCATACTTTCTTTTCGAACTTAGGTGTGCTGTCATATTCAGAATCTCATAATTGCGTTTATTCCATTCCTCCTTCATTCATATATTCTAACACTACATCTTCACATCTTTTCAGACAATTGTTTGGCTTAGTTTTAGGTTATGGCCTCCAGTTTACCTCTTCACTGTTGACATCATATTGATCTAATAACTTTAATGGTTGTGATCAGATCACGCCTAACTCTTCTTGCTTCTGCAGTGGGCAACATCTTAGGTCTAGGACCTTTCCCCATTGATCCGTTTTTCTTGTATTTTTGTACCGTTTTTGTCACCGTCTTCTGGACGTTTTCTGTGAGTGTCTTTGTGCGTGTTGAAGTGCGCTGACCCAACTTGAGAAGCACATTTGTGTTTTGACCTTATGAAGGACGTGACTCTCTTTCTTTTTATTCGTATATTTGAATGCTATCTAGATATTTGCACGGAGGCTGTGTGACTCTTATTACTTAACGTAGAGCTCTGCGACAAGGAGAGACGATGTCAACTAACACACACACACACACACACACACACACACACACACACACACACACACACATTCCTGCATCTTATTACCTGCTGGATGATATTCACATCGAGGACTTTACTCTGGCTACATTTCATCGTCCATATACCAGACCAACTTTAAAAGAGTTTATCAAGGTTTCCCCGTAATGATGTGACGTAGTGGCTTGCTCAGTATTGTGTCGTCTTGCTGTAGGCGGAATTTTTAAAGCAAATTGATTTTTATTAAATTCTAACGATTTCTGTTTTATATATATATATATATATATATATATATATATATATATATATATATATATATATATATATATATATATATATATATATATATATATATATATGTCTGTGTGTGTGTATGTGTGTATATATATATATGTATGTGTATATATGTATTAAAATTTTTTCATTAAAACGAATTTCTAGAATAGAATATTTTATGTATTAAGATCGCTGAATAGCCTTAGGAGCTCCAGTGCTTGGCTTGTAAACCTAAATTCTAAAACCCAATCCAATCTGGCTTTAGGAGGAAGCATGTAGACAGCCAGTGCTCTCGGTAACAGAGATAGAAATATTTGTAGAATGGCGAGAGATGAGACAGCGGCCAAGATCAAGTTGTTTAGATACTGAGTTCGAACTTGGGGACTTGATCAGTTGGACTGCTTTAGACTAAGGCTAGATTAGACTCTGTGAAGAGCTAAGTGTCGCCCCAGATGTGAGAGGGCAGCACTCTCTATCTGTCTAGACACGGAAGAATCAATCCTTTGTACATTCTGAGAAATCGATCAGTAAACATGAAGGTATCTCCCAGTTCCACGGAGGAGGAGACAAAGCTATCTGTATACTGTGGCATTTCCTGTAAAGATTACATGTTGTGGTTAGTATGGTGAGAGGTGGAATAACAGAGCAGTTATAAACGGGGGGAGTTCTTAGGGGTTTTCTGAAAGGAACTGCAAAGAACTTGGGTTTTACAAGCATTGAGCGACCGTCCCACAACACCATCGTAATCGGAACTGATCGAAGAAGACTATGTTGGTGATGATTAAGGAAATGGGTGTTGAAGATATTCACAGAATTTTAGGGAAGGTTTGATATCAAATACATGAAATGTAGCGAGGAAAACTGGAGCAGGAGTCGAGCATCTGTTCTGTTGAACTAGTTTCGACGTCGTCGTTTTCAGGAGAATAATCTCCTGAAGAAGACCTTGTCGCACTGAGATAGGAAGAAGAATTCCCCGACTCTTGCCTTTGGTTTTCCTTGCTATATTTCAGCCATTTGTCCTTACGGTTAACGGAGATGAAATAACTGGGGCGAGCGATCACTGGAAGGATTAGATCAGAAGGCTTCTGTGGGGAAGACTGTTCCAATACGTTTCTAAGATTGGAGGTAAAAGATTGGGTTCACAGTGAAGGGAAGCACACAAGAGCAAGGACAGGAGCAAGCTCAGAGGCACTCTGCGTCTGCAGGTGTGGAGGGGTTGCCATCTGGTTCATCCTCGCGCCTTGGTTGTGTCCAGAGAGGAAAGTGCTTTTTTTGGACTGTGCGAAGAGAGATTATAGGGAGGGGTGCATAGGATTAGTGACAGGTGCGTCAGGGAGCGAGGGTATGCTATTCATTCACGATTGAATATACAGGAGAAAACGGAAACGAAAAAATGAAAACTGTTTTCTCAGCAGGAGAGCAAGTTACTGTAACATATGAACGGGAAAGTAGAGGAAATGTAGAATATCAGAGGGTTGGTCAGATACCTTTGGTCAAAAGTGGTAGGGTCGTCACACTTTTCGTGGATGAAGGGGGATTTCGATGCACGAATAACGTATTTTTAGCGAGTTCGTGCGGGAACGAAAGCCGAGTTAGTGTTAAGGTCTTATATGCTGTGCACCTTGGTCGGCATCGCCTTAGAACATGAGTAAATGAACCACGGATTGGAAGCAGAGATGGTCATGTAGGGAGCTGGGAGGTAGTATTACCTCCATTCCCTGGACAATAACCTCTGGTGGGCGCTCAGCTGAGACAGCGGGAGGACTGCCCGAGGAGAGGCGGTAATCCTCCCACGCTAGATGAAAATACTCAAGTCAGTCCAGTCATCGGTAGCAGTCGAAGCGCCAGTGCTCGCGTGTGGAGGGAGCGGCTTGAGGTGTGTGTGTGTGGGTCTGTTTCCCTGCATGAATGTGAGGGTTTCGTGTGTGTGTGCTGCTGCCTCGGGTTTTGTCTTGGTGGGTGTTCATAGGAGTGTGTGTGTCTGGGTCTGGTTGGGAGGTTGGTTCGTTTATCCAGCTCTCTTGCTGGTGTTCCTGGACTCCACCTACATGTGGTAACACCTTCGACGAAGGCTGGACCGTCATAGGCAGACGGAGAAACGGTACAGCATCGTCGTAGATCTTGTTTCACAGAAAACGACCTTGCCCTGCTCCTGCCTGGAGGGGATGCTTGAAGTTGCGGAAGCCCTAGGAATAGTGTCGTGGGGTTACATGATAAACTTGCTTAGTTTTTTTTTGACAATTTAGTATTATGAGATATGGTCATTATTATGAAATCATCTTAAGGTTTAGAATATGCACACACACACACACACACACACACACACACACACACACACACACACACACACACTTAATCGCCGTTTCCCACGTTTGCAAGTTACCAACAGTGACAGAAAGGCAACATCCGCTCGCATCCATTCTCTCGCTGTCACGTGCAATGCACCGAGACCAGAGCACCCTAACCACATCCAGGCCCCACAGACCTTTCCATGTTTTACCTCGGACGCTTCACATGCCCTGGTCAGTCCATTGATAGTACGTTGACCCCGGTATACCACATCGTTCCACTTCACCTTGTCCTGTGAATGCCTTTTCACCGTCTTGCATGTTCAGGCCCCGATCGCTCAAAGCAAGAAGTCGTTAATGTTTACAGGAAATTTTCTCTTATTGCAATTGGTGACGTCACAGGGATATTGAGTTAGATTATTAGTTGTTAAATTTCATGTAAATTGTTACATGAATTTAGGGCTGTGGTGGTGGTTCCAATTATGTTAACCCCCTGAGCACATAGTTGCGTCCTTAGGTTTGGTGACTATCCTTTGACCTAATCCAGCAGGGTAGGGTCAGAGGTCACGTTCAGGTGGTCGTTAGAGAATCGTTGGATCGTTAACCTCGCTGGCGTGTCTCCTGTTGAGGAGATCTAACCACAACATACGCGAAAATGGGACGCATGTCTGTAGTACTCCACTTCTGTCATCAAGTTCGTGCAGATCAACTACCCACACAAAAGTTCGTGTAAGACTTGCGTTGTACGGGAGTGGCAGAGGCTGAGCCTGAACAATAGAGGCGTTGACCGAGTCATTCTTCAGTCATTCCCTCTCCAGATAGGTTCATGTGACGTCTCCTGAGGGCCCAGGTTTGACTTAGGGACACTAGGCATGAGCTGAGGACGTGTATTGGAATGAAGTGATGTTGGTCGATCAGCAGAATGTCTTGTTGACCCTCCCACTGTTGGAGAGTGAGGTTACATGAGGCACAGCCCTGAGTGAACTGGAGTGATGAATGGTAATGAAGCAGAAGACTAAACCAACGACGTAGCTGTGATGGCTCGACACCTGGCGGTCAACATGGGTGGGTGAGACGTGGCCTGAACATTGGGCCCGACCCCAGGGTCGCGGTCACACTCCGTCGTGTGCTGCCTTGTGACACGCCCTAATTGGTAACGTTTGTATCTTTAATCTGCTGTTGATTACCAGTCATTGCTTGTTGAGTCGGGGCTTCATCTGACCTCAGTGTTCAACAGTTGCAATGTTCGAGCTGTATGAAACAGTGGTTGATACGCAGGAGAACGGCAAGTAATTAAATAAATTGTCGGGAGGAAAATGCATTTACAAAGGAGGCCAAAGAAGGTTCTGTCAAGGTATTAATGCTCCTTTATCTCTTGTGAAAATCCCGGCGTCCTGAGGGATCCTCTCATTCTTTGAGGCGGATGGCACGCGCTCTAATTACAACACGGAATTGCTTGAAAAGCGGAACACAGGATTTTAGTTAGCGAGCCATGATCTTTTTCTCTCGTGAAATCCTTAAAATTACTCTTCTAGAACGGGACCTTGAGGAGGGGTATTTACATGGACACTGACACAGTGAAGGAGGGAGCACAGCTACCGGGAGGAGCGAGAGATGAGCCTTACTTTACCTGAGGAAGGTGATGAACTGGTACACTCCTGACCTGAGCGTGTTGGAAGCTCCTCTCACGGGAGGTTCGGGAAACACAGGAGGAGGAGAGACCTAGAGAAGGGGAGCGATGAGAGGTCGAGCTCCTGAAGGATGCGACAGCGAAGTGGTCACGGTGTGTGATGGCAGGGGAGAGACGTTGGTGTTAGTGTACACTGGATAATACGTTGAGCATGGAAACAATGAACTCTGAAATCAGCTACTGGCATATATATGTCAGAAGTGAAGGGGACAGTGAGAAGGGAACGGCCAAATCAAAGATGGAAAGATGGTATGAAAATGATTTTGAGTGATCGGGGCCTGAACATGCAGGAGGGTGAAAGGCGTGCTCGGGATGGAGTGAATTGGAACGAGATGGTATACATGGGTCGACGTGCTCTCTGAGAACTGAACCAGGGGATGTGAAGCTGCCAGGGGAAAACATAGAAAGGTATGTAGGGCCTGGTTGTGGACAGGGGGCTGTGTTTTCGGTGCATTACACATGACAGCTAGAGAATGGATATGAGCGAATGCGGCCTTTGTTTTTCTCTTGTTGACGCTGCCTCTCTAATGTGGGGAAACGCCGATCATATATATATATATATATATATATATATATATATATATATATATAGGGGATAGGGGAGAAAGAATACTTCCCACGTATTCCCTGCGTGTCGTAGAAGGCGACTAAAAGGGAAGGGAGCGGGGGGCTGGAAATCCTCCCCTCTCGTTTTTTTTTTAATTTTCCAAAAGAAGGAACAGAGAAGAGGGCCAGGTGAGGATATTCCCTCAAAGGCCCTGTCCTCTGTTCTTAACGCTACCTCGCTATCGCGGGAAATGGCGAATAGTATGACAAAAAGAAAAAAAAAAAAAAAATATATATATATATATATATATATATATATATATATATATATATATATATATATATACACACACACACACAACTCGCCAGGTTGCCCAACGTTCTCGGAAAACTTTTGTTCTCGGGTTATACATTTTTTCTGATATTTGTAACAAATTTTTTCCCCAGATTAAACCTAGAAGCCTGGTGGCTTACCCTGGTACAAACTCGGGAAAGTCTCTCTCGCTCTCTTTTTTTTCAGCCTGTTTCATATAACTGAAGATTTTAACTGTATTGTCCTGCAGTAGCTGAAGATGAGGGGAATTTCCATTATCCAAGAAAATAAGAGGTTTTCAGGAAGTAAAATGGCATACTACTAAGTATGTGTGAATCTTTCAAAACTTTCATTGCCCTATTTATATCGTACGTGTATATATATATATATATATATATATATATATATATATATATATATATATATATATATATAAAGTCTGCCTGTAAGGAACTGGGAGTCGTGTTTAGCTAGACCACGCAATACTCGGCAAGCTGCTGCGTCACATGATTATTGTGTGGCCGTTGGCAACTCGAGGATTGGCCGTTTTGATAACTATTTCTTTCCCTACACGTCAAAACTTTGGAACTCTCTACCTTTTCATGTCCTTTCCAATAACTATGACCTGGCACATTTCAAAAGACAGGTTTATCACTTCCATTAAATTTCGTGAATACTTTCTCTTGTCTTTTCTTTTTCCATTTCATAATTCCCTCCATATTTCAGTTAAGGCCCGGCCTTGATGTGTACTTTTGTCCATGATTGAAGCCTCCAACGTAAAAAAGTATATATATATATATATATATATATATATATATATATATATATATATATATATATATATATATAAATTAGATATATATATATTGGATGACCTTATATGATTCCTCAGTACCAAAGTCATTAAGACGAGTCACGACTCTTGACATCACGCTCTACGTGCGGGGACCAAACCTGAGAAGCATATTCTAGATTCGACCTAATGTAACACGTGAACAGCTTATTTGAATGTTTCTGTATCCATGTATCTGACTGCTGTTCTCGTATTTGCCCGCAGACAGTTGGTCTCCATAACTGTCCTCCTAATGCGGGACTCTGGCGACAGGTTAGGGACGATGTGTGCTCCCAAATCTTTCCCGCACTCTGTTTCCTGCGACTTAGTTTCTCTCTCTCTCTCTCTCTCTCTCTCTCTCTCTCTCTCTCTCTCTCTCTCTCTCTCTCTCTGGTTGTAAGACGTTCACCCGAGTGTTTGCCTTGTATTTGCTGAACATGTTTTGTAACCTCAGGTGTTTAACTTTGATATTGATAACTTTTTGATGATAGAGGAATATTATGACTCCAGTAAGGTAACTATGGTGGCGGCCACAATGTGAGACTATCTTTGATGCTTTAATATTTTCTAGATATAATTCTAGTCAAATTACGGTGGTATCTTGAAGAATGCACAGGAAATTTCATCGCGAAATCTCGCCAGGATGGAAGGGTGGAATGCATAAATAGCTTTAGAAAGAGAAAGAGAGAGAAAAAAAAGGAAAGAATATTGAGCCACGTGGGCCAACGTGCAGGCGTGTGCCAGATGCCATGAATATATTTAATAAGGTATAAAGAAACGCGGGAAGCATACCTGAGAATACGCATACGTCTCCAAGGAGAATGCTTGGAGGGTACACTCTCTCTCTCTCTCTCTCTCTCTCTCTCTCTCTCTCTCTCTCTCTCTCTCTCTCTCTGGAGGACCTCCCCATCAGGGTTAGCCCGTCATATTTTTTTTTCGGCTAAGGAACAAAATGATATGAGAGAGAGAGAGAGAGAGAGAGAGAGAGAGAGAGAGAGAGAGAGAGAGAGAGAGAGAGCGGGGATGTGGGGGATGGAAGGGGGTTGGCCATAGTGTACAGAGGTGTAGTGGGGCGTCATGGTAATGATCCTGGTCATGGTGAAGTCATCCCTGCTTTACAGAGGAAGGTGTGTGAAGTGTGCGTGTACGGTAGGTTTTGGTGTGGCATCTACCGCTGCCTCTCTCTCGTCTCGTCTCGTGGTGGTGCACGCTGCTCAGTCATGCATGGGGTAGATTTTGCATTGCCTGTGTGCCTGACAGGTGAGGTGAGGTGTACATGGCGCCCCTGCTGGAGAACGACGAATTGTTGAGATCGACGACTTGACTCCGTTGGGAACGGCGAATGAATCCCTCGAGAACGACGACTTCGTTGAGAACGAAGATCTTACCCCCTTGAGAACGACAGCTTGTATCCCTTTCAGAGCTGTTGCTCAGTCCCACGAGACGACGACTCGGCCCATTCATAACTACGACTCGTCCCCGAGCGAACGACGACTTGTCTCCTTAGGAACGACAACTCCAAGAGGGCGACAACTAAACTTCTTCCAGTACGAAGACCTAACCTTCTTGAGTGCGACGACTTACCACCTTGAGTGCGACGACTTGTCACCTTGAGTGCGACGACTTGTCACCTTGAGTGCGACGACTTGTCACCATGAGTGCGACGACTTGTCACCTTGAGTGCGGCGACTTGTCACCTGGAGTGCGACGACTTGTCACCTTGAGTGCGACGACTTGTCACCTTGAGTGCGACGACTTGTCACCTTGAGTGCGACGACTTGTCACCTTGAGTGCGACGACTTGTCACCTTGAGTGCGGCGACTTGTCACCTTGAGTGCGGCGACTTGTCACCTTGAGTGCGGCGACTTGTCACCTTGAGTGCGGCGACTTGTCACCTTGAGTGCGGCGACTTGTCACCTTGAGTGCGACGACTTGTCACCTTGAGTGCGACGACTTGTCACCTTGAGTGCGACGACTTGTCACCTTGAGTGCGACGACTTGTCACCTTGAGTGCGGCGACTTGTCACCTGGAGTGCGACGACTTGTCACCTGGAGTGCGACGACTTGTCACCTTGAGTGCGACGACTTGTCACCTTGAGTGCGACGACTTGTCACCTTGAGTGCGACGACTTACCACCTTCAGTGCGGCGACTTGTCACCTTGAGTGCGACGACTTGTCACCTTGAGTGCGACGACTTGTCACCTTGAGTGCGACGACTTGTCACCTTGAGTGCGACGACTTGTCACCTTGAGTGCGACGACTTACCACCTTGAGTGCGGCGACTTGTCACCTGGAGTGCGACGACTTGTCACCTTGAGTGCGACGACTTGTCACCTTGAGTGCGACGACTTGTCACCTTGAGTGCGACGACTTGTCACTTCGAATACGATCCGTCTACCCTTGCGTCACCGTACTGAGAGGGGGTTCAGTCGTCGTACACAAGCAGCGAAGTGGTCGTTCTCCAGGTGGTTAAGTCGTGGAGCGGACACTGTGCACGTCCCGGGCCTGGTCCTGGGTATTGGCAAGTCTGTCTGTACACCTCAAACGGTCCAGAGTTAAAACCCGCGTGCTTTTTTTTTCTCTTTTTTTTTTTATTCATATTTTTCGGTGCTTTTCCAATTTGAAAACAAGCAGGGCAGTGATGGCTGGAGAGGTGTATGCAAATAACGGCCCCTCGTGCCAGCAGGCAGATAATGGACTCCACATGGATTGGATAACGCTAGAATTTCAGGCGCGGCACAAACACAAGAGCCATTATGAGGCTGGAGCACCCAGCCATCACGCACGCTGACCCGATGAGAAAGACACGGGACAAAACAAGCCCGCCAGATACGCTTCATTATTATTATTATTATTATTATTATTATTATTATTGTATGTGACGGGAGTTGATGAGAGAGAGAGAGTGAGAGAGAGAGAGAGAGAGAGAGAGAGAGAGAGAGAGAGAGAGAGAGAGAGAGAGAGAGAGAGAGAGAGAGAGAGTTACGTCTACAGCCAGTGTTTGTTTCTGTTGGTAAGACGTCACAGTTGTATTTATTTTGATGTTGTGTTGATTTCTGTCTCCTGTCTCTCCGGATGTCCATAGGGCGAGGATTACGAGATTAGAATAAGAATGCCAAGCTGTGCATGATGACCCAGTTGTTGTTGATTTGATGATAATGAGGTGCAGAAATTTTTAGAAGAATTGATATAGGTAATTATCGATACTGTCATTCATCATGAGAGAGACTGTTGTTTACTCTTTGTCTGTGACTTTGTTCGTGGGTAGTGAGAGGAATGGTGTGTGTGTGTGTGTGTGTGTGTGTGTGTGTGTGTGTGTGTGTCATGGTCACTCGAGGGTCTACCACAGTCCTCAGTGTCTTGTAGCACCACCTGCTGGGTTAACCACCCGGCCGGGGAAGGTGCACCTGCCCCATCATCCCATTCCTTCCTTTTACCCCTTACCCAGAAGCCCTCCCAGCCTTACCCCCCCCCCCCCCCCCCCCAATGCTTTGCCTCCCTCACGTGAGCACCTTACATCATTCCACGGTCATGTCTGTGTATGTATGTGTATGGAAGCTGATTACCTAATTATACAGTATGGGGAGAGACCTAATTCTCGTGGCGCCCCATCTCTCGAAAAGATATTTAGATTTAACGCGTAGCGCTCATCGCTGGAAAATTTAGCGTTAAGAATCGAGTTTAGTGTGTGTGTGTGTGTGTGTGAGAGAGAGAGAGAGAGAGAGAGAGAGAGAGAGAGAGAGAGAGAGAGAGAGAGAGAGAGAGAGAGAGAGGCTTTTCCTATATTTGGAGCCACTGATGGATATGTATCAACAAAGCAGATTTGCCTGTGGACATGGCAGCAGATGGACTCCCTTGTTTACAATCATTTTTAGCTGAATTCACATGTGTTCTTGTGTGTATAAGTTGATGACACTGTGCTCATGGGTATATGGTGGGGGTACGTGTGCATACATTCACAACTAATGCATGCAAACACGCGAGTGTGCTGTGCTGACAGATACGCGTATATATGTTCATTTGTTATCGCAGGTTTCAATCGTGGTGAAGAGGTTCTACATAAGGCTAAGGACTTGTATTTATATATATATATATGTATATATATATATATATATATATATATATATATATATATATATATATATATATATATATATATATATAGGGAAAGATAGAGATGCGTGGAGGGAAGAGGGGGAATCTGAGAGAATATAGGAAGTTTAAGAATGAAGAGATGGTAGCTGTTAGGAAGAACTTGAGAATATAAAGATTAGGAAACACTAGCGGTGTTTAGACAAAGGAATCGGATACTGCTACAGCCCAGCCTGAAGGTGCCATCGGCCATATAGTAATAGTGACGTAGTGGGCTACCGGGCGTGACATGGTATAGCACAGAGCTGCCAGTCTCTCGGGAGCAGGAACCGAAGTAATCTACGTAGAAGAGGGAAAAGAGAACTTGAACACTGCGGCGAAGGGCAAGTGGGTTAGTTCTTGGGTTAGTGTCTAGTTGAGCAGGTGCATGAGAACTGATTGATATATAAGGTGGATGAATGTACTTGACTACATCTGTGTATATATATGCAGATGTGCAGCATGAATATGTACACATGTGACTTTGTATGTAAACAGGCAGATGACCATGTACACGAGTGTACAGTCGACTACACATATGTACCATGTGATCAGCTTGTGGGGCAGTACCACAGGGAGGAGTGTGTTCATCCAGAGCGGGCGGGAGGCTCGTCTACCCTCACAGCTGCAGGATGTCTCATTTACCCTGAGGGCACGACGGGACGAACCAAGGGTCGTACCGTCGTGCTCAAGGCTCGTACCGTCTTGCTGAAGTGTCTTGACGTCGTGGTCTAGGGTCGTGTCGTCGGGCTCAAGGTTCATAATGTCGTGTTCAAGAGGCATACCTTCGTGCTCAAAGATCGTACCGTCGTGCTCAAGGTTCACACCGTCGTGTTCTAGGATCGCACCGTCTTGTTCAAGGGTCGTACCGTCGTGTTGATGGGGAGGTGCCTCAGTTCTCAGGGTAGGTTAATGTAGCGCAGGAACGAGGCAGACCAGCAGCAGCAGTAGAGTTCGCACATAGTTTACCGGTCCGGGCCCAGTGTTTGCCTTAAACCCACAATATTGGAAAAGTTTCCACATGGTTAGGTTAGGTCTGACGGCTTGTGCCTTCCTCTCTCTAAAACTGACGGCTCAGAAGACAATACTCCATTAACATGTTAAGCTCTGAGATTATCTGCCTAATACTTCAAGCTTTCGGTTTACCGAGCTAGTATACCAAGCTTTGGGATTACCTACCTAATACTCTAAACTTTGGGATTACCTACCTAATACTCTAAACTTTGGGATTACCTACCGTATGAATTAAGCTTTGGGATTACCTACCATATGAATTAAGCTTTGGGATTACCTACCATATGAATTAAGCTTTGGGATTACCTACCGTATGAATTAAGCTTTGGGATTACCTACCGTATGAATTAAGCTTTGGGATTACCTACCATATGAATTAAGCTTTGGGATTACCTACCATATGAATTAAGCTTTGGGATTACCTACCATATGAATTATGCTTTGGGATTACCTACCGTATGAATTAAGCTTTGGGATTACCTACCGTATGAATTAAGCTTTGGGATTACCTACCATATGAATTAAGCTTTGGGATTACCTACCGTATGAATTAAGCTTTGGGATACCTACCTATATGAATTAAGCTTTGGGATTACCTACCATATGAATTAAGCTTTGGGATTACCTACCGTATGAATTAAGCTTTGGGATTACCTACCATATGAATTAAGCTTTGGGATTACCTACCTTATGAATTAAGCTTTGGGAATACCTACCTTATGAATTAAGCTTTGGGAATAGCTATCTAGTTCATTAAGCTTTGAGATCACTCGGCTAATACATTGAGCTGTTGGTTAATTTACGTGTTGCATTGTTTTGGGATTACTGTCTTAATCCCTGGGATCATTTACCTGGTGAATTTAGCTTTGGGATTATCTCGTTTAGCGCTTCTCTTTCTCTCTGTGTGTCCCACAACGGCACATTAACGAGTTGGCTGGTTCCTGGCGGGACACAGCATCAGATTATGCCAGTGTTCTGCTGTTATTATTAATCCACTGGGAGCAAGGAAAATGGAAAACGCTCCCAACGCTTGTGAAAAGTATAGTAAAACAGATTCATGGCTTTTATAACCACACGTATGTATTCAGAGTGATTTAAAAGATATTTCAAATACCGTACGTAAAACAGTTTTCAAACTTTGTGAACGTTTCGACTTGCCGCGGTCGACGGGGGTTGGGGAGGTAGGTAGTTGGAAGGCAATGTTGGATGTGAGTGTAGGGACCATTCCTGGAGCACACACGACCCTCGGGGAGTCGTGTGGTTACCATCACGCGTTGCCGGTATTCCTGGTGTGGTAGGCTGCCACACAGGGTAGGGACAGCCTGCCGAGGGGAGGTGTTAACCCCCCCGTGTGTGTACGTAGCTCGTATGGAGGTGGTCTCGGCCGGAGGTTTTTACCGTAGGTGTAATTTGAAAGAATGAAGTGCGTCGTCCACCATCAGACAGTCTGATCAATGCTGTACAAATTCTTGTGTGTTTCCATGTCATGTTTAGAGCTGGGGGGGGGGGGTATATTTTGACTCGTCCTCACTGCAGCTGATCAGTGTATACAGATGAGCGCTGGTGGTACTGGTGGCAGTTCTCATGTGTTGGTTGTGTGAGGATGAACCGTCTGGAAGGTTCGGAGGCAAGGTCGAGCTTCAGCTGGTGGGATGGTGGCTTTAAAACACACTGCTCAATGGAGTCCTTACAGAAGTGTTATCAGTAGCTTGCTGGGACGAGCTTCGTGTAAGTAGGCGCGGTAAACCCTGGGTACTCGTTCATCAATAGATGAATTACCTTTGTTGTGAGAGACCCGCCTCCAGCCTCTGTGTCGTATGAGGATGTACGTGATGATGGCCCGGGCAAGATCACAGTGTATGTTAATACTATTATGAGTTATCTTTATGTATGTCAACTTGGCTGAAGACCACGAGGGATGCCACTGGGTGGTTGTTGCTCGCTATGGGTGAACACCACTGGTTGTAACTCATGGTATGAACAACACGAGTAACGCCGTTGGCTTACAGCGCAGAGTCGTGACGCTGATGGTGACGGAGCTCATGGGTTCGATGTGTAAGCTGGTGTGTGTGTGTGTGTGTAACACGTTTCCTCCTGCTGGTCAATAAGTATACTCAAGTCTCCGTCATGAAGTACTGCGACATGGTATATACCCATATTCACCAAGAACAAAGTAGATAAGATTTATGAGATTTAAAAAGAAAAGTTTTTCCAGCGTATTTCGAAGTTGTGTTCCATTTTATATAACATGGATGCTCCTTATGAATGGGCATGAATTGCTAACAATTGAGCAGTAACCATCAGATGGTTGGGATTTATAGTTCTGCAGTCATGGTTCTGTTATTTATTTGTCACAAGAGAGCAAGCGCCTCTCATTATGACTCGTCTACATCAAGCATTACCCAGGCAGGTTATTTGACGACCATCTCTCTTTCAGAAATGATTATTCCGATTACTTGGTTGTCGTTGTTTATATCTTCTATTTTCACCAAAGATGGGGAGTGCGTCACGTGTGTTGGCGTCACAGTGCTGGGTGAGCGTCACGTGTGTTGGCGTCACAGTGCTGGGTGACCGAGGGCCCTCGGCTGCAGAAGACCGTCCACCTCCCGTAACACCGTCGTCACAGTGAAACAAGTTATTGTTATTGTGAGGGTAAACATCACTTACGTAATGGAAGCACAAAATTTCTATGCTTAATTTTTTTTTTGTCTTATCAAATCAGTCATGAATGACGTTATAATAGTATGTTTGCCTGCCCAAAAAATTAGCCACAGTCTCTTGTTTGTTACGACCACTGGTGGCCGGAGCTGTTCCACGCTATGTTTTACCTGGACAAGAGAAACCTCCAGTTGGTGGTGGTAGTGTGGTGGTGCGTGGCAATTATCGGACCGTTATATGCCTGCTCAAATGTTGGTGGAGTGACGTCATGTGTAAACACCCACTGGTCAGTAAGTTATGGGTTCGAGTGTTACTCCGCCGCCAGTTGAACGGTTATACGCTGGCGGGCGTACGAGGAGGGCAGAACTAGGCTATATTGGCCTGATAGCCTCGCACTGCCGTTCCCTCCCGCTGCCTCTCCCGGTCAAGAATGTACTGGATGTGTTATGATTTTTTTTTGTGTGTGTAGGTTTGTAAGATATACAAAAACACTGTTGTGCTTGGGAATACGTCTGGTGTCGTAAATGATCATTAACTGTATCGTAAATGTCACTCTAGGATGATGGCACGCTTACTACGTCGTTTGAGCCATGTCGGTAGCGTCGCTTCCTTCAACGAAGTGGTAAAACAGCTGTTCTTAATGTCAACTTTGACAATGTGGTGGAATTTTTCCCTTGAGTACCCTCGGCTGTGACCTTCTCTACGACTACCATCTCAGCCGCTACCGTCTCCGCCGTTGTCGTGTCTCACGCTGGCCGCTACCGTCTCTGCCGCTGACGCCTCGAAAGCTGCCGTCTTAGTCGCTAGCATGTCTGTCGCTCTGGTCACAACCGCTACCGTCAGTGTACGTTATAAATGTGTTTTCATGTGGCATGTCGCTCGCCGGGAGACTGCAGTAAGCTGTTTTGTCGAAGAAATGTGTAATATTGTATAAAGGTAAATTATTTCTCTAAAATTGCTGGTGCTATCAAGATAATGGACTGAAGAAATCTGCATATATTTTTTTTTTTTTTTTTTACGTATAAGTTGATGTTCATTCGTTGCTTGGGAGACTCGTATGCGGCTGAGAATGTAATCCTGAGACATGTAATGCAGAGTCGGGGGTAAGGCCTCCGTGGACGAGGGAACCAGGCGTACCATGATCAAGGTCGTGCTGCCTTACACTAGAGGCTGCGGCCAAGCAGCAGGCAAGCTACCGCTGGCTCTACCCGCGGACAAGCAACCATCGGCTTTATCTGTGGCCAAGAAAACGCTGGCTCTGCCTGCGCCAAGCAACCGTTGGATTTGCCTGCGACAAGCAACCATTGATTCAGCCTGCGGCCAGGTGTTGCTCACAGTGATTGCATGAAGACTGGTCATATGACTTGAACAGTGTTGTATAATGCTGTATATTAACGGTTGTGTCCGCTACGTCATCCCTGCAAAAATAATTTTTGTCATGAATTTGTTCCTGTAGGTAAACCGTCGTAAACTTTTTTTTGGGGGGGCATGTTAGGGAATGACGGTGAACTGGTGGAATGGAAGGAGTATGTAATGGTAGTGGAATGGGTCTGGTGTGTGTGTGTGTGTGTGTTTAGTACCTCATTATAATGTAAAGACGACGTTGACTCTTGAGTGGCCTGCGGTAAACCATATGAATAACTTCCTGGCTGTTACCTTTGCCTGACATAGGATGTAGTGGTCAAGACTGCGCGTTCACTTAACGTAGCAGACCGTCGAGACCCATGCAGAGGTTTCACTGTCAGCCGAAGACGAGGGAGTTGTTCTTGTGTGTAATTACATGTTTGTACCGTACGGGAGATGCACACTAGTGGAGCCTCGTTGTCTAACTTTCTCTACCGTCGATTAGTTTCTTAAACTCGTGTTTGTTGCCATGAGTCACAAAGCTCGATGCAGTGACCCACCAGCCTGCTACTTGAAGCAGCACTTCCACGTATCCTTTCTAACAGGCTTCACTCTCTGAGTTATGGCTCTGCCTTTTGGTGGCCCAGAAACTGAATCTCGCGAAGAACTGATGACTTTTGATCAGGTCACCCCTTACTCTTCATGAGTGGGCGAATGGACGGTCCCCAGCCAGTATAACTCATCTTCATTAATTTGTGTTACCAGCTTTGTTGACTTGAGATCTCTTAGCTGGATCTTTGGAGTTTGTTTAGGTTCCTGTGTGAGCTGATACAATCATCCGTCTTTCGTTTCGTCATGACTTTAGTTAGCATAGTCGGCGTGAATTTTCAGGTGCGAGTCCAGTCCCTCTAGCAAGGTGTTTACATAGATGAAGAATGATGGTCCTAAGACGAAGCCTTGCGGCACTCTGCTGGTGAACAACGTCGCCCACATAGAGAGTATTCCTCTCACTTGGGTTGCTTTCTTCCACGAAGGCATTCTTCTTACCAGGGAAGGAGTCTCCCCATCATTGCCTCCCGAAGATCCAGTTTCTTCACCAGCATCCTTCATGATATAGTGTCAGATGCTTTCTGGCAGTCCAGACACACACAGTCCAGCCATCTATCTGTCTAAAATGAAACTCGCTTTGCCGTACAGAACCTGGAGATTTATTGCTCATGGCTTCCTTTCTCTGAATCCATATTGCCTCACACTTGGGTAGTTTCTCCTGTACAAATAGTCATCAGTTACTTTCACATGATCTTTTACGTAGCACACCGGTTAAGGGGACTGACTGGTGGGTAGTCGAGTGCAGTTTCTCAACCGCCTTTCTCAAAGGCATAACATACGCCCCCTTCCACTCCCTTGGCACTACTCCTGCCTCTCGCGACATTTGAAAATGTTTCAAACTTCCTGTCGAGTGTCTGCTTGTTCTCCTTACATCAGGCCCATGAGCCATATTATATTGGTCAAGACATCTTGATAAACCTGATATGTTCTAAATTGCAGTAGTTTTGAAGACCATTATCCTATGCCAGCTCGCTAGGGATGAGGCTCCATGGTCCTTTGCTGTGAAAATACTCGTTCTATTGAGGTCCTCTCATATTTGTACAACTTCCTCAATAATTCTTTACTCTGGAATCCCTTATCCTGGTTAGCTACTCTTGACAGACAATTTACTCCTGGTGGAGTAATGGAAAAGTTTTGGATTTTCTTTTGTTTTGTCCACATCATTCATCGGAAGGTTTTTCTGATCCATCCTCTTTATCTTTCATTTCTCATCGCTTGCGTCACTACGTCTTGTACGGAGCAATGTGTCTCTGTTGTCCTGTTTTCCCAATGAGCACCGAGTGGTGTACTTGCCCTGACTCCTCCATTATTGAGACCACCTAACCATCTACGTACGGCACTGGTCTGTGATTTGGGCACGGGACACCAGTTCCCAGTTTACGTCCTTACACAAACCATGACGTTCAGCATTGTTGCCATGATGCTATTTTCTCTTCGAACCAGGTTTCTTCTGTGATCCTCCTTGTGTCTCCTCTTTAGTAGCCACGTGCTCTAGATCGAACACGAATTGATATCGTGCCACTTGGCCTCATCATATGTGATGTTTACCTCTTGCATGTTCTTAGGTGTGAAGACAAGGTCTTGCAGAGATGGCTTATCATTCCCTCTAGGTGTTAATACTCATTGACTTCTTACACCTTCGTGGTACTTATGTCAGCGATTCCCTGACTCCATACGGATTTGAATTCTCCCAGTCTCTCTGTCTCTCCTACTTGAAGTCCACCATTACCAGGAGCTTACCCACTTGCTAGTAGTGACTGTGTCCTGTCTCGCTCACTGTCGTGTGTGTGATTAGAGTTCATGTGTTACGGCAAGAGAGTTTTACTCTCGTGTTGCCCCATCCCTTTTCCTTGTATTAAGCACCATGTCTGTACTCGTACGTTAAGCGGAATGTAACCTATAATGTATTTCAGTTAATATGGCCCGAGTCCCTGGGTCGTTTGTGCGCACTGCATCCTCTTTTGCCATCGCTCTACATGTTACTCAGACTCTGCTCATACAGACAGACAGAGGAACATTTCCTATACCTACTTTTGTTGTGAACTTCGTAAACAATCCATGAACAAGTGCAGAGGTATGGTAGGTGAACACCTCAGTTCCCCGTCAGCTTGGCTATGTGCAACTACTGTAATACTATAACTGTTCAGTGATCAAGCTCATAATGTTTAAACCATAGCATTACCTTTGTAAACATCGCTGTATATATCTGCCACCCCTGATTATCTAGATGTGCTTAAATGCTTATCCGAAGTTTGGAAAATAGCCAGCCCACGCTAATCTCAGGCTCTGTAATGATTAGTTAACTAGTAGCTAACTATCATGACCTCCCGGTGCTGTAATAACTGTAATACCTCAACTGTGTGTGTTCAGCCGAATGGCTGCCTGAATCCAATAAACCGTTAATTGTTGCACACACACACACACACACACACATAAGGGCAGGTATGTGTATGTTTGTTCTCGATTAAACGAGCGGGAAAATCCCCTCCTACTAACCGCTTTTGCACTAGTAGGCTTAAAGGATCATCATATGATGGAACCATTACGTTACATGCAACAGCGATGACGGATTCTCCGTTATCCAGTAACAGGACTGGAATGTACTGTTGCCTCTGACTCTCTCGAGCTGGGTCACCTGTTTAACAGTGATCCTTTACGTTGAACGTTTGCAGCACGACGGTATGAATGCTTGGCATTTTGATCTGACTGAGGTTGGAGTCAAAGAAGCCAGGCCACCCTACCCAAGAGTCGTACGTACCTCCGTGCTAAAGGGTCGTAACCTCGTGCTCAAGGGTTATACAGTCGTGCTCAAGGGTCGTACCTTCGTTCTCAAGGGTCGAACCCTCGTTCTCAAGGGTCGAACCCTCGTTCTCAAGGGTCGTACCCTCGTTCTCAAGGGTCGTACCCACGTGCTCAAGGGTCGTACCCTCGTTCTCAAGGGTCGTACCCACGTGCTCAAGGGTCGTACCCTCGTTCTCAAGGGTCGTACCCACGTGCTCAAGGGTCGTACCCTCGTTCTCAAGGGTCGTACCCTCGTGCTCAAGGGTCGTACCCTCGTTCTCAAGGGTCGTACCCTCGTTCTCAAGGGTCGTACCCTCGTTCTCAAGGGTCGTACCTTCGTTCTCAAGGGTCGTACCCACGTGCTCAAGGGTCGTACCCTCGTTCTCAAGGGTCGTACCCACGTGCTCAAGGGTCGTACTCTCGTTCTCAAGGGTCGTACCCACGTGCTCAAGGGTCGTACCCTCGTTCTCAAGGGTCGTACCCTCGTTCTCAAGGGTCGTACCCACGTGCTCAAGGGTCGTACTCTCGTTCTCAAGGGTCGTACCCACGTGCTTAAGGGTCGTACCCTCGTTCTCAAGGGTCATGCACAGAAACTCAGACTGCAGATCACTGGGTCATTTCGAGGCTCGTTGGAAAAAAGATTGGCGACACTTAGATTGGTGTGGTAGATGGGCATGCAGATGATACACAGATATATACGTAAGTTTTGCTTGTAATTGAGGAGGCGCAAATTGTGTAACGCTTGGGCTTGAAGGGAACGGTTCATCGTCTGTTCCTAAACGTATCTATAATCCACGTGATAAGTCGTGTTGATAAATACTTCACCTCACTCGAGGCAAAATGTTTGTCCACGGGTTTACGTGTGAAAGACGCACCTAGGCTCTAAGTAGCTTGTTCGATCGAGATAATCAAAGCCTCTTGATATATGGAGGAGTGTGTGACGTGACCTGTAGGTGACCAAGTGGTGACGCTGGGAGGAGTTGAGCCAGTACCTAGTGGCAAGGTCGCGTGACGTGCGTAGTAAGAAGCTACACTGCCCCCCGCGCCGTTGGTACCATCCTTGCCTGAGGCAGTGATCGACTGATGGGCGTGTTGTCGACGCCCCTCCCACCTGGAAGTCTGTCTGCCCATCCATCCATCTGTCGATCAGCCAGCCCCCATCTCCCCCGCGTCCGCTATCTGTCCACCCATCCATTAGCTTGTCCGATTGACTTTGATCCGTTTATACCCCGAGATTTAATCTACTGATACATACATCCAGCGGCGGTTGATAAGCCTGACGGTATTCCGGTTCCCCTCGAGCGAGCCTTCCTCTACGCTCCGGAACACCCCCTCCGGCCAGACGACCCATCGCGACATTGTCGCCTCCGCTGACCTGCAATGACTCACGTGTTAACCATCCGCTGGATGTATTGAGCAACTGGTTGTTCAGTAGCGGTTCATCCCCGAGGGATACAGCCGACGTAGCAGCATCCCAGACCCGGGATACTTGGCACACTGCCTCCCTGCGAAGTGTGAGCACCGCCACCAGGTGGTGTTGGCCCTGCCATGGTGCACCACACAGGCCTACGTGGTGTGATGCTTGGCGTCGCTCACCATGCTTAACGCATGGCCCTTCACCCACCTGGGTTCGAATCCCGGGCGCGGCATTTGGCCCACAGCCAACCCACACCATCCTCGTTTTGGGTTGGGTCGATAAATGGGTACCTGGCGTAGGGTAATGGGTGTGATTACTGTGTGTGTGTTACGAGGAGAGCGTTTTAGACTGGTGTCTCGTCTCTTATCCTTGTATATATGTGTACACACACACACACACACACACACACACACACACACAGAAAGACTTGATAACATACGTTTTGAAGATAACTAAAGATGGCTTGATTTTGAGAAAAGAAACTTTCCAAACACTGGAATCATTACGGTACGACCCATGAGCACGACGGTACGACCCTTCTGTGTAATAGCCTGGTCTTTGACTTGATTCTTTACGGTCGTATCTAAGGGTCGCACCGTCATAATCCATGGCCCTTCCGTCGTGTTAAAGAAGTTAGATGATGGAAAGTAAATCTCTTATAAGCAGTATGACAGTCGTTAGTTCTGATGTGAGCTTGATGACAAGACTGTGAGGAGGAAACTAAGGAAGCTACACACAGGTAATGAACAGCTCCTCTGTCGCTTTCGTTGCCGTAAAATGTGTGTATCATTGTGATATGCCTTACGTTGGGATGGTTCGATACTTGCATGAACGCAAGGGTTCAAAGTTGGGATTGGGATCACAAGTACTACTGACTGTCCGCTTCATTCTCAGTTTTGCTGAGACCGTTCATGTGGTACCATGATTTCCTATACCATTTTTGATCTGCTCTGTCTGGGTCGGGGTGAACCTGAGAGCAAAGAACCGCATTATGATCAGGTAGATCTGTAGATTTTCAATGTTTTTGTGTGTGCATGACTCCATTCAGGGGCACAGGTCCTCTTCGAGGCAGTCTTGAATGAGCGGAGGTGTGATGTACAGAGATAAGGAAAGAACAGGAAGACAGGTGTGTTATGAAACTCTCATTACAAAAAATCTGATTGGCTAATCGTCATAGAAAGTAATGCCAGCACTCCTGGAACGCAGAATGTAAGATGGTTCCGGCCATCACTTCAACACTAAGTCAAGAGGGTAGTACTTCCCTGGGGGCGGCTGGTGTTTACAACCTATTGACACGGAGGATGTAAGATGGTTCCATCCATAGCAACAGTACTCGCTTTGGCTCTTCCTCGCATTCTGATTGGTTGTGACCGTCTAGAAGAAATAATATCTTTGATTCAGTCTTGACGAACTTCTGGTGCATTTGTGTGTGTTTATTACTGCATGTTGATTGTCGTCATTCATTTATACTCACTGTTTAAAAGAAGTTCTCGTAGGGATTAGTTCCGTAATGTCTCGCCTTAACCATTCTTAGAACTGTTGATCTTGGGATTTTCGTGGCCTAGATAATTGACATGATATATTCATGTGCTGAACTGTGCTGTACCGAAGCTTCAGATCCCCGTCGGAACTACACTTCGTTTTCCTTCGGGGCTGTCGGCACTGCAGATACAGATCTCCAGTGTAACTGCTGTTGTTTATAATCGCCTGCTAACAACACTCGCACGGCTTACATCCCATAGGTAAGGGAGTGTACACCCCAGAGATAAACTGGTGCCCTGTCCCCATAGCTTACGTCAACATTAGTATTCTGAAGTTTGGATGAAGAAATCTGTTTCAGACGATGTTAAGGCCAGAATATTATTCTCATCTCAGTGGGTCAATCAGTCGTCGGTGTTAAGTTGGGTGTTGTGAGCAGGTCATAACGCAGGGAAGGGGTTATGTTTTGGAAGGTTCGTGTGCTCTGGGGATACTGTGGATGACACAGCTGAGACACTAGGCTTAAAACAGCCTGGCATGACCTTTACCCCGCAGGGTTAAAGTCGATCACCCTGGCTGGTGGAGTCTGGGGGTCCGCTCGTCACAACCACATTGTTACAACTGGTCCACCTGCTGCCCGAACCTGGATTACGTTATCCTTTTTGTGAACGAGACTAATGATCTTACCTATATGTATCTGGGTCGTGTTATGGAAGTCTGCTGTGGATGGTGGTACGATACGTCGCTGCATGATGACATCGGTACGAAACTCGTGTTCAACACGAAATTTATGGTGACCCCCGAGGCTGGGGGGGATTGAGGGTGGAAGGTCAAAGGTCAGTCGACGTGTCGCACACGTGTAGACCAAACTTAGTGTACCTGTTATCTTGTTAACTGTTATCTTGTTAACTGTTATCTTCTGTGTCTCTCACATTTATCGCGTGACGATGCCCTGGTCACTGGTGAAGTCATCATGTTTATTTGATTTCTTACTAAATGATGCCGCTATTTTCCGTGTGGGCAATGATACGAGCCATTTACCCGTGTGGAAATGATATGGTCATTTACGTGTGAAGATGATGGAGCCGTTTATCGTGTGAGGACGATAAGGCCATTTACCTTGTGTGGAAATACACTGCCATTTACCTTGAGGATGATGCAGCCGTTGATCGTGTGGAAATGTGGTCATTTACTGTAGAAATACGCGGCCATTTATACCTTGTGAGAATGATTCTCGCGTTTGCCGTGTGGGAATGCGACTATATTTACTACATGGGAATGATAAAGTCTTTTACCGTGTTGGGATCATAAGAGCACTAACTGTGTAGTAACATTGTAATCACATTCAGTGTTAGTCTGACTTACGGAGGAGATGGTTTCCAAAATTATGTATGGTATTGAACGCTGTATGTGTACAGTGGCAGGTGCTGGGAGTGTGGGTACAGAAGCGTGGTGCTGGGAGTGTGTCACAGGAGCGTGGTGCTGGGAGTGTGTCACAGGAGCGTGGTGCTGGGAGTGTGTCACAGGAGCGGGGTGCTGGGAGTGTGTCACAGGAGCGTGGTGCTGGGAGTGAGAGGGTGTGAGAGCGCCAGGCTGGGTGACGTGGGTCATTGCCATGCAGGAGGGAGGGGCGGGCTCTGGGAGTGCCATGGTGAGGCTGCCAGGCCGGGAAAGCTGGCGGGGGAAGGTGGGAAAGTTCTGGTAATGTGGAAATGTCGGGTGCGGGTGGGAATGTCGAAAGATTCCTTGGAATGTCGGAAAACCCCCCCTGGGAATATCGGAAAAGCTGGTGGGAATGTTGAGAAAGACCGCGGGGAATGATCTGGGAATGTCGAAATGCTGACAGGAATGTAGGAATATTCCCAGAAATCTCGAGGTGATGGTTGGTAAGATACCAGGGTATGTTGGTGACGTGGGATTGCTAATGATGGAACTCGGCTGAGAATGCCACACTGCCTGGCATATGATTATCAACCATTTCCACCTACAGGGAGGGAGGGTTACACTCGTGTGGGGCGGGCGCCGCCAAACCCCTTATGGTTTTTAATCAACCTACTGGTCCTCTCGTTCACTGCCTCCTCGCATGGCTTGTTCCCAGACAACACATCTGTTGCATGAAGAAGCACTTGCGCACATCCCTCAGTACACTTCCCTCCCCTCACTTCCCGTCGTACCCTTGTGTTCTGGGCATCAAAGAGATCTTCTGCGATAACGGCATCTGTGGAGTATGCGCTCCACCACCCAGCCCAGCCCAACCCTCCCACTTTCCTCAGGGTACACCTAGCTTACTCTCGTACAAAATCCAGCAGATTCAAGCAAGATTAAATACCTTAAGATGGTCAAGAGTTCATATATCTTTCTCTGTTTCCCTATTATTTTCTCTACTACTGTATGTTACTGTATCATACTTATTAATGATAATGCTGGCCTCTGCTTCATTAATGATGACGTTGCTCTCTCGTTAAGAACTCAGTCGCTGTCACTTATCCTACTGATGTAGACAGTGAGGTGGAGGTCTTCCATTCTCTTGTAATATTGCTAGTCGTAAAGGAAGGGTCTCTCGTACACCGTCTTGAGTCCTGACGGTGAGATGCCATGTGGTGTGTGAGCTCCTTCATCACACTCCTTACTTCCCCCAGATTTAACCTCATTCGAAATGTTCTATCTTGACCTGACCTGACTGCTGGTACATCTTCGTCTTACAGACTTTGAACACACTTTAACACTTGGTCTACATGTCCTCATCTCTGTCGAGAACTCTTCTGCCTTCGTTCCTTACGATGATGATTCATTTATTCTTGCAGGTAGTGTGACCTTTATGATCTTGTAGAATAGTTCAGGATGTTTCCTTGATTTATCAGCTGTTTTATGTCATCATTTCCATCTTTGCTCTGATGTAATCACTTCCTTCCCTGCCCTCATGTAATCACTTCTTTCCTTGCCCTGATGATCTTTCCTTGCCCTGATGAAATGATTTCCTTCCCTGCCCTGATGTAATCATTTCCTTCCCTGCCCTGATGTAATCATTTCCATCCCTGCCCTGATGTAATCATTTCCATCCCTGCCCTGATGTAATCATTTCCTTCCCTGCCCTGATGTAATCACTTCTGCATAAAGTAGGTGTGTAATCACGATTCCATAGGTTTCTCCATCAAATGTTCTGTTTTTGAAAGTTTGCCTTTACGAACTTGTCGTTTCACTACATAGTCCATCATGATAACCGGATCATTTTTCTCCAAGTGGACGTCCATAGATCATGTATTCACTGTCAAGGTTCCTGTACGTGGAGACTAGATTCAGCCTTGATGGTATATCCACACCTCCCAAGCCAGTGACTTTTGGTACGTGGTGGTATGTGACGTTCTCCAGCTCGCATCTTGGGTTCTTCAGCCTCCATGTATTTTCACCTCTGCCCGGCCTTTGGGATACACTAGTCTATATCCTTACAGTTGAGGGTGTCTGTTTTTACGAATGTTGCCGCTGCCGTGTATGGTTGCTTTGGTGTGTCCTGATCATCTTGGAGGGAGGTAGACTGGCGTGGTTATTGAGGCAGGTTTCACCAGATCATTTTTCTGCTGTATAACATCACCTCGTGGAAGTCTGCGGCTCCACTAACTCCGTCTCGTTGACTTTCATCGGATCAGTTCTCGACTTGCTGAACTTCCACATGCTGAGAACACTACTCAATGTACTACCACGTCGTGAGTACTTTCCTTAATCTACTTTCGAATGATCAGAACTCTACTTCCTAGTGATGAGAGCAATATTTACTGTACTTAAACGTGATCAAAACTCTACTCACTGTACTTAACATCCTTTGCTGCCGCTTCCAATGTGTCTGTAATGATACTTAACCACATCATTCAAACTTGGTGATAACCTCGAGCACTGCTCCTCCCGCTTTAAGTCTGTGTTCACGTTCTTCTCTCTCTGAAAACGAGGTTGAAAGATGAGAGTACTGGGATGGTGTGTGTGTGTGTGTGTGTGTGTGTGTGTGTGTGTGTGGTTCTGGTTACCCCTGGCCGTTCATAACTCCAGATCTTAAACACACAAGGCTTGAACTATCCAGACGGCTAGACGAATTGAACTTATTCTCCTTGAAAGAGAGGAGGTCGAGAGGCGATTTATTGCAGGTATTCATCAAGATTGCCACAGACTTCGATGATCACCATGAAAAAAAGAGAAGGTCAAGAGGCGAACTAATACATGTATTCATCAAGATTGCCACAGGCTTCGATAATGTTGATCTAAGTAGCTGGTGGAGGCTAGACATTTACGATGTCACTCGGGGTAACGGATACAAACTCGTGGGCAAACGTTTTACCTCGACTGAGGTGAAGCATCTTTTCTCCAGCAGTATTGGTTAACATGAGGAATGGTTTACCACTTAAGAGTGGATGAGAGCAACACCATTTCGCTTCAGGCATGCGACTGACATTATTTGCTGCTCCTTCCCCAGTTACAAGTGAAGTTTGCAGGTATTTTGTCCTTGAATTCTCTGTCGGCTTTACCTCCTCATGATGCACAAATCCGTGAGTTTTTGGATGTCTCACTCACACAGACAGCTAGGAAAGGACTCAGTGGTCGGTCTTTTGCAGTTTGAATTTTTTTTTTTGTTTTCATTTTTATCCTCGACGAAAGATTAGATTGCTAGCCAGTGTGTATTCTGTCCTTGTGCTGTTTTATTCCAGTATGTATTCCCTTGTCTGTTTGACCTATGCAAAGTTTGTTGCAATCTCGGCCTGGAATTGTATTAAATACACCCAGTGACCTCGACAGGAGAATTCTGTATTAGTATATTTATAACATTGCAGTTGTGAAAATGACCGCCACTCACTCGACTGGATAAATGCCAAGGTTATTGTTAAGTTTGGGGACTGGCATGAGAGGAAGATAATATAATCCAACATCATTAAACACATGATAATGATGTGCTGAACATCAGTCATGTACAAATTAGCTCCATTTATTGTATAGAAAATTTTAAAAAAATTGATCAAGTGTTCATGATTTTATGTTGCATAATGTAAGTCAACCTTGTGTCCACATTTTACTGGAGTAAGGTCATCCGGGAGATATCAGGTCAAGGTCAGATAAAGGATGGGTCACGCAGACCCTTGTGCCACCCTCGCCTCTCACTAACTACAAGGTCACTTGACTCTATTCCATGTTTTCTCCGGTTATGTACACATAACCTCTGTTGTGTGTATTTCTCTCTCGCTCTAACTAGTCCTCTGAAGATATGGTAATACACGAAAGCGCTCAGGATCCTCGTGTTTCCTTTTCCTAATGGTTTCTCGGCACTCATCACGTCATTTGTTTGCTGTGATTTTTGTGCAAATATGTGTTACATGAATACACTTGAAGCAACCCAGGTGATGTGCGTCGTGGGTGTTGTGACGGTAGCAGTGTGTATGGTGAGGTCAGTTGTGCTGTTAACACGAGAGACAGAAGTAGAAAGCAAGGATGATGCCTCCCTCCCTCTCTCCCTCCCTGCCTCCCTTTCTGCCTCCGTCCCTCCCTCCGTCCCTGACCAGTATACCAGAGTAGTTACTGCTGCCTGATAGCCGTTAAGATTACTCTCGCCTCGGTATTTCATTGCAACGAGACAATCTCGCTCATGCATTCTTGATAATGATGCAGATACATTGTGGTGACGCACTGCCGCCGTCACACGGCCACGCTAGCTGTATATGTTCAGATTATTGTATAAAGTGTTACGACCGCCTTCGCCAAAGGAGGATGAAGGAAGCAGAAGAGGAGTCGTTAGTCTATATCATTCTTGTTATGCTCTCGTATTTCTGTCATTCGTGTGTGTGGTGCGAACCTGACCGAGAATGTAGCACGGTACCATGCCAGCCTTGGTCCCTCGTGAGTTCTCGATGCATTCAAGCGACTCCTGCTCGGAATTGTACGTACACACCATCTCTGCTGCCCATGTGGAAGGTCGTGGGATCTGCCAGGGTTCGACGTGCTGGCTTTACTTGGAGTGTGCCTCTGTGTGTTGATAATGATAATGATCAACGACTTAATGAATTAACGGCAACCAAAGGCAGACATTATACAAAAAAACAGGGTTATAGAAAGATTAGCACTAAAAGGGAGGCCTTTACGTACAGAAATAAGTTGGAGATTAATGTGCAGTGTGCGAAATGTTGATGTTCAAAGTGGTAGAGTTCGGTGCGGTCGTGGTGGCAAACTGCATCACGGGGACGAAGGATACAGTGTAATGAGGAAATGGTGGGTGATGGTGCTGTATCATCATCATTCCTGGATAAGGTCCAGGTGTGTGTGTGTGTGTGTGTGTGTGTGTGTGTGTGTGTGTCGCTGGGTTAGGTCTCCACCAGGAGGACATGTTTACTCAGGGACTCTGGCGGGGTCAAGTGTGGAGACAGAGAGGAGACCCAGAGCCTGCAGGATACTCCCTCACTACCACAGGTGGGAGGGACAACTGGACACCCAGACAGTCTGGCCATACACGTCGCTCAGTGTCGGAGCCAAGGAGATGAAGAACTGTAACTCGTGGGCGTAAATGATCAGGGAGACACTGTACCTTCAGTACCTGTCTTATGATGATGGGGATCTTGGAGAGAAATATTGTTAAGCCGTTGCCAGTCAGGGAGTACAATGATCAGTGTTTAACACGCATGGGTAATGTTATAGACGCAGAGAGCAAGGTCAGCCCCAGGGAGACGCTAGTGATGGTGGCTACTTAAGATTTAAGCGCGACGGTATGAACATTGGGGATGATAAGGTAACCTCTTGCCTGACCCAAAAGGCTCAGGTCAGAAGAGAAGCCAGGAGCTGTAGTGGAATGTCTCGCCGTGATTATCAAGGGTCGTATTGTCGTGCTCCATTTGTTAAGGTATCCAGTGATTTGGATGTGAGGCCTTAACTCTGTCACAAGCTATAATAGTAGGCTGTGATACCTGATGGTGGCGCTACCCTCCGCCTCCTTCAGGGGGTTCCTGTTGCCGACGTTCTTGTCAGAAGAGGCGAAGCCCCAGCGCTGGACACTTGCTGGCTCCAGCATGTACGACCAGCCTAGCTAGGAGGACACTGTAGATGGTGTAAGATGAACAGTGTAAGGTGGAGAACATCATAAGATCACTACGGAGCGAATAAAGAGAATAATGATAATACAGTTATCAGAAAAAGAACGGTTGATGCAATCCTGTATGTTATACGACCCCACTCTGTGTACATCTCCCTACATCTGTTGCTGTGTGACAAAATGCAAGGGGAACACGTGAACAGCCGCAGGTGTTTGCCAACAGTTCATGCTCTGCCCGTGTGTGTGTGTGTGTGTACGTGTGACTGGCGTGAATAATATGACTAGGAATGGTGTACGCATCACTAGGTAGAGCTGATGTCCTGCGGCATTCAGTTTTTGTAGCACCATGTAAAAAAAAAAAGGCGAATGAATGAATCGCTTTTGAAACATGAGTGTAATAAAGTTGAGGGAGGGAGGGTGGGTGGAGGGAGGGAGGGGTTGATGGAGAGGTGCGGGAAGGGTATATAGAGGGATGGGGGATGGCTTGATGGAGAGGTGAAGGATGGCTTGATGAATATGTGAGGGAAAGGAGGGATCAGGGACGGGAGAGGTTATGGAAGGGAGAGGTGAGGGAGGGGTTTGACGAGGGTTGACCGACTGTCAAGCTGAAGACGGACTGAAGAGCAAAGTTAAGGCCAGTTGACATAGGTGTTGGCTGTGGCCACTAGACGTGTTTGTGGATGTGGCCAGTTAACGTATTTGTGGCTGTGGCCAGCTGGCGTGTTTGTGGCTTTGGCCCGCTGGCGTGTTTGTGGCTGTGGCCAGTGGAGGTGTTTGTGCCTGTAGCCAGCTGGCATGGTTGTTGATGGAGTGGCGAGGATAGTCACTTGTTTCGTGTGAACTACCATGTGAACTGACGACCCGCGAACTACGGGGAGAGCGACAGGATGACGGGGGGTGGATCAGGTGAGCTAGCGAGGGTATTAACGAGGGGGCTTGAGAGGCCCCGGGGCTGGAAGGTTATGAGCACGTCAGGCAGGTCCTGACGGAACGGGCAGCAGATGGTGACACGGGGCACAGTGATATATGGCAGGAGTCCTGATGTTGTACTTACACACACACACACACACACACACTCTTGAATCTCAAGTCCTGAACCTCCCATCAATCTAGCATCTCCACTGATTACTAGAAGTCTCCCTCTGATGCCAGGGGTCATCCTCTTATGCCAGGGGTCGTCTTCTGATGCCAGGGGTCGTCTTCTGATGCCATGGGTCGTCCTCTGATGCTGGGGGCGTCCAGTGACCCTAGTCATGCTTGTTAACACGAGTCTTTTAAGATACCACAGTTGTCGACCACGACTGAAATGGGTTATTGATGCTAGAGTCCCTGGTCGTCATCTTGGGACAGGGCCCTCGGTCCTCCTGAGACATGTGAACATTGTGTCGCAACGGATGTCGACCCAGACTGGCCCAGACTGGTGTGGTGTGCCGATACGCGAGTCTCGAGTTGCTCTTGAAAGACTTGAGCCGTCTTGACTTTGTAGAGTTGTCGACTGACTGACTTTAGGAGTGGGTCAGTGACACCTGCGTACGGTGTGAGACGCCGTTGGTCTTCGATTTGTTCAGTGGCATCAGATGCGGTTCCCAGTATTATGGTCGTCTTAGGAGGGTCGTGTTCTGACTGGCGCTTGAAGTGTTTAATGAAACTTTCATCCATCATACTCCAACATAAGAGACTCATGATCTTTCATACTCCAACATAAGAGACTCCATGATCTATCATACTCCAACATAAGAGACTCCATGATCTATCATACTCCAACATGAGACCCATGATCTTTCATACTCCAACATAAGAGAACCTATGATCTATCATACTCCAACATAAGAGACTCATGATCTTTCATACTCCAACATAAGAGAACCTATGATCTATCATACTCCAACATAAGAGACTCATGATCTTTCACACTCCAACATAAGAGAACCTATGATCTATCATACTCCAACATAAGAGACTCATGATCTTTCATACTCCAACATAAGAGAACCTATGATCTATCATACTCCAACATAAGAGACTCATGATCTTTCATACTCCAACATAAGAGAACCTATGATCTATCATACTCCAACACAAGTGTTCTTGACCTATCATCATGCTGTGGCACTGTAGTCCTCTTGATTATCATGCTGTGGCACTGTAGTCCTCTTGATTATCATGCTGTGGCACTGTAGTCCTCTTGATTATCATGCTGTGGCACTGTAGTCCTCTTGATTCATCACCAGAGTTCTTCTGTCACACGAGAACTTCTTTTCGAAGAACAAGTCGTCAGTTGTCGTTCTTGTATTCTCCCACCACTAAACCCAGAGAGAGTCGCCCAGAGGTCCTGCACCGATGGTGGGAGTCGCCCCGCTGACACTGGCGACCTCGTCCTTTCCTGACGCTGAATATGTCAGCGGACGGAAGACCCCCTCCTCCCCCCTTTTTTTGTGATCCCGAGCGTCGTATAGTAACACAAAAGATGGCGGTATTTTATGGAGGATGATAAGGTCTGAGCTCCATTCTAGGACACCACCACTCCACTCCTCTCCTCACCTCCGTAATTTCCTGGCCGCAGATACAGCTCAGCGGCAGGCTTGCCTTTACGACGTGGACCAATAATCCTAATTCAACCCCTACAATTGGCCTTACGGAGCCGCAGATGGAGGCAATTGACTTGCTCAGCCAGAGGTGAAGGAAGACCTCCAGGCAGCTGAGCACCCGGTATGGTATAATCCTCAGGTGAAACGCCAGGCACCGGGGTCTGTGTGGAGGGTCACCTACGCTGGACGCTTCAGGTGAAGTAAGTGTAAATACGAGTTTGATGCGAGTTTTGTGTGTTTGCGATATTGACGCTTTTATATCTCTGGAGTACAACGACTTGACTGCCAGAATACGATGACTTACTCACTTGAGTACGACGAGTTATTCACCTCAATTACGACAGCCGTAAATCTTGCCTGCGATGACTTTTGTAGCTTTGCTCGAGGTCGTGCAGGAAGGAAGTGTGGATGCTGGTGTGGGAGCCAGGGAGGAGTGACGGCCGTGCAGACACGTCATGCCGGAGTATATCATGATGCGGTTGTAACTCTCATGTTGAGGGAGGCGAGAGGACGCGTTGGTCATAGTAATCAACGGGTGACTGGAGCTTTTAGTACCCTTAGTACCTTCATCTTCACGAATAGTTATCATCACCAGGGAGGACACACTCTCTCTCTCTCTCTCTCTCTCTCTCTCTCTCTCTCTCTCTCTCTCTCTCTCTCTCTCTCTCTCTCTCTTTCTCTCTCATATTGCAGCAAACAGCTACAGGAACCCAAAGGAGTCTTGTAGGTATGTTAGAAGCAAGAGTCATGACCCCATCGATTGGTCCAATGATTAGGAGAAAACGGTGACTTTGGTTCGAGACAACGAAGCCATAGCGGCATGAATATTAAATGACTTTTTGTTTTCATCTGTATTAACGGTCGAAGACTCGGCAACCCATGTCCCAATTTCTAATTTCACTGATAAGAGAGGAGAACGTTCTTCAACAAACTGATAAAAACTGAAGATATGCTATCGCCAGGAAACGATGAAAATAAAGTAAACAGCAGGTCCTGATAAAATTTATTCCAGGAAAATGAAATAGGCGAAACATGAGATAATGAAGCCCTTGATTGCCCTTATCAGTAAGTCACTTGCTCTAGGGAAAAGTTCCAGATGAATGGAAGTTAGCCATTGTAACACCGATGTTCAAAAAAGGTTAGAATTTCATTGCCTGGAAATGATCAGCCAATTACCTTAGCGGCTGTACAGTTAACTTGACGTCTGTAGTTGAAAAACTTAGGGAAACCATCGATGGAGACAGAATTGTTAACTAATTAGCGGACTACCACGTAATCAAACGATTCTCAGGGTGGTTCTCGACGAGTTTACGTCTACGGAAATCATCCTTACTGTTTCCAGTACATTAGTTCGTCTCCATCTTTAATATTGTGTTCAATTTTGGTTAACCTACCTGGAAACACACACACACACACACACACACACACACACACACACACACACACACACACACACACACACACACACACGCAGAACCTTCCCTTCACCGTGGAGAGATACACAACAATTACCAGTGGAAAGAGAAAATGAAAACTGCGAGTACTTTCGTTTATTACATCCTCAGACTCTGTCTGAGGATGTAATAAACGAAAGTACTCTTCTTTTTTTATTTTCTATTTCCAGTGATAATTGTTGTGTGTGTGTGTCTGTGTGGAGAGAGAGAGAGAGAGAGAGAGAGAGAGAGAGAGAGAGAGAGAGAGAGAGAGAGAGAGAGAGAGAGAGAGAGAGCTTGAAAGGAGATATTGCAGCACCGATCTATCAAGATGATTCTCTGGCTGAGAGACATTCTTTGAGAGCCAACCAACCGACTTGAATCTATTTAGCTTATAAATAAGGTTAAGAGAGGATCTAATACAAGTATTCGGCATCTGAGGCTTTGATAGCCTTGATCCGTCATTTGACTGGATTCGTCTGATTTCATTCGTAGGCAAACAACTTACCGCGAATGAGGCGTTACAGATATATATATATATATATATATATATATATATATATATATATATATATATATATATATATATATATATATATATATATAGTGGAAGAGGTTGAACAGCGATGAAAAGGTCAAAGGAATACAAAGGAATTCAAACAACAGACCACTGGGTCCTTTCAAGGCTTTTTTTTCTTGTAGTGAACGATGTCAGAAACAAGTTAGTGTGGTATACGTTAGAAGGTAGTTTACATGATTCGAAGAGAATAGCTTGCACTCTGTTTGACAAAGGAGGCGCAAATGATACTTTTTTCTTTATTTTGGTTAACAAACTGAATGTTTTGCTGGTTAGGATGGTTTAAAGCAGAGCTATACCCAAGTTTAAGAATAGACTTGATAGATATTTTGCTTCGAGTCCATGACTTGCATTATTATGTGCGCCTAATCGAAAGGACCCAGTGATCTGTTGCTGTTTAAATTCCTGTTTATACCTTGGTATATCACAAGAAGCGACCCCTCAGCCGTCAGATGAAGGGCAGCCATCTTGAGTTTCCTCCCCGAGGCGACCTCCGTCTCTGCCACCATGGCGTGGAGGCTGCGGGTTTGAAGGTACTGCACCACACCTGCTGCAGCAATAACCCGGTACCGCGCGCCACCACCATGTCACAGACTTTGCCGGGGGTCTTCTGCGAGTTCGACGTTACCTCTGACGTGCACGTACCTCCATCCAAGCAGGTGCTGGCTGAGGCCCTGATATTCTCTTCCAGCTCCATCTAGATGCTGGCTGAGGTCCTGATGTGTCTCCCAGCTCCATCTAGGTGCTCACTGAGGTCCTGATGTCTCTCCCAGCTCCATCTAGGTGCTGGCTGAGATCCTGATGTCTCTCCCAGCTCCATCTAGGTGCTGGCTGAGGTCCTGCTGTCTCTCCCAGCTCCATCTAGGTGCTGGCTGAGGCCCTGATGTCTCTCCTAGTTCCATCCAGGAGCTGGCTGAAGACCTGGTGTGTCTCCCAGCTGCAGGCAGGTACTGGCTTTGGGCCATGAGGTCTGTAGGAGGATCTTAACGTTTCTTCAAGACGCCAGGTATTCCTGCCGTTGGTTCTTGCGTCAATTGTTAGTGCTGACTGCTCCTTGATGGTCCGTCCCGTCATCTGTTGACGGCGATGCCATTTTTGTGCTGGTAACCCTAACTTTCACGAGTCGTATCGACATTCTGTAAAGGCGTCCCCTAATGCATGCTCTCGCCGGTGGCTTGCCACTGAGGCGTACGTGTCGCTGGGGATGAAGGATCACGATGGCTGCCTCTGTGTACGCGTGTCGCGGGTGTTCATCATTTCTGATGGCCATCCCAGCGTCTTGTCGTCGTTAGCAGTGTCTGATGGTGGGGGGGCTTCGAACATCTGGTGATGGCGCTCACGCTATCTGACGTTGGCTTGAATGCGCTGACGCTATCTGACGGTGGCTTGAATACGTGTCTCTTCGTTGTGCTGACCATTTCTATGACGTTCTTAGGACGTTTTCCGCTAACATGTTCGCCAGTAGCGGCTTCTAACATTTATCGTTTGTGGTCAGCCTCAAATGTTGGTGCTAACCTGCCTCTCTCACAGCTTCTAATGGTGGAACTAACATGCCTCTCTCACAGCTTCTAATTGTGGTACTAACATGCCTCTCTCACAGTTTCTAATGTTAATACTAACATTCCCCACACAGCATCTAATGGTGTTACTAACATGCCTCTCTCACAGCTTCTAATGGTCGTACTAACATGCCTCTCTCACAGTTTCTAATGTTAATACTAACATTCCCCACACAGCATCTAATGGTGTTACTAACATGCCTCTCTCACAGCTTCTAATGGTCGTACTAACATGCCTCTCAGCCTCTAATGGTCATACTAACATCCCTCTCTCACAGCTTCTAATGGTGGTACTAACATGCCTCTCTCACAGCTTCTAATGGTGGTACTAACATGCCTCTCTCACAGCTTCTAATGGTGGTACTAACATGCCTCTCTCACAGCTTCTAATGGTGGTACTAACATGCCTCTCAGCCTCTAATGGTCATACTAACATCCCTCTCTCACAGCTTCTAATGGTGGTACTAACATCCATTCCTTGTTTGCGTGCTTCAGTGAGTAATGGCCGCTGTGATTCAGCGTCGCCGCTGACAATGTCTAAATGGCACTCCTTGCGTCATGTCTTGGTACCGAGGATTGTCATCTGTGATGATAACATCCGCCGGTGTTCCCTAGCGTTGCGACTACGACGCGAGCCATGATCCACGGCCACTACAACACCTCTGGGTACGACGGCCTGGTCTTTGACCTGACCTGATCAACATAACCAGAGGCGGTACTGCTGGGATTTAAGGTCGTAATCATCTGCTCATGGGGTGGGTAATGGCGACTCGTAATATCTTTGTCAGTATTACTATTTTTAGTGTGTATATTTCAGTAGTCACCCCCCCTCCTCCTCCTTCATAGTATGTCGTTCTTGTCCCTGATATATCGTATCATGGCTTCTGATATATCAGTATGGCTCTGATATCTATTACTGTGGTCCTCAGTATCTATCGTTAGTGTTGATTGTTGTCCAAGTCTCTTGTTATTAACGGTATCCGATTGTAGCTTTGGTCTTCTGAGTGTTACTGTCAGGCATTAGTTTAAAAACTGTCCTATTTCTATAATGTCTATCTTTAGTGTGGCCTGTCACTCTAGTTCTATAGCGTCTGTTGCTTATGTGAGGTGTCACATTGTTGCTATAGCGTCTACTGTTAGTGTGAGGTGTCACACTGTTGCTATAGAGACTATTGTTAGTGTGAGAGTGTCACATTGTTGCTATAGCGTCTACTGTTAGTGTGAGGTGTCACACTGTTGCTATAGAGACTATTGTTAGTGTGAGAGTGTCACACTGTTGCTATAGCGTCTACTGTTAGTGTGAGGTGTCACACTGTTGCTATAGAGACTATTGTTAGTGTGAGAGTGTCACACTGTTGCTATAGCGTCTACTGTTAGTGTGAGGTGTCACACTGTTGCTATAGAGACTATTGTTAGTGTGAGAGTGTCACACTGTTGCTATAGAGACTATTGTTAGTGTGAGAGTGTCACACTGTTGCTATAGCGTCTACTGTTAGTGTGAGGTGCCACACTGTTGCTATAGAGACTATTGTTAGTGTGAGAGTGTCACACTGTTGCTATAGCGTCTACTGTTAGTGTGAGGTGTCACACTGTTGCTATAGAGACTATTGTTAGTGTGAGAGTGTCACACTGTTGCTATAGCGTCTACTGTTAGTGTGAGGTGTCACACTGTTGCTATAGAGACTATTGTTAGTGTGAGGTGTCACACTGTTGCTATAGAGACTATTGTTAGTGTGAGAGTGTCACACTGTTGCTATAGCGTCTATTGTTAATGTGAGGTGTCACACTGTTGCTATAGCGTCTATTGTTAGTGTGAGGTGTCATACTGTTGCTTAAGCGTCTGTTGTTAGCGTGAGATGTTCTATCGTTACTATATCATCTATGTTTTTAGCGGACAGTTTTTAAGGGACTGTCGTGTCCATGGTGAGTGTGAACAGCGTATTTTTACGATACTCTCGTGACAGACGAAGGATCAGTTCTTCGTAGATTATGTTCAGCGTGCGACACGACACACTAAGATGGGTCAAAGTTCTGAGGGCAGACAGGACTGTGGTTAAGTTTGCCGGGAATTATCTGAGACCCAGCCAGCTTGCCGGGACGCCCAGACAATTTCCTAGGAATCCTCTGAACTCGGAAATCAGGCCAAGAACAGTTTCTGGCTCCTTCTTTCTTAGATAACGAAGGCGAAGTTTGTCTCTTCCCTCCCATCCTTATTCCCTCCCCATCCTCCGCCAGGAGCCTCTTCCTCCTCCTCCTCCTCCTCCTCCGGGCCTCATCCTTCGTATCCCAGGGTTAAGGGAGAGGGCGCGGGTGTGACTCTGACACTATGAAGTCAATCAGGAGGTTCACGTTCAGGAGGCGAGGTGGCGGGAGGTGGGCGGGCGGGACGCGCATCCCTCTCCCTCCCGCCTGGGTCTCAAATGCTGCAATTAGTGGCTCGCGCGCCGCCCTGAATGATCACTGACTCTGAATAATTTCGCAGATTTATTTTTCTGCTTAACTTGCTTCAAAGTCTCGGCAGGGAAGTCCGGGGCGGTTCTTTTCTCTCTCTCTCTCTCTCTCTCTCTCTCTCTCTCTCTCTCTCTCTCTCTCTCTCTCTCTCTCTCTCGGGGGAGGTACGTTTGAAAGGCTTGTGTGATCCTTCCCGCGGTGGTAGTAAGGCGGTGGTGGGTGGGTGGCTGGCTGGCTGGCGGGGGGCGCCCTGCCCGGCCCGGCGTAGCCTGGACCCTGCCTCTCGCCGGCTGGTCTCGGGTGGAACAAGACGCCTGATTTGTGTGGCGACCTCCCCTCCCTCCATCTTACACCCTCTGCCACACTGACCCAGAAAACAAAGCGCTGAGGAAACACCGCTGTTGTCTGGGCAGGAGCCACGATAGGTGTGTGTTGAGACGTACCAATGCTCGAGCATTGTGTGTGTGTGTGTGTGTGTGTGTGTGTGTGTGTGTGTGTGTGTGTGTGTGTGTGTGTGTGTGTGTGTGTGTTGTGTGTGTGTGTGTGTGTGTGTGTGTGTGTGTGTGTGTGTGGTTGGTCTTGTGGCTGGATTCATCTCCATCTTTGATCAGTCTGGAGAAGTTCGTATATGTGTGTATGGGTTAAAGTCTTTGTGTAGCTAAAAAGAAAGGAAAAAGAATAAGAATTCGGCCTTTGTCGTATGTTGTATATACTGAAAAAATGGTGTATATATTTGAGATGTATTTAAGGACCTATATTTGCCACAATATAATCGCCCCCTGCGAGATAAATATTGGATGACCCTTTTGGAAAACAATTCCTTCCCCCCCCCTCACCCACCCTTCTCTCTCCCCCTGAGCGCGCGCGTGTGTTAAATGCGAGACGGTGTCCCTGGGGGGAATATATTTACGATGCACGGCCAAGTACTGGCGCGGCTTCCACTATTGAGGAATATCCCTGGCCGTGTTGCCGACCTGCTTGATGACGTCGTGGATCGTGGGAGGTGGTGAGCGTGCATACTAAGATGTGTTACTCTTTTTTTTTTGTATGCTTTACATCTCCCCAGTCCTCCGTTGTAGCCGTTGAAGCTGCAACAACATAATAGATGCTCTATGTGTGCCTTTGAAATATATCTCGCCCTAAGTCACACACAGATTTGATATAGTATCACATTTATATGCAAATTTGACTATAACATGGCGTATAAATCCTTGTGCCTTGGCTTCGGCGCGCCTCGTATAGTTACTTAAACGGTAAATAAAATCTGGCCTGAATAACTATGTAGTTACGGGATATTGAGGAATGTTGGTTAGCATTTTAATCGGAAACTTGTTGCGCGGGTGTGGGAGACGTTGTCGGCAAGGTGGCGGCGCTGGCACGGAGGGTGTGATTCTCGTGATTATGTTCCTGGCCAACGGCTGGGTTGACTCGGCAGTCGGTCCCCCTTGAGCACGACTCTTCTCTGTCTCCTGGATCGTGACGATACGACCCATGGGCTATGACGGCCTGGCCTTTGACGCGACTTGGAAAAGATCGTACCCTCGTGCTCAAGGGTCTTGTTCATTGGGCGTGCTCAAGGGTCGTGTTCCTTGGGGCGTGCTCAAGGGTCGTGTTCCGTGGGCGTGCTCAAGGGTCGTGTTCCTTGGGGCGTGCTCAAGGGTCGTGTTCCGTGGGCGTGCTCAAGGGTCCTGTTCCGTGGGCGTGCTCAAGGGTCGTGTTCCGTGGGCGTGCTCAAGGGTCTTGTTCATTGGGCGTGCTCAAGGGTCTTGTTCATTGGGCGTGCTCAAGGGTCGTGTTCCGTGGGCGTGCTCAAGGGTCTTGTTCATTGGGCGTGCTCAAGGGTCGTGTTCCGTGGGCGTGCTCAAGGGTCGTGTTCCGTGGGCGTGCTCAAGGGTCGTGTTCCGTGGGTGTGCTCACGGGTCATGTTCATTGGGCGTGCTCAAGGGTCGTGTTCAGTGGGGCGTGCTCAAGGGTCGTGTTCCGTGGGCGTGCTCAAGGGTCTTGTTCATTGGGCGTGCTCAAGGGTCGTGTTCCGTGGGCGTGCTCAAGGGTCGTGTTCCGTGGGCGTGCTCAAGGGTCGTGTTCCGTGGGCGTGCTCAAGGGTCGTGTTCATTGGGCGTGCTCAAGGGTTGTGTTCCGTGGGCGTGCTTAAGGGCCTTGTTCATTGGGCGTGCTCAAGGGTCGTGTTCCGTGGGCGTGCTCAAGGGTCGTGTTCCGTGGGCGTGCTCAAGGGTCGTGTTTCGTGGGCGTGCTCAAGGGTCGTGTTCCGTGGGGCGTGCTCAAGGGTCGTGTTCCGTGGGCGTGCTCAAGGGTCGTGTTCCGTGGTGGTCGTCCATCGCTGGGAATGTTAGTTATTCGTGTACAGTGGTTCTGTTGTGTCCATCCGGGTAAGCCTAGGTGAGTAGCGTGTACACTGGACCTCGTTAGAAATAAGTCCACTTCACCTACGGTAGCTGCAGAATATTTCAAAGATTGTTTGTGTAGAATATTGCCCAGCACCTCGACGCTGACCTCTAACCTCAACACCCACTTGCCAAATGTATCCTCTCTATATTTATGCTGGTGTCGTTACTTTAAATGTGTTGCACACATGTCTTTAAATCTGCTCTTCATATAAACTATGTCACTGGTTTATCCTTTGTTTTGTCGTTGCTGTGTCTCTTTCATTATCCCGTTTGTCGTTTTTATCACGACTTCTCGACCATCGTCCGCTAGCCTCCTGCTCCTTCATGGTGCTTTACTCTTTCGTATTTCATCAATGCGGATATCGTTTTCGCTGCCATTTTCAAAGTTCTCCGGGATTTTTAGCGCCTCCTCGTGCGTTACCCGCATCATTACAGTCAGGTCTTTTCGGTCGTGTGCGCCAGTCGACTTCGTCGTAGTCGGCGTCAAGTTTCCTGGAGCTGTGTGGGTGGGGTGGGGTAGTGAGGAGGTTGTGGTAGTGTCTCGTTCTCCACCTGCTGCCGGCATCAGCCATGCGTCCGTCCGAACCAACCAAGGACCCGGGCCTTAGCGTGCGTGCTGTAGCTAAGGACGGACCTCAGCTTTCGTCCTGTGGCCTGGGGCGAGTCCCCGTATCCCAGTGTATGTCGTGTACCCGCCTTGTACCTAGGGGTAGATCCCAGCTCGGGGCTCTCTGCCCAGAAGAGAGAGAGAGAGAGAGTCGGTCCCAATTTGCGTGGTGTGTGTGCTGAGGGCCGGACCCCGGCCATGTTTGCCCAGGGCGGGCTGAGCGGGCCGCCTTGCCTCGCCTGTCCACGTCTCGCCCGGCGGCCGCGTCTGTGAACCAGGTCAGATGGAGTCAATTTTGGAGCGGAACTGGCAGCGGCTCCGGCCGGCCCATGAAAGTCACTGTGGGGACGATCTGGGGAATTTATGACCGCGTCACGACTGTTGCTTCCTTGTGGTGATGAGTGGCGACCACCATCGCCCGCTGACTCCTGCCTGCCACCACTGTGGTCACCTGCTCCCCTCTAAACTGCTGCCAACGCTGTCCTTCCTCCGACTTATTGAATGATGGCAACGCTGTCTTATCTTCCCCTGTTCCTTATTGAATGTTAGCAACGCTGTGCTGTACACTGTTACGGTGTTTGTGTTCCCATATCTTTAAGGTGTGTGTGAGTGTGTGTGTTTTCTTATCTGTAAGTGCATGTGCTTTTCCTTGTCTTTAAAAGTAGGCATGTCTCCTTATCTTTAAGCGTATGTATTCCTTATCTCGAAGCGTATGTGTTCCCTTACCTTAAAGCATTTATGTGCTCTCATACCTCAAAGTATGTGTGTGTTCCTCTAAGCGTGTATTTCAACTTTAAGCGTATGTGTGTTCACTTTTAAGCTTACGTGTGTTCACTTTGTATATGTTTTCCCCTTATGTAAGTGTATATTCCCTTATCTCTATGTGTGTGTGTGTGTGTGTGCGTGTGTGTTCCCTCATCTCTTACGAATACTGACATTATTTCGCCTCTAGATTCCTATTGGCTGTTAGCTGAGGTGAGCCCCGCCATCTGCTATCTATTGACTGTTGGCAATACCCTTCCCTCACTCCTCCTCTTCCTCTACGTTTGACAGACGATACCTTCCTGTACTCCTTATTATCAAGTGTACTTCTCTGCTCCCCAGACGCCCTTGGCAACGTCCTTACGGTATGGTAACCCTCGCCTGGTTGATGCCTACAGCGCTGTGTTCCCTTCGCCCTAGCTGACACAGCAACACTAGGTTGTTTACGCATTACCTGCAGGCAACGCAGCCTCCTGCCTTACTATTCTGTCTCCATATATCGAGATCTGGAATTCAAGAACCGGGGGGAAAAAATAGTCATCCCAGCAGATAACTTCGTCATAGACCATCAGGTCGTCTACGGTACGTCTGCCCGTTGGACATTGTGTTGGCATCGTTGTCTCTGCGATTCTGATCGACTGTTGATACGAACCCACGCTTCCCTACTGGAGGTTAAGGATACAAGGTTAACCATACGGGTTCTTGGCTCCGAAATCGGATACTGGTAACGTTGTGCTCGTTAATGAATGAAGCATCTGTGAGAACCATATTTTCCTACTTGCACCATGTTGGCTGTTGGCATCACTGATGTCTCCCCTTCGTCATTGAGTACTGGCAACGCTGTGATCCTCATTACTAAATACTCTCGTTCCTGCCATCTACTGAGTGTTGGTAACACTATAATCCAGCACTGGATGAGCCTTGGTGTTCCGTGTCGTGTTGGTAACACTACGTGCTAGCAACACTTGTGTTCTGATCAGTGTGTTCCGTGTTCTCCACAACGTCTGGTGTGTGTGGGGGGGTCTGGTGACCCCACATACCAAGCGTCCGTCTTTGTCTGTTTGTATGATAACTCAAGAACAGTAAATGATAAAACATTCATAAATCACGCTGAGGTCCCCTGTGAAAGTGACGAACTGGGGTAGATTTTTAAGTTGCCCACAATCTCCTCAGAAACTAGTTACTCACAATCTCCTCCTCAGAAACTAGTTGCTCACAATCGCCCCCATGAACGCTTTGTCAAAGGCCCGTGTTCTGGAGCACATACAAAACCCCCAGACACAAAGCAACATGATAAATACAGCATTTGTGCTAACAGCTTTTCCCGTCCCTGCCACTGGAAGCGCTGCTATCGTACCTCAGCGTGACCTGGGTTGGAAAGAATGTTGGAATAAGTGATAATACGACACTTACGACCTGAATTGTTCGCCATAGCCATCGCGTTTGAGCTCATAGTATCGACAGCCACGGACAGTATGTTTGTCTCCTCATCCCCCAACTACTAGTCATGAATACCCTGAGACCAGAACGTGATACGAGGAGATACGAGTCCAACTGGTATGGATTCAGTCTCTCGTAAGTGTATGAGAACCTCGTCAATTTGAGATCCTAACCAAATTTGGGCTACCTATATCCAGTGATTAGAAACTGTTGAACATGATATTCCGTCCTCAGACATAAGTTTCTAAACTGCCTCCAGAAAAGGAACTACTTGTGACAGATGTATTGGAAGCACATAGGAGCGTGCTGATGATGTATTGGAAGCACATAGGAGCGTGCTGATGATGTATTGGAAGCACATAGGAGCGTGCTGATGATGTATTGGAAGCACATAGGAGCGTGCTGATGGGCACATACTAGCAGGCCAGGCCCATCGTCCCCCATCATGATAGGTATTGAGCACCCAAAGCTACAGCTCCTTGACTTAGCTCTTTATCTGTCCATTTCTGCAATAATTCGTGGTCTTTATTTTAACCTTGCCTGTCCGCTGAGCACCATCTGGTTACTAATTCCCTTGATCTTTTAACTTCTCTCTGAAATCCGAGTGTCCAAGGCTCCTCCTCCTGCACTATCAGAGCTCCGACTATAATCTTTTCCTGGAACAGCTAAGCCGTGGAATTCTCTTCCTTCTTCAGTCTTTCCCTCTTCATATAGAATCTTTCCTCCTCTAAGAGTCGGGTCTATAAACATTTGCGGAGTCCTGATTAACTTTCATTTTTTCTTCTTTCGCGCGAGATGGCCTTGATTGGGGCATTTTGGTCCGGACCTTCTCGGTCACTAAAGAATAAAGAGGTAACATGAGCGGTTGACTACAAGATGATATCACTGCTAGATTGAGGCAAGGCTGTCTGGGCACTACTGGTGCTTTGGCTGATCTTGTGGACGTGTTGCTGATCTGAACTGTGTACAATGTGTGGTCATCAGAGGGATGGCCACACGCTAGGACTCTGCCGAGGAAAATGCGTTCCTCTGGAAACGGGTCAAAACGAACGCAGAGAGAGAGAGAGAGAGAGAGAGAGAGAGAGAGAGAGAGAGAGAGAGAGAGAGAGAGAGAGAGAGAGAGAGAGAGAACTTGTTGTAGATGGTAAAGTGGCGTGAACATTTTGATTGTATCCACTTTAGCACTGAGTGATGAGTGTACTACTAGTTGGTGGTAGTTCTAGCAGGCGAGTGTCAGTAGCACCTCCAGGGGTCACTGGGGCTTGCCTGACCCAGTGCCCGGCAGCGCCTTCAAGGTCACCCAGAGCTTGCCTGACCCAGTGCTGGCAGCGCCTTCAAGGTCACCCAGAGCTTGCCTGACGCAGTGTTGGCAGCGCCTTGTAGGTCACCCAGAGCTTGCCTGGCACAATGTTGGCAGCGTCTTCAAGGTCACCTTGGCGTTGCCTGGCACAGCGTTGGCAGCACCTTCAAGGTCACCCGGAGCTTACCTGACAGTGTTGGCAGCGTTTTCAAGGTCGCATTGGTCTTGCCTGCCAGGGGCGGTGGTGTTACGTAGTCATGTTTTGCTGGCAACAAGTCGGCAGCCGTCGCTCTGTTTTGTGTGTGTGTGTGTGTGTGTGTGTGTGTGTTTTTCCTGTCGTCAGTGCTAAGATGATTGGTCGCCTTAGCTTGAGGTGATTTCTTCGCAGAGGCGACGTAATTTTGTCTACAGAGCTGAGGGGTGTGTTCACAGCTGAGGTTGTGTTCATAGCTGAGGTTGTGTGTTCATAGCTGAGGTTGTGTGTTCACAGCTGAGGTTGTGTGTTCACAGCTGAGGTTGTGTGTTCACAGCTGAGGTTGTGTGTTCACAGCTGAGGTTGTGTGTTCACAGCTGAGGTTGTGTGTTCACAGCTGAGGTTGTGTTCACAGCTGAGGTTGTGTGTTCACAGCTGAGGTTGTGTTCATAGCTGAGGCTGTGTTCACAGCTGAGGTTGTGTTCATAGCTGAGGCTGTGTGTTCACAGCTGAGGTTGTGTTCATAGCTGAGGCTGTATGTTCACAGCTGAGGTTGTGTTCATAGCTGAGGCTGTGTGTTCACAGCTGAGGTTGTGTTCATAGCTGAGGCTGTGTGTTCACAGCTGAGGTTGTGTTCATAGCTGAGGCTGTGTGTTCACAGCTGAGGTTGTGTTCCTAGCTGAGGCTGTATGTTCACAGCGTCGAGATGATCTGTTGACGCAGGTGAGATGATTGGTCGAGAGACGCAATTTGCTCGAGAGAACCGAGGTGATTTGTCATCGAAACTGAGTTAAAGTCTTGACATCTGAGTTTAGTTGTTTTAGAAAAATTTGAGATTTGTCAACAAAATTGAAGTATCTAGTCAACAGCCGAGGTGAATCCCTACAATTCTGAGGTGCTTTTTGGAATGGATCGAGTCATTTTGCCCACAAAACATAGTTAACGTTTTCTTAATGAAGGTAATTTGTCCTCAAAACTGAGGGAACCTGATAACAGCTTTAGTGATTTGTCGACAGATTTGAGGTAACTTGTGAAGGGGAGGTAGTTAGGACGGGAGAGGGGGGAGCAAAGTTGTGAGCTGCTGCTATTTCTATTTGATATTGTTGTTAAGGGAAGAAGAGAGTTTTGGTGAGACAGGGGAGGATACAATTTCGAAGTGAGGAAAAGTAGTTGTGGGTATAGGTGGATGGCGTAGGTTTTACTGAAGTGTGTCTGAAAGTTGTTTTTCGTCTTTGTTGAAGGTTCTGGTCATGGATAAAAGTCCACATCAAGGCCGAGCCTTAATTGAAGTATGACTATATAAAGAGGTTAATGAAAGGTAACTAAAAGAGTCAGGGAAAAATATTTACGATTTTTTTCGGAAGTGAAAAACCTGTCTTTTAAAAACTGCCAGGTCATGGTTATTGGGTAGCGAGTTTCATAGCTTCGAGGTCTTAATGAAAAAATAAGTTATCAAAACGTCCTACTCTTGAGTTGCCAACGGCCACATAGTAATAATGTGACGCAGCAGCTTGCCGAGTATTGCGTGGTCTAGCTAGTAGTGGGGGGCACACAAGCAGCCAGCTCTCGGGAGCAAAGACCAAAGTAATACCTATAGAAGAGGAAAAGTGAACCAACATTGCAGCGTCGGGCAAGAGGGTCAAGTTTGGAAGTTAGCCTGGGACAGTTTATAAGTAGGACCGCTTTTGTCTCGACCCTGTCAAGTAAGAATGCAGAGCTAGGACCATCCCAGATGTGAGATCAGTACTCCATACATGGACGGACCAACCTTTTGTATAACCGTAGCAATTATTCTGAAGAAAAGAAATTTCAACATGTAGATTAGGACTCCCAGTATTTGGAAGTAGACTTACGTATTTCCGTAATGTGGGGTTTTCAATATAATGTGCATGTTGCAGAAATACCAAGTATGTTCATTGAGTCAAGGGGTGGAATTATAGAACGGTCAGAGAGTAGAAAGTTATGAGGAATTTTCAATATAGAGATGGGCAGAAACTGGGCCTTCAAGGCATTAAACGTATCCAGATTTCGTCTACCTCACCGAGATATCCTGTCCAGGCCTGAGTTTGAAGAAGTTGTATCGAGACGAGTTAAAGATCAAGTGAAAGGTGGAGGAGCGGCATTGAAGTGTAGAGGTATGCAGAGTTGAGTTATCAACGTATTGGTGCATTTGGTTATTTGTATAAAGGAAATCGTTGATAAAAAGGAGGAAAATTATAGGAGACAGAACAGAACCTTAAGGGACACCGTTGTTAATGGAGAAAGGGGGAGTGGCTGATCTATCAACAACGGAGATAGATCGGCCAGACAGGAAGCTAGATATGAGGGAGCAAATTGAGGGAGGGAAGTTTAGAGATGTGACCCAGATGTCACAGTCAAAAACTTTGTATAGAGGGCTAGTACATAGGATTACCCAGATTCTCTCAGGGATGACGACCAGACGTTAGCAAGATAGGAAAGATTATCACCAATGGATCTCGCCATACCAGTGATCAGAGAGAAGATTGTGAGATTGAAGATGTCTGAGGATATGGAAGTTAAGGAGGGATTCAAAGACTTCTGGAAATATCAGATGTCAAAGCAACAAGACGATAGTTTGAGGGAACAAGACCGGTCACCATTCATAGGGATGGGATGTACCAACGCATGCTTCCAAGGAGGAGGAACGGGTCTAGTTTTGAAGCAGAAACGGGTACAGACGAACAAGCGCACACGAGCGAGTTCAGAGGCACGCTCTTTCAGTACACGGGGATGGATGCCATCAGGTCCACAAGCTTTGCAAGAGAGAAGCGCTTTGGGAACAGTTCGAAAAGAGATTATGGAGAGTGGTTGTTGATACTACCAGAGCTCGTCTCTGATCGCTGTTGGTATTAGCATGGCTCCTGTTTGACAGCTGCTGTTGTCAGCAGGGCTGTTGTCAGCGAGGCTGTTGTCAGTTGGTAAGAAGTGGTGGTAGTGTTGGTCTCGGTAAACTGATGTTGACAGCAGCAGCAACTGGTGGGTCAGGTATTCAGTATGGGTGTGGATGATGGAAGTGTTGGTGTTGTCAGAGCTTCGTTGGCAAAAAATGCTGGTGTCACAAGTTGTGCTGGTGTTGATCAATGTTGGTAGTTGACCATCGTTTGGTGGTTTTCTTGGCGGAGGTTGCAGTGTTGCAATTGGTGGCATGACAGTTGGTAAGTCTGTCTCGCTGGCAGTGTTGGCAGGCATGGCTGGCTGGCTGGCAATGTTGACAGGAGTGGCTGGCAGTGTTGGCCGGAGTGGCTGGGTGGCTGGTAGTGTTGGCAAGAGTGACTGGCTAGCTGGCAGTGTTGGCAGGAGTGGCTGACTGGCTGGCGGTGTTGGCAAGAGTGACTGGCTAGCTGGCAGTGTTGGCAGGAGTGGCTGACTGGCTGGCGGTGTTGGCAGGATCTTGCCAGAGGTCCATTACTTCCCTGCCGCTCACCGTAATTGATTTTGTAATACGATCTTATGAGAACTTTTGGTCGTCCATATTCGACGACAGCCAGCCTAGTGTGCTTGTCGTGGATGGCTGGTCGCTTGTCGTACCGGTTGGTCGTTCTCTGTTATGGTCAGTCGTCTTTGGAGAGCTGCTTGGTTCCTGTCGCAGAAGGGCTGGTCGTCCGTGCCACTCTTGTGGCGCTTGATCAGGATTTACAGCCAGCTGTACATTCTAGCTGCTCAACCGAGACACACATTCTAGTCATACAGTTCTTAACAACTTCATATCCTTTAATGGTCGATCGTCTCCTGCTGGGTGTATTCCTCCATAGCAGATGTTTTAGTCCTGCTGTACTGACTCGACTAGTGGCAGTCTAGCATTAAACGATACTGCCTCTCACGGGGAGGCAGGTCATTCCCGTGATCCCTGAGAGCAGCAGCCTCTCTCGCAGTGGTGGAAGGGATGACATGGTATAAGACTCTGCTGGGTGTTGACTCAGTCTCATATTAGTAAGTACAAAGGCGAGACATCTAAGGCCTTAGTGGTTGCACTTTCATTGCATCCTCGCTGTTAAATGTGGCCTCCAGCAGGCTTTGGCGGCGGTAGGAGGTCAGGACCTGGCCTTCAACAGGCCCTGGCAGAGGTGAGGGATCAGGACCTGGAATCCCACAAGCTGTGGCAGCGGTTAGGGTCAGTACCTAGCCTCCAGCTGGCTGTGACGGAGATGGGAGGTCAGGACCTGAACTCCAGCAGGCTGTAGCAGAGGTGGGGGTTAGGAGCTGGCCTCCAGCAGGCTGTGGCAGCGGTTGGGGTCAGGAGCTGGCCTCCAGTAGGCTGTAGCAGAGGTAGGGGTCAGGAGCTGACCTCCAGCTGGCTGTAGCAGAGGTGTGGGTCAGGAGCTGGCCTCCAGCTGGCTGTAGCAGAGGTGGGGGTCAGGAGCTGACCTCCAGCAGGGTCAGGGCCGTACATGAGGGTCGGCCCTCACTCGTGTTCAAGGACAGAATACGAAAATACTGGTTTCACTGGACAACGTACCAGCTCGGCGTGACGGTGTACCAACTCTTTTTTTTCTTAATCTATTTTGCATGAATGTCGACACTGGGGGGGGGGGGGGGTCATTTAAACCAGCCACATCCTGTAGAAAGTACGTAAAAATGGAATATTGAGGAACAAAAGAAGGAATGAAAAAGATGTTGGGAAACAATGTCCTGCGGCCATGGGGAAAAAAGAAATATGTCAGAGACAAGGCCAATTGGCTGGTCATTCTAGAACCTTCATGTCGGACGCAAGGAGTTAACGTGTGAGCATTTACGTTGCCATCTATCTACGAGTCGCAAGTGTTGGTTGCGTTGTAGTACCACATGAGGTTCGCTTGCGTGTGTGAATATTCGGCATTTCATTATTGATATGACGTACTAACAGTGCTGGCTGCAGAATATGATGTTGGTAGCATGACTAACAGTGCTGGCTGCAAAATATGATGTAAATACAGTTTAAACGTGTGAGGTTGTTGAGAGTATGATAATGGTGCTGTCGATATTGATTTGGCTCAGGAGCCGAGCTGTCTCTTCCCTCGTCACCACTGTACGGATCCGGGGCCCGCCTTGTGGATATAAAGGTCCTGTGTTCACAACAGGTTTTGTGAGTGCCTGAAGAGAGGATTGCTGCACGTGAGAAACAGCAATTTCCTAGATGTCAAAAGGGGGGTCGAATTAAGCTCACTTACCCATGCCATTATTATTGATGCTTTGGTTCCCGGCTGCATGATGCAGTGTATGATTGAAGCTTCCCAGTGTCTTGGTTGAAGAATTCATTTCGATCTGTATGACGCGAGCAGATCGCTTGGAAAGTGGATACGCACATGAATTCAACGTCTAGATTTGGACCGGCTCGGATGAATTTCAAACTCTGTCGCCATTCTCTCTCTCTCTCTCTCTCTCTCTCTCTCTCTCTCTCTCTCTCTCTCTCTCTCTCTCTCTCTCTCTCTCTCTCTCTTTTATGGCTGGGAACCAAATGTGGTGTTTGCTTGGATGATGGAGTTCCGTGGCGGCGCGCTCTGCCTGACCGCTGACTCCTCCATCTGGTCTCCCCAAAGAAGTTCCTGTGTACAAACATCTGTGGTGACGGTGGACGAATGGAGACTTATGCCTCCTGGTCTTACGATGGTAACCACATGGTCGCTAGGAGGTCGCAAGGGGAGACGAGTTACAACCCAGTTTCCATACAAGTGAACTCTGGCGCGAGGAGGGACAAGCGTAGATTACGAGTGCAACGGTACGACCCTTGAACACAACGGTACGGCCCTTGAACACAACGGTACGACCCTTGAACACAACGGTACGGCCCTTGAACACAACGGTACGGCCCTTGAACGAAACAGTACGACCCTTGAACGAAACAGTACGGCCCTTGAACGCAATGGTACGACCCTTGAAAAGCAGTGGTACGGCCCTTGAACATAACGGTACGGCCCTTGAACACAGCGGTGCGGCCCTTGAACACAACGGTACGACCCTTGAGCAAAGTGATATCGTCTTTGGGCACGACAGTACGACCTTTTTGGTATAACCAACCATCATACCTGAAGGTTGAACCATCGGACTTAAAGGGCAGTCCCGTATTGTTTAAGGGTCGTTTCGGTGTGTGGAAGGGGTTTACCTTGAATCAGCAATTATTGCCTTGTTTACCACCCGTCACTCGGGGGGTAGCGGAGGGGAAGGGAGAACCCAGGTGCACGGCAGTGATTGGATGAGGGTAACGGGAACACGCGTTGACGTTAATGCTGGAAAGCCACCAGCCTGACGAAGGAAGACCTTCGAACACCAGACGCGTCGCGGGGGAAGAGGCGTTCAGGTGGTCGCCTTGTTCCTGGAAGGAGGGGTAGGGGGCACAGCTGGGACCTGTAACACTGGCTGTTGTGATCCTTCCATTTGGGGTCTTAATGGCCGGATGTTTTTTCTGTGTTGTGGTCTTTTGGTGTGTCATGGTCTTGGTGTGTTGTGGTCTTTTGGTGTGTCATGGTCTTCGTGTTGTGGTCTGTTGGTGTGTTGTGGTCTTTTGGTGTGTCATGGTCTTCGTGTTGTGGTCTGTTGGTGTGTTGTGGTCTTTTGGTGTGTCATGGTCTTGTGTTGTGATCTTTTGGTGTGTCATGGTCTTCGTGTTGTGGTCTGTTGGTACATCATGGCCTTGCTGTGTTGTGGTCTTTTGATGTTTCATGGTCTTCGTGTTGCGATCTGTTGATGTGTTGTGGTCTTTGTTTCGACCTTACAGAGCCGTGTGTGTTAAGGTGTTGGCCATCTTGTGCTTCTGTTACCTTGTCATCTTACGGAACTTAGTGGTCTTAGAATCTATGATGGCCTTGGGTTCTGATGGCTCGCCGATGACTGAAGTTTATCGAAAAGAATTTAGGATCCTTTAGAATAAGTTGGGGGAAAATAAACAGATGAAAGGTAATTGATGTGTGACCTGGAGCAACAGAGGCGGTAACGACGTAAACAGAAGTACCACCATAAACGGAGAGGTCAGCAACAGAGACAAACGGGAAAATTGAGAACAAGAAAACGTACACTGAAATAAACTACGGACTAGGGGTCCAGATGATGGCGTTTGGAGGTGTGGTACTGTGGGCCCAGCCATGTACGTGGGAGTGTAGGGCTGGAGTTGGCCCAGGTTCGTCCGGGTGTTGTGTTATGACTGTATGGGACACGAGTAACATGAACAGATGTAGGGAGATTATCTTTTATTTGACGAACGAGAATAACAAAAGATTATATGGTTATAAGACACAAAAGCGAGAGCAGGAACAGCTACAAAGGTAGTACCTACAGCGACCTCAACAGCAGGAGCAGTAAGAGATCACCGGCAGCTGCAAATCTTGGATCGAGCAACAGCCTCGGCAGTAGATCTTGACAGGAGGGGCAACAGGTTGCAACAGCAGCACCAACATCAGGTCTTGACAGGAGAGGGAGGGGGTGCACATCGTCAACAGCAGCACCTGTGATAGGAACAACAGATGTTCTTGTAACAAGAACAACAGTAGGGGGAGGAAGAAGTAACAGTACCATAAACAGAAGCCTCATCATCAACAAGATCAAAAGCATCATCATTATCAACAGCAACAGGAGGAGTGAGAAGGAGAAACGAGTCCTCGTACCATCACCAGGAGGAGGGAGGAGGAAGAGCCAGCATATCATGAGCAGCAGGAGGAGGAGCATGACCCTGATCCCCCCCGGGCCAGCAACAGGTTGTTACTTCGTTGTCAAGACTCTTAAGTCTGACGGCATATTTTGGGCGGTCCGCTCCCTCCCTCCCGACGCCTCGCCGGCCCACCATGTCCTCTAACTTACACTCGAGTAGCCAGTCAGTCCCCTCCACCTCCCGCCTCGCTTGGTTCTTGAGTCGCCCTACCCAACCCTCCTCCAGCCCTTACTGTCCCACTCGGTTGCTGTGTTAACTTGGCCCTCCTTCAGACCTTATCGTCTTGTTCGACTTCCTTGTACCCTAGCCTAGCCCCCCTCCAGCCCTTACTGTATTGCTTGACTGCTGTGTTGCTTGGCCCCCCACCAGCCCTTACTGTATCTTTGCTGCCGTATAGCCCGGCCCTTCTCGAGCCCTTACTGTCTGTCTGTCTCTCTCTGCTGCTGTGTAGCCCAGACCGGCCCTTCTTTAGCCCTTACTGTATCTCTGTTGTCGTGTAGCCCAGCCTGGCTCTCCTCCAGCCCTTGCTGTCTCGCTCGGTTCCCGTGTAGCCCAGCCCAGCCCGGCTCGTGGCAAAAGTTATGTGCCCTGCCTTGCGTAAGTTAATTAGCGTCTGATTTGTCTCCAGACACTGTTAGGGTAATTGAAACGCTCCTGTGTACCGAGGAATTAATTAATATACTGTCTTGTATTTAGGGACATTAAACTTGCTTTTTTCGTTCATTTCTTTTTAAGGCAAAGATGTAATGCATTTGTGTACCCAGGAGCATTGTACGTTGGTGTGGAGAGACATGGGAGATGGTATTCGACACCTCCATCTCGAGGGTACAACCTTTGACCTGACCTGACTTGCTCGGAAAGAAGAGGTTAAAAAAAGGCCAGGTCGTCCTTCCCAAAACGTGGTAGCGTCATGCTCAAGCGTCGTCCCGTCGTGCTCAGGGGATTAAAACGTGTAGTAACAGGCTCGGGATTCGAATAAATTGTCTTGCACGATAATTCTAAGACATAAGTTTGAGTCCTCGTTTGGGATGCAACACGTCTTTGTGTATATCCCAGTAACAGGTTGTCGGCCACAGGTGGAGCGTTGGAGTCGGGCAGCTCTGTACCCCGTGTTACAGGCATGGCTGCGATGTTGAGGTCCTGACCGTGGCTCTAGAGCCGTACGTTCGTGTTGCGCTCCTCCCCTCCGTCCGCCAGTACCTGTGACGGTCCGTCCGTCCATGTGACCGTCCACCTTGTCTTTCCGTCCATTCGTCCTGCCTGAGTGTCCGTCTTTCAGCCAGAAATTTCCACTAGAAGCAACGGGAATCCGTCCTTGTCAATTCCACTTCACACACACACACACACACACACACACACACACACACACACACACACACACACACATTATATATATATATATATAATATGGTGGGGTTGGTTTTATGAGGAGCATGTGGTGTCGGACGACCAGGATGGGTCCGTTTTTTGGGGGTTGTTGGTCGACCAGGATGGGTCCGCTCTTGTGGGTGTGTTCCTCGACCAGGTTGAGTCAGCTTCTGTGGGAGTGTTGGACGATTAGAGTGGCTGTGCTCCTGTGGGAGTGTTAGGGGCTCTGTGTATGGCCAGATGTCATGTTTCTTTCCCTACACATTTAAGCACCACAATCATTTCTCATGGTAGGGTTAACATGTTGGTCTGAATATACGAATTACACCTTGGTGTTTATCTGCTTAGAAATTAGTGTCGTTGGTTTGTGGCAACGTGGCTGTAACGAGCTGTGATACTCCTGTATTTTGTTCATTGCGTAACACGATACATGCTGAAGTGATGGTGATTAACGAATGGTGTCATGCAGACGTAATGGATTGATGTGAAGGGTCGTTTGCTGGTTAGTGGGCGTGGTGCACCAGTGGATGGTTAAGTGCATGTGTGATTACTGTGTGTGTTACGAGGAGGGAATTTTACTCTCTTGTTGCCCCGTCTCTCATCCTTGTATATGATTAATATGTATTATGTCTTTACTCTTGTATGTCTCCCCCCCCCCACCCCACACACACACACACACACACACACACACACACACACACACACACTCAACTGTTAGCCTGTCTCTTATCCTTGTATATATTTACGATGTGTTTACTTATTTCCTCTCATACGTGTTCGTAGTTTCCCCCGTAAGCAAGGTAGCGACAGAAAAGGTGTATGAGCCTTTAAGAGGAAAAAGCCTTCACTTGACTCCTTCTTCTGTTCGTGTAAGACAGGCAGGAGATCCGTGGGCAGTATTTTGTCTCCCCCAGATCTATCCCCTCCCCTAGCCTGCATGGAGTTGTCCTCCAGAACTCCACATGCTTGGGTTTATCCCCCAGAACTGCCCCCTGCCTGGCATACCTGCAGAGTTCAGCCTGGGGTTATCCCCCAGAACTCCCCCTGCCTGTCTCTCTACACCAGTCTCTTGTACACGTCTAAACCTCGTCTTCCCCGTCCAGGTGGTACTGTCCAGCAGCCCACCACCCTCCTCATCCCCTCCCACTGGTTACCCTGCATTCACTCCTCCAGCCAGCCTGGTGGGAGGAAGGGAGGGAGGGTGTCTCTCTCTCTCTCTCTCTCTCTCTCTCTCTCAAGGAAATGGTTTTCATAACGCATTTCTCTCCCTCCCCCGACACATGCGTCAGATAAAATCTCAGAGCACACACACCGTCTCTCCCGGGAATGTACACCTCTGACGATGATCTCTCACTGTGGTGGAGTACCCTCTTGCCTGAGAGTAAATGCAATCCATTAAAAAGCCCTTCAGCACACACACACACACACACACACACACACACACACACACACACACACACACACACACACACACACACACATGACACAGCACGCATGCCGGGGAGTGCAAATATGTACAGTGTACGTGGCTGGTCTCTGGCGCATTTTTTTTTTTCTTTACGTAGTCTGGGACACACTGTGACGTAATCTATGACATTTACGACCGTTCCGGTGAACTTTCACAGACCCGTGCGAAATGACGCTACTTACTACGTTGCTTTGTACAGTGATGTAGATGTAACCTTCTTGTGCCTCGCTACGCAGTGCGGGTGTGTAGACGTTCTCCCGGAGCGTCCTGGAGACGTGGCCTGTACGGTGGACTGCCTGGGAAGGAGGTGAGGGAGGAGCGAGGGGTATTCGCACTTCACGACGCTAGGGACTGATGCACAGAGGGGGAGCTGCGTTGAGGGCCAGACTGATGCACAGAGGGGGAGCTACGTTGAGGGCCAGACTGATGCACAGAGGGGGAGCTACGTTGAGGGCCAGACTGATGCACAGAGGGGGAGCTACGTTGAGGGCCAGACTGATGCACAGAGGGGGAGCTACGTTGAGGGCCAGACTGATGCACAGAGGGGGAGCTACGTTGAGGGCCAGACTGATGCACAGAGGGGGAGCTACGTTGAGGGCCAGACTGATGCACAGAGGGGGAGCTACGTTGAGGGCCAGACTGATGCACAGAGGCGGAGCTACGTTGAGGCCAGTTCGTGGCTCCAGTCATGGTGTGGCTTCCCCTTCATGATGATGATGATCATGTGACGATCATTAAATCCTTCGCCTCATAACGTCACATGCTCTGTGGCAGCCAGACCCCCGGGGCCCTGCTCTGCCTAAAGGGGTCCAGCTGTTAGCTGTCCTGGCTAATGGGTGGGTTGTTGGGTGGGACACGGTACATACGACCCTTCCCCACCTCGTCCTTCATTCGGGGAAAAATGATAAGTTTGCGCCCCAGTCTCGCTCACCAGTAGTGGACCTTGGCTCACACTGAGCCCGGGAGATGACGGACGCTACCTGGGCCCTCCACACGGCTGTGTGTGGCGATGTCTCGTGTCGTCGTCGGAGTAGAGTAATAGATGGAAAGGTGATGTCTGGGATGTTGTCGTGTCCCACGAGTCTGCAGCATACCTCGGGAGGGAGAGGAGGAGGAGGGAGGGGCGAGTCTTTCTCCCTCCTTGGAAATGGAATTGTACAATCCCTCACCGTTAAGGGATGTTCCCCGTTCACCATGGGAATGGAATCATAATTTTCATTATTTCCTTTTTCCTTTTTTTTTTGCCTGAAAAATGTCTTGCTTAGGATCGTTTCCTTTTTGGTCATCAAGGGGAGGATTTACTGAGCTGATGGCTGAGGATTGCTCTCCCGGTGGTGGTGGGCTTAGAGATTTTAATTGGTGATCCTTACTGTCACTGCTGGCCATCTGTTACCGCTGACCCCGCACCACCTTGTGCTGATTTCGCCGGAGGGGTCGACCTTGACCACAGATGGTGAAGGTCGCCACAGAGGGCGATGGGTGTTGGTATGTGATGGTGATGGGTTAACACAGATGTGGAGGGGGTCATGATAGATGAGGATAACTGGATAGTGCACCACAGATGGTGTGAGGTCACCACAGATGGTATGAGGTCACCACAGATGGTAGGACGTCACCACAGATAGTAGGACGTCACCACAGATGGTAGAGGGTCATCGTAGATGGTCACCATAGGTGATAGAGGTTACCACGGTTAGTGTATATATATATATATATATATATATATATATATATATATATATATATATATATATATATCCAACATTTCTAGAAATGAGAAACGATCAGAGAGACATTACCTCATTGCTTATGTTCCCACGTAAATGGCCAGGTTAATCGCCCTAATAACATTATCTGTGGCGCGGGAAAGTCCACACAGAGTTGGAGAACACTGTGGCTCGTCGACCCCGCCGAAAACTGAATGTTTGGTGGGGGGGATGTCACAGCTTCCGCTATCACACGACCAGTAGTTTAGCTGCCCAAATGACATTGTAAACAGCCACGAACGTCAATAGATGCTTCAGGAACCAACGAAACCCCCTCCCCCCCACAACCAGAAGGCATTATTCCACTTGACCAACCTGTGCGGGGCGTCACGGGTAAGTCGCCAGCAGGGTGGTGCGCCCGTCTCATTATGCACTTCTCCCACGCTGTCTTGGTCAGGTCCTCCTCCGTCGGTGGACTGGGAGAGGAGGAAGGGGGTTTTCCTCTCCACAGATCCCTCAACACCGCGTGATTTGTGGCAATGATGCATGATGACAGTAGTACAGGTTCACTTAACAGGACTTGTGGATCATTGATGATCTCCATGGAAGATGTGAATCGTCCCATGAATTGATCACATCCCAGGAGAAATGTGCAGTAAAACGCTGGGATCAACTTGTGACAGATGGCCAAACCTGCCGACAATGGGTGGGGAACAGGTTGACGCACATCTGTAATCACTTAAGCCATGTCTTCTGTACTTCATTTTTCTTTAAATTTGTAAAATGCAAAGTATCATTTTTCCTTGAAATCGGCGTCACACTTTTCTTGAAATGTTTTGATACAAAATTAAATTTTTCCTTTTTTTTTTTTTTTAAGACTTGTGATTACATAATTCCGATGGTAGATTCAACTTTGATTGCATTTATACATTAGTCATCTTTTGAACCACTATATATATATATATATATATATATATATATATATATATATATATATATATATATATCGAGAAAGTGACCGTAAAAAATGAGACGTTTGGAGGTTTGGCAAAAAAAATATAAAGTTAGGTTGACACCATGAAGTTGGGTCACATAACTTGATGTATGCCATGGTATGGGCCGGGGTTGGCACTTGATATAAATCAAATTTGGATCATAAATCGAATTATAGGAGTAAAAAAATAAATCGTCGAATCCACACTTATTGCTTGTAGATGATATGATCCGCTTGTGTAGTGGGTACCACATACCATGTAACAGCCAGTAAGAGAATTATGTCAGGCGCTAAACCGCCAGCCAGTCCAATAGATCAGGTTACATGGCTTGACCTACTCAACATAGCTGTACGTTGTCCTTGCCAAACCTTTAATGTATCTCATTTTTTCCTGTCACTTTCCTGAAGAGGGTTCTAGGTTATGGGCCGGGATATAGAGCAACCAGGATTATAAGTATATTTCTCCAGTCTGGGATCACTCTTCAAGGCCATGTGTTTATATATATATATATATATATATATATATATATATATATATATATATATATATATATATATATATATGAAGTGGGTGTAAGGTGGGAGGGTAACGTGAGAGCAGGGGTCGTCGTGTGTGGAGGGACGGGAGGCATTGTGAGGCTCGCGTCCTCTGGCTTCCTGTGTATCTTGCTCCTGTAGTATTTGTAGGAGGGAAAGAGAAAGCTATACCTTAGATAGGGGTATGCAGACGCCGTTAAGAATCTCCGGTATAGGACCTCCAAACGAATGTATATGAGAAAGTAATCATGGCTAACAAAATAAAGAAAATACGAAATCTATAAAGAAAATACGAAATCTATAAAGAAAATACGGAATCTATAAAGAAAATACGAAATCTATAAAGAAAATACGGATTCTATAAAGAAAATACTAATGTATGAGGGGAACGTAAGCGATCACTGATGATTTTCTGGTTTTACGTTATGTCGCGGATGTTTAACCAAAGAAAACGGTGTCGTGTGGCCAGACATTTTATAATTATAAACGACGACCTTGTCGTGTCGTGTGGTGTCGTCGGTGTTCATTATTTCCACGTTGGCCTGGAAGTTTTTCCGTCGTCCTCCTCTTGCCTGTTGGAAGCCTTGCAAGACTTCGTTCCTTGGGTTATTTGCTCTTATTTCTGTGTTCGTGTTTGGTGGTTACGTTTTCGTGTGGTTCATTTTCCTTTGGCCAGTGTCTGTCGGTCTTCACTATTGAAGTGGGAGAAGATTCATCACTCGTCCGGAGTGACGAATCGCGAGGATGCTGCTTCAGGATGATGTAGTTCGAGAGTTCCAACCTGTGTTGGTCGTCATGCTTTGCTGTAGGTGAGTACATGTGGGTGAGTTATCTGTTGTAATCCCAGGCCCACACGAGTGGGTGTGGGTGAGTTATCTGTTAAGTTATCCCAGGCCCACACGAGTGGGTGTGGGTGAGTTATGTATTACGTTATCCCAGGCCCACACGAGTGGGTGTGGGTGAGTTATGTATTACGTTATCCCAGGCCCACACGAGTGCGTGTGGGTGAGTTATGTATTACGTTATCCCAGGCCCACACGAGTAGGTGTGGGTGAGTTCAGCTATCCCAGGACTAGGCCGTCTAGGTAGAAAGTACGATCATGTTCTCTGGCTGAGTGGACAGTGTTTCCTGTGACAGTCTTTCAGACGGCAGTTTACTTAGAGCTGCAGTAGAAAACAAAATACGGGGTTCGTACAAGAGAATAGGGAATTTAAAGATAATATCCCCGATTGAAAGAATGAATCGCAAAGTTTGGATTGGATAAAATCGGGGAGGAACCAAGAGAATTTTTGTCTCTATGGCTTGAATATTATGAACCCTTACACCCGCTGTTGACAATTTTAGTGAAGCCGATTTGCATATGGAGCACCGTGTTGAGCTCTTGGCTAATTAACAACCTCCTTTGTCATAAAGGTTATCAACTCACCTCGGAGACGTAACTCGGGATTATTTTCCATTAAGATATATATATATATATATATATATATATATATAATCCCTGTACATATGTAGATGTTCTGATAGAAAGTACAGTATAATTAACATGACCACTCGGAGGAGGTTGGTTGTGAGGATCACGTACACACAAGTGGGGTTGAGTGAGGGAGGAGAGAGGCGGAGGTATGCAGACGAAGGGGCAGGATCGTCTGCCAATTAACCCACAGATGTAACTTGAGGTGAGACTCTGGGTGTTTCGACTCGTGCGGCCTCTCTTGCTGCCCCGATGTGATCTTCGATACTTTGTCCAAAGACTGACTTGGCGACGATTCAGAGTAGCACATCGCAACGCCACGAATTGAGCGATTTAAAAGCGGAACTCTGCGACTGAGGGCGTGTCCGTGGGCGTCATAATTGATCGAGGTCGTTAAAGCGAGCCAGAGTTAATCAGGGAGGCGTTTAGGAGGACCGCTTGAATCTATTACTTTCATTAAGTGTTCTGTAGGGAGAAGTAGATTGTTTCATGCAACTTATATGGTGTCTTGAATGTTGTCTTCGGAGATTGTTATACCGATTTCGTGGTTTTTATTTTGAAGGGGAAATAAAGCGTGTTGTTATTCTCTGATCTAGTTCAACGTTTAATGCATTAAGTGTGGTAAAGGTGCGACTGTGAGGGGAAGAACAGTTCCACACGATTTTCCATCTGGTTATCAATGAAACTTTAGAATGATCAAGGAAAATTTAAGGGAGTATTTCTTGAGCTTTTTTTTAGGTACCCAGACGAAAGCTAGTGATGACCTGGGAGGCAGTGCAGGTCGCGCTTCCTCCTCGATAAACAGCGAGGGTTGCTTGCTTCCAGTGGCAGTCATCTGAGGGTCAAAGTTTTCCCGAGTGCTGAGCTCTTGAGTTGCATCGTCCAGTTCGAATCCGTCGGCCTTGAAGGATGGCCAGGTCGTCGTGGACATGTGTGGGATCGATTTTCTCGTCCATCCTTCATACGTTTTCCTTATATATATATTTTTTCTTTACCAAAATCATTTCGATGACCCGTAGACCACGAGGAGGCACTGGGCAGGATGTCGTGATCCTGGGTTAACAGTTGCAGCTCCGGGCACCATTGGAGAGGAGCTGTCGCCAGTTACTGAGGTGAAGGTGGTCATCTTGTGAGACGCCGTGATTCCCCTAAGCTTTCCCACGAGAGCGGACCGAACCAGCCGACAGGGGTCTCCTCCCCACTGCCAGTATCCAAGAATCAAACGTTCAGTTCTTTACACCAGGTGTTTACGGTCGTGTTAAAGACTAGGCACGGTGTACGTCTTGTCCTCTTGTTGGACCCGTTCTGCCCAGTTCATCATCCCAAGCTCATAAGGAGGGAAGGAAAGTATTTATGAACTTCTCTGATGAACGTACCGCCTCTGAGAAGGTTGAGAGTTATTAAAAGTTGATATGGCCATGGTTGTCACGGGCGATGTTATGAGGCGCAGCGTGGCTCCTGCTTCAGAGCCCCCCAATCAAACAAAATTTTTGGGTCTGCTCCCTTCAGTCACCGCCGACTCTCTTTGACAGCCGGCTTGACTCCAAGACGACGTAGGGTGTCGCCGACAGGAATGGGTCTGATGCCACCATCCTTCATAAATGAATAGAGGGAAGCCCCATAGGAAGACAAGGAGGGGGGGCTCGATGGGCGGAGGGATCTTGACGACGACACAAAGGTTGAAAAATTTGGCCAAGTTCGTCCACAAGGATCTTAGCAACTAGACCCGGCGCGGAGTTCATTGTATTCTTCGTGTGTTGCGAGGTCTTCTGTATTGTGGAGTCTCCTGATGAACCAGACGGGCAGGAGAACACTGCCATATAAACCTCTGGATCACTGGCAGTGAAGGCTTGGCGGAGGAGGAGACTATAAAGAGGCCATTGTTATCGCCGGGTGTTCGTGGTAGCTGTTTCCTGAGGAGATCCGTAGCCATAGTAAGGTCCACAGACGCTGGAGTGGCCTCGCTGATGATAGTTCTTATTGTATCAGTGTTCGTGTTGTCGTCTGCCTCACTCTACACTAAGGCTTCTGTTCTGGAGGGGTTTGGGGAGACCCTGGTTTTCTAATGATGTTGGGCCGAACTTTTATAGAGGGATGGGGGGGATGCGAATTAGGTGGTGGAAAACCTCTCGTTCCTTGCGAAGGTGACGGCTGAGGAAACCATGAACACTTAGACTGGGTGAATTATACTTTCTTTTCCTTACCTAAATTCTTCCGGCGTATATCTAGCAGAAGACAAACCGACGCATGAATGTGTTGTGTGACACTGTCCCTCGGGTCTTTGAGTAGGTGTGTAGGTCGCCTGTATTCCCCTAATTAAGAAAACTCGCGTGAGACGATCATGAATTTTTGACTGAGGATGTACGTGAAGGTGTACACTCGGTACTTCATTATTGGTTCCTACCGTCGTCTGCCTGTTGCACCCACGTCCCTCACCACCCCTGACCTTCCTCCGCCGTCCACCAGGCCACCACGTCTGGGTCCGTCCCCCCAAGTTAATGCGCAATTTTCAGAACTAATCAAGGAGTTCTTAAGAGTCTAGGTTTCATATGTGATATCACAATGAAACAGTCCGTCTTAAAGCTGGGTCTCAGGTACAGATAGTGGATTACAGTCTCTCTCTCTCTCTCTCTCTCTCTCTCTCTCTCTCTCTCTCTCTCTCTCTCTCTCTCTCTCTCTCTCTCTCTCTCTCTCTCCTGTTACAGAGCTGAATGTCGTACCTGAACCCTGTAGGACTGTATCGTACAATTACAGCACAAGTCTTCCATGATTTCTCGTCCCGCACTGAATGTGTTGGGTACAGCTGGAATGCTTTCGATCTCTGCCCTATTGGGGGGGGAAAAAGTCCTCATAAGGGCAGGGGGGAAACGGAGAAAATGATGAGAGAAATTTTCCTGCAAGGGAAAAAAAAAAAAGAATTGAGGAAATTTGAATGAAAGGAAATTATCTGGGAAAATATATCAAGAGAATTGTTGGTGGTAACTGTCGGTCGTTTTTAGTAATGTACGACCATTTGTTGCTGTTGATGGCTTACTGATCACCTTTGTGTGTGTGTGATCAATATCTTTCTGACACGGTCGTCATGATATAGCCAGCCTCAGTTCCACACACGTTTTATGACGTCAGGAGAATGTAGTAATGTGAAGGTCTGCAATCCTGTGTTGATTTCATCGTTTGTGGTGTCGATGGAAACGAGATAAAGTGGAATCTATATCTGAATCGGATTTTTTTTTTCTATTTTGGTTTTAAGGCATTTAATTGGCGAGGGAGGCTGGAAATCCAAACGTGATCAAGAAAAAATAGTTTATTTATTCTTCTTGAAACTAAGTAGGAGTGGAGCAACGTGTCCACTGTTACAGCTGGTGGACCTATGCTTTCATAAGTCAGCCCTTTTAAAGTTAGCTCCCTCAACTGGTAGCTCATCTGCTGGTCGTGTCAGACCTGGAACTTACCCGAGTTAGACCTGGACGTTTATCTATTAAAGGATCTCGACTTGTAACTTTAACGGAACTGGACTTGTTTCCATATCACACCAGGTCACTATTGACCCATATTAGACTTGCTCCTTTTTACCCCTGACGATCCTGAACACCTTACCGTGTTTCCACATTATGGCCACACGAATATGAGACTCTTTGACACCGAGGTAGTGTGTGTGTGTGTGTGTGTGTGTGTGTGTGTGTGTGTTAGGAATGTGTCAAGATTTATTCATGGCATTTTGTAGTTCCCGTGATCACAGGCCTGTGTTGCTCTCTCTGTGCCACCTGTGTAGCATAGTAAGACACCTGTGGTGGCATAGCTACGTCCATCCCTTCGTCGTCTGTAGCCACACTTCAACCACCAACATAACCTTGACTTAAATCACTCAACTTTGTACACCTGTCTCCCAACACCGACAGAATTATATGGCATCAGATCCGTGACTCTCGTTTGGTTTATGCATAAGTTAGACCCCATATAAAGAATATAATCTGAAACGTACGTAAACTGACTTATAACTTGGAGCAAATTCTACCTGTCACCACGGAACTCGATACCATTATTTCCTTGTGTTTATATTTCCAGACAATGTTTCCATCCATTTTGATCTCATTTCCAGTGACTGTGGTGCAATTGCAGTCGACACTAGTGAGATCCAGCGAACACCTTTTGTAGTTGATATCAAGAAACGTAATATGTATAATGACGTGGACGTAAACATTTATCAAGAAATTGTAGAAATAAGAAATGATGATCGCAGGATTGTAGAAAAAAAAGAAGTGGTAGTTACCAGATTATGTACAATGGGTTGTAGGATATCAGGGTTGCCCAACAGGATTTTGTTGGTAGCCACAACTGTGGCGACCAGTCACTCACCCAGATTCACCACGTCACAGGAAAAGTTTTGTTTTAAAAGGTCTAACGAAATAAATTAGGACCACTGGTTAACCATTATAAGAGAACCGAGTCATTATTTTAAAAACAGCAATTAATAGAACAGAGTTGTAACTATATGTAACAAACAAAAACAAAGATGATAGTCAAACATTCAAGAAGAGGCAAAGGAAAGTCTTTGACGTTGACCTTTGAGTCGCCACACACCGGTCGTCACTGATTCGCCACCTGTGTGTGTGTGTGTGTGGCTGGTGAGGAACGTGGTAGGAAACAAATGAGGTTTACCTGAGCGCATTACGATGGTTCCCAGACGTGTGGCAGCTGGCATATCCCACTCCAGGGACGTACAGGTTTATATGTTATCTTACTGGATGTTTTACGGACGAGAGAATGGACATCTTTTGTTTCGAATGTGTTTGTTTAGTGATTTATTTATGTATTTATCGATGTATGGTTACCCAAGGACCAATTTTTCTTGAAAGAATCCTGGTGTTAACCAGGATTCTTTCTAAAGGCTCCTATCGCCCATGGCTGCGCTAGTTTCAGCAACAGGGAAATGTAGAATCCTTTAGTTATTTATTATTTTTTTTTTTTTTCTTTTGGCGAGACTGTACTCCCAGTGATACTGTCTGGCTTGAGGTAACTTTTCACTCGCGTTGTGTGTGTGTGTGTATATATATATATATATATATATATTTTTTTTTTGTCGCTGTCTCCCGCGTTTGCGAGGTAGCGCAAAGAAACAGACGAAAGAAATGGCCCAACCCACCCCCATACACATGTATATACATACGTCCACACACGCAAATATGCATACCTACACAGCTTTCCATGGTTTACCCCAGACGCTTCACATGCCCTGATTCAATCCACTGACAGCACGTCAACCCCGGTATACCACATCGATCCAATTCACTCTATTCCTTGCCCTCCTTTCACCCTCCTGCATGCTCAGGCCCCGATCACACAAAATCTTTTTCACTCCATCTTTCCACCTCCAATTTGGTCTCCCTCTTCTCCTCGTTCCCTCCACCTCCGACACATATATCCTCTTGGTCAATCTTTCCTCACTCATTCTCTCCATGTGCCCAAACCATTTCAAAACACCCTCTTCTGCTCTCTCAACCACGCTCTTTTTATTTCCACACATCTCTCTTACCCTTACGTTACTTACTCGATCAAACCACCTCACACCACACATTGTCCTCAAACATCTCATTTCCAGTACATCCATCCTCCTGCGCACAACTCTATCCATAGCCCACGCCTCGCAACCATACAACATTGTTGGAACCACTATTCCTTGAAACATACCCATTTTTGCTTTCCGAGATAATGTTCTCGACTTCCACACATTCTTCAAGGCTCCCAGAATTTTCGCCCCCTCCCCCACCCTATGATCCACTTCCGCTTCCATGGTTCCATCCGCTGCCAGATCCACTCCCAGATATCTAAAACACTTTACTTCCTCCAGTTTTTCTCCATTCAAACTTACCTCCCAATTGACTTGACCCTCAACCCTACTGTACCTAATAACCTAGCTCTTATTCACATTTACTCTTAACTTTCTTCTTTCACACACTTTACCAAACTCAGTCACCAGCTTCTGCAGTTTCTCACATGAATCAGCCACCAGCGATGTATCATCAGCGAACAACGACTGACTCACTTCCCAAGCTCTCTCATCCCCAACAGACTTCATACTTGCCCCTCTTTCCAAAACTCTTGCATTCACCTCCCTAACAACCCCATCCATAAACAAATTAAACAACCATGGAGACATCACACACCCCTGCCGCAAACCTACATTCACTGAGAACCAATCACTTTCCTCTCTTCCTACACGTACACATGCCTTACATCCTCGATAAAAACTTTTCACTGCTTCTAACAACTTACCTCCCACACCATATATATATATATATATATATATATATATATATATATATATATATATATATATATATATATATATATATATATATATATATATATATATATATATATATTTCTTTATTATACTTTGTCGCTGTCTCCCGCGTTAGCGAGGTAGCGCTATATATTAACCCTGGAATTCCTTAGTGATCCATTAGCTTCAAGGCTGCGTTGCACTCGATAGGATGGGCAGGATGGACTCTTCTGAAGCGAAAAGTTCTTTGACGAGATTGTACTCTTGTTTCTTCAAGTGGCAGAATGGTACACCCTCACCCGAGATGACTCTTCACTTGCGTTGTAACGTCAAGCAGGCCGAGTCCACACATACACACACACACTATAGTGGAGGTTGCACTGGTTATGGGGTGGTGTGAGAGTGTCGGTTACTGATTACCATAGTAAGCCACACCTGGCCTTGGACGTAATGAAGAACTTGAGCACAGAAAGATCAAATCTTTTCCACGAAACTTTGGGCCTCGTCGTTCCAAAAACGTGTGTGACGTACACCTCAGGGTCTGCAGCTTTGTGTCTGGTGAAGCATTAGTGGCCGTGTTAGTCACTAACGGACCCATGCATGAACTGGAAGTCTCCCATGAGAGTGGAAACATGTGGACATTATCTTCAGGAATAAGTTACCGGGATGTATTAAGTACTGTATGCTTGACTCAAACACCAGATTTTAGTGCGAGGGGAATGCTGGCTGTCCTGAAGAGTTTCCAGTGATGGATGTCCTGGAGTTCCCGCTCTTGAAGACGACGACGACGACGACCCAAGAGCTTCGCAGTTGATGTCGTGGAGCTGCCGCTGTCGGAGACGACGGGCTAAGGGCTTCCCTGTAGGAGTAACGGAGTTGCCGTTGTAGACGACGAAGACCCGAGAGCTTCCCAGTGGTTGTCGTTGAGCTGTCGTTCTGGACGACGACGATCCAGAATCCTCGAGCTGGATGTTCTTGCGTTGCCGCAATGCAAACACGAATTTTCGAACAACACCTTCGTCCGCGGCAGACGCAGCACGAACACCACGTTCGTTCCTCCGCGGAGAAAAATGACGTTACTGGATTCGTGGCTGGAGAGTCGTCCTGCAGCACCGGGCACGGGCGAGCGTCTTCAGATGGAAAGTGAGGAAAATGTTTCTCCTTGTGAGACGCTCAGACATATCCAGCCATCAGCCTGGGCATAAGTTTATACGACATCACCAAGCGCTAGGGAACCAGAAGTTTCCAGGGTTATTGGTCCCTTCCTTGGGCTTGGCTTGCTGGTCGTGTCTTCCTCCTCCTCATCTGATTAGGTGATCTGCCTGAGTGTACTGATTGCTGGATTGTTGCCGGTTGACCCACACAGTTAGACGAATGTAGCTTGTTGCCTCACAGCCGTGGCTGCTGCTGTCATTTCATACATGCAGCAAGAGAATTCCAAATATTTTTTTACGTTATATATTATTGTGTGTGTGTGTCTGTGTGTGTCTGTGTGTGTGTGTGTGTGTGTGTCTGCGCGCGCGCGCGCACGTGCTCCCCCATTTAAAGCAGATACCGATTTATGTACCAACTCCAAAGGAAAGAAGGATGAGTAGTTGGGTCAGCTGTTGAGCCGGCTGGCTGACTGGCCTGCCAGGATTCGAGCTCGGGGGCCCATGCTGATGTGACTGCAAGATGGCCCGCTTGACAAAGCGACGCTGCGAAAATATGGCGTGAGGGAGCACCAGGTATCTTGGTCTTGTGAGCCGGGTCCTGACTCGCAGGATAATACGGCCCAGGAGTTACTGATGGTCTTCACTTCGTCTCCAGAGGAACAACTGGAGGGCCAAGCCGCACCTCCAGACAACCAACATCAGAGCTGCATTGGCAAGTCTTAGGGTATCGTGGTCTTCATGTTGTGGCCATGCACTGGAAGTGTGGTATCTATGTGCGTAATATATATATATATATATATATATATATATATATATATATATATATATATATATATATATAATGTGTGTAAACGTATGGTGGGTGTTGCCGGACTCCGACTGCTGGAGGTTACACCGCGAGTGATAATTTTCCTTTGGCGGGGCTGTGTCGTTGAGAATACAGTCTCAATATATATATATATATATATATATATATATATATATATATATATATATATATATATATATATATATATATATAATATACAGGAATATTTCCAGATTAAATACAATACGTTTAGTTGAACGTTAGTGATGAACAGTGACAGCAATACAGTAGTCGACATACCACGTCATCGGACTAACAAGAAACTGGGCTGTTTGCTTGCTTAATTATTCCTTGTTTATGGATTGTTGATGACGTTCACAACGATGGTTATAGAGGACTGTTGTTAGTTCTGTCCGCACTAGCTTTGAGTGGCACAAGTCGACTGTGGTGGGGAGCGGCGGTCCGTGATGGTGGTGCGTTGGGAAGTGGGAGGTCTTTGTGATGGAGGTGTGTCAGCAGTTTTTCGCCCAAACTGCCGTACGAGTCGCCGGTGTTGGTCGGAGAGGGAAGACAGGTTCACCAGGATGATGAGGGCCTCTTAGTTGGCGGTGTAAGATGATTCGGCATGACCCTTTTCTGCACTCTTTCCAGTTGGTGCCTCTGTGTGCCTATTAGTGAGAAGGACCAGGCTAGGGAAGGCGTAGCTGAGTTTAGATAGAATGATGTTGACATTCCTGAGCTCAGATGATGGAACGCCTAGCGATTCCATTCTGCTGAGAAGGTGCAGATGGTATGATGAAGATTTGATGATAGAGCTGACGTGATTCATCCTATTTAAAAGGTCATCTCTGATATCAAGAACTATAAAGCCTCTGGCTACCCAGAGGATTTTAGGGCCTAGTGTGATGGCACAGGGCAAGATGTTGTTTACCACTGTACTCTTCACAACACACTTCACCAATCCCTCCGTTTCTACAGTGTCACCTACACTAGCCCTTCATCTTCCTAGCCTTATCGTCACTGCACCTTCAATAACTCTAGCCTTTTATCGTCTAATGGATTAATTCAATGTCATTCTACAAACTCCATTTTCACTGTATCCTCAGTAATACTGAAGCCTTTCACTTAACCCTTACAAGTCATGTCAAACGCCATCTTCACTACACCCTATGGGTTCCAACACCCTCGTCTTCACCACACAACTCTCTTTACAACACTCTCAATGTCACTACACCTTTGACACTGCCAACCTTTGATATTTGACCCGAAAGAGTATATGAAAAGCCAGGTTCATTTCATCCTGATTTACAGTATTCCCTCTATCCTTCCCACTCCCGTATCTTAAATAGATCCTTATTGTTACGTCAGGTCAGAGGCAGTCGTCACTACACAGGGGTCTTCATAGCATCCTTCCTCTTAAATACCCCTTTCCCCCTCGCTCATTATGGCCTCGCCAAAAAGATAAGAGACGTCCTCAGGCTGTGTAGCGTCGTTGGGAGCTGCTCCTGGTATGCACCGGAGGTGGCAGCAAGAGAACCTCTTACCCCAGCAAGTGACGTCTATTCACATAGTTTCGTCATTGAGGACGTACTGAACATGGTCGAGGACGATAAGATATGGTCTGGCCTGCTTCCGCTCCAAGTGGAAACGAGGAGCCGCGTGCCCCAAGAGGCCTTCTCTCCACACCCGTCATCAGCAAACTGAAGGTCATCACTGGGTCACAGGTTGATGGACCCTGAATGAATGTTATCCTTTCTGATACTGGAAGATTGATATAACCTACAGTTATGCTGCTGGAAGATTGATATAACCTACAGTTATGCTGCTGGAAGATTATTATAACCTACAGTTATGCTGCTGGAAGATTGATATAACCTACAGTTATGCTGCTGGAAGATTGATATAACCTACAGTTATGCTGCTGGAAGATTATTATAACCTACAGTTATGCTGCTGTAAGATTGATATAACCTACAGTTATGCTGCTGGAAGATTGATATAACCTACAGTTATGCTGCTGGAAGATTATTATAACCTACAGTTATGCTGCTGGAAGATTATTATAACTTACAGCTATATTGTATGATGTAGAAAAGAAATATATTTCTATACTAGAGAGGATTTTTCGTTGCACAAGAGAAAAATGATGTATAATCTTATAGCATAATTAAGATATAAAAGGATATAATTCTCTTTCATTCTACTTCTCTCTGTCTCCAGTGCGGTACTAATCGTATCGTAGTACTCATATCTTTCCTCATTATCATCATCGTACCAGTACCTCCCTCATCCTTACCACCGTACCCATGATACCCCTCATTCTCGTTGTGATATAGCCTCCGTCACTCTTAACCACTGTACTCATGACTTTCCTCATTCTTCTCATGGTACCAGTATCACTCACACTCGTACCACTGTACTCATGACTTCCCTCATGATATCAGTGCCTCCCACACTCATGGTGATGCCAGTGCCAGCAGGTGATAGTAAGGGAGAGATTATTCTGTTGTGAAATATGTATGCGATGACCATAGTGATTAGTACGATCATCAGTCCATCCCTGCCCTGGCTGACAGTCGTTTGTCTCATACAAACTTGGGAAGAAAAGCGAATTATGTCGCACAAATCTGACTTTTTAGAGGAAAGAAACGTCCAGTTGTAACACAGAAATGATATAAAAGTCATCGACCAGGAGAGTCCTGGCCATGTATCGGCCAAGGTTATGTTATACAGACCAGTCACCAGCCATCGTAATGAGACCTTTATAATCCCGGAAGCAGCAATGGTAATTGGGAGCTTCCACGTCTCTTTTAATCGCCTGTTTGTTAGTATGGCCTCGATCAAAGAGAGGAAATTACTGATCTTGAACTGGCAATTAGATGGTCTATTAAACAACTCCTGTCAAATCCGATGATGGGTTTATGATGGGGTCAAGGGTTATCATAGATTGCAGTGAAGGATTGCACTGCGTCGTTGGCAATGTATTTATCAATCTGACGGGGCTCCATTCTTCGTCGCCTCCTTCAGGTTAGTGTGGTAGTTGTCCAGATAACAATACTATATTGGGGCTTTGATGCTTGTGGCTGAGGAGGAAGCATTACCCAAGTACGTTCCCTCGAGTCATGTTTGCGGACAGGACGGTATACAACATGAAGAATACACGACTGTATACTTACTGGTACTCATCCTGCGATAGGACTAAGGTATACTGGAGTATACCCAAGAGATGTGCTGAGGAGATGAACACAGACCCGTTCCTGAAACGCCCAGTGAATGTGAGCTGTGCTCGTGTATGTCTTCGACCTGTGACCATCATACACTGTTGGACGAGTTATCCTATATATATACACTGGTATATGCCTTGATAATCTCTACTATTGAACAGTCATTGACGTGCGCCCCCAACTCCAGCGTGTATATATATATATATATATATATATATATATATATATATATATATATATATATATTTTTTTTTTTTTTTTTCATACTATTCGCCATTTCCCGCATTAGCGAGGTAGCGTTAAGAACAGAGGACTGGGCCTTTGAGGGAATATCCTCACCTGGCCCTCTTCTCTGTTCCTTCTTATGGGAAAAACAAAAAAAAATGAGAGGGGAGGATTTCCAGCCCCCCCGCTCCCTCCCCTTTTAGTCGCCTTCTACGACACGCAGGGAATACGTGGGAAGTATTCTTTCTCCCCTATCCCCAGGGAGATATATATATATATATATATATATATATATATATATATATATATATATATATATATATATTTATATTATTGACACCCAACCGTTGACTGGAGTTAGGATTAGGAAGTCTTGCTGCCCATTTCTTAAGATTGAGAGAAACGCCATTGCTTCTTGCGCGACAGAAAATGGGAGATTCGTTCTTGGAGTTAGCAGTTACTGGGCGGTTTTGAGGTGATGGCCTTCAACACAAGTTACGCTGCGAACTGCCCGTGGCCAGTTAGAAGCCCAGAATTGTCTGTGTATTGGTGGTAGTCATCATTCCCGTCCATTGGCTGACGAGCACCCGTGCCACCACCTCCTGCCTGCCACCACACACTGACTGGCAACAGTTCCCCTGTCACTCTACCACCACACACTAACCAGCAACTGTCCACATTACCACCACATACTTGCTGGCAGCAGTTACCCTGCCACTCTGCTGCCACACCCTGGCTGTCAACTGTTCCCCCTCCACCACCCGCACTGGCTGGCAACAGTCTCTTCTCCACCCTTCCACCATATACTGCCTGTGACATCAGTCCACATTACACACAGTGGCTGGAAATGGTTTTTCCTGCCAACCTACCACCATATATTGGCTGACAGTTTCCATTTCCAGCCTGCCACCACGCGCTGGGCTTAATCTCTTTGCCACCCAACCACTGCATGATGGTCTCCATGCCACCCTACCACCACACTGGGAGGTGACCTGAGACAACCAGACGCCCTACCACCACACTGGGAGGTGACCTGAGACAACCAGACGCCCTACCATCACACTGGGAGGTGACCTGAGACAACCAGACGCCCTACCATCACACTGGGAGGTGACCTGAGACAACCAGACGCCCTACCATCACACTGGGGTAATTAGATTGGTAAAGAGTTAGTTGATGAGAGTATAAGAGGCTTAGTCTGCGCTCTCCCTGATTAGTTCCTCGAGGTAGCTCGGACACGATTCAATTTTGTATCATCTGGAGGGCAACGGGGAGGCAGGGATTGGTAGCGGAGGAAGGACTGGGTGGTGGAGGAGGGAGAGGATTGGTGATGGAGGAGGGAGAGGATTGGTGGTGGTGGTAGGATTGGTTGGAGGAGGAGGAAGAGGTTTGGTGATGGTGGAAGGAGTGGATTGGCAGTGAAGGGGGAAAAGGTTTGGTTATGGAGGAGGGAGAGGATTGTTGTTAGAGGGAAAGGATTGGTTTTGAAGGTTTGTTTATGAAGGTGAGGGGCTGGAGGATGAGTGGTGGTAGGTGGGAATGGTCATGGTAAGACTGGTGATCGAGAGAGAAGATTGGCACTGGATGATTGGTATTGGGGAAGGGAGAAGACTGCAATTGGATATGGAGAAGAGAGAAGCGAGGATTGGCTGTGTCAGGGATATAAGAGAGAGACAGACGCACTGAAGGATTCGTGTTGATTAAATGCTGGGGATGGAGGAGGAGAGGGGACTGATTGTGGAGTCAGATTGGTGTTTGCTACAGGGGATGAGAGCGTTTGGGGCTGTGTTGAGTAGAAGATGGGAAATGGAAGGGAATGACGGTGGTGGAGACGTGAGATTGCTGTTGGAGAAACAGAGGTCCTTTTTGAAGATTTGGTGGTGGTGGAGGAGGAGGATGGAGTTGGAGGGGATTGGAAGGTTGGTGGTGGAGAGATGGAAGTTAAAGATGGGCAGTTGAGGGTGTGGGTTGATGTAGTGGGCCAGGAGGATGGCTCAGGACGACGCAAGAGGGGGAGAGATGGAGGAAGTTGGAAGACGAGGGGTGACGTGGGGAGTGCATGACTATAACATGGAGTGTGGGTGAGTGTAACTTGGGGTGAGAGTGCCTGTAACGTAGGGAGTGGATGCCTGTAACGTGGGATGAGGGAGACTGAAACGTAGGGTGTGGGTGATTGTAACGTAGGGTAAGTATGATTTCAAGTGTGACGAGCGTGAAGTTGTTTTATAGTGTGACGCAAAATATAACGGAGTGTGACAGAGTAGGTCTTGAGAAATGATTTGGATTGTATCGTGGAGCGTAACGCGTAGCGTAACACCTACTGAGTGTGACGGACTGATACAGTGTCACATCGACCACGAGGTAAACAGATACTGGTAGTGTTAATGATCGACCATGAGGTAGATAGAGACTGGTAGTGTTAATGATCGACCACGAGGTAAACAGATACTGGTAGTGTTAATGATCGACCATGAGGTAGATAGAGACTGGTAGTGTTGATGATCGACCATGAGGTAAACAGATACTGGTAGTGTTAATGATCGACCATGAGGTAAACAGATACTGGTAGTGTTAATGATCGACCATGAGGTAGATAGAGACTGGTAGTGTTGATGATCGACCACGAGGTAGATAGAGACTGGTAGAACCTTATGGTTAGCCAGCAAGTTTTAATAGGACAAAGATAACTGTAAACTGAAGACTGTTTACAAGGCATCAAATCCTATGGCTCTTGTAAAATCGTTTGTTTACATGGAATCTAATCATTTAGCTCTTACCAAATTGTTCGTCAGTCTCTTTCAATTGTTTAAGACCTACCCAGTGGTACTTTGATATATTTCAATGTCATTTATTATATATTCCAGATTAGAATGTGGCTTCCATATATCTTTAGCACTCCATTACTCCATGTTCTACGGTGATGTTGCCATAGCAGGTGTTACATATTGGGACACGTCTCCTCGCCGATAAGTTTACCGTTATTCCTCCATGATGACCCAGTTTCTTAATCAGCTTCCCATGACGGTGCGGTGCAGCAGTGTCATATGTTCTCTGGCAGTCTACATTACAGACAAGGTCACCCAGCCATCGCTTTGGTTCAGGACTGAGCTAGCTCTCACACTCTCATGGAACTCTTAAGAGGTTCATAACAGATGCCATACCTTCCCCCAAACCCCTCTCATTTAGGTCATTTCTCAGTTGTAGAAAGTCATCCACTTGCTTTGGAATTATTTTCTCCAGAAGTGTACACCTCACACTCGCTAGCGAGAGCGGTCTGTAGTGCTGCGTCTGTTCCCAGTCTCCTCTCTTGTACAGAAGCACCACATTTGCCCTTGTCCATTCCCCTGGCATTGTGCCTTTCTCCAGTGACGCCTTGATCAGTAATTGAAGTGGTTTATCTAGCGTATCTGCGCACATCTTGAGCGCACATGTGGTGAAATTTCATCAGGACCATAAGTCTTGTATGGGCCTTGTATGGGCCGGGTCCTTAGTGTTCTGTATATATCCCTTCCAGATAATTTTAGTGATTTCCAGACTTCCTCCCCATCCCATCACGCTGGTGGTAGGAGGGCTCTAACGTCTTCCGCTGTCAAAACACATTTAGATGTATTCCTTTCCTCACATCGCCTTACATCATCCTGTACAATTTTTCCCCTTGAGTCTCTTAGCCTGATTAGCTGCGCCTTAACTGACAGGATGGTGTTGGTGGCGCGGAGGGCTTCTCATACGCAGGTCCTGTGGCCGTCCTCCTACGCTGCTGTGGCGTCACACACGCAGGAGAGAGGGTGTTGTTGGTGATGGAGAGTGGACGGGTAGGCGGTAGTGGGAGGGATGATGGAGGCGTTGGTAATGGGAAGCCCCCGAAGTCTGTGTGTGTGACGCCCCAGCACAGGGCACAAGGGCCGGGGTCGGCCACTGGTCCTCTGTGTGTGTGTGTGTGTGTGTGTGTGACGCCAAAGCAGTGTGAAAGGATGTCCAAAGGACCTGTGTATGTGACGTCCGAAGGACCTGTGTGTGACGACGTCCGAAGGACCTGTGTGTGTGTGACGACGTCCAAAGGACCTGTGTGTGTGTGTGTGTGTGAGAGACGTCCCAGCACTGGGCTGAGGGCGGGGGACGGCCACAATCCCGGGACCTTCACTAAATATTGCTGCCTCAGCATGCCCCATTTTCTAGCAAAGTTTATTATGAAAATTAATATTGGAAGGGAAGGGAGAGGGATGGTGGGGAGGGGGAGGAGGATGAGAAGGAAGAAGAGAGGCAGTTGACGGCGGATGAGGCAGGCACGGGGAGAGGCAGTGGACTGAGGAGAGACACGAGTTGGGGAGGCAGTGGTGGAGAAACCCGTGGTATTGGGATGTGGTAGTAAGGGTAAGGCAATGGTGGGGAAGACAGTGTTGGGGAGGCAGACGTCGTGGAGGCAGTTGTTGACGAAGGCAGTGGTGGAGTAGGTGGGAGATAGTGTTGGAGTAGGGAAGTAATAGTCGGGTAGGCTTTAGAAAGTATAGTCACACGCACTTCCCGAAGGTGCTCACACATTACCAGAGCCAACTACCTGTTACTAAGCTCCCTGCACGTTGCCACGCCATCAGTGCGCGCCCAGACTACACACACACACACACACACACACACACACACACACACACACCATTCTCTCGCATCTAGACCATCCACTCGCCTCTGAAAAATGCACCATCCGTTCACATCTAGAAGATTCGCTGGCATTCGATCCTTTCTTACACTTCCTAACCATCCACTAGCAGTTGAATTATCCACACAGTTGTCCGCACCTCCAGAAAATCCACTCATGATCCAACCATCCATACCATGAAAAAGAAATACTTTGAAACACTCCCCTGCTATCCAGAAACTGCACTCGCCCAAACCATCTTATCACAACTCAACCCCACGTAACACGGTCGCCACATATTGATACCGACCACACCCGCAGCCTCGCCCCACACGGTACACCAAACCCTGATAAGCTACACCGAGACACTGAGCGTCCACTAATCTTCGAACTCGCCACCTTCTGTTTCCCTGTCTCATATGTGTTCTCAGCTTAACCCACCGCCTACCACGTCATCCAGGGGACCAACACCACAAGTTACTTTCATATCCTAACCACATCACCACATCATTGTCCTCAGATCACTAAACATACCTCAGGAAAACTTGTGTACACACACACACACACACACACCAGGCCATCATCACAGATCCTCTGTTGCTTAGTTCTGTGGTTATTAACACTCCATCGGGCGTGTAGGTGGGCATGAGAATTCGCACAGTGTGAACAAGGTCATTCTTCCATGCTAATGTACATACACGGTGAGCCGTGCGTGCACACACACGCACCTGGCCACATACACACACTCCAGCCTGCTCCATCCCCCGCAACGCTGATGAACCATAGTGTGAACACCAGCCTTCCTGTTCTCTCAGCCCACAGGTCACCGTACACACTTAGCCTCCGAGACACACACACACTCCCACCCACCCACGAGGCCAGTGCACGCCCACGGGACACAAAAGCCGCCCTCAAACCCTCGACAGCCAAACAAGAAACACCCACACAGCCCTTAAGGCCAGAGAATAATGGCCACAATTTACACTTTTCTCATTTTCATCAGAGGGTGGGCGGTGCGGCCATCACTGTCGCCTGGGGGGAACGCCACATTTCATGACCGCGGTGCAAGAATTCGCAGGAGCTGTCCGGCAGCCCTCGGGAGCAAAACAGCTCGCCAATTTGGTTCAACATTTTGTGGATGTGTTTCTAGTTATGCTAATGGAGGGAGACAGCGGTGAGTGAGGTCTCCATTGTGTGTCCAGGCGAGGATCGTTCTAGCCAAGAATTTAACGCGTCACTCACCCATGTAACACGTCCTTTCTTCTCTCCTTGCAGGTGAGCGGGACAACAAGGAAGGCAAGATGTGTTGGTCTCTCGCGCCACGCCGTGGTGGCTCCTCCGGCCCTGTGCCTACGCGCGCGCGTGCTCCTGAGTGTGTGTGTGTGTGTGTGTGTGTGTGTGTGCTTGCATTTGTGTTTTTGTGCTTGTAGGTGTACGCACGTGTTTTATGTTGATGTATGTATATTTGAGCATGTATACCTGTATATGTGTGTATTTCAGCATGTGTATGTGTGAGGGTGTAGTTCTGTGTGTGTGTGTGTGTGTGTGTGAGGCCGCACGTCACCACACCATGGTAGGTGGGGCCAGGGATCCTCATCTACCAGAGCGGGGGTCGCCAGTGAGGTTCATGGTACAAGGTAATGTATGACTCGAACTTCTTCATACATCCAGTGTAATTTGTACATCATGCATTGCTGTACTGTGTTAGTGTGTAGTAAGTAGCAGGTGGTTGTTGTAAGTGAAAGGGAACAAGGGTACAGTTTTTACTGTACTGAGAGCGTTACAGTACAGTACAGAAGTCTCTGTTCTCCTGTACCCTCGTTTTTTGTACATGTTAGCAAACAGTTCCAGCGAGCCGGTGAGTTACAGATATAGATGCAGCATATCCCCCTGTATGTCACACTAATGCAGGAGAACTGTATTGTTGTATGACACAGCTGTGTCCTCACCTGCTGTACTTACCACCAAGAAGTTTCACATTACAGTGGAATGACGAATCTAGCGTCAGACTCATAGTCTCTGTATGATATTGTGTGGTAACGTACCCAGTTCTCGTTATACGGGACAACAACGAAGCTTGTTATGTTATGGCTAATGTGCGGTTTTTAACGAAGAGTTTGTCGCTCTCTTTTTTTACGAACGAAAGATTGGTTTCATTTCAGTTGTTGTTTGTGTGTACTTCAGTGTCATCGTCCGTGTGTGTGTGTGTGTATGTGTGTAAATGTTATCCTACGTGTCATATCTGCAGAGGAGCCATGATAGTGAGGGAGTGTCAAGTGTGTGTGTGTTGATTGCCGTAATGGTCATAGGTAGTGAGGCTACAGCCCTGTGTCTGGTCCGGATGATAGACCATTACCATGCCGGGGACCACTGTGGGGAGGGGCGGGACCACTTGACACGGAGGCCCCCGTTGGGGACCAGCCTGGCTGACGATGACCCCTGGTGGCGATGCGTCAGAAGGATGGAACCCTGCAGTCTGGTATGTGGCTTGGTGGTCTATACACACACACACACACACACATTTATATATATATATATATATATATATATATATATATATATATATATATATATATATATATATATATATATATATTGCCCTGTGGCTTCCTCTGAGTGTTCCTAGACTGTGGCCTACACTGCCTCTGGACCGTTGGAAGTGGTCCATAGAATTTTTCTAGTGTTACCTGCGTCCCACGCTGTTCTGGGACTGTCATCTGCGTCCCACACAGTCCCAGGGCTATCATCCATATCTCGAAATGTCCCAGGGCTAACGTTTGCGTCCCATACTATCCCGAAACTAGCATCTGCGTTCCCTTACCGCCCTGGGACTATCATGTGATGCGTCAAGTGGTCCAGGAGCCATAGGTGAGGCTCGCACTACCCCACACATCACTGTCCTCCCGGGTCTGTGTGAGGTGGCTGGTGGTTCATGCCAGTCTGCGCCCACTGCTTCGGCAACGCTGCGAAGGTACACAGTGTGTATCGCGGTAGATAGTTGACAGGGAATCGAAGTAAGGTCTTTCAGTTGCTTTTATTTTCATGTGACGTGTAGCAGTTTTCGCTGCAAACAACTTTCTGTTGTTACCTTTGGCGTGTGGCTCGCGCCGTGACCTTCAGAATCAAGATTGTCTACTCATAGGTTTGTTTGCCTTATGCGTCTGTCTACTCATGGGTTTGTGTGCTATATGCGTCTGTCTACTCATGGGTTTGTGTGCCATATGCGTCTGTCTACTCATGGGTTTGTTTGCCTTATGCGTCTGTCTACTCATGGGTTTGTGTGCCATATGCGTCTGTCTACTCATGGGTTTGTTTGTTATATGCGTCTGTCTACTCATGGGTTTGTTTGCCTTATGCGTCTGTCTACTCATGGGTTTGTGTGCCATATGCGTCTGTCTACTCATGGGTTTGTTTGCTATATGCGTCTGTCTACTCATGGGTTTGTTTGTTATATGCGTCTGTCTACTCATGGGTTTGTTTGCCTTATGCGTCTGTCTACTCATGGGTTTGTGTGCCATATGCGTCTGTCTACTCATGGGTTTGTTTGCCATATGCGTCTGTCTACTCATGGGTTTGTTTGTTATATGCGTCTGTCTACTCATGGGTTTGTTTGCCTTATGCGTCTGTCTACTCATGGGTTTGTGTGCCATATGCGTCTGTCTACTCATGGGTTTGTTTGCTATATGCGTCTGTCTACTCATGGGTTTGTTTGCTCATGGGTTTGTTTGCCTTATGCGTCTGTCTGCTCATGGGTTTGTTTGCCTAATGCGTCAACACTTTGTGACAGGCTCGCACGTGTATTACTTTTCTCTTGGAGGGCACCTAGTCTGACCACGTCAGAACAAACCCTGGCAGAGAGGATAGAAAATTTAAGTCGGCTGCACCTCGGGGTTGAGTGCCTCACCAATGTTATAATACAGGATACGGTTCATATCTCCAAGAGCAAGATATTAACCCTAGCCAGGAAAGAGGTCTATTCCTCAGTTGAAAGCAAAACGTCTGTGTGTATGAGTTACTAACGTAAGGTTTGGTGAGTCAGGACGTGTTAAGTAAAGATCAGAATGTGTGTTGAGGAATTTTTGACGGAGTATTCCAAACATCTCGTGTTGGTCTGCGACCCGTCGTGACGTTTCAGGTTTCTTTGGTTGTGATGTCATTTTTCTCATGTGCTTAGAACGTACAACTCTGATGTTTCTGGAATCTCTTTGTCTCCATGGCTGTGGCCAACTTGTTTTTGACCAAGAGTAGAAATGGGGAGCAGTTTGTATCAGATGTGCTGCACGGAACACTTCAGCAGCGGTTGGTGATATCTGTGGAAAGTTGGATGTAAATAGAAAAGCAAAGAAAAAACTAATTCGGTTTGAAGGGGAAAGGAAAATCAGATGTCAGAGGAGCTAGACGTAAAATGATTATTATGAGGGAAGCCAGACCTAATGGGGGATGAAGGTTTTATCAGGGAGACGCAATGTATGCTTAGTGACTGGGTCATTTAGTCTACTGTCTGATGGTTAGACTTACGTACAATGAATTGCTGTAGCAACGTAGGGCTGCCTTGTGTCGGCTCATTCCAAGGGAACAGAAGAGCAAAAGTGGTTCTGTGCAGTGGACCTGGTGACAGGAGAGGTGACGTTCACCCACTGGACAGTGAGGGAACGTGCCTGATTGAGGATGTGTAAAAGGTAACGTGATGCAACTAGCAGATGATGGCCCAGTTACTCGACAGTTAGTGGCAGGACAACGAAGGGACGTCTATGTACGACAGATGTCATTATCAGAACCACTACCCTGGTCACGTAGCGCCGCTCATGGCTCCACTGGTAAGGGTTCTTGCATCCGAACTCGTAGCCGTCTTGGCGGAGGATATCGATCTAGCAGAGTGTAGGTGTACGCCACCGTCAGCCGCTGGGGCTGGTGATGGGATGACCCGAGTTGTCGATGCTCCAACGAATATTTCACGTCTTAGAAGACTTGATGGTCGTTGTCGGCACAGACAGTGCTAGTGTAGCTTTAAGGATCGACTTGGTCGTCGATCAATACCCTCGTATTTCAATAAAGAACCTAGAGCGCTGCAGCAGGGGACGATGAGGCACGGGCGATGTAAGACACGTCGCTTCTGTCCAGAATGTCCAGTGTGTTGGGGGGAGAAAATATCTAGATAACGAAGCTGTTGTGACTGAGTGCCTCCTTCACTGACATTCGACCACGGGTGTACCAAGTGATTTCAAGTACTGTTTTGTGTCATTATTTATCCAGTGGCGCGAATTTGTCATGCAAGTTGGCCTTTGAAGTTCAGTCTAGATGCAGGGAGGCTGACAAGACTCTTAGCCCATGCAATGTGTCCTACACAGCGTGGTGAACAGACCATGTCTGTTAGATTCTCTGGGTCTGATATCGCCCCCAGCACGCAGGTCAGCAGACTTGATGTAACAGACCATGTCTGTCAGATCCTCTGGGACTCGTACCGCCCCCAGCACACAGGCCAGCAGACTTGATGTAACAGACCATGTCTGTCAGATCCTCTGGGACTCGTACCGCCCCCAGCACGCAGGCCAGCAGACTTGATGTAACAGACCATGTCTGTCAGATCCTCTGGGACTCGTATCGCCCCCAGCACACAGGCCAGCAGACTTGATGTAACAGACCATGTCTGTTAGATCCTCTGGGACTCGTACCGCCCCCAGCACACAGGCCAGCAGACTTGATGTAACAGACCATGTCCGTTAGATCCTCTGGGACTCGTATCGCCCCCAGCACACAGGCCAGCAGACTTGCTTGTATTCATGGAAAATTAAACCTGTAGTTGTCCTCTGGATGTTGTTGCAGTATTCAGCATGGCTGGCCCAGATTTGTGTCAGACTCCGCCAGGCTTGCATGTCTTCACCGGATGTAATTTCACGAGCGCATTTACATGAGGTAAACAGGTATCTCTGCATCGTATTATGAAACTGGTGGACGAGCGAGTGGATTAAACAGCTCAGTAACAGTTCTGGAGTGTTTCCGGGCGTACTGCATGGTAATGGCTCTGATGTGCTTCCTGGTATTGTGGATGGTAAGAGCTCTGATGTCCCTCCAGGCATCGTGGATGGTAAGAGCTCTGATGTCCCTCCAGGCATCGTGGATGGTAAGAGCTCTGATGTCCCTCCAGGCATCGTGGGGATAAGAGCTCTGATGTGCTTCTAGGCATCGTGGATGGTAAGAGCTCTGATGTGCTTCTAGGCATCGTGGATGGTAAGAGTTCTGATGAGCTTGCAGGCATCGTGGCTGGTAAGAGATCTGATGTGCTTCTTGGTATTGTGGATGGTAAGAGCTCTGATGTCCCGCCAGGCATCGTGGGGATAAGAGCTCTGATGTGCTTCTAGGCATCGTGGCTGGTAAGAGATCTGATGTGCTTCCTGGCGTCATAGGTGGTAAGGTCTGACATGGTTCCAGGAGGCACCGTGGATTGTGATAGCCCTGATACGTTTCCACGGATCGTGGACACACGAGCTTTGATGCGTGTCCAGACGTCATGGACGGTAAAATCTCTGATGTGCTTCCAGGCGTCATGGATGGTAAGAGCTCTGATAGCCAGACGTCCGGGCGCCATAGATGGTAAGAGCTCTATATGCTTCCCGGCGTGAGGGAAGGTAAGAGCTCTATATGCTTCCAGAGTTATGGACACGCGTGGCCAACTTGTGGCTAGATATGGACAAGGTAGCCAGACTGTTCTCAGCGAAAGTTGTTCTTTAGTAGTTGCTGTTAGTAGAACACTGGTCCTCAAGTTCTCCATCGTGCAACGTTGCCCTGATGAAGCAGTGATGTCACTCCGTCATCGTACCGTTTGACGCCGAGGTCTGGGACCAAAACCCCGACGACACGTCACGTGTAAAAGTACTGGCTCGCATAATCCAGGACTGCAGGGCACACGAACCCTGCTGCAGAATATTGCTAATGATCATTAATGTTTTTACATTATGTACACCTGCCACCTCTTACATTATGTACACCTGCGACCCCTTACATTATGTACACCTGCCACCTCTTACATTATGTACGCCTGCGACCCCTTACATTATGTACGCCTGCGACCCCTTACATTATGTACACCTGCGAGTCCTGACATTATGTACACCTGCGACCCCTTACATTATGTACACCTGCGACCCCTTACATTATGTACACCTGCGACCCCTTACATTATGTACACCTGCGACCCCTTACATTATGTACACCTGCCACCCCTTACATTATGTACACCTGCCACCCCTTACATTATGTACACCTGCCACCCCTTACATTATGTACACCTGCCACCCCTTACATTATGTACACCTGCCACCCCTTACATTATGTACACCTGCTACCTCTTACATTATGTACACCTGCCACCCCTTACATTATGTACACCTGCCAACCCTTACATTATGTACACCTGCCAACCCTTACATTATGTACACCTGCCACCCCTTACATTATGTATACCTGCGACCCCTTACATTATGTACACCTGCCAACCCTTACATTATGTACACCTGCCACCCCTTACATTATGTACATCTTCACCCTTATAAACACCTTAACCCTTACAGTATGTGCACCTCTACCCTTACATTATGCACACCTTTACCCTTACATTATGCACGCCTTTACCCTTACATTATGCACACCTTTACCCTTACATTATGCACACCTTCACCCTTACATAATGTAAACCTGCGACCCCTTACATTTGTACACCAGCTTTATGTACACCTGCACGCCTTGCATCATGTGCGCCTTCACCCTTACATTATGTACACCTTCATCTTACACTATATACATAACCCTTACATTATGTACACCTTCAGCCTTACATTATGTACACCTTCACCTTTACCTCGTGTACACCTTCACCCTTATATCATGTACACCGTCACCCTTACATCATGTACACGTTCACCCTTACATTATGCACATCTTCACCATTGCATTATGTACACATTTATTATTATGTACACCACCCTTATGTACGCCACCCTTACATTATGTACACCTTCACCCCATTACATCATGCATATCTTCGCTCTTAAATCATATACACCTTCACCCTTACATTATGTACACCTTTACCCATACATTATAAATACCTTCACCCTTATACTATGTACATCTTCACCCATTACATCATGGCATTCCCACACTATACACTCCCAGCTTAATAGTACCATTAATTCGAAATATGTTTCCTGCGTACTAAACCTCGCGTGGAGTACATAGTAACATTACATACACTAATGTATATATATATATATATATATATATATATATATATATATATATATATATATATATATATATATATAGCGAGGTAGCGCAAGGAAACAGACGAAAGAATGGCCCAACCCACCAATGTATATACATAAACGCCCACTCACGCACATATACATATCTATACGTTTCAACGTATACGTACAGACATATATCTATACGTTTCAACGTATACGTACAGACATATATCTATACGTTTCAACGTATACGTACAGACATATATACACCTGTACATATTCATACATGCTGTCTTCATCCATGATGGTGGGAATGGATGAAGGTAGCATGTATGTATATGTTTATTTGTATATATGTATATGTCTCTGTATGTATACGTTGAAATGTATAGGTTTATATATGGAGAAAAACTGGAGGAAGTGAAGTGTTTTAGATATCTGGGAGTGGATCTGTCAGCGGATGGAACCATGGAAGCGGAAGTGGATCATAGGGTGGGGGAGGGGGCGAAAATTTTGGGAGCCTTGAAAAATGTGTGGAAGTCGAGAACATTATCTCGGAAAGCAAAAATGGGTATGTTTGAAGGAATAGTGGTTCCAACAATGTTGTATGGTTGCGAGGCGTGGGCTATGGATAGAGTTGTGCGCAGGAGGATGGATGTGCTGGAAATGAGATGTTTGAGGACAATGTGTGGTGTGAGGTGGTTTGATCGAGTAAGTAACGTAAGGGTAAGAGAGATGTGTGGAAATAAAAAGAGCGTGGTTGAGAGAGCAGAAGAGGGTGTTTTGAAATGGTTTGGGCACATGGAGAGAATGAGTGAGGAAAGATTGACCAAGAGGATATATGTGTCGGAGGTGGAGGGAACGAGGAGAAGAGGGAGACCAAATTGGAGGTGGAAAGATGGAGTGAAAAAGATTTTGTGTGATCGGGGCCTGAACATGCAGGAGGGTGAAAGGAGGGCAAGGAATAGAGTGAATTGGAGCGATGTGGTATACAGGGGTTGACGTGCTGTCAGTGGATTGAACCAAGGCATGTGAAGCGTCTGGGGTAAACCATGGAAAGCTGTGTAGGTATGTATATTTGCGTGTGTGGACGTGTGTATGTACGTGTGTATGGGGGTTGGGCCGTTTCTTTCGTCTGTTTCCTCGCGCTACCTCGCAGACGCGGGAGACAGCGACAAAGTATAAAAAAAAAAAAAAAAAAAAAAAAAAAATATATATATATATATATATATATATATATATATATATATATATATATATATATAATCACCTTGGTATTACGTTCATTGCTCTGTTTAGTGTACATCTACATTGCACACATTCCTGTGTTATAGCTACTTCTATGGTTTATACAGTCCCGTGTAAAATGTCCCTCCAAGGTTAGATGTACGACCATGGTTTGTACACTCCTCTATTAAGTGCGCTCCTGTGCTCACAATATGTTGCCACCAGTATGACACCACGGACGAAGGAGTTTGAGAAATACCCATAGATGTGGCTTCACAATGGTGGCCTTGCTTTCATGATGCTGAAGTATACCGATTGCAAGTGACATGTCCTGTCATTTGCCTTAATATAAGGCTACCATAATCATCAGGTACACTCCAAGAATCCCTGTACTCCCATGTTAAACCTTCTTTCACATCACACTTAGTATGTCTCCTTGGTTGTGTTAATTACACTTCCCATATGGTTTGTCTCGTTGGCTGTGCTAAGTACTTATCAGACCCATTTTGTCTCGTTGGCTGTGTTAAGTACACTTTACGCCCAGTTTTTCTCGTTGGCTGTGAGGAACACACACCCACACAGTCTCTCTCGTTGGCTGTGTTAAGTACACTTCACTCCCAGTTTATCTTGCTGGCTGTGTTAAGTACGCATCCAACAGGTCTCGTTCGCTGTGTTGAGAGTAGACTTTACGCCCATTCCGTCTTCTCGGTTGTATGTGTGGCCCGCTACCTCCCCAGTGTGATCACACTGGCCGTGTCTTGGAAAGGCTGACTGGGCAAGACACTTGCACTAGACCCGCTGGTCGAACTGACGACGCGCATGGATGACGTCTTGTGTCCGGGGATCCTTGCATGCCTACCTCATCCTCCAGTTCGCGCCGGTCGTTATGAGTGGCAGAACCGACGAAGGTAACCCTCCGTCGAGGACAGTCAGCCGTGGAGTTATAACTCCCAAGTCCGCCTTACATACGAGTGTGTTCCCTCAGCCTCGGGAGGTCACAGGCGTTGCTCGTACATAGATAGCTTGGCCAGCCACACACACACACACACACTGATCACACACGACCCCTATGGTTAGAGATCCCTACCCCACTGGACCTACATGGTAGCTGGGGTAATTAGTACAAGGATTGGTAGTAGGACTAATTAGTCGTAGCACAGCTCATAGACCCCGAACCTCTCTCCCCCCCCCCCCTTTATTCTTCACCATCACGATGACTTAAGCACATAATGACATTCTGAATAGAATTTAAGAATAGGTCATTTTTTTCCCCCCCAGCTGGGAGAATTGTTCCCTTCCCCTTACAGACTTAACTCGACCTTCCCGTTGATGATAGTGGCCGCTAATTACAGAAGTCTTGCGTAAGAGGTACATCCCAACACAAGACTAACCATACATTTTGTGTGATGGACAATATGACACATTGAACGAGGGAATTAGACAAATGCTCAGGGGTCCTAGATACGTCTCCTGGTTGTATATCAACTGACTGTTATATTTCTCTCTTGTGTCTTCCCTGATGATGTGATTATTACACGAAAGTGCACTTGGGAACTTATCGTTTTATTTTCCCGTGGTCCAGCAGTAATATATATATATATATATATATATATATATATATATATATATATATATATATATATATATATATATATATATATATATATCCCTGGGGATAGGGGAGAAAGAATACTTCCCACGTATTCCCTGCGTGTCGTAGAAGGCGACTAAAAGGGAAGGGAGCGGGGGGCTGGAAATCCTCCCCTCTCATTTTTTTTTTTTTTTTAATTTTCCAAAAGAAGGAACAAAGAAGAGGGCCAGGTGAGGATATTCCCTCAAAGGCCCAGTCCTCTGTTCTTAACGCTACCTCGCTATCGCGGGAAATAGCGAATAGTATGAAAAAAAAAAAAAAATATATATATATATATATATATCATTTCTCACTGTGAGTTAGACCAAGTGTATAATGTAGAATGTACTGTTTTCAATCATTTATAATACATCTAATACATATATTTTTTTCAGCCAAGTACTATACGAAATTGCTGCCAGATATTTTGAGAAATGCGTCTCGCATTGACGCTTACTAACCCTACCCAGACGATAAGAGTCGTAGTGTTCGTTTTGAGATCCACGAGACCCATCCGTGAGGATAATATATATGTTGGGTGTACGAGGCGCGAGTCCTGGGGTTATTCTCCGACGGAGCGAGGTTTTAAAATGCCTGAATTGTCCCGAGATGATATTAGCATTTAAAGTGCGTTAAGAGTGTAATTTGGGGCGAACTCATTTTCCTGCGAGCGACATCAGAAACTTGGGTGTTAATTTGGGAATCTATCTCCCATTTTGAGATGGGTTTACGTAAGGCAGACGCTTACGAAATCGACCATATAACCACAGGAATCTAAGAGAAATATGCGGTGGGATGTATCGGCGGGTGGCTATAGGTTGACGAGGCATGGTTCTGTTTCTCTGTGTATAGGCAGTTGAATGTTTTCCTGCATATGAAGAAAATGGATGGAAAATGCTTTGGTTTGATGGTGTGTTGGATGTGTCGGTTACTCGCATAGACACGGAGATGTCTAGCGGTGGTGTCCCCATGGAAAGACACAGGTGGTGTCCCCATGGAAAGACACAGGTGGTGTCCCCATGGAAAGACACAGGTGGTGTCCCCATGGAAAGACACGGGTGGTGTCTCCAGGGAAAGACACAGGTGGTGTCCCCAGGGAAAGACACAGGTGGTGTCCCCAGGGAAAGACACAGGTGGTGTCCCCATGGAAAGACACAGGTGGTGTCCCCTATGGAAAGACACAGGTGGTGTCCCTATGGAAAGACTCAGGTGGTGTCCCTATGGAAAGACACAGGTGGTGTCCCTATGGAAAGACACGGGTGGTGTCCCTATGGAAAGACACGGGTGGTGTCCCTATGGAAAGACACGGGTGGTGTCCCTATGGAAAGACACGGGTGGTGTCCCTATGGAAAGACACGGGTGGTGTCCACACACGAACAGACATTAAGACACGACCAAACGATCCTACTCAGTACCCCGCACCACACATTGAAATTTCCTACACTGGCCCGTCACGGAACACGAGTCTTGATCAATAGATGACATAAGATAAAGAGAAGTCGTGATCAATGAATTGAATAGAATAAAAAATCGTGATCAATGAATTGAATAAGATAAAAAGTCGTGATCAATGAATTGAATAAGATAAAAAGTCGTGATCAATGAATTGAATAAAATAAAAAATCGTGATCAATGAATTGAATAAGATAAAGAAAATTGTAATCATTAAGCATTACAATAAAAAAAAGTCGTGATCAATGAATTAGATAAGCTGAAAAGAAATCGTGATCAATGAATTAAATAAGATAAACTTGTAATCATTGAGCATTACAATAAAAAAATCGTGATCAATGAATTAAATAAGATAAAGAAAACTTGTAATCATTAAGCATTACAATATCCACTTTGGTTACTCTTATGTAAACCCCTGGACAGGTGCACATTTCCATGTAATTCGGTTAATGAGCCACCATCGTCATATTTGCCCCTTCCTTATATTACGAGGTTGCCCCACAAAAAGGTGTCGTGTGTGTGTGAAAAATTGTCATGGTCATATTTTGGCGAAATTGTCCCGGGTAAGATATGCAAATGTTATTTTTATGAGAGAGCGCGCGTTATCGCCAACAGCCTTTGGTACTTTGAAAATGCCTGTTTTTCATATATATATATATATATATATATATATATATATATATATATATATATATATATATATATATATATATATTGTCTGTGTGAGTGTTCATTCCCACACTAGATGAAGCACATCCCAGTTCTTTATGAATGTATTCTCTTATTTATTACCCATATTATATATATATAGATTCTCGGAGTAGTTGAATTATATATATATATATATATATATATATATATATATATATATATATATATATATATATATATATATATATATATATATATGGTGTGGGAGGCAAGTTGTTAGAAGCAGTGAAAAGTTTTTATCGAGGATGTAAGGCATGTGTACGTGTAGGAAGAGAGGAAAGTGATTGGTTCTCAGTGAATGTAGGTTTGCGGCAGGGGTGTGTGATGTCTCCATGGTTGTTTAATTTGTTTATGGATGGGGTTGTTAGGGAGGTAAATGCAAGAGTCCTGGAAAGAGGGGCAAGTATGAAGTCTGTTGGGGATGAGAGAGCTTGGGAAGTGAGTCAGTTGTTGTTCGCTGATGATACAGCGCTGGTGGCTGATTCATGTGAGAAACTGCAGAAGCTGGTGACTGAGTTTGGTAAAGTGTGTGGAAGAAGAAAGTTAAGAGTAAATGTGAATAAGAGCAAGGTTATTAGGTACAGTAGGGGTGAGGGTCAAGTCAATTGGGAGGTGAGTTTGAATGGAGAAAAACTGGAGGAAGTGAAGTGTTTTAGATATCTGGGAGTGGATCTGTCAGCGGATGGAACCATGGAAGCGGAAGTGGATCATAGGGTGGGGGAGGGGGCGAAAATTTTGGGAGCCTTGAAAAATGTGTGGAAGTCGAGAACATTATCTCGGAAAGCAAAAATGGGTATGTTTGAAGGAATAGTGGTTCCAACAATGTTGTATGGTTGCGAGGCGTGGGCTATGGATAGAGATGTGCGCAGGAGGATGGATGTGCTGGAAATGAGATGTTTGAGGACAATGTGTGGTGTGAGGTGGTTTGATCGAGTAAGTAACGTAAGGGTAAGAGAGATGTGTGGAAATAAAAAGAGCGTGGTTGGGAGAGCAGAAGAGGGTGTTTTGAAGTGGTTTGGGCACATGGAGAGAATGAGTGAGGAAAGATTGACCAAGAGGATATATGTGTCGGAGGTGGAGGGAACGAGGAGAAGGGGGAGACCAAATTGGAGGTGGAAAGATGGAGTGAAAAAGATTTTGTGTGATCGGGGCCTGAACATGCAGGAGGGTGAAAGGAGGGCAAGGAATAGAGTGAATTGGAGCGATGTGGTATACAGGGGTTGACGTGCTGTCGGTGGATTGAATCAGGGCATGTGAAGCGTCTGGGGTAAACCATGGAAAGCTGTGTAGGTATGTATATTTGCGTGTGTGGACGTGTGTATGTACATGTGTATGGGGGGGGGGGGTTGGGCCATTTCTTTCGTCTGTTTCCCTGCGCTGCCTCGCAAACGCGGGAGACAGCGACAAAGTATAAAAAAAAAAATATATATATATATATATATATATATATATATATATATATATATATATATATATATATATATATATATATATATATATATATATATGGATCTGGAGAAGGCATATGATAGAGTTGATAGAGATGCTCTGTGGAAGGTATTAAGAATATATGGTGTGGGAGGCAAGTTGTTAGAAGCAGTGAAAAGTTTTTATCGAGGATGTAAGGCATGTGTACGTGTAGGAAGAGAGGAAAGTGATTGGTTCTCAGTGAATGTAGGTTTGCGGCAGGGATGTGTGATGTCTCCATGGTTGTTTAATTTGTTTATGGATGGGGTTGTAAGGGAGGTAAATGCAAGAGTCCTGGAAAGAGGGGCAAGTATGAAGTCTGTTGGGGATGAGAGAGCTTGGGAAGTGAGTCAGTTGTTGTTCGCTGATGATACAGCGCTGGTGGCTGATTCATGTGAGAAACTGCAGAAGCTGGTGACTGAGTTTGGTAAAGTGTGTGGAAGAAGAAAGTTGAGAGTAAATGTGAATAAGAGCAAGGTTATTAGGTACAGTAGGGGTGAGGGTCAAGTCAATTGGGAGGTGAGTTTGAATGGAGAAAAACTGGAGGAAGTGAAGTGTTTTAGATATCTGGGAGTGGATCTGTCAGCGGATGGAACCATGGAAGCGGAAGTGGATCATAGGGTGGGGGAGGGGGCGAAAATTTTGGGAGCCTTGAAAAATGTGTGGAAGTCGAGAACATTATCTCGGAAAGCAAAAATGGGTATGTTTGAGGGAATAGTGGTTCCAACAATGTTGTATGGTTGCGAGGCGTGGGCTATGGATAGAGATGTGCGCAGGAGGATGGATGTGCTGGAAATGAGATGTTTGAGGACAATGTGTGGTGTGAGGTGGTTTGATCGAGTAAGTAACGTAAGGGTGAGAGAGATGTGTGGAAATAAAAAGAGCGTGGTTGAGAGAGCAGAAGAGGGTGTTTTGAAATGGTTTGGGCACATGGAGAGAATGAGTGAGGAGAGATTGACCAAGAGGATATATGTGTCGGAGGTGGAGGGAACGAGGAGAAGAGGGAGACCAAATTGGAGGTGGAAAGATGGAGTGAAAAAGATTTTGTGTGATCGGGGCCTGAACATGCAGGAGGGTGAAAGGAGGGCAAGAAATAGAGTGAATTGGAGTCATGTGGTATACAGGGGTTGACGTGCTGTCAGTGGATTGAAGCAAGGCATGTGAAGCGTCTGGGGTAAACCATGGAAAGCTGTGTAGGTATGTATATTTGCGTGTGTGGACGAGTGTATGTACATGTGTATGGGGGGGGGGGGGGGTTGGGCCATTTCTTTCGTCTGTTTCCTTGCGCTACCTCGCAAACGCGGGAGACAGCGACAAAGTATAAAAAAAAAAAAAAAAAAAAAAAAATATATATATATATATATATATATATATATATATATATATATATATATATATATATATATATATATATATATATATATATTGAGAAACTAGATTTCATGAGAAATATATGTTTGATATATTCCCCTCCATCTTGTTAATAGGTTCTTAGTTATGATAATGTATAGATTATTATGGTAGTTTCAATATGTTGTGAATGAAATCTCGTTCTTGGGGAAGGGTATTCATGCGGCCAGGTAATTTCTTCTGATGTTCATTGGTTACCAGTTACACAACAGAATATGTAATGATGATAATAGTAATAATGATTAGTAATAATGAAAATAGAACTATTATTACTATTATTATATTATTATTATTATTATTATTATTATTATTATCATTTATTATTATATTAGCAGTTTCCCCAATAAGTTTCACCTTGTGTTGTGGCACCTGTGGCTCTGCTTTACCCCTGACACGAAACTTGTCTTCTTGTGGTCATGAGGCATCTGCTGGCTTTCCCTGGTCTGACACGCAGCCTTAATGTTTTCATGTGGTGCTTTAAGACGCCCATCAATCTTTTAAACCTTCCAAAACACCTGCCACTCCTTAATGGTGTTTCAAAACATCTGTCGCTATTTATTGGTGTTTCAAACTACCTACCACCCCCATATTGGTGTATCAGACTACATGCCACCCCAAATTGGTGTATCAAATTACCTGCCACTCCATATTGGTGTATCAAACTACTTGCCACCCCATATTGGTGTATCAAATTACCTGCCACTCCATATTGGTGTATCAAACTACATGCCTCCCCATATTGGTGTATCAAATTACCTGCCACTCCATATTGGTGTATCAAACTACTTGCCACCCCATATTGGTGTATCAAATTACCTGCCACTCCATATTGGTGTATCAAACTACATGCCACCCCAAATTGGTGTATCAAATTACCTGCCACTCCATATTGGTGTATCAAACTACTTGCCACCCCATATTGGTGTATCAAATTACCTGCCACTCCATATTGGTGTATCAAACTACATGCCACCCCAAATTGGTGTATCAAATTACCTGCCACTCCATATTGGTGTATCAAACTACTTGCCACCCCATATTGGTGTATCAAATTACCTGCCACCCCATATTGGTGTTTCAAAACACATTATAGTAATTACTGTTTTTCCAAACACATTCGCTCCATTTTTGTGTTTCGAAACACCTTCCACGCCTCACTGGTCTTTCAGAACACCTGCCACACCGGGTTGGTGTTTCAAAACACTTTCCACCGTTCATTGGTGTTTCAGAACCTCTGCCACTCTTAAGTGTGGTTTCAGAACATGTGTGTCTGTTAATCTTTAACTAATATGTCATCTTCCTTCGATAAACCTTGTCATTGATATGGAATGTCAAGTTATTTGTCTTGTGGTGTTTAAAGTGTTTGTCTTGTGTTGGTTTTAGTTTTTGTCTTTTGATATTTTTCTTTTGTTTTTCGTATTTGCCGTGTGTTATTATGTTTGTTGAGCTTGTTTTGATATTTGTCTTTTATTTTGGTCCTCAGTTTGTGTTTTTGGTATTCGTCTTACCGAGTTTTTGCACGTGTTGCTAGTCATCAGTGTGGTGGTATCTGGTGGTCGTGTACACCAGTGTAATGTACTTGGACTCTGCCGCCGAAGAGATCTCTGTCCACATTAATTGTGTGACTGTCCATGATGCTGGCACACTTACGTCCCCTTCCTTCTGTCTCCGGCCAGCTGGATGAAATGGTTGAGGGAGATTTCATCGAAATTATTTGAGAGATTTCAAAAATTATTAGATTTTTATTTTAGATCTCAGAGTACGTGTTCTTGTGTTCTCTTGAGGACGTATTTTTGATGTATAGTTTTATATGTTTCGTGTATATATATATATATATATATATATATATATATATATATATATATATATATATATATATATATATCTTTTCTTTCATACTATTCGCCATTTCCCGCATTAGCGAGGTAGCGTTAAGAACATAGGACTGGACCTTTGAGGGAATATCCTAACCTGGCCCTCTTCTCTGTTCCTTCTTTTGGAAGAAAAAAAAAATTTCATACTATTCGCCATTTCCCGCGTTAGCGAGGTAGCGTTAAGAACAGAGGACTAGGCCTTTGAGGGAGTATCCTCACCTGGCCCCCTTCTCTGTTCCTTCTGTGTGTGTGTGTGTGTGTGTGTGTGTGTGTGTGTGTGACGAGATTGTTCCAGAATTTTGTCTTCGTCCTTGATGACGTTTGTTGACCAGAACTGCAGAGTATTCTAAATGTGGGGCTGGGAAGGAGGAGTTACGGGAGGGCGTTAAGAAGGGGACGGGGCTGGTGGGAAGATCAATGAGAAGGGTAATAAGGCGATGGGGAGGTAAGGAAGGTGATGGGTGGTGTGGGAGATGCTCAGGAGGGTATGGGATGGTGGGGAGATGAGTACGGAAGGGTATGTAATGGTTGGGGAGATGAGTAGTGCGGGTAAGGGATGGTGGGGAGATGACGAGGGAAGGTAAGTTGATGGCTGGGGAGATGATCAGGAAGGTTGGGGAGTCAGACCAGGAAACACAGGTGGCGCGGGAGAGGCGCGCACCTCCCCCAGCACGCTGCTGGCTCAGCCCACCCATCTGACGTCCGCTGTAAAAGCCACGTAAAACGAAATTGAAGTAGAGGGGTGATGAAGGCTTGGGGGGGGGGGGGGGGGGGCGGCGCTACCGCCCCGGACTTCCCGGCACTTTCTCACCCCCACCTCACCTCCCCCACCTCCCCATACATACGTACGTCGCCTCCTTCCTGACGCGTTACCGTCCCTTAATTAACCGTGGATGCACGGTGTCTCCTGCCTGTGTACCTGTACTGCGTCGCACACTCACTCCTCCTCGTGCAGAGATTAACACTACGACTATACGGGAGATGAAAGTGAGTTGTGCCGGCCGGGGCGGAGCGATACCCGGCCACTTCTGTGTCAGACTCGCCCTCCCAAGTCTGGTTGGCGTCCGCCCGCCATGCCACAGTGTCTTTGCTCCTTTGTGAACACACACACACACACACACACACACACACACACACACACACACACACACACACACACACACAATTTCCAAGCCTATGTCAGGTACACCGTTATCGACCAACCCCGAGGAGAGGATAAACAGCTAGGTTGGCTGTGGGCCAACTGCCGCGCTCAAGACTGTAACCTGAGCTGGTCCGCGCGTGAATCATGGTCAAAGATGGTAACCACTACACCAAAGAAGCCTTTAAAGCGTGTGTGTGTGTGTGTGTGTGTGTGTGTGTGTGTGTGTGTGTGTGTGCGTGCGTGCGTGTGTGTGCGCGCGCGCGCAGAACTAGGCCCTGCGCCCGCACATTTTCTCAACGAGTTGAGCGAACCCTGTTTGTTAAAATGTACAATGCTATTTACTCGCATCCACCTCGACCACTCTGGTGACGGTGTTGTCTCAACAAAGAGCTTTTGTGACGAGACCGGCGTCTTTAAGGTAAGGTAGGGTCAGGTAAGGTAAGGTAAGATGAGGTGAGGTAGGGTAACATAAAGTGAGGTATGGTCAGGTAAGGTAGGGTCAGGTAAGGTAGGGTAAGATGAGGTGAGGTAGGGTAAGATGAGGTGAGGTAGGGTAAGATAAAGTGAGGTAGGGTCAGGTAAGGTAGGGTAAGATAAGGTGAGGTAGGGTCACGTAAGGTAGGGTAAGATAAGGTAAGGTAGGGTCAGATAAGGTAGGGTAAGTTAAGGTGAGGTAGAGTCAGGTAAGGTAGGGTAAGATGAGGTGAGGTAGGGTAAGATAAAGTGAGGTAGGGTCAGGTAAGGTAGGGTAAGATAAGGTGAGGTAGGGTCACGTAAGGTAGGGTAAGATAAGGTAAGGTAGGGTCAGATAAGGTAGGGTAAGTTAAGGTGAGGTAGGGTCAGGTAAGGTAGGGTAAGTTATGGTAGGATAAAGTAAGGTAAGGTAGAGTTATTTGAGCCACAGATTATCGGATCTTGAACATTGGCTCTGGAGAAGCATACACGTTGTCCCGCTGTGCCACTGCTGGCTGTGGTAGTCTGTGGCTTTGGTCTTTGCTCAGCACTTGGGACTTTGTCGCTATAGACAAGTTACATCTATGACACAGATGGTAATGGAATTGTCACTAGACATGTTATATCTGTGCCACAGGTGATATGAACATCGTTGCTTAATGCAAGTTGTATCTGTGCCACAGATGATGTTGGCATCGTTGCTGGAGACGAGTTCTCTGTGCCACTGGTATTAGTGACTTGGTCGCTCACGACAGGTTATATCTGTGCCAAAGGTGATATTCGATAGGAAGATTTGTGGCACAGATGTTAGTAGCATCGTCGCTAGAGACGAAGTTATATCTGTGCAACAGATGTTAGTAACACCATCGCTAGACACACATTGTGGCTGGCTGTACCGCAGATGTCTGTGGACGCTGCTCTAGTGAACGTATGTGATGATGTCTGGTGATGCGCACATCCGTGGACAAGGTTATGGCCAAGGCACGCACATGAGAGAGAGAGAGAGAGAGAGAGAGAGAGAGAGAGAGAGAGAGAGAGAGAGAGAGAGAGAGAGAGAGAGAGAGAGAGGATGTCTTCTTCAGCATGCAGTGTGGTCCATAGGCAGATAACGGCTGTTTCATGTGGTGGGTGGCGCGGGCCTCCTCCCACCCGCTGTTGGTTGACCGCACTGGTGTTCCTTGGTGGTGGGCGGCGCGGGTCTCCTACCACCCACACGGGTGGTTGACAGCACTGGCGTTCCTTGGTGGTGGGCGGCGCGGGTCTCCTACCACCCACACGGGTGGTTGACAGCACTGGCCTTCCTTGGTAATGGGCGGCGCGGGTCTCCTGCCACCCACACGGGTGGTTGACAGCACTGGCCTTCCTTGTTGGTGGGCGGCGCGAGTGTCCTCCTTCCCTCCCATCATTGACTGGCCACGATGACTGGTGTTCCGTGGTGGTGGGCGGCGCGGGTCTCTCGTAACGCCAATATTCAAGGAGGTCGTAAGTCACTGCCCGGAAATTATCGTCCAATTAGCGTAACGTCTGTAGTTGGTTAAACTTATGGCAACCATCATTTGCTACGAAGTTAAGCATGTAGAGGAAGACCGCTTCATGAACGATTCTCAACATGATTTTCAACGAAATTGCTCACGTCTGAGGAATCTACTTGATTTTCAGTATGATGAAATAATAATGATGAAGGTATGGCAGGTGGTGTCATAGAATTAGATTTTGAAAAAAAGCATTAGATATAGTTGCTTTGAAGTGTATCTGCAAAAGTTACATCACTTTGTATAGATGGCGTCACACTGCGATGGTTAGAAAATTTGTAGACTGGCTGTAGACAAAGACCTCGGAATGGTTGGACGTAACAAGTGGTGTGCTACAGGGATCAATCTTGGGACCGGGTCTCTGTTTTTTTTCATGTACATGTAATGATATTGATAATGAGCTGCATTGTAAGTTATTGATATTCACGTATGATAGTGAGATACTGAGGAAATATATTTACAGGAGAAATTGAACGTTTGGAACTTCAAACTGACATAGGCAAACTGATGGACAGGGATCACAAATGGAAAATGAATTTTGATATTCATAGGTCCTGAGTTTTACATAGTAGTGCTAACAAGAAGAGAGGCTACAGTATGAACTATTTTGAGATGTGAAAGGTCATTGAAATAAAATGATGGGTGTAATAATTTGGTGACCTACACAGTGTAAAGAGTTAAGAAATTTTTTGTATTTCTATGTAGGGCTTGTGAATTTAAAGCCAGGGAGATTATTATGCTTTATAACTCGACGATGCGTCCGCGCCTTGAATATTGTGTTCAGTCTTGGTCACCTTCCTTGTGGAAGGATAGAGACAGCATGGCGAGAGCTGACGAGGTCATTTCCGAACTGAGAAACAATTCCTGTGAGAGCTGACCAAAAGACGTAAATCTATTTAGCTTCGATAAGAGTCATTTGATAAGAGCATTCAGTATAATGAGGGAAATTGATGACCTCAGTCGAACAAGGTACTTGAGGCTAGATGCGTCTCGTATCTCTCTTAGTAATCGTTGCGAACTCCTGGGTCAACCTCTTACCTCTAATGAGGCGAAGTACATTTTCTTCAGCTGGATTATTAACACGTGGCATTTCTTATCAATTAGCGCTTGAAAGCAGTGCTACAGATATGTCTCAAGATTAGATAAGTGTCTTCCTTCAGGGTCACGACTAACATTAGCGGCGCATCGTGAGTCAGATGAAGTGTGTGCATGTTCTTGTGTGTGTGTGTGTGTGTGTGTGTTTGTGTGTGTGTGTGTGTGTGTCATGCCTGGGTATGCCTCGCTTCGTACTCCCTCTCATCGTTACCACACTTAACGTGTGAGTCTCTGGTCTCGCTCAGTGTCATGAACTGCCCCGAGATGACCCAGTGCTCTGTTGCTGCTTCAGTTCCTGTGGTGCATTGGCTGACAACACTGGTGGTGGTGGGTGGCGCGGGCCTCCTGCCGCCCATTATTGGCCGGCAACATTGGTGGTGGTGGGTGGCGCGGGCCTCCTGCCGCCCACTATTGGCCGGCAACACTGGTGGTGGTGGGTGGCGCGGGCCTCCTGCCGCCCATTATTGGCTGGCAACACTGGTGGTGGTGGTGGGTGGCGCGGGCCTCCTGCCGCCCATTATTGGCCGGCAACACTGGTGGTGGCGGGTGGCGCGGGCCTCCTGCCGCCCATTATTGGCCGGCAACACTGGTGGGTGGCGGGTGGCGCGGGCCTCCTGCCGCCCATCATTGGCTGGCAACACTGGTGGGTGGCGGATGGCGCGGGCCTCCTGCCGCCCATTATTGGCCGGCAACACTGGTGGTGGTGGGTGGCGCGGGTCTCCTTCCGCCCATTATTGGCCGGCAACATTGGTGGTGGTGGGTGGCGCGGGCCTCCTGCCGCCCATTATTGGCCGGCAACACTGGTGATGGTGGGTGGCGCGGGCCTCCTGCCGCCCATTATTGGCCGGCAACACTGGTGGTGGTGGGTGGCGCGGGCCTCCTGCCGCCCATTATTGGCCGGCAACATTGGTGGTGGTGGGTGGCGCGGGCCTCCTGCCGCCCATTATTGGCCGGCAACACTGGTGGTGGTGGGTGGCGCGGGCCTCCTGCCGCCCATTATTGGCCGGCAACACTGGTGGTGGTGGGTGGCGCGGGCCTCCTGCCGCCCATTATTGGCCGGCAACACTGGTCGTGGTGGGTGGCGCGGGCCTCCTGCCGCCCATTATTGGCCGGCAACACTGGTGGTGGTGGGTGGCGCGGGCCTCCTGCCGCCCATCATTTCCTGGCAACACTGGTGGTGGTGGGTGGCGCGGGCCTCCTGCCGCCCATCGTTGGCTGGCAACACTGGTGGTGGTGGGTGGCGCGGGCCTCCTGCCGCCCATTATTGGCCGGCAACACTGGTCGTGGTGGGTGGCGCGGGCCTCCTGCCGCCCATTATTGGCCGGCAACACTGGTGGTGGTGGTGGGTGGCGCGGGCCTCCTGCCGCCCATTATTGGCCGGCTCCTCCTGCCAAAATTATTTACAAAAGCAATATCAGATACTCGTGGCAAGCTACACCGACCGATGTTTGCTGGGGAAATTATATTCCGCCGATCGTCGCTATTGTTGTTGTTGTTGTTGTTACACGGTAAAGATTATTGCATTAAATGGTCATAAACATTGTGGCACACACACACACACACGCGCGCGCGTCAGTGAGGGAGATTGATGGGCACATAGCCAGAGTAAAGAGAAGATGGCATGATTAAAGAGGAGGATATAGGAATGGTAGGGGCTAATCCACATGTCCCAGGAAATGTCGAGCAAAAGTGACATTGTCCGATAACACAAGGTATGGAAACTGCGAAGGATAATGAGCAGTAGGAGGGAGGAGGTGGGTGAGGGAAGAGTGGCTGTGGCTGCTGAGCATACACTGAACACGACGCCTTGATGCAGCGGGACGTGAAGCTTGGCATGTTTGTGGGAGAGAGGTACCCAGGAGATGGATTCGAAGCTGTAGATAGAATGATAGGCACTGTGAGGCACAGAACAGCCATGAGAATTCATGGTCCAGGATAGGAAGGATTTAGGGAAAACATGCCGAGCGTACAGGATCGGTCCTTGTCAGCAACCATGGGGATTACAGAGAGCGCCAGAACTCAGGGGGTTGACGGATGGAAACTGTTTAGTTTAACTTGTTAGAGGTTGACACTCGGCAAGGGTAAAAGATGATGGACGTAGTGAGTCTAATTGTTTTTGGATCGGTTGGAAATCAATCACGAGATGGAGGAAATGTAGAGAAGAACTGGTCATTATAAGATTACTGGACCAGGCTGTGGAACTACCAGATGGAATTCATGTGGTGGAAAGAAATATAAAAAGAATTGGCCGCTATAATTACTGGTGTCCAGTAATGGTTGTATTTGCTTTGGAATCTACTTGGGAGTTTCTTAGACAGGCGAATAAACTTGCAAAGAATGTAGTATTCATCGAGAGAGAGAGAGAGAGAGAGAGAGAGAGAGAGAGAGAGAGAGAGAGAGAGAGAGAGAGAGAGAGAGAGAGAGAGATGGCAAAATTCGGTAGACGCCAGACGAAGCATGAAGACGGTGTAAACCCGGCCAGCAGGGCAGAAGGTCGGGGGTGTTCGGTGAGGGTAACGTGAGACTGAAAGTAATGTAAACAACTACTGATGCACTGGTGGTCAACGGCAAAGAACTGGAATCCAGGACTCGTTTTAAGGTCAACCCACCTGACGGTGTTGGAGTTCTTGGGGGGAAGCTTTGTACTAGAGAGCCAAGCTCTCACCTGTTCTGCCAAGTGGGGTACACTGTAGACGGTGAGGGAGAGGCAGAGAAGGGGGCGAGGATTGGCTCTCTTGATAAACCATAAGGTTCAGAGGATTGTGGAGGATGACCCATTCAGACAGCACGTAATGGGAAGGGTAACTATAGAAAAAATACACTTGGTGGTGTTGACATCACTTAATTCTTCAAAGAAATTTCAGGATCTCGAACATGTGTATAGTGATTGTAAAGAAGGAACAATTAGGATGGTACAGGAAGTAGTTAAAGAAGCGCTTCTCAGAGATGGTACATTACTGATAATGGCTGATTTCAGTATGACAAGGACAATGGTACATGACTGATAATGGCTGATTTCAGTATGACAGGAAGAATGTAGATTCTCATGATGACAGGGAGTAATGGAGACGTGTTTATCATGTGTACAGGAAACTTTCCTGTAACTGGAATGTTAATGGACGCACTAGGATAAGGAAGACTGATACACCATCGTTTCCGGATCTTATCTCCGCTCATACTAACATGGATATTGAGAACATGGTGTGTGATACACCAACTGTAAGAGGTGATCATATAATATTCCAGTTTGACTGTGGTCAGTGAGTAAGATGAAAGAGCAGAGATGATACCTATACAGGAGATGTAGTAGTGGAAACTACGAGAATCTCCGACAGTTTCTAGGATAACGTAGATTGGGAAATGGAGTTCAGTAGCCAGAAACCAGGGCATTGTGGTGAGAGGCTCTGTGAAGTTTACACTGGGTTAGGTATATGGGTAGCTGTAGCCTCACACACAGAGGGAAGGTATACAAAGAGGAAAGAATGAGTTGGTAAACGATGTCAAAAAGGTGAGGAGTTTCGAGGTGGACGGTGGCGAAGATATGCGCGACACACCAGCCAGCCAGCTTATGCAAAATGTAACAGCTAGCAACGAGTGGTAGCAGGATAAGAAAGGAGGAACAAAACGTTTCAAAATTATTTTGGACAAGGGAGGAGAAAGTCTAAAACTTTTCCCTCAATTTATTTGGCATGAATTTATAGTAAAAAGAGCAGCTGATCAGGCCATGTGCTTCAGAGGTTAGAGCTGTATAGGTCGATGCAAGGATATGCGAGGAACTGAATATCAAATTCCAAAGTGTTTTGACAGTGTAAGACATCACAGCCTTAACACCAGTGAGATGGAATGGCGGACAGGTTTTGGAAAGCACTGAAATATGTAAGAAAAGACATCACCAGTATACTAAAAGGTCTTTTAACTCTCACATGGATTATTGTCCTGATGAAATTTCACCATATGTGTTGGAAATGTGAGTAGATGCACTTGATAAACCACTTCAATTACTGTTCACGATGTTACTGGAGAGGCAAAGTGCCAAAGGAATGGAAAAGGGGCAAACGTCATACCTGTTCATAAGCTAGGAGACCTGGAACAGGCCTCGAACTACATACTGGTCCCACTGACCAGTGTGGTCTGTAGGCTCTGGAAAAGATCATTCGAAATTAATAATTTTCTTCAGCGAAGTTACTTTGATGCAACACTTTTTATAGGGAAAGGAGGTCTTGGGAGGCTTTTAAGAAGCTGAATCACCAGCTTAGAATAAGGAGGAAAGCTCCTTCAGTGAATATAACATTATTTTATGGGGATCACCAGGCTGGTTCACCAGGCAGGAGTCTTCTCAAAGTGGGTTGAGGTCACCAGCGGAGACACGCAAGGTTATGTCCTGGGACCATTACTTTTCTTTATCTGCAAATATATTCAAGTAGGAATCTTGACCTTCAGTCAGTTCATTCACGCAGATGTGTTGCAAAAGTTACGAGGGAAGTGAAAAGTGTCCATCATCTTACAAGGAGACCTTGGTGGACTTCAAGATTGGTTTTGATACGTGGTTGATGGAAGTTCAGACCTAGTGCTGAGGATGGGTTTACAGGGAAGGACGACCTCGATATCATCGTCATCGAGATGGAAATAAGCCGCAGGAATGTGTGTGTGTGTGTGTGTGTGTGTGTGTGTGTGTGTGTGTGTGTGTGTGTGTGTGTGTGTGTGTGTGTCACCAGAGTCCCCACCTAACGAGAACAGTCATAGGGACCAGTCGTCTGATGACTGGTATTAGAAATTCATTCTAAGTCATCGATAACGAAATATTTAGCGAGTTTTTCACATCTTCCACAATGTCAGAGCTACAATATGCTCCTTAAGTTTGGTGGTCACCGCTCTTCAAGAAGCGCAGAGAGCTAATGGAGAAGGTACAGAGGAGAGCAGTGAAGATGGTGCCAGAGTGGAGAGAATTGAGTTACATGGAAAGCCTACAAGCCTTAAATTTGCCCACTTGGGAGAAGAGAAGAGTGAAGGAGTGGCTTGATCTCAACCCTTAAGGTTTTAAAACAGATTGATGACGTAGGCAATGAAAAATTCCTCAAGAGATTAGGGATAGAGCAGCCAGAGGACATCTGAAATTAAGCAGCGCCCTTTTAAAAGAGATGGGAAGTACTTTTATGGTATTCGAGTGGTGGATGAAAGAATAGAATGAGAGAAGACTGGTGGGTAGGAAGTGTAAGCAGGTGACGTACAGGGAAGCGGTAGACTGGCTGGCTGGAGAGGCCGCTGACGTCACTCATCATCACAGATTACCTGATGACATTTGGATAGTGAAATGCCGGCATATCAGGGCGTCTTGGAGATTGCCGTGGCACTCTCAGAACCTTCGCGCCTCCCGGTGTATAAAGATCTTGTAGTGGCAATTTATTGAGTGGGGAAGGACCGTAGAGCCTCACGCCATAGTAAGATCTTGCAGGGGCAATTTATTCAGTGGGGAAGGACCGTAGAGCCTCACGCCATAGTAAGATCTTGCAGTGGCAATTTATTCAGTGGGGAAGGACCGTAGAGCCTCACGCCATAGTAAGATCTTGCAGTGGCAATTTATTCAGTGGGGAAGGACCGTAGAGCCTCACGCCATAGTAAGATCTTGCAGTGGCAATTTATTCAGTGGGGAAGAACCGTAGAGCTTCATGCCATAGTAAGATCTTGCAGTGGCAATTTATTCAGTGGGGAAGAACCGTAGAGCCTCACGCCATAGTAAGATCTTGCAGTGGCAATTTATTCAGTGGGGAAGGACCGTAGAGCCTCACGCCATAGTAAGATCTTGCAGTGGCAATTTATTCAGTGGGGAAGGACCGTAGAGCCTCACGCCATAGTAAGATCTTGCAGTGGTAGTTTATCGAATGAGGAGGTTCGGTCATGCAATGTGGGGGATGTTATCATGCGAGAACAGCATCAGCGGCAGCTCATCCTCCTGTTGCATCTCTCCTCCCGTGACTGAGATACATTAGTACTGAACCTGAGTGAGATATTAAGATACGAGGGTAGTTCATCTGAAGATTTTTTTTTCTTTTTTTTTATGTGACGCCCTTGAGACGCATCTGGTCGTTGTTCATACACATTTCATAGACTGGAAGGGAGAAAAGTGGGGCATTAAATTCTCCGTGAAGAGTGGACACATTCTTCGCCAAACCCAGTGACACATTTGCAGTCTTACATGCTTGATATTCACATCTGCTCTAAATGGTAGCATTAGCTCCAGAATTCTTATGATATAAAACGAAAGAAAAAGAACCCGAATCAAGATTAATTCTTGAGTTCATGAATAATTTACGTTTTCTTTGTTTGCTGTTAAGATTTAAAGATGCAGTTACCCTAAGATTAAGCAGTCTCTTGACCGTAGTGCACTCCAGACAAAGATCTGATGGTAGATAATTCATTTGTGGATTTAGTAGGTCCGTTATCACTCCCACGTCTGATATAGATATAGGAGAGAGTTGAAAGATAGCATTTATAAAATTCAAGGTATATAAAAACAACGCCACCACATTGGCAAAGATTTTCAACAGAGAAATGTGAAAAGTTCTTTCGCTTGCGTAGTTCGGGATTTGTTCTTCATGGTTTTTGCGGGATGCCCCGGAAAAAGGCGAAGCATTTTTGGGTTCAGGGACGCTGCTAGGGGGTCCAGCTCTGATTGGTTTGATAACAACGGGTAACTGTTGGATAACATAACCACACCGTTGCCATGACCAACGTTTGGCTATGTGATGACCTTCATAAATGTATAATTACTTACGAGGGGTTTTAGAAGAAAATGATACACACACACACACACACACACACACACACACACACACACACACACACACACATCCCAGTTTTTCCTCCTGTGTCGCCTTTCAGAACACCGTCAACGGCCACCAGACCTGAACCATCGCCAACCACACCAGCAGCAGTCCAACCAGGCAGGACCTTCGTCACGTACATGAGCCTTACTACCAGGCAGATCCCACCCCCCTCCTCCCGCCTCACTGGACCCCAGTCACCGTTCTAGGTTGTTCAGGCTACCAAGCCTCTCGGGGTCGCTCAGGACGACGAGCAACGTGGGAAGGAACATGTTATGACCATTAGTAAGTCTCCCCAGCAATCGTCCCCCCGCGCTCTCCGTCGACCCGGGATGCTTGGATTTCCTGCACCAGAACTCGAAGACATTTTACACGACTTGCATGTTTCACAGACTCTCTCTGTGCCTCCTCCGCCTGGTCTTTCGTCCCTGTGCACCACACAGACAGGGGCTGCTAGAAATGGTGCATGAAGACGACATGCAACGCCACCCTACCGTCGCTCTTGCACCTCCTCTCGAGCTCGGTACACTGGCCTCCCACACCCTCTCTGGCCCATCATCATCGTCGTCTAGGCTCCAGCCTTCGAGTCATGATGTAACCACTGCACCAGCCCCCGGCGGCCACACTCGCAATTATGTCACTTGAGATCCCTTGTCCCCAGGGTGCTCGTACACTAGCCCACAACAACAGCCCCAAGCTCAACCATTCACATCAACAATCAGATGATATGAAAACCTCGTCTCTTATGTGTGTAAAGACACTATTTCTATAGCCCCTCTGTTTAACGTTTTCGTTTGTTTTTAGCTTGTGGCTTGAGTACATTGGATAAACAATTTATCATTATTACTATTATTATCAGTAGTAGTAGTATTGCCTCACTCACAGGAGGGACAGTATTGAGTGCCGTGGTTGACGTTGCAACCCACACTGTGATCTCACTGACGCATGTCTGAGGGCCTGACGATGGAAGCCAGCTCACGGTCGTCCAGGCTCTTCTTTAAGACTGGTTGATAAGCGAGTACGTGGCGTAAGCTGATATGATATAGACACACACACACACACACACACACACACACACACACACACACACACATCCTCTATGAGCCCTTATTGCTACAGGAGCCTCGTACATGGAAAGTAGAGCCCCCGGGTCCTGGGTTAGGAAGTGTATATGATGTGTGCGTTGTTAATGCTATCAGTCGATGGTGTTTGTGGACTGCTCTGCTCCCACCTCTGTGGAGTGGGGCGATGTGGGTCAGTTTCACACTCTCGGGAATGATGTCAGAATCACGACCTTTTTCTCTAAAGGTAATTTGGTGCAGGTGCTGGAGGTGTCTTGCGTTACTTTATGAAGACTGAGCACTCCATGGGTCCTGGCCTGGGGCTGAGTGCATGGGCATGACCTAAACGGCCTTATCGAAATCATGTGTTGAGAAGGTGGTATCTGCTATGTTTAGGAAGAAGGCTTTTAGCTGAATACCGATTCATGTTGCCGTTTGAGATTCTCGCACGCCTGTCATCTGTAAAGTTTTAAGTCGGCCGGTGGAGTTTCTGGTTTTGGATTTGCAAATGAGTTAAAAGTATTTTGGGGTTTATATTTTTATTTTATTCAGGGCTTTTCCCTCTTTTTACCCGAGTTTCACATGGTATTTTTAGTTTATCATTTATATCCGATAACGTTCAGTTTTGTTTCCTGTGATGGGTGAGGTGTGGCCTTTTTTTTTAGATGAGCTGTTCATTTTCGCCTCCTGTAGCGCCCTCGTCTTCCTCGTTCTGACGTAGACCTTTTATGCTTTCTTCTGGTGGATACGCGTATGTCTGTTGCATGTTTGGTGGACGACAGTTGTCATCTCGTTTACACATCCCGTCCTCTGGTGCGTCGCTCAGCAAGGTGTCCCATTGTGTCGCAGACATCACGTTGATCACATCCACCCTGTTTATCCTCTTACTATCAAAACTGAAATTACTGAAACACACCTCCACTGTTTCCCGTGTTCTGAAGAGGCAGTTCTGCATCCACGCTTGCCTTTACATCAACCATGTTGTGATCATAACGTAGTGGCGGGTTTAAGATGGTGATAATGACACATTAAGTTGACATTGTTTACAAAGATTAAGTCCAGAATCGTATTTCCTGTGGTTGGTTTTGTTATTTGTTGGCTGACGGGAGACGTTATACATACCTTGATTAACTCTTTTGCAGGTGTTCGTCCAGTGTCGGTATTTTCCGGCGAGATGTTATTTCCTGCCTGTCTCCGTGTAATGTGGTAGGTTGAAGTCTGTTTAAGACGAGGGTATTTGGAACTCTGTTTCCGAGGAGGTCGCGACATGGTTCTGTGTTTCTTCTATCTGTTCCGTAACTTCGTTAATGGTATGCATCTGGTGGTATGTACATTACTGCAGTGACCAGGGTCGGGTTTATTTTTTTTTAGTCTTGGCAACGAGCGCTTCTGCTTCACATCATTGCGAGAAGGTGGTATACCTAGACACGGCTGCCATCCCCCCAGAGATATCTGAAAAGACAGTACACAATGATGAGTGTTTTGCTTTAATCATTGTAGCCAAACTACGCCATGATGTTCCTGATGGTAGATTATTGTGTTGTAGAATATTTGTAGTAGTATAGGGAATGATAATATATCTACCTTGATTATCGTTCATCATATACTGGGTAAGTATTCGATATATGTATGAATATACATACATGCATTTATATTTAGCACCTACGTGAATTTTTAACTCAGCATGTATATATGCGTGAATACATGAAAGTAAAGACCTTTACATACATATATAAATGATTTCATGTACATGGCCTTCGAGCACAGTGAGAGATTACACTTGGTGCCCTAACTTTAATAGACACCGACGAAAACCGTTAAAATGTAAGACACTAAAATTGATGATCATGGTATGGCAACACGGAGAGATATTGCCACTTGAGAATCATTATTAATATTCTAATTGCCAGCACTCTGAGAATGGGGTGTAAATATGTAACTGAGGTACTTTCATATCACGTAGAGGTGGTATTGGATGGGGCACATCGTACAGCTTTACAATGCTATAACCTCGAGGTCTGCCACCTTATTGGGTTTAGAATTAGAGGATATTTTTTTCTCAACATGAACCAGATCATACGTAAGGTTTTTCAGTCTAGGAACTAATGAATTTCTCGGTATTGGAGGACGTATGTTACGCCGTGAATTTGGGGTGTTACCGTACTCCGCCTGCATGTGGTTACAGCGTAAGAAGTCTCATTCTGTGGGTGACTTAGAGTAGAATCACGTTGCAGTAGATAGAGGTAGCAGGTAGGAACATGAAAGCAGGAGTATTTAGGTAGAAGTAGTCGGTAGGAACATTAGGTAGGAACCTCTGCAAACACTGTGCTAGGCTGGCCCTCTGCCTGTTATGGGTGAGGCGGTAAAGGCTGAGGAGCAGCACTGCGAGTTCACTAGTTATGGAGAGACTGTTGCTGTGGCCGCCCCCTTGAGGGAGTGCCAGTTGGGTACAGGCGGCAGAGATAACGGTAGACAGAACTCCTTGGTCCAGGGGAGTCCACTATGTCCTTGTTTAAGCGCTGTGTGCCATCTAGAAAGTTGCAGGAGCCTCAAAAAACATGTGCCAGGGTTCTGTGATGATAATCATAATCCCTGTGGGTACACACAGCTTTGTTCAAACACCCATCCTCTCCGTGAAGTAGTGATGGGCATTATTGATATGAGTGATGACAGGCCCGCTTGGGTTCGAATCCTGGGCGGGGCAGGATGCCCACAGCCAATACCATCTGTTCATCCCCCTTTCGTGGCTGGTCGATAAATGAGTACCTGGGTTAGGATGGTGTTTGTGTGTGTGTGTGCAGGATTAAATGATAAAACAGGATTTACTAGGTCAAGAGACGGGGCAACACGAATGAATGAAACTCCTAGTAGTACGGGATGTATGGTGGCCATGCAATTAAAACGATGTACAGAGCAATGAGAATCATGGCGCTAATTCTGTGGACCATATTAGCTGGTAGTCTTTGTGTGTGTGTGTGTGTGTGTGTGTGTGTGTGTGTGTGCCCAGAACTGAGTTTGGTATGGATGCGGAAGGAAATAATACTGATCCAGTAGTCTCTGTGTCAAGTGTGTCGCGTTAAAGTACGTTGAGGAAGACGTTTGAAAATGATATAAATTTCATATTGTCTCAGTCATTCTCGATGTGTAGGTATGTTAACATGTCGCGGATAATGTGCAGTCGACACCCTCCTTCCAGCAGTGAGGGCCAAATAATCGTATCGCCTCCGATTAGATAAAAAAAAACGACCTTGAAATCAATATCTAATGGGAAGAAATACTGCTAAATTAGGAAGCGAGAAGTCAAGGTAAAGAGGAGTGGGAGGAGGAGACAGTGTGGCTGCCAGTCCCCCTCACCCGCCCACACCTCCCACACCCTCCGTGCCTTCCTTCCCCTCTCCCCCTTGCCAGCCTTGCCTTTCTCCCCCACCTCCTCGCTCCCTCCCTACCTGGTCTCTGTCCCTCCCACTCCCTCGCCACCCGTCCTCAACGGATCCCACCATCAGCAACCCCTCCTCCTCCTCCTCCCGGTGTCTCCCTCCCTCCCTCACCCTCCTCAGCCGGCGCAGCTGTTGCCGTCTCCGGGCGGCGGGAACGGCCAGTCGAGAGCCTTTATTAAAACATGTGTCACTCAAAACGCGGCCGGCGCCATCCCCGCCCAGCTGAATTGGTTGTGTATCGGACCGATCGTCGTGTCTCACGTCGTTCAGACCGTCGTGCTGCTGCTGCTGCTGTGCCTGCTGTCGTCGTGTCGGGCCTGGTCGTGACGACGACGACGACCACCGCTGCTGCTGCACCTGTCGTGTTTGGTCTGGTCGTGAGGACGACGACCACCGCAGCAGCTGCACCTGTCCGGTCGTGTCTAGCAGTGGCGATCACAGCTGCTTGCTGCTGCACGTTTCGCGCCCTGTGTTTGGAAGGAGGTAACGACCGCTTCTGTAGCGGCACATGTCGTGGAAGTGTGGGTTACTTACAACTGCTGCTGTGGCACCCTTCATACAAGCCTTTGTGGCGACGACCAGTGCTAGTGCCGTAACTGTCGTTTAGAGGGTCTAGTATGGCCACTGCAGCTCTACACCTGTCGTTTAGGATCTAGTTATGGCAATCGCTGCTGCTGCTACACATACGACGAAATGCCAATTGTCGTGTAGGGTCTGGTAATGATGGCAGATGAAGCTACACCTGTCGTGTAGGGTCTAGTACCACCACGCTGCCGCTTCACTTGTTTTTCGAGGGTGAGTGATTCTGCAGAAATACTTGTCGTTAGGATTGGTTGCTTCTACACCTGTCGTGTAGGTGGTGTCACGACTACAGCTATCATTCTGTCGTGTAGGGTCAGGCAGCTGTTGCTGCTGTGCGTGTCGTGCAGTGCATGGTGGTGATGACCACTCCCGCAGGATGGTGCTGAGAAGACGTCGTGTAGGATGCGGTGCAGACGACCGCTGGTGCTGCTGCGCCTCGTTGCGGTGTCTGGTCATGGACGACGAAACCTGTCGTGGAATCTGGTGGCGACTACACTTATCGTAGATTCTGGCGTTGGCGACTACAGCTGTCTTGTAGAACTTGGTGTTGATGACGACACCTGTCGTGTAGTTTGGTGTTGACCACTATACTTCTCGTGTAGGGTTTGTCGTTGACCGCTCCACCTGGTATTGACGACGACAGCTGTCGTGCAGAACCTGTTGTTGATGACTACACCTGTCGTGTAGAGTCTGGCGTTGACGACCGATGTAACTCTTGCTGACGTTGGCCACGTGTAGTGTGTGTGTGTGTTTGTATCTCTCTCTCTCTCTCTCTCTCTCTCTCTCTCTCTCTCTCTCTCTCTCTCTCTCTCTCTCTCCTATATATATATATATATATATATATATATATATATATATATATATATATATATATATATATATATATCCTGAAACATTGTTAATATATATCGTTCATGAGACTGAAATAATCGTCCTGGATACTTGACGAAGCGCTACTTATTCATCAGTTTGCTCCGTAATACCATAGAAAGACTGCCAAGGCGTCTGTATTACTCCCTTCGTTCCGTGTTATATAACCTCAAGTACGGATCACTTAGAGAGAGGGACCTCCATCTTCTGCGCACCCGATATGTCTGCAACGCAAACCGGAGGCAGTGTGTGTACAAGACGTAACCGCTCTGGAACTCCAGATATGCAACAGATACATTTCCACCGACCACAGAACATGAGATGTAGGGTACGAAGAGCAAGACGAGCACTCTACAGTGCTGATGAAGAATTGCAGATCTTTTAAACAGAAAAAAAAACCCTCAGCTCAACCAGCAAAAGAAAGGTAACCTAAAAAATGAGCTAACAGCCAGACACACACACACACCGTACACTCAAAATGTCATAAAGAGACGCGGGGAAAAGGAATAAGAGAGAAGAGCTATTGAGGAAATAAGGAACTGCTCAAAATACTTTTACTCGTATGCAAAACGCAGATCGAGGACCAGAACCTTCAGTGACTCCCTGAAAACAGAAGAAGGGTACTTTAATAGATAGCTGCCAGGCGATGACTGACATTCTATTAAAACAATACGAATCGATACATTCAGTGAGCCAGAAACCACCTTAAAGATAAACGATCAAACAGGTTTCTTCCTAAACAGTAGTCATTCCCATTGTTGGATGCAGCAGATCTCACCACAGGATTTCGAGAGGCCCATAGAGAACATGTCCATGCACTGTACACAAGGACATGACTCCTAGAACTCTGTCTTCATACATACACAACATCTCCTGCACGAGCGCCAGATATCTTCCGGAGATCAACCAGATGCCAGCCACACCCACAAAGAGAGAGAGAACATCTTAAACATCAGGAGCTCGAGTGTCTCGCACACCTTACACTCTGTTATCAGAAACATCAGTGGACATGTTTAAGAATGCCCCGGACAAGTATCTACAAACTGTGCCAGACCAGCCAGCCTGTTTAAGGTAAGTGGGCTGCTGCTTCCAACAGCTTGGTCGACCAACGACCTAACCCAGCAGCCTAGGCCCATCCTGGGCTGTGAGGACAGAAGACCTCCCCAGAGATTTCCCCGGGTATAAGGCATTGCCCCCCTGTATGATACAGTGTCCAGATGTATCCCTGTGGGTTGTGCTCCGGGAGGAAGAATGCTCGGAGGAGGAGGAGGAGGAGTCCGCGGGTGACCGCCAAAGTTGTGGTTCTTTATTGTCGGGTGACAACCGCATCCTGACGCAGAGGCTGGCGGCAGGTAATGATTCCGAGGTTGGCCTACACACACACAGAGAGAGAGAGAGAGAGAGAGAGAGAGAGAGAGAGAGAGAGAGAGAGAGAGAGAGGGTTCCCCGGGACGTACTGCGTAGCCCCAACGGTGACACGGGAACACACACACACACACACACACCCACAACGGCAGGAGAGGCTGGGAGGAACTGCTGTTCGGTTTGTCCTGGTGGACGACGGTCCTTCTGTTGCTGTCTTCTGTGCCAGTGTCTCACCCGGAGCCATGTGCAGCGAAGGCGACTCGTGACGTGACCATCGATTTATTGGATTATCGACAAAAAACTGTGTTGAGACATCCACTGTTGTTTATATTGTTAGCAAGGATGTTCACCCTAACGGTGTATATCGGAGAGAATGGTGTGTGTGCTGGACCATGTTGATAGAATACTGGAATGCGAGGGTACGACCCCTGCGCATGATGGTGCGACCTTTGGGCATGATGGCCTGGTCGTACTCCTGTGTTAGCTTAGACGGCGCGGGCAAATGAATACCCTAATCAACTCTCTCTCTCTCTCTCTCTCTCTCTCTCTCTCTCTCTCTCTCTCTCTCTCTCTCTCTCTCTATATATATATATATATATATATATATATATATATATATATATATATATATATATATATATATATATATAAAAGCTTAGTTTAGGCCAAACATCCATTTTATCCTGGGAAAGGATGAACAGATGGATTGACTGTGGACCGGCTGCCGTAACCGGGATTTCGAACCTATGCGCTCGACCCTGTGCAGTCCATGAATGCGTTATACGGTCAGCGACGCTGACCACTACACGACGACCTTTACAATTGGTCAGGTCATGTAACACCGCCCTACCCAGAATTGTACCGTCGTGCTCTCGGGGTCGTGCCATCGTGGTTGATGGGTCAGTGTACGTTGTCATACTATCTGTTTATCATTTGACCTCGGATAATTCGTTTTCTATTGAGTTAGTTTTTTTTTTTTCATATAACACGATTATTGCGCTGGGTCTAGGCTACAGCAGTTATTGAGTACAGTATATTTGATACATATTTCACTTTGTATTTCTGTACTGTTAATAACGGAATGTTATTACTGTTGGCTGAAGGTATAATTTAGGATGCATAACACTGGATTGCTCTTGGTTCATATGATAATGGCGAAAAGAATTATGGCCTCGAGTCATAGAATGTGGCGAAATACTTTGTTTCATATATATATATATATATATATATATATATATATATATATATATATATATATATATATATATAGTCTGTGATAGGTGTGGTGACTTTAGCATATCTTGCCGTGTATGGATGCCTTAAAGGCCTTCGTACACTCTCTCTCTCTCTCTCTCTCTCTCTCTCTCTCTCTCTCTCTCTCATATCTTAAGGTTCCAGATACGGGTAGATTTCCTCATCGAGATCAGGGCTTCTTCCATGAAGCATGAAGAGAGGAAGAGTCCAGTAGTTTGTAAAGCAGTGGATAACTTAACACTTTAGGGAGGATCAGGTCACGGATGGTGTTAGGAAAGACGTGGGGAGGTGGAGACCTGAAAAGCTTGTATCATAATATCTATCTTTTTTTTTTACATTGTCTTTTGTTTTGCTCCAAATCTCCATCTTACTTCAACTTTTTTTTTTTTCACCCGAACTTAAAGGTATTTTTAGCCGCATTAAGTTCATTATTTGCAACTTTATAGTTCATCTTTAAGTCATCTGTTTGATCTTTAGGTTCACCGTTCCCCGTCTCTTATGTAATGACAGACAATACTAAGGAACCCATTTGTGCTTTGCTACCATAATCCTTTTGTAATCATGTTAAGATTATCTTTCGTAAAAGATGCTTGGCTTACCCGTCTTGCCCATGTTAGAAAGCTGGTGCCACACCACGGAATACCTCCCCAAACACGAGCCTAGTTCGAGCAGAGTTCTGCCGCTGTCTGCTTGTGGTATACAATACCTGTACAACGTTGACTCTGGAGATCAATGTCGGTGGTACGCATCGCTTGGCCACACATGTGAAGATGTCAAGGCCGGTCTGCCAACATGGGGACGATAATGACATTTTTTTTTAGTACGTATGATGGATCGTACAAATTGGAGCGTTGCGATATACGCGGGGCGACGTGCTGTGAGTTGACTGAACCATGAATCAGCCGTGGGAAACCATGGAATGATCTGTTGGGGCTTACTTGTGGATGTAGAGGCTGAGGTTTCAGAGCATTGCCTCATGAAGGCTAAATGATTGTGGCTGTAATCGAATGAGACCTTTTCCTGGTCTGTTCCTGGTGCTACTTTGCTAACGCGGGAAACGGAAACCTAGTGTATAAAAAGATTGAATATGATTTTTGAGTATTCATTGTCGAAATGGAATAAATGATAAGAAATTGTTAACAGTCTGAGGGGAAGCGAGAATGAAGCGAGAATGGACGAAAAGTAGAGATGATCCTGTCTGTGGTGTACTGGCTTATATATAGGAGGAGGAAGAGTAAGAGGCAGGTAAGGGCGCGGAGGGGAGCCCTGGTGGACTCATAAGACCCTAGTTTGTGGACATAGCAAGTAATCCTATTGTAACCTGGATTAATAATGTTGCCGCGCACCACCCACTGTTTAATATAGGGGTACTCGGGCCAGGCTCTCTTCTCCCCCAAGTTAGTTCCGGTCTATGTGTTATGATGCCTCTACATTGTGGTGCAGGCAGTGATGGTACACTTCCATGACCATACTTTATTCTGGTAGTTACAGCGGCTGAGCTGTAACGAAGCGGAAATGTTTCCGTTCATTTTGTATCCTGGCGTCCGGGTTGGTCTACATTATTTTTTTTCTGTGATGAATATTCCGGTTACGGATATAAGTTCCAGGCCAGGCCTTGAATAAAATATTAAAAGGTTAAAGATGTAGTGAAGGAAAGAGGGAAAAATAATGAAATGTGTGTGTGTGTGTGTTTGTGTGTGTGTGTGTGTGTGGAAATCCTTTGTCCTTTAAGAATTATTCCGCATTTGTTCGTGTTCTTCATATTTACTTGCAGTTGATCTTGATGTAGTTCAGTTAACGATAAGAAAGGCATGTACTGGGAAAAATGTAATTGAAATAACAGACTAGGTTAGTTTAGGTTTTCAAAATCACAACGGATGAGTTACGTTAAGATTTTGCGTGTAAAACATCGCAAGAAAAGAAGCGAGTGTGAGAGTGGCAGGTGGCGGCGGCCCCCCAGCTGCCGGGTATATAAATGAATTCTGTTATTTGGAAGTTTATATGATCGGCTAAGACTCCGGGATTCTATACCTGCCCCGGACGAGGGCGCGCCTCACCAGTTTGAACTTGCCTCACAGAACTACCACCGCTGGAAGACGGTCTATGAAAGTTTTCTTTTTTCTTTTCTTCCCTCGCGGGAACTATTGACACTGATGATGGCGTGTCCTCTACAGAAGGCCATGAGAAAATAGAGCCAAGACTTCAGCCAAGTCTTTCACTGGCTCGAGGGAAAATATACTGCCGTTGAACGCAGATAAAGTTCAGCAACATATTTGGAAAATGAAAAAAAAAGAAAAAAAAAAGATATCACGAAAGAGGAATGATAAAGATTTGGAAGTAATTACGCCTGAAGGACTTACCTTTTACCTCGGCTACCTCAAGAAGGGAACCATTGCCGGCAGGAAGAGGATGATGGTCGGCTGGATTCTGCGAGTCCTCAAGACGAGCGAGGCGAACCTGAGGAGGACATTCAACAAGACACGTTCTCTGGACGAGGTTACTGTGGTATGAGAAGCTCACTCCTCCAAGGTGGCTCTATGGCAAGAATTGGCGACCATTACTCACGGCTTGTGCTGACGGTCTGAGCTTAAGGACTAACAAAAGCTAGTGCAGTACTAATACACTATTGTATTATGCGCAGGCATGGGTTGTGCATTATAATATAACTAATGGAAACAAATTTCATCGAAGATAAGGCTCCCGATCTCCATCGGCGAATCATTCTGCTTTGGGCATGAGGCATACAAAAATGTTGTGAAGATAACATATAAACATCAAAAGGATTCATGGCTACAATACGAGAAAGCAGTGTAAACATTCTGGAGCTCTGTGACTGTCCAAAATAAGTGCACGCGAGAATCGCAAACATAATGGATCACTCGCAGGGGAAACACGATATCCTACTGAGCATATATGTTTATATGTTGTACAAAATGCGTCATACCAGCCGGGTTGTGGTGAGTAGGTTGGCGTGCGGGCAGCCGCGTCATCAGACAGCCTGGCTCGATAAGAGAATCGAGGAAGAAGCCTGGATCCTACACCAAGCTGTGGAGCTGCTTAGCCAAGTCCTGCTGGATCAAGGCAGAAGTATCCGAGACAAGGTATTCGGATTCTGCTACAGGATGCTGTTGGTGCAACAAGTGAGGCATTGACAGTACGAGGGCTGAGGGATACGACGTTGCTCATGATACGTAGCTCAGTAGAAACTCGAAAGAAAATGGAGGGTGGGTAAGAACTGTTGCCATTCATTGTGGTTCGATGAAAAGTGGTTTGAGATCATAATGATGTTATGGTCAAGATTATATTCTTTGTTACGTAGGAAGTGTTAGAAAGTACAGATGGGTGCGTGTGTGAGAGATGGTAGGGGAGGTAACGTGTGAGCGGGGAGGGAGGAACAGGTATGGACTTTGTCGTAGGATGTGTGGAGCCAGGCAGGGTGTGTGTGGAGCCAGGCAGGATGTGTGGAGCCAGGCAGGGTGTATGCGTGTGTGGAGCCAGGCAGAAGGAGGGGTTGTCAGATAGGTGATGGAGGTCAAACGTGAAATAACCTATTAATAAGATGGTTGTAATTTTTTATGCCATATATAAGTATTTGTCTTTTGTCTTCGTGTCTGGTGACCTGTGGCCTGGACTCGTGTATGAAGACCCCTACCCGGTCTTGGGCCTCTGGTAGCCGGAGAATTATGCTCTCTTGTGCATTTCCGAGAACAGAGCGACTACCCCGGATGGGTCTTGGGACTTCAGCCTCTTGGACATGATTCAAGTTTTCCTCCGTGACTTAAACCTCTTCCCTCACCCTCCCTCCCTCACACACACACACACACACACACACACACACACACACACACACACACACACACACAGAGTCAATCTCGTCTTCGACTGTAATGAATTCTTAAACACGTTCAGGTAGACAGTCCGCGGGTGGCTGAAGGTCCCATCACCTAGGAGAACAGCCTTAAAGTACCATAGGCAAGTTTACAACTCCCCCACCGACCAACTCCTGCACCATCTCGGCAGCAGCGAGTGGTAGGAGGCACCTCGACCTGGGCACCAACGTGCCGGGGGGAGGGGGTTAAAATGCATTCCTCAAGAATTCGGCAAATTCGCTCATAAAACGATCGTGCTGTTAAAAAAGGGGGAAAGAGAGAAAAGCTCGGGGCGCTGGCAAAACTCGTTTAAATTTTATTTACATACGGATTTCACAGAGAGAAGATCATTACAACTTCAGCAAGTAATTAATCCTGGGATGTGTTGCTTCCCTGAGGCGGCAGGGGCAAGATGGCCGGCGCTCCTCCTCCTGCTGCTCCTGCGTCCTCCTCCTGCCGCCACCACCTGCTGCTGCTGCCTTCTGCTTCCCTGAGGCGGCAGGGCAAGATGGCCGGCGCTCTTGCTGCCACCCTCTGCTACTGCCTTCTGCTTCCCTGTAACAGGACAAGATGGCCGAGGCTCCTGCTGCTGCTGCCTTCTGCTTCCCTTTGGCGGCAGGGCAAGATGGCTGGGGCTGCTGCTAGTGCAAGAGAAGAGTCCAAGACTTGTGGGAGGAGGGCTACGCTACCTCCTGGCTGGCGAGGAAAGACTCGGTGCTAACTCACTCATCTGGAAGATTGCTGTGTTAATTCCAGCCTTGGGAAGAGGATCCCTGTGTTAACTCCAGCCTGGAGTGGAGGAACTCTGTGTGAACCTCTGGCTGGGGAAGAGGATCCCTGTGTTAACATCTGGCTGGGGAGGAGGATCCCTGTGTTAACACATGGCTGGGTGGAGGATCCCTGTGTTAACATCTGGCTGGGGAGGAGGATCCCTGTGTTAACATCTAGCTAGGGAGGAGGATCCCTGTGTTAACATCTGGCTGGGGAGGAGGATCCCTGTGTTAACATCTAGCTAGAAGGAGGATCCCTGTGTTAACATCTGGCTGGGGAGGAGGATCCCTGTGTTAACATGTGGCTGGGGAGGAGGATCCCTGTGTTAACATCTGGCTGGGGAGGAGGATCCCTGTGTTAACATCTGGCTGGGGAGGAGGATCCCTGTGTTAACATCTGGCTGGGGAGGAGGATCCCTGTGTTAACATCTGGCTGGGGAGGAGGATCCCTGTGTTAACATCTGGCTGGGGAGGAGGATCCCTGTGTTAACATCTGGCTGTGTTGACTCAAACTAGGGAAGAGGAACGACCTTGAGACAATAACTATTTCTTTCGTGTCTTTATGGCCGACCAGATATTTTACTGCTTTAATCTGAGAGAGAGAGAGAGAGAGAGAGAGAGAGAGAGAGAGAGAGAGAGAGAGAGAGAGAGAGAGAGAATTCCTTTCTTGCAGAATTATCACTCGCTTGATTAAGCACACTGGCAGGCCATGAAATAAACACAAGGTTATTTTCTAGAGTTGATGCAGAAGAAGGAAAATCAGGGGAAATGACACTCGCAGAAGATCGGAAAGACATTGTACTGTAGGATCACACACACACACACACACACACACACACACACACACACACACACACTACAGCCTCTACACCAATGAGATGGAATGGGGAAGCCTTAGAAAGCAAATGGTTGGCTTTCTGCAGATGAGAAACTACAGATTCTCGGTGAGAATCACAGTTTTAGGGAAGGAGGTCATGTGTATCATACCTATTAGATTTCCACAAGAGAGTGAGCTCTCAGACTAAAGAGAAGGCTAGGTGGACTGTTTGTATCTGGACTGCCAGAAAGTATTTTTAACTTCCGCATGGGAGGGTGATCAAGAAGGTGAATCTCCAGGGCAGGAATAAGGGGGGAGAGTTCCCCCATGGATTGAAGATTATCATGATGGAGAGGAACGAAGGATACATGTCATACAAGTCTTCTCTTAAAGGGTTGAGACTCTCACTGGTGTGCAGCAAGGTTCTGTTCTGTAACCATTAATCTTCTTGATCCATGTTAATGACTCGCCGGGAGGTATGGACTCCAGCCTGATTATGTTTGCGGATGATGCACAGGTCATGAGGGATGTGAAAAAGCGAACGACTCCAAAGTTGGTCTAATGTATGGTCGATGAGGTTCAACCCGAGTGAATGTAAAGCAACGAGGATGAGTCACAGCGAAAGTAGGTCTTGATATTGATTATCACCCAGCAGGATATAAGATGCAGCAATCTGTGGGTGGGTGAGAGAGAGACGGCCTGTCGCCACAGTCTCACTTTAAGGAGACTAGTCTGTTTGCAAATCTCAAAATTGCATAAAAAAAAAAGATCCTGGAAAATGAAATATTTAGCAAGCTGTTCACATCCTACATTAGGTCGAAACTAGAATATGCTTCGCAAGTTTGGTCGCCGCTCCTTAAAGAAGCACAAAAAACTAATATTGAAGGTCCAAAAGAAAGTCTTTTTAGTGTTCAACCTAGATAACCATTTGTGAAGAAATTCTTATTAGTATTACTCTTTTGTGAAAACTTACTTAATGTATCTTCGTGAACAGTTGTTGATATTAATGTAGTCTTCAGTCATATTGATATGGTTAGGTCTAGTCGTATAAGAAAGTTGTATAACTTCTCAGATGGGTTGTGTATACAATATCCCCTGTAAAGAGTGTAATCAGTTTTACAATGGTCAACTCGGTTAGGTTCTTGATATCAGGGTTAAACAACATGCAAATAGTATTCAAGTATGATCAGGCATCCAGTGCACTATTTGTCCACCTCAAAGACTTTGATCATCAAATTGATTGGAACAGTGTTAAGGTTATCACATACAATAACTCAGTAATGGACAGAAATAATGCTGAATCGTTTCTCATCAATCATAGTAGAGATATCAATGTGAATTACAGTGTTGGGTTTTATAGATTAGATAACTTTTTAAGTGAAAAATATGTAAATATGTTTCCCAGAACATTGGTTAACCTGAGTATGTAACTTGGGAGGGATGAGGTCGTCGAGGATAACCTGTGTCGTGCACCTTTCAATTTTTTCTTAATTCGCTTGCTGGAACCTCCCAGTGGTGTCTGGCATATCATATTTTGGTTCTGCCTGTCTTTACTTACTCCTGACGATGTAATTATATGAAAGCGCTGGACACTTCGTATTTTCCCTTTCCTTGTGGGTTTTACCTGCATATATATTAAAGAATAAAGGGTGTGGGAGGAAAGCTGCTACAAGCAATAAGAAGTTTTCATCAAGGGTGCAAGGCATGTGTACGAGTAGGAGGAGAGGAGAGTGGAAGGTTCCAAGTAAAGGTTGGTCTGCGGCAGGGCTGTGTGATGTCACCATGGAGCGTTGAAGGCAAATGCGAGAGTCTTCGAGAGAGGGGCGAGTATGCAGTCTGGAGGGATGAGTGCGTTTGTGAAGTGCGCCAGTTTCTTGCACATGATACTGCATTGGTAGCAGATTCGAGTGAGAAACTGCAAAAGTTGGTGACAGCTTGGAAGAGTGTGTGAAAGGAGGAATTTGAGAGTAAATGAGAATAAAAGCTAAGTTTAGGGACAGGTTAGTTAGGGTTTGAGTTTGAATGAAAAAAAAAAACTTGGAAGTAGTGTTTGAGATATGGTAGCGAATGGAACCATGGAACTGGAAGCTAGTCATAGGGTGGAGGAGGGGACGAAAGTTCTGGGAGCGGTGAAGAATGTATAAAAGGAGAGAACGTTATCTGGGAGAGCAAAAAAAAAAAAAAAAAAATGGTTATGTTTGAAAGTATTATAATCCCAACAATATATTATATGGATGCGAGGCAGTAGTTATAGGTAAGGCTGTGGGGAGTGTGGATGTGTTGGAAATCAGATGTTTGAGGACAATAAGTGGTGTGAGATGGTTTGATCGAATAATTTATCACAGAATAAGAGAGATGTGTGGTAATGAAAAGTGTTTCAGAGAGCTGAAGAGGGTGTGCTGAAATGGTTTGGAAACAAGTATAGTGAGTGAAGAAAGGTTGACAGAATATTATCATAAGTGGAGGAAACATGGAGAGCAGGGAGTCCACATTGGAGATGGAAGAATTGAGTGAAAGTTTTTTGAGCGACAGGGGCCTGAACCAGCATTTTTTTTTTTTTAGGGGGGGGGGGCGGTTGAAAGGCATGCCAAGTGGACTGAACTAGGGTATGTTAACGTCCGGGGTGAACCATCGATAGGTATATATATATATATATAAACTTTTTCATGTACTTTTTAAAGCTGCATTTGTACCATGGAGCAGACAAAAAACTTAATAGCTCTTATAAAAAATGATGGTACATCTCAGGCCTTAGTAATATTTTTTTTTTCCTAAGGCTTCTTCTTGGGTAAAGGCTTTGAACAACAGACGATGGCTTGGAAAGAAGTTCTTTCCTCTTTCCTGTGATTATATATATATATATATATATATATATATATATATATATATATATATATATATATATATATATATATGTGTGTGTGTGTGTGTGTGAGTAGAGTGTTGTCTGAAAAACTTGCACTTAGTTATCATACTGAGGAAATGTCAACTTTATATTCTTTTATACAGATAATTTATCAGTGTAGTGTGGGACATGATCTCGAAGGCTGTGGACTGAACAACCCCTTGCGTAAGGGTTGAGTGCGGTGTGCTATACCATCCGTGACATGGGTCTTCTACCTAGTCTTCAACAGCGTCAGCCACACACCACGGTGTCGTCAGACCTCCAGCAATGTTGCTGATGAGTTCAGAGGGCACGCTCCTCCCCCCTCCACCTGCTGGGACCTCCACACAGCACAGGGCAAGGCGTTGAGTAATCTTCCTCTACTTAAGACTCGTTTTTGGTCTGCTCGCCTCCTCACAGAGGGAATGGGTGAGGATAACTCACCCGGGGTTGGTGGCCGTCCGGCCCTCCGTCTACACTTCCTCGAGATGTTTGCGCTCGTCAGATCACACACTCCGCGTCACTTGTTGACACCGAGCACGACCAGAGGTCTTGGGTGTTGCCGAAGTCAACATCATAAGTGGGATGTTGTCTCGCCGTCGCCTCTCATCCTCGTGTGTGCCGAGGGAACCGTGGCGGAAGTTCTTATTGTAGTGTTATTGACAGTTGTTTACCCCCCAGGGCACACGTCGTGCTGCACATGCCGGTGTGTGTGTGATCTGTTATTCTTAAGCAGTGGCCCCTTTAGCCTTTTGGTTCATGTAAATTCAGTGACAGTGAATTTAGGAAAGAGGAAAGTTAGTCAACTGCCTCACTTGACGCGGAGTTTTCGGTCCTTGTGTATTGCTCAACTGTCGGGAGAATGGGTTCAGCTGGCAGTAATCAGGTCCTTGACTCGTCTGGAGTTATCACCAAAACAGAGGTGAGAGGATGGTGATTGTGGTATGAACTCGCTCTCGTGTGAGGATTTGCTGGGGTTTGGCGTCATGAATTCGACTGGCTTCCGTCATCTGGACATGTAATATTTTCAATTAATTTTTTTTTCATTTTTGTCGAGTCCCCATGTGACGTGTGGTGCAACTTCCTGCTCAAGCACCTGCCACAGGGAGGAGAGTGAGTCCGTCCATCCGCAAGCGTTCCTGTTGGCTGGAGTACAGCAGCAGCAGCCACCACCACACAGACTGCCTCCATCTGTTGCAATCGGGAACTCCCGAGGCAGCGTGGTAAGGACAAGTTTGCCAAGTTAGGCCGGCAAGTCCTCTACCACCCTGAACACCACTGCCACCGCTGCTGCTTCCCCAGCCTCCTCCTCCTCCTCCTCCTCCTCCTTGTTACACACAGCGTTACTGCCCTCCGTCTGCGGCTTCCTCCCTCTCGTGCAGTCTTGCCAGCCACCTATGATGTCTTCGTCCCCCACACCATATCAGAGGACGCTGTTTTATGATCGTCTTCATCCCTCTGTGTGGAGTAGGACTTGGAGTAATATTCCTGTGCTGTAGCGGAGGAAATCCTCGCGTACGATCAGGTCTTGTGTTACCTGTCTTTCCTGTGACCATTGTTCGTTGACTGTGTATATTTTCTCGTCCCTGTCACCAGCTCACTCTGATTACTAGCGGTATGTATGCGACCAACTGGCATGTCACTGATACCATAATCTGACTAGTGTTTTTTGAGTTTATGACATATTCTCATTTGGAAGCCTTCTGTTGACAGAGGTGAACGACATGTCTCTTGAACGACATGTCTCTCGAACATGTCTAGTGAACGACGTGTCGCCACCGCCTGAAACACTGGTATGTTCTCTTGCTTGGTCATCGTGTGCAGCAGCAGCCGACCACCTGGTCCGTATATAACCATTGTGCAGCGCAGGTAAACTGCTGCTCGATGATGCAGATGTGTAGTAAACTGCCGGATGTGTATAGTCATTCATGTTTTGCGGTAAACTACTAATTTATATAGTAACTCCCTTGCGCAGTAAACTACTAATGTCTGAAGTATTTCAACTGTGGTGTCAACTATCAAATTTATATATTAATTCCGCTTCGGAGTAAGGTACTAGTTTATATAGTAGTTCTCCTGCGCTGATGTCTTGCCGATTTATATACTTCCTCCCCTCCTCCTTCCCCCTCGGGAATATTGCACGCGCCTCTTGTAACTATTCAAATTTCTCGGTAATGACCATTTCCTTTTTTTTTTTTCTTTTTCATTCACTTCTTACCTCTCTTTGTTAGTCCAGATCCTCCTACCGTATCTCTCTCTCTCTCTCTCTCTCTCTCTCTCTCTCTCTCTCTCTCTCTCTCTCTCTCTCTCTCTCTCTCTCGCCTTTACTCCGTCCTCAGGGAGTGTGTGTGTGTGTGTGTGTGTGTGTGTGTGTTGCAAGTAGCGAGGGAGTGTCTTGAGAAATATCCCCCGCGACTCTTTGCCTTGTCTGGGAGGCAGCCAGTAAGCGGGAGTTATATTTCAACACCCATTTTTAAGGGGGCGTCGCGCTATTGCTTCAAGCAGCCGCTGGGAGGTCCTCGGTGAGTAATGGCTCAAGTGGCGGCGAGTCCAACAGCCTGAAATTTGGTGGGGCGCTCAAAAAACCCGGGCTGGGAGGTGGGCGCGCGGCTTGCTTTTTTTTTTTTTGTTATTGTAAACATTGGTACGCGGGCCGTAAACATTTGAGACGCTCATAAATGGGACGTCCCAGATGTTTACTGGCAGCCCACCGCTGTGTGTACGAATCCCGTTGCTTTTGGTCATGAACGTTGGCACGTCTGGATTGGAACGTTGTTCGTCAAAGCATCGGTGTTCCGTCTGTGAACGTTGGTGTTGTGGTGGTAAACGCTGGGACGTCTGAGATGGGACGCGGCTCGTGAACATTTGAGATACTGTTGAGTAAGGTGGTGTATTGCTGGTAGAGGACTCGTGCAGTGTTCATAAACATTGTTGCGTTGTTCATAAACATTGTTGCGTTTTTCATAAACATTGTTGCGTTGTTCATAAACATTGTTGCGTTGTTCATAAACATTGTTGCGTTGTTCATAAACATTGTTGCGTTTTTCATAAGCTTTGGGGCGATCAGAAAATGTACTCGTATACAAACATTGGTAGGTGGTTCAGGGACCCTGTTGAGTTGTTACACGTTGGGCGCTATTCAAAAAACGTTAGCAAGTTATAGAGAAACCGTTTTTGCGTTGTTTGTTACATTCTGGGAGAAGTTTGCAAACGTTTTTCAGTTGCACATCAACGTTACCGGGTTGTCAGTACACACCGAATGTTTTTAAACGTCTGAAATTGTTTAGAAACGTTCTTGCATTGTCTGTGTACGTTGAAATTTAATCTTTAAACGTCAGGACGTTGTACGCGAACGTTTGGTGATGGAGTTGGTGCCTGTGTCAGAAACGTTTATTGATAAACGGTGGTGCTTCGCTTAGACGCGTTCTTCTGTTCCCCCGATATATTTGTTAGCTGGTCTCACACATGATGGGACCATCACACATGTATTTTGACCTGTACTGATACTTTTTTGGTTTGGTAAATATTTGAGTTGTTTTATATTCCATGAGCACGACGGTACGATTCTTCATTGCGACGGCACGACCCTACAGCACGACTTTACGACCCTTCACTGCTAAGGTACGACCTTTGAGCACGACGGTGCTATATTTTAGTAGGATGATACGAGCCTTGAGCACGACGCGACGACACCATCCTTCAGTACGATGTTATGACCCTTTAAGGACGATGTTACGAGCCTTACGAAACGACGTGACGATCCTTCAGTACGATGTTACGACCCTTGATCATGACTGTACAGTCATAGGGCGTATGATGGCCTGACCTTTGACAGCCCTTGAGATCATTGTCACGGAGGCTAGGCCATCATACCTGAGGGTCGTACCATCGTGCTCAAAGGGTCGTACCGTCGTGCTCAAGGGTCGTACCGTCGTGATCATGGGTCACACCATCGTGATCAAGGGTCGTACCGTCGTGCCTAAGGGTCGTAACGTCGTGCTCAAGGGTCTTACCTTCGTGCTTAGGGTTCGTACCGTCGTGCTTAGGGGTCGTACCGTCGTGCTCAGCAGTCGTAACGTCGTGCTCAGGGGTCGTACCGTCTTGCTCATGAGTCGTACCGTCGTGGTCAAAGTCTTGGCGTTTTAGGGTATATGTTGACTTAATTTCCGTTTTTTTTCCCTTAGTGTTGCTAGTAGTGTCAATGTATTGCGAGATTTAATAGGTTATGAACCTTGTTACTATGTGTGTGTTAGTGTGTTATGAGTGTGGTTGTAGACGTGTCAGAAGTTATCGTGGTGCTGTTATTAAACACCAGGGTGGAGCAGATGATGCTGTTATCTTGCTAAGACACGCAGGTGGCGTCGGTAAAGATGTTAACTCATTAATGGGTGTGGTAGGGCGAGTGATGTTGGTACGGTAGCTACAACTGTGGTAGCGCATCCTAAACACATGACATCAGTGGCAGCAGAAGGTTCAGGCAGGGACACCCCACACACCACACCTCTCACACGCACGCAGAACACCACACAGGTTATGGTGTCATGTTGGTCATTTGACACGTCTCGCACTTCCGCCACGACACAGTATGGAACTGCAACACAGTGGCACGGATAAGACCATGTACCAGTCATGGCCTCACTGGGTCATAGGTGGAAGCGGAGAGGAAAGAAACACGAAACAAGGATTAATATGAGCGAAAGACGTTCTAATATTTTTTTCCTTACTTCCGGTCTTCTCATGACGGTGTGTGCATGTGAGCGTGCCTCCGTCTGCGTGTGTAACTGTGTGTGATTTAGATTTCAGACACTTCCTGTGTCCCTTACGTTAACGTTCAGTCCTGCTAGACTTGCGCCTGTAAGAAATATATCCTATTTTCCTTAGGTCTCTCACCTCTGGTGAGAAGTGAAGCGAAATATAATGAGCGATAACCAGTTTAGGGGGAAAAGACTTCGTGTGAACCGTCCTTCTTTAAGTTGCCAATGGCTTATTGGATGAGGAAAGGTTTATAGATTTTGCTCTGACGCCTCCCGGGCTCTCTCGCCATCCGCCGCTGTGAGGAAGTTGGTTATCTCAATAGTCTTGCCTTACTGATGTGGCGGGAGGAGGAGGAGGAGGAGGCCCCCCGCGCGCGCTCTCTCCCCTCCTGCTGGCAGCGGAGAACTTGCGGAACCCATTATAGAATGGACAGTCGGCCAAGTACGTGGTTCACCACATGTCTCTGTAGTATTCATCAAGTGTTCGCGTATTTATGCTTTACTCCTTCACAGCCGAACCGCACCACACAGAGGACCCAAAGTCTGGATGTAGGTACTTGAGAATCTGGTCAAGAGGGTTTAAGCTACCGCACTTTCTGGCCTTTGGGGATCTGTTGAGGTCAGCGAAGACCGCTTTCCAGAAGCCTCATAACGTTACACTTGGTTCACGACACTCGTTCTGAATGTGCGACCCATCAGCCTCTAGTTAGGTTCACGAAGGTCCCCGTACGGCAGGATCACACGCAGGTGTACCACATCCATACGTCCTCACCGGCCAACAGATGCCACCTATCAAGGTTCACACTTGCTCGGCCCCATTCTGGTCTCCGTCTTGCATCACCGGGCGGTCAGGCTGATGAGAACAACAGTAGAGATGATGGGCGAAAATGAGAGCCATGATCATTTTCATTACGATTACTACTAGTATTAGTAATAGTAGTAGGAGTACTCGATGATAATGATCTCAGTGATAAGTCATAATGATAATAACGGTATTGATAGTAATAGTAATGACTATATGATTATAATGATAACTTCAGAATATATCGAATGAATAGAGTGAGAGGCTTCGAACGTAGAGACAATATCCACACTGTGGACAGGGGGCTGTAAAAGAGAGTCAGGGGTGTTATAAACAGTCTCTTTACCAATACTGGGATGGCTGGGCTGGGCCTGTGCTTGTAGCGGTGATGTGTGCCACCTGACATGGCCTGGCTCGATGACGATATGGCCACGTCCCCATGGTGTGGTGGCTTCTTCCTGACCCGGTGATAAGGCCCGGCTGTATGGTGAGTGTTCGCAGGTAGACGTGCACGTTGTGCCTCCTCGAACTGTGTGTGTCCTGGTGTGGCTTGGGGATTCAACACACACACACACACACACACACGCAGACCTCCGTAGTGTAGCGGTCAGCATTACTGACCCGTCACCTAGGCACTGACCGCCTGGGATCAAACCTGCGTAGATTCGAATCCTAGTTGCGGCAGCTGGTCCACGGTTTACCCACATGTTCATCGTCCCTTAGGGTGTTTGTTGATGCATACTTATTTAAGAGTAAAGACACGCTACCTATATACAACGTTAAGAGACAACACGAGTGTAAAACTCTCTCCCAGTCACACACACACACACACACACACACATCTTATAGGAATGTCTGACTGACTGGTGAAAGAAGAGTCTCCCTGTATCACGGTGATTATAACTACAACTAATGAGACAACGTAGAACCAATTATTTTCTAGGTATCAAGATGGGAGAACTTAGGTGGACTGCGTGTGAATCGGATATCGAGTCTTTCCTCAACTCGAAGTTTTTTAGAAAATTCGAAAATCGACCTGTGATAACCGAAGAAAAATGTCGAGGGAAGAGAGATATAAGATAGAAGCGTACCCGCTGGAAAACATCAATAGAACGCTGTCAAGGGGAGTCTGGCTGAGCTTGGGGTGGGTGGGTGGGGGGGCTGGAACGTTGCCGAAGCAGGAGCCTGGGAAATACCGGACCATGTCATCGGGTCGTGAAACATTTGCTCTGGGGCTGTTGTTGTGGTGGCCCACCCCCGGGCTACATGGTAGGGGACCTGTGGCTGGCTGGCTGCCTGCTGTGAGGAGAGCAACAGAGGGGCACACGAGAGTACACGGGGAGGACATGAGAACGAGTGACCAGATCGTCTGTGACCAGGTCATGTGCTGGAAGACAGTGATAGGGTCTTATATTGCCAATGTATGTAGGTGAGGGCAACAAAGGTGCTTGGGAGTACATGAAGAAGACTGCTATTCAAAGGCCTGATGACAGAAGACAGGACAAAGGCCTGATGACAGAAGACAGGAGTTATCTGCTGGGGTACAGTGATACGACCCTACAGTCGTAATCTGTATAGACGGAGACAAGAGATACAAAGAGAAGTGAGATCACTGGGGAGGTGAGTGAAAGGTGTGGAATTCCCAGAATGGGGAGGTGGTAGTTCAGGTTCCTCAGCGTGCAGGGAAAAGCACGAAGAGTGGATTTAGAAGGCGTCTTGTCCAAGCTCAGGATGCACTGGATGGAGGATGAGGAGGGGTGAGGACCGCAGGATGTAGGTGACTTGGACAGGTGAGGACAGTGAGGGTGCATGAAGGTCGGATGATGATGATGATGATCACATTGGTGAAGGTGTAATACAATGGCCTGGCGAAGGGGAGGATGCTTGTGGTCGAGGGTGAGGACGTGTGATGAGTTGGCCAAGATTATCTTGAAGGAGGTGAACGTACTCGTGATGGTAGTGTGTGCGTCGGGGGAGGAAACTCTGACCACCAGGGAGGAAGCAGCAGCTGAGGGAGACGACCAACAGCCAGGGCGGGGGTGAAGCAGCAGCCAAGGGAGATTACCGTGACTGTAGAGGGAGGAACTAAGGGAGAAGGTAGTGACGACCACCTAGTCCCCCCCCCATCTCTCCCTTTATTAAGCATGGTAAAGGGAGAAGCTGCCCTCCTGACGTCCTTCCCCATCCCCCTGGGAATGGGTGGATGGGGATTCGAGGCCCCCCTTCCCCTCCGTCAGCGCTACACACACAGCCAGGCCGGGCCGGCCGCCTGGTGGTTGCAACTCCGGGGGCCGTCAAGACAATTTGGACGTGTGCCCAGACGGGCCCAGCAATTGCTGATCAATTCATCGTCACGCGCCGCTTGATCACACTTCCCTCCGCCTGCCTCCCTCCCTCCCTCCCTCCTGCGGTGCAGCACCCGACCTGATGATCACACTTCCCTCCGCCTGGCTCCCTCCCTCCCTCCTGTGGTGCAGCACCGGACCTAATGATCACACTTCCCTCCGCCTGGCTCCCTCCTTCCTTCCCTCCCTCCTATGGTGCAGCACCGGACCTGATGATCACACTTCCCTCCGCCTGGCTCCCTCCCTCCCTCCTGTGGTGCAGCACCGGACCTGATGATCACACTTCCCTCCGCCTGGCTCCCTCCCTCCCTCCCCCCTGTGGTGCAGCACCCGACCTAATGATCACACTTCCCTCCGCCTGGCTCCCTTCCTTCCCTCCCTCCTGCGGTGCAGCACCGGACCTGATGATCACACTTCCCTCCGCCTGGCTCCCTCCCTCCCTCCCTCCTGCGGTGCAGCACCCGACCTGATGATCACACTTCCCTCCGCCTGGCTCCCTCCCTCCCTCCCTCCTGTGGTGCAGCACCCGACCTAATGATCACACTTCCCTCCGCCTGGCTCCCTCCTTCCTTCCCTCCCTTCTATGGTGCAGCACCGGACCTGATGATCACACTTCCCTCCGCCTGGCTCCCTCCCTCCCTCCCTCCTGTGGTGCAGCACCGGACCTGATGATCACACTTCCCTCCGCCTGGCTCCCTCCCTCCCTCCCTCCTGTGGTGCAGCACCCGACCTAATGATCACACTTCCCTCCGCCTGGCTCCCTCCCTCCCTCCCTCCTGTGGTGCAGCACCCGACCTGATGATCACACTTCCCTCCGCCTGGCTCCCTCCCTCCCTCCCTCCTGTGGTGCAGCACCCGACCTAATGATCACACTTCCCTCCGCCTGGCTCCCTCCCTCCCTCCCCTCTGTGAGTGCAGCATCCCGACCTAATGATCACACTTCTCTACGCCTGGCTCCCTCCCTCCCTCCTCTGTGTGCAGCACCCGACTGATGATCCACCACTTCCCTTCCGCCTGCTCCCTCCTCCTCCCTTCCTGTGGTGCAGCACCCGACCTAATGATTACACTTACCTAACCGCCTGGCTCCCTCCTTCCCTCTCTGCTGGTGCAAAACACCGGAATGATGATCCACTTCCTCCGCTGGCTCCCTCCCATCTCCCTCCTGTGGTGCAGCACCCGACTAATGATCACACTTCCCTCCGCCTGGCTCCCTCCTTCCTTCCCTCCCTCCTATGGTGCAGCACCGGACCTGATGATCACACTTCCCTCCGCCTGGCTTCCTCCCTCCCTCCTGTGGTGCAGCACCGGACCTGATGATCACACTTCCCTCCGCCTGGCTCCCTCCTTCCTGTGGTGCAGCAGTAGGACCCAGCATCACCACGTCGTGAGGACGAAACCAGGAAATTAGAGTTCTGCATCTACAAGAGTGAGGGAGAGTCTCTCATCTCCCCCGCGAGCACCGACGACCAGTTATGCCGATGAGACAAGGCCGGAGAGAGAGAGAGAGAGAGAGAGAGAGAGAGAGAGAGAGAGAGAGAGAGAGAGAGAGAGAGAGAGAGAGAGAGAGAGGGTGATATTATGCCAGCGCCACTCGGACACGGCAAAATGCGTCCGAGTGGCGCAAAATGCGTCTGGGGAATGTTTTTAGTGGAAATGGTTTACAGTGGCACCAATTGACGAGATCTTTAGTTTACAAATCATTTTACAGCGAGCCTGGGAGTTTGCCGTAAATGCAGATGTGTAAGAAGCCGTAACGTTCCGGTGTGTGTGTGTGTGTGTGTGTGTGTGTGTGTGTGTGTGTGTGTGTGTGTGTGTAGTCCTTGTTTACGAGTGATGGACAACTCGTTCAGAAATGGTCGGGTGCATCTTGACCTCTTGAGGACGACGGTACGACCCTCCCCGAGGATGACCTTACGACCCATAGGACGACGGTACGACCCTTGAGGAAGACGGTACGACCCTTGGGTATGATGTCCTTGACCTTTTGGCCTGATATTTTAAAGGTTTTAAGGGATCCCTCGACTCCCATGCCCCTTCGCCGCTCGACCATAATTTCACACGAGTTATACCCAAGAAATAAATTCGAATAAAAAGAAAAAGAAAAAAGGAAAACGTTTCATAGAAAAGTGGTTGTAGGTGGACCAATTCCCCATCTTGAAATTCCTTTGCAAGTTTTCGTGGAGGTCGTCATTGTGGCCAATATTGGGAGCCTGACACGACCTGATTGCCTGTGGGATATTGCCTTCCCTAAGGTGTCTGAGAGAGCTATTGTGTAGCCCTGAAAAACATGTCATTGCCTGGAATTAATGATTTCAAATTATCATTCTTTATGATAATGATTATAATAATGATTGGTTATCATTATGAAAGGTATTTGTGAATACATTCTTTGGGGGGGGGGGGGGGGGGGTTGTGTGTGTTTTGATGTGAAATTGGACCTATCATTTTCCACCGTAATTAGAGGGAGGACTTAATCACCAATTGACTGTCATATCCAAGCACTTATGCACGAACGAATGTGTCATTTCGCCTGGAACGTACGCACGGACAGCTGGCACGATCTCGTCCTAACGCACGCTCATCCGATTCATCACGAACCACGTACGTACGCAAGAACGGACGTGTCATCCCTACGTACGTACCCATGCACGAACAGACTTCCCATCACTGTGCGCGTACACGTCGGAAAGGAGGTGCCATCATCACGTACTTACGCACGGACAGTGGTCATTACCTTCTCCACATACGCACGGACAGACGGATATCACCACGTACCTAAGCACGGATTAGACTTGCTGTTGCCATGTACGTAAGTGTGGTTCGTGAGAGTGATGGACTGCCATCAAGACGTACATACTCGCGGACATCGCAAGCGCACGCACGGACCGACGGGTGTGACTAAGACGTTCTCGCTGGGCGACCTCTTCAGTGGCTCTCGCTTGGGGACGGTGAAGGGGTAGTAGTAGTAGTAGTAGTAGAGAGAGAGAGAGAGAGAGAGAGAGAGAGAGGAACGAGTACTTCGTGAGGGCTTGGCAGGAAGCCCCCACCGTGAAATTGAGGGTTTGAGTAGCAACAGAAAACGGGCCGTGATAACCAGAGACCTGGAGAACATAACAGCAAGAACAACAGAGATGACGAGAGATGGTTACATAGAGAACTGTGACCGTGGAACCCCTATGTCGATATGTACACAGGTGTCTGATGGTAGCCACAAGGCGTCTGAAACGCGAAGATCCGAGCACTTGCGTGTATTATTTTCCTTGTGGCTGCCAGCGTCTTACTGAACCATGAGTAGTTCTTCTGGGATTCATCTGCATACTACGTACACATAGGGATGTAATACCCAGTGTTACTGGAACGTGAGGGATCCACGAACTGCAAGTGTTTTTGACCGTTCAAGTTGGCCTGGGTTTGTGTGTGTGAATGATTCGTGAATATCATTCGTCGCGTTGTCGGGAGCGGCGGCATACATGGCGTGCAGATCGGCTTCTCCGTCGTTGTCGTCCGTCAGCCCGTCTGTCCGTCGTTGTCGTCCATCCGTCAGCCCGTCCGCCCGTTGTTGTCGTCCGTCTGCCCGTCCGTCCGTTGTTGTCTGTCCGTCGATCAGACCGACCGACTGACCGTCCGTCCGTCCGTTGCGTTTGTGCGTCCATCCGTCCGTTGTCTTCGTCCGTTCATCCGTCAGTTGTCCGGGGTCGCAGTCAGGTGTAGCGATGTTTGACCTGACCCGTAACGATTACGCTTTAGCGAGTAAAATTTGTACGCTGTATACAGATGTTACATTAACGGCTTGATAGTAATAATGATAATAATAATAATGATTATAATAATAATAATAATAAGAAAAACGTAACTAGTCTTTTGAGTTGTGGACGTTCAAAAAAAAAAAAAAAACTTTACCTTGGAAGTTGTTCATGAGAGGCGTTCACCGAGCCGTGTTTGGTGTAATGATATCTACAGTACGTGGCTTTACACACGTGCGAATGACTTAACGAGGCTACTGTCTGGGAGTTGGATTGGCGGAGGTACGTGACCTCCTCCCCCCCCCCCCCCCCCCCCGTCTCTCTCTCTCTCTCTCTCCCTCTCCCTCTCTGCCTGTGTGACGCAGCTGCTGACTAGGGTTACGCAACGACGCAACACATTCTCGTGTAGGTTCAGGGTCGCTCATGTATGGTGCGAAATGGTGAGGTTCAGGGTCGCTCATGTATGGTGCGAAATGGTGAGGTTCAGGGTCGCTCATGTATGGTGCGAAATGGGGAGGTTCAGGGTCGCTCATGTATGGTGCGAAATGGTGAGGTTCAGGGTCGCTCATGTATGGTGCGAAATGGTGAGGTTCAGGGTCGCTCATGTATGGTGCGAAATGGTGAGGTTCAGGGTCGCTCATGTATGGTGCGAAATGGTGAGGTTCAGGGTCGCTCATGTATGGTGCGAAATGGGGAGGTTCAGGGTCGCTCATGTATGGTGCGAAATGGTGAGGTTCAGGGTCGCTCATGTATGGTGCGAAATGGGGAGGTTCAGGGTCGCTCATGTATGGTGCGAAATGGTGAGGTTCAGGGTCGCTCATGTATGGTGCGAAATGGTGAGGTTCAGGGTCGCTCATGTATGGTGCGAAATGGGGAGGTTCAGGGTCGCTCATGTATGGTGCGAAATGGGGAGGTTCAGGGTCGCTCATGTATGGTGCGAAATGGGGAGGTTCAGGGTCGCTCATGTATGGTGCGAAATGGTGAGGTTCAAGGTCGCTCATGTATGGTGCGAAATGGTGAGGTTCAGGGTCGCTCATGTATGGTGCGAAATGGGGAGGTTCAGGGTCGCTCATGTATGGTGCGAAATGGTGAGGTTCAGGGTCGCTCATGTATGGTGCGAAATGGGGAGGTTCAGGGTCGCTCATGTATGGTGCGAAATGGTGAGGTTCAGGGTCGCTCATGTATGGTGCGAAATGGTGAGGTTCAGGGTCGCTCATGTATGGTGCGAAATGGTGAGGTTCAGGGTCGCTCATGTATGGTGCGAAATGGTGAGGTTCAGGGTCGCTCATGTATGGTGCGAAATGGTGAGGTTCAGAGGGAGGCTTGGATAACGTCTCATTATCGTCATTTCTTTCACGAAGATGACGGAAGTGGAGGGTAGGTTCGATGACCCGTTTACCAGTGGGCGTCCTTTGGTGCGTCATCCGTGTGTTTGTCTGTCCATCCATCCAACTTTACCATTAATACCGTTGGATAGAGTGACAGATACAGACGAGCGACCACTGATGACATGGACAGAAAAGACAGACTCACACGAAAAACAGTGGGATCATAATATGCTCCAACTTGGCTACTCAAGGTTCACAAGCAGAAGGCCAGGTTGTTTAGCATATTATCCTAAGCTTCGCTGCTACTTCTTCGTCTGCCGCACTTCAGCAGCTGCAGTCAAGGTGCTTAAGAGAGGTTATATAAGCAGGTTCATCACATTCACATGTACTGCACAGTGCCCCGTCGTGGAACGTGGCTCTTTGTGAGGTGAGTGACGCAATTGTGTGTCGAATGATCCTATGCATAGAAGTGGGACTGTAACGTAATCTCTCTTAGGTGATCCCATGTATAGAAGTGGGACTGTAACGTAATCTCTCTTAGGTGATCCCATGTATACAAGTGGGACTGTAACGTAATCTCTCTTAGGTGATCCCATGTATAGAAGTGGGACTGTAACGTAATCTCTCTTAGGTGATCCCATGTATAGAAGTGGGACTGTAACGTAATCTCCTAATCGTTTCTTCCATTCATCAGCTTCTCTTAACCTGTAAGAGCACCTCTTCCTATCTTTTCTTACAAGTTTCTCGCTTAATCTTAGGCCTGAGCTTGCTCTTCCCTTGGTTTTCCTTCGTAGAGGTGTTCACTATCAACATCATGGAACTGGTAAAGATTGTGATCAAGTCGCCTTTTACCCTTCTTTTTCCCCTGTGACACAGTGGTCTCGGTCGGTTACCATCTCTGGACCTTCTCTCGCTCTTTATGCGTCTTCAGGCACGGAGGCCCAACCTGAGGAGCAGATTTGTCCTATTTAAGATACAGACAACTCGCTGAATATTTTCCTCATCCACGTATTTAGATATTCCGATATTTGTCAGTAGACGGGAAGTGTCTTTAACTGTTCTCCCAAAGTGGGGTTCTGGAGAAAGGGATACGGATGAGGTTTTTGACATCCAAGGGTTTGTCACCCCACAGGTTCCAACAGCTTCATATCACGCTACATAATATTCATACTAAGGACTTCTCTCACTGTGTCCCCACCTCCTCATTATTGATATTGACCTGGTTGAGTGTGTGCGAGCGCTGTTTGAGATTACTCTATGTATGGTACAAGGAGGGAGCTTTACACTCGTATTGTCCCGTCTCTTAACTTTGTATATGTGTACTGTCTTTAATCTTGTGTCTATACACACACACACATACACACACACATACACCAGCCAAAGCCGGGTGCCCATTCATCGTCCATCCGCGACGGGAGGATGAACGCCTGATTTAGGTGTGGGCCGAACGCCGCGTCCAGGAGACGAACCCATGCAGGCCCATATCCGGGCGGGTCCTTTTGCTGGCTTATGGTCAGAAACTCTAACCAGTACACCACAGACGCATACGTTTGTGTAGTCATTGTGTACGTTTTACAGGGAGTGAGTTTCACACTTGTGTTGCCCCGTCTCTAAACCTTTGTCTGTGTAATTGATTACCTGTTTGCATTGTACGGGGAGGGAATTCTACGCAAGTGGGACCCCATATTTTGAACGTTTTCTACTCTCTTAGTTTCTTAACCCTTGTGTGCTGTCTGCATTAACCGTATGTCCTCCATTGTTTCATTCCATTCGTCCGACACTCATACACTCTTAATTACTTGCATTGTATTTACTGGGTATCTATCGGTAACCGAGAGCATTATGATATATTTTCCCTGATTATTGGAAGTAAAGAAGTGTTTAAATATGCCAAGATTCAATTTTGAAATAAAAAGTTTTTTGAGCTGAAAAATACCCTGAACTATATTACCTGCAATTTTTTTGTATTTATCTCAAAAAAGAATAGATTTCCTTCAGAACTTTATTTCAAGTAGTATTTTTCATGCCAAATACAAATCTGAGGTTTGAAATATACTTTGGTCGTCTTTATGACCATTAATGAAGCTGTTTAGATATATTTTTGAAATATTTTCTGATCATTTGCATTATATTTACTGGGTATCTATGGGTAACTAAGAGCGTTATGATATATTTTCCATTATTATTTGATATATAGAAGTGTTTGAATATGCTAAGTTTCATTTCAATTTTGAAAGTACTAGAAAATAACTTGCAACTTTTCGTATTTATCTGAGAAAAATAGATTTCCTTGAAAACCTCATTATAAGGAATATTTTTCAAGCTAAATAAAAATCTGGTGTTAGAATATACTTTGGGCGTCTTTATGACCGTTAATGAAGCTCTTAAATGAAGATTTTTTTGAAATTTTTTATTTGCATTGTATATACTGGGTATCTGTCTGTAACTGAGAGCATTCATATATTTTCCTTGATTATTTGAAGTATAGAAGTGTTAAGTGAAACGTTACGTTGTTACGTTACGTTTTTTAGGTTACGTTACGTTGTTACGTTACATTACGTTGCTACGTTACGCTGTTACGTCGTTAATTTGCATTACGTTATGCTACGTTACGCTGTTACGTCGTTAATTTGCATTACGTTATGCTACGTTACGTTTTTACGTTACGTTGCGTTACTTTGTTACGTTCCGTTACGTTATTAATTTACGTTACGTTATGTTACTACGTTACATTACGTTGTTACGTTACGTTGGGTTACGTTGCTGCGTTAGGTTCTTACGTTATGTTACGTTTTTACATTACGTTACTTTGTTACGTTACGTTACATTGTTACTACGTTTTTACGTTACGCTACGTTGTTACGTGAGGTACGTTACGTTGTTACGTTACGTTACGTTAAATTATGTTACGGTGTTACGTTACGTTGTTCCGTTACGTTGCGTTACGTTGTTCCGTTACATAAGTTACGTTGTTACGTTACGTAGTTACCTTACGGCTTTACGTTACGTTATTACGTTACGGCGTAACGTTACGTTACGTTACATTACGTTGCTAAATTACGTTGTTACGTCGCTAATTTGCATTATGCTACGTTACGTTGCGTTACTTTGTTACGTTATGTTGTTACGTTACGTTTCTAACTTACTTTACGTTGTTACGTTACGTTGTTACGTTGTTGCGTTAGATTATGTTATGTTACGTTGTTACCTTGTTACGTTACTTTGTTTCGTTGTTACCTTGTTACGTTACTTTGTTACGTTACGTTACATTGTTTCGTAACGATACATTGTTACTGTACGTTGTTACGTTACGTTACAGTACGTTACTTTGTTACGTTACGTTTCGTTGTTACGTTATGCTGTTACCTTATGTTACGTTACGTTGTTACATTATGTTATGGTGTTACGTTATTTTAAGTTACGTTACGTTGTGTTACGTTGTTCCGTTACGTTTTTACGTTGCGTAGTTACCTTACGGGCATTACGTTACGGTATTATTTTACGGCGTTACGTTACGTTACGTTATGTTACGTAAGGTAGGTTACGTGACGTTTACGTTACGTTTTTACGATACGTTACGTTGTTACGTTACGTTGCTAATTTACATTACGTTATGTTACGTTGCGATGCTACGTTACGTTATGTTACGTTGTACCGTTACGTTGCTTTGTGTTACATTGTTACGTTACGTTACGTTCCGTTACTTTGTAATGTTACGTTGTTACGTTACCTTACGTTGTTACGTTACGGTGTTGTGTTCCGTTGTAACGTTGCGTTCCGTTGTTACTTTACGTTGTTACGTTAAGTTACGTTGCTAATTTGCATTACGTAACGTTACGTTACCTCATATTGTTACGTTACGTTACGTTGTTGCGTCAATTTACGTTGTTACGTTACGCAAGGTACGGTGTTACGTTATGTTACGTTTCGTTTTTACGTCACGTTACGTTGCTAATTTGCATTACGTTACGGTACGTTATGTTACTTTAAGTTGTTACGTTACGTTACATTGTTAGGTTACGTTACGTTGCTAATTTACGTTACATTACATTGTTACGTTGCGTTGTTACGTTACGTTTTTACCTTGTTACGTTACGTTACATTGTTACATTACGTGGTTACGTTACGTTGCGTTGTTACGTTACGTGACATTACGTTGTTACTTTACGTTACGTTGTTACGTTACATTGTTACGCTGTTACTTTACGTTACGTTTATGTTACGGTGGTACGTAACGTTGTTACGTCACGATATTACGTTACGGTGTTAGGTTGTTACGGTACCTTACGATGTTACGTTACGTTACGTTGTTGCGTTACATTACGTTACGTTGCGTTGTTACGTTACGTGACATTACGTTACATTACATTGTTACGTTGCGTTGTTACGTTGTTTTCCCCTTACGTTACGTTACGTTACATTGTTACATTACGTGGTTACGTTACGTTGCGTTGTTACGTTACGTGACATTACGTTGTTACTTTACGTTACGTTTACGTTACATTATGTTACATTACGTTGCGCTGTTTACGTTACGTGTTATGTTACGGTGGTACGTAACGTTACGTCACGATATTACGTTACGGTGTTAGGTTGTTACGGTACCTTACGATGTTACGTTACGTTAGTTGTTGCGTTACATTACGTTGTGTTACGTTGCTAATTTGAGTTACGTCATGATACGTTACGTTGTTACATTACGTTGTTACGTTCCGTTACGTTGTTACGTCACGTTTTTAGGTTACGTTATGTTGCTAATTTACATTACGGAACGTTAGCTTATGTTACGTTACGTTACTTTACGTTATGTTACGTTACGTTACTTTACGTTGTATCGTTACGTTATCTTGTTACGAGACTTTACGTTAAGTTATCAAGTTACTTTACGTTACGTTGTTACGTTACGATGTTACTTTACGTTGTTCCGTTAAGTTACATTACGTTACGTTGTTACACTGTTACGGTGTTACGTTACGTTACGTAAGGTGCATTGTTGCGTTACGTTTTTACGTTACGTTACTTTGTTACGTTACGTTGTTACGTTACGTAAGGTACGTTGTTTCGTTACGTAAGGTACGTTCTTACGTTTCGTTGTTAGGGTAATTTCTTAAGTTGCATTACGTTGTTACGTTACGTTGCTAATTTGCAATACATGTTATGTTACGTTGTTGCGTTCAGTTACGTTGTTACGTTACGTTGTTGCTTTAAGTTATGTTGTTACGTTACGTTATCTTGTTACGTTACTTTGTTACGTACGTTACGTTACGTTACATTTTTACTTTACGTAGTTACGTTACGTTTTTACGTTACGTTGTTACATTACGTTGTTACATTACGTTTTTACGTTACGTTGTTACGTTACGTTTTTACGTTACGTTGTTACGTTACGGTGTTACTTTACGTTTTTGCGTTACGTTTTACGTTATGTTACGTTACGTTACATTTTTACGTTACGTAAGGTACATTGTTACGCTACAATGTTACGTTACGTTGGTACTTTACGTTACGTTCCGTTACGTTACGTTAAGTTTCGTTGTTACGTTACGTTGCTAATTTACATTACGGAACGGTAGGTTGTTACGTTATGTTGTTAGTTTACGTTGTTACGTAACACGTTCTTATTACGTTGATACGCTATTGTTACTATACGTTACGTTACGTAAAATTGTTACTTTGTTGCATTACGATACGTGATGTTACATTACGTCGTTACTTTACGTTATGTTACGTCGTTACGTTATATTGTTTCGTTACGTTACGTTGTTACCTTACGTTGTTACGTTACATTACCGTATGTTACGTTGTTACTTTGTTACGTTACTTTACATTGTTACGTTACGTAGTTACGTTCTTATTTTGTAACGGTGTTACGTTCTTACATTGTTACTTTACGTGGTTACTTTACGTTACGTTGTTACGTTACGTTGCTACGTTGCATTACGTTGTTGCGTCACGTTATGTTGCTAATTTGCATTACGTTATGTTACGTTACGTTACGTTGCTAATTTGCATTACATGGTTACGTTACGTTACTCTGCGTTACGTTACGTTGTTACGTCAGGTTGTTACGTTACGTTGCTTTAAGTTGTTACGTTACGTTACGTTATCTTGTTACGTTACTGTGTTACTTTACGTTGTTACATTACGTTGTTACGTTACGTTTTTACTTTACGTTACCTTGTTACGTTATGTTGTTACTAGTAGTACGTTATGTTGCGTTACGGTGTTACTTTACGTTTTTGCGTTACGTTACGTTTTAAGTTACGTTGTTACGTTACGTTATGTTACGTTACGTTGTTACGTTACGGTGTTACTTTACGTTTTTGCGTAACGTTTTACGTTATGTTGTTACGTTACGTTACATTTTTACGTTACGTAAGGTACATTGTTCCGTTACAATGTTACGTTACATTTTTACGTTACGTAAGGTACATTGTTACGTTACAATGTTAGGTTACGTTACGTTGGTACTTTACGTTAAGTTGTTACGTTACGTTATTACGTTTCGTTGTTACGTTACGTTGCTAATTTACATTACGGAACCGGTAGGTTACGTTACGTTGTTACTTTACCTTGTTACGTAACGTTACGTTGTCTTATTACGTCGATACGTTACATTGTTACTATACGTTACGTTACGTTGTTACGTAAAATTGTTACTTTGTTACATTACGTTACGTGATGTTACGTAACGACGTTACTTTACATTGTTACGTTACGTTACGTTACATTGTTTCGTTACGTTACGCTGTTACCTTACGTTGTTACGTTACGTTACATTACGTTATGTTACGTTACGTTACTTTGTTACGTTACTTTACGTTGTTACTTTACGTTACGTGTTACGTTATTTTCTTATTTTGTTACGGTGTTACATTATTACATTGTTACTTTACGTTGTTACTTTACGTTACGTTGTTACGTTACGTTGCTACGTTACATTACGTTGTTGCGTTACGTTATGTTGCTAATTTGCATTACGTTATGTTACGTTACGATGTTATGTACGTTACGTTGTTACGTTACATTACGTTACGTTACGTTGCTAATTTGCATTACGTGGTTACGTTACGTTACTCTGCGTTACGTTACGTTGTTACGTTACCCTACGTTACGTTGTTACGTTACGTTTTCATGTTACGTTACGTTTTTACGTTACGTTATGTAACGTTGCGTTACGTTACGTTGTTACGGTGTTACGTTACGTTGTTACCTTGTTACGTTACATTGTTACTTCACGTTGTTACGTTACGTTTTTCCGTTATGGTATTTTTTTCCGTTACGTTACGTTACGCGTTTACCTTGTTACGTTACATTGTTACTTTACGTTGTTACATTTCGTTACGTTACGTTGTTACGTTACGTTTTAATGTTACGTTACGGTGTTACTTTACGTTGCGTTACGTTACGTTACATTTTTACGTATGGTACTTTTTACGTTACATTACCTTGTTACGTTATGTTACTTCACGTTACGTTGTTACGTTACGTTACGGTTCTACTTCGCGTTTTTGCGTTACGTTACATTACGTTACAATGTTACGTTACGTTTCGGTATGTTACGTTACGTTCTTACGTTACGTTATGTTACATTTTTAAGTTTGTTACATTGTACTTTACCTTGTTACGTTACTTTGATACGTTTCGTTACGTTGCTTTACGTTGTTACGTTACGTTACTTTGTTGCGTTACGTTGCTACATTGTTACGCTGTTACATTACGTTCTTACGTTACGTTTTTACGTTACGTTACGTTGTCACGTTTCGTTTTTACTTTACGTTACGTTAGGCTGTTGCCTTAAGTTACGTTGTTACGTTACGTTACGGTTTTACGTTGTTACATTTTTGTTACTTTACGTTGTTACGCTACGTAGCGTTGTTACGTTACGTCGTTACCTTGTTACGTTACTTTGTTACATTACGTTACATTGTTACATTACGTTACGTTATTTTACGTTGTTACTTTACGGTGTTACTTTAGGCTGCTGCGTTACGTTACGTTTTTACGTTACGTTACTTTGTTGCGTTACGTTTTTACGTTAAGTTATGTTACGTTACGTTACGGTGTTACCACGTTTTTGCGATTCGTTACGTTGCGTTGTTACGTTACGTTACTTTACGTTACGTTACTTGACATTTTTGTTACGTAAGGTACGTTGTTACCTTTCCATGATACGTTACGGTTACGTTACGTTACGTTATGTTCTTTGTTACGGTGCTACGTGACGTTACCTTGTTACGTGACGTTACTTTATTACGTTACGTTACGTTGCTAATTCACATTACGTAACGGTAGGTTATGTTACGTTACGTTGTTACTTTATGGTGTTACGTTACGTTTTTAACCTTGTTACGTTGTTACCTTATTACGTTACTTTGTTACGTTACGTTAGTCAATTTACGTTACGTTAAATGGTTAATTTGTTACGTTGTTACTTTACGTTATGTTACGTTACGTTGTTTCGTTACCTTACGTTGTTACGTTTCATTACGTTACGTTATGTTACGTTACGTTAGGTTGTTTTGCTACGGTGTTACGTTACATTGTTACTTGAAGTTGTTACGTTACGTTTTTTCGTTACGTTCTTACGTTACGTTGCTACGTTACATTACGTTGTTACGTTGCGTTGCGTTGCTGATTTGCATTACGTTATGTTACGTTACGTTGTTACGTTACGTTGCATTACTTTACGTTACGTTGCTAATTTGCATTACGTTGTTTCGTTACGTTGTTACGTTACTTTGTTCCGTTACTTTACGTTGTTACGTATGTTACGTTACGTTGTTACGTTACATTGTCACGTTACGTAAGTTTTTGTTACGTTACGTTACTTTACGTTTTTACGTTACGTTACGTTTTATTGTTACGTTATGTTACGTTACGTTCTTACCTTGTTACGTTACATTACATTTACTTTACGTTACGTTGTTACATTACGGTTTTACTTTACCTTTTTGCGTTACGTTACCTTGATACGTTACGTTATTAGATTACGTTGTTACGTTACATTTTTACGATACGTAAGGTACGTTGTTACGTTAGGTTATGTTGTTACCTTGTTACGTTACGATACGTTGGTACGTTACGTTACGTTGATACATCATGTTACGCTGTTACATTACGTTCTAACGTTTCGTTTTTGTTACATTACGTTACGTTTTTACTTTACGTTACGTTGTTACGTTACGGCGTTACGTTACGTTCTTGCCTTAGGTTACCTTGTTACATTTTTACGTAAAGATTTTACGTTACGTTGCGCTACGTTACGTTACGTTGTTACCTTGTTACGTTACTTTGTTACATTACGTTACATTATTACTCTACGTTACGTTACGTTGTTACATTACGGTGCTACGTTACGGTCTCTTTACGTTGCTGCGTTACGTTACGTTATGTTACGTTGTTACATTACGTTGCTACATCATGTCACGCTGTTACATTACGTTATTACGTTACGTTTTTGTTACATTACGTTCGTTTTTACTTTACGTTACGGCGTTACGTTACGTTCTTGCCTTACGTTACCTTGTTACGTTACGTTACAATTTTACGGTGTTACATTTTACGTTACGTTGCGTTACGTTACCTTGCTACGTTACTTTGTTACATTACGTTACTTTGTTGCATTACGTTACATGTTACTTTACATTGTTACGTTACGGTATTACGTTACATTGTTACGTTACGGTGTTACTTTACGTTGCTGCGTTACGTTACGTTATTACCTTACGATACGTTGTTACGTTGCGTTTTTACTCTGCGTTACGTTTTTACGTAACGTTGTTACGTTACGGTGTTACTTTACGTTTTTGTTAACGTTGTTACGTTACGTCGTTTACTTTATATTGTTACGGTACGTTACGTTTTCACGTTACGTTTTTACGTTACGTTACGATGTTACATTGTTACGTTTTTACGTTACGTTACATTGTTACTTAACGTTGTTACGTTAAGTTACGTTAGGTTGTTACCTTACGTTGTTACTTTACGTGACGGAGTTACGTTGTTACATTATGTTACGTTACGTTTCGTTTCCGTTACGTAGGAACGTTACGTTATTTACGTTACGGTGCGTTGTTACATTGCGTTACGTTACGTTACGTTTATACCGTATTACGTTACTTTACGTTACGTTACATAGTTGCTTTACGTTGTTACGTTATGTTGTTACGTGAAATTGTTAATTTGTTACATTACGTTACGTTGTTACTTATCGTAGCGTAACGTAACAACGTAGTTTCGTTACGTTACGCTGTTACCCTACGTTACGTTACATTGCGTTGTTACGTTACGTTACTTTGTTACGTTGTTACTTTACGTTACGTTGTTTCATGTTCTTATTCCGTTACGGTGTTACGTTACGTTACATTGTTACTTTACGTTGATACGTTACGTTACATTGTTACCTTACATTATGTTACGTTTTTACGTTACGTTACGTTGTTACGTTACATTACGTTGTTACGTTACGTTGGTAATTTGCATTACGTTATGTTACCATACTTTGTTACGTTACGTTGTTTACGTTACGTTACGTTTTCACGTTACGTTACGTTTTTACGTTACATTTCGTTTTCACTTTACGTTGTTACGTTACGTTACGTTGTTACATTGTGATACCTTACGTTGTTACTTTACGATGTTACCTTGTTACGTTAGGTTGTTACGTTATTTTTATTTAACCTTGTTACGTAATGTTACGTTACATTGTTACGTTAAGTTACGTTACGTTATATTACCATACGTTACTTCACGTTACGTTGTTACGTTACGTTCTATTACGGTGTTACGTTCTTACGTTACGTTACGGTGCTAATTTACATTACGTTACGTTAGGTTACGTTACGTTATTACCTTGTTACTTTGTTGCTTTACGTTGTTACGTTACGTTGTTGCGTTACGTTACTTTACGTTACATTATTTTACGGTGTTACGTTTTGTTACGTTACGTTTCGTTACGTAAGGTACGTTGTTACGTTACGTTACGTTGTTACCTTACGGGGTTACGTTACATTGTTACATAAGTTACGTTGTTTCGTTACGAGATTACGTTACGTTACGTTGTTTTACGAAACGTTACGTTACGCTACGTTGCTAATTTACATTGTTACGTTGTTATGTTACGTTACGTTACTTTGCGTTACGTTGTTACATTACGTTACGTTGTTGCATTCCGTTATTTTGTTACGTTACGTTACTGTGTTGTGTTACGTCACGGTGTTACGTTACGTTACCTTGCTAATTTGCATTACATTACGTTATGTTACGTTAAGTTTTTGCGTTACGTTACGTTGTTACGTTACTTAAGGTACGTTATTACGGTATGTTACGATGTTTTTATACTTTACGTTCTTACGTTACGTTAACTTACGTTCTTACGTTACGTTATTACGTTGCGTTAGGTTACTTTACGTTACGTTACGTTGTTACGTTACAGTATAACGTTACGTTGTTACATTGTTACGATGTTACGTTACGTTTTTGTGACTTAAGGTACGTTGTTACGTTACGTTATGTTACTTTTTACATTACGGCGTTACGGTACGCTGTTGCGTTACGTTGTTACGCAAGGTACATTGTTACTTTACGGTTTTACGTTACGTTACCTTACGTTCTTACGTCACGTTACGTTGCTAATTTATATTACGTACGTTAGGTTTTGTTACGTTTCCTTACGTTGTTACATTACTTTGCGTTACGTTGTTACGTTCCGTTACTTTGTTACGTTGATAGGTTACATTACGTTGTTACGTTGTTACCTTACGTTACGTTGTTACGTTACCGAGTTACGTAACGTTGCTAATTTGCATTACGTTACGGTACGATATGTTACGTTACGTTGTTAGGTTACGTTATGTTGCTAATTTACATTACGTAACGTTACTTTACGTTGTTTCGTTACGTTTTAACTTTGTTACGTTACTTTGCATTAGTTTACATTGTTACATTACGTTGTTACGTTACTTTACGTTGTTACGTTACGATGTTACGTGATATTGTTACGTTACGTTACGTTGCTACATTATGTTACGGTGTTACGTTATTTATTACGTTACGTTTTACGTTACGTTACTTTGTTACGTTACGTTGTCGCGTTACGTTACGTAAGGTACGTTGGTACGTTACGTTTACATTACGTTTCCACGTTACGTTACGTTACTTTGTTATGTTACATTACCTTGTTACCTTACGTTACGTTGTTACTTTACGTTTTTACGTTACGTTTTTACGTTACGTTAACGCGTTACGGTATGTTACGTTACGTTGACAAGTTACGGTGTTAATTTACGTTCTTGCGTTACGTTACGTTGTTACGTTACAGTTTTACGTTACGTAAGGTACGTTGTTACGTTACAATGTTATGTTACGTTTTTACGTTACGTTGTTACCTTACGTTACGTTATGTTACGTTATCATGTTACGTTACGTTGTTACGTTACGGTGTTACTTTACGTTTCTGCGTTACGTTACATTTTTACATTACGTAAGGTACGTTGTTACGTTACGTTTTTACGTTACGTTACGTTATGTTCCGTTATGTTACGTTATTACATTACGTTGTTACGTTACGTTGTTGCGTGACGTGTTTACGTAACGTTACATTGTTACTTTACGTTGTTACGTTACGTTACTTTACGTTACCTTGTTACGTTACGTTGTTCCTTTACGTTATGTTACGTTACATTGCGTGTTACGTTACGCTGTTACCTTACGTTATTACGTTGCATTACGCTGTTACGTTTTTGTTACTTTACGTTGTTACGTGACGTTCTTACTTTGTTTTTACGTTACGTTGTTACGTTATGTTTATGTTACGGTGTTACGTTACGTTGTTACGTTAAATTGTTACTTTACCTTGTTACGTTACGTTTCGTTGTTACGTTACATTACGTTGTTACGTTGCGTTACGTTGTTACTTTGCGTTACATTACATTACCTTTAGATGAAGTTATTTTTGAAATATTTTCTGATCGTTTGCATTGTACTTATTGAGTGATTATTTGACATAAAGAAGTGTTTAAGTATGCTAACTTTCAATTTTCAAACATAAAGTTTCTTGAGCTGAAAAATACCCTGAACTATTACCTGCAATTTTTCGTATTTCTCTCAGAATAATATTTCCTTGAAAACCTTATGATGAGGATTATTTTTCATGCTAAATACAAACCTTGGTTTAAAATATACTTTGGACGTCTTTATAACCATTAATGAAACTGTTAAATGAACACGTTTCAAAAATATTTTCTGATCATGTCTGTTTTATTTACTGAATATTTATGGGTAACTGAGAGCATTATGATATATTTTCCATGATTATTTGAAGTATAGAAGCGTTTAAATATGCTAAGTTTCAATTTTGAAATAAAAGAAAAAAAAATGCAACCTTTCGTATTTATCTGAGAAAAATCGATGTCCTTGAAAACCTCATCATAAGGAGTATTTTTCAAGCTAAATACAAAGCTTTGGTCGTCTTTATGACCGTTAATGAAGCTGTTAAATTAAGACATTTTTTAAAAATAATTTTTGATCATTTGCATTGTATTTACTGGGTATCTATCGGTAACTGAGAGCATAGATATATTTTCCCGGATTATTTGAAGTATAGGGGTGTTTAAATATGCTAAGTTTCAATTTTGATTTTTTTTTTTGAGTTGAAAAATACCTTGAACTATTAACTGCAACTTTTCGTATATATCTGAGAAAAATAGATTTCCTTGAAAATCTTATTATAAGGAGTATTTTTCAAGCTAAATAAAAGTCTGGGATTAGAATATACTTTAGTCGTCTTTATGACCGTTAATGAAGCTCATAAATGAAGATGTTTTTGAGCTGAAATATATCCTAACCTAACCTAACCTAACCAAACCAAGCCAAACCAAATCTAACCTAACCTAACCGTACCTTACCGTTAGGTGAAGATATTTTTGAAATATTTTCTGATCATTTGCTTTGTACTTATTGAGTGTCAGTCGGTAACAGAGAGCATCATGATTTATTTTTCATGATTATTTGAAGTAAAAAAGTTACGTTATTACGTTACGTTACGTTGTTACGTTATTACCTTACGTTTTTACGTTACCTTACGTTACGTTGTTACGCGTTTACGTTACGTTGTTACTTTGTTACGTTACGTTACATTGCTGTTACGTTGCGTTATTACCTTACGTTACGTTGTTACGTTACGTTACGTTGTTACTTTACGTTACGTTGTTACTTTACGTTGTTACGTTACGTTACGCTGTTACTGTACGTTCCCTTGCGTTGTTACGTTACGTTACTTTGTTACGTTACGTTGTTACGTTACGTAAGTTTCGTTGTTACGTTACGTTACGATGTTACATTACGTTGTTTCGTTAGGGCGTTGCGTTACGTTATATTACGTAAGGTACGTTGTTAGTTTGTTAGTTTACGTTTTTAAGTTACATTACATTGTTACGTTAGGTTTTTACGTTACGTTACATTGTTACGTTACGTTGTTAGGTTACGTTACGTTGGTAATTTACCTTACGTTAGGTTATGTTACGTTACGTTCCGTTACTTTGTTACGTTACGTTGTTACGTTACGGTGTTGGGTACGTTACGTTACGATGCTACGTTACGGTGTTATGTTACGTTAGGTTACGTTGCTAATTGAGTTACGTTACGTTATATTGCCGTTACGTTTCATTGTTACATTACGCTGTTACGTTCCGTTACTTTGTTACGTCGTTGTTAGGTTGCGTTATGTTGCTAATTTACATTACGTAACGTTACGTTACGTTACTTTGTTACGTTACTTTACGTCGTTTCCTTACGTTGTTACCTTGTTACGTTGCTTTACGTTGCGTTACGTTATTTTACGTTACGTTACGTTACTTTACGTTACGTTTCGATGTTACGTTGTTACGTTTTTACGTTACGCTGTTACATTGTTACGTTACGTAAGGTACGTTGTTACCTTACGTTACGTTAATTTGATACGTTACGGTGTTACATTAAGTTGTGACGTTACATTACGTTACTTTCCGTTGCGTAACGTTACCTTACGTTATTACGTTACGTTTTAGGTTACGTTACGTTGTTACGTTACATTACATTGCTACGTTACGTTGTTACGTTACGTTACTTTGCAAATTTCCATTACGGTCTGCTATGTTACTGTTACGTTACGTTGTTGCATTAAGTTACGTTACTGATTTACGTTACGTTGTTACTGTTACGTTACGTTACGTTACGTTGCGTTACGTTAGGTTACGTTACGTTGTTACCTTGTTACGTTACGTTACATTGCTACTTTACGTTGTTACGTTACGTTTCGTTACGCTACGTTAATTACTTTACGTTGTTACTTACGTTACGCTACGTTGCTACGTTACGTTACTTTACGTTGTTATTTAAGTTACGCTACGTTGTTACGTTACATTACGTTGTTACATTATGTTACGGTGTTACGTTAAAATGCGTTCCGTTACGTAAGGTGCGTTGTTACGTTACGTTTTTACGTTACGTTACGTAGTTACCTTACGGCGTTGCGTTACGTTGTTGCGATACGTTATGTCGTTGCGTCATGTTACGTTACGTTACGTTGTTACATTACGTTTTTACGATGTTACGTTGTTACGTTACGTTACGTTGTTAATTTACGTTAGGTTACGTTACGTTACTTTGCGTTCCGGGACGTTACATTGTTACGTTCCGTTACTTTGTTACGTTACGTTGTTACGTTACCTTACGTTCTTACGTTGCGGTGTTGCGTTACGTTACCTTACGTTACTACGTTACGTTACGGTGTTGTTAAGTTACGTTGCTAATTTGCATTACGTTACGGTGTTACGCTACGTTCCGTTACGTTGTTACGTCACTTTGTTACGTTACGTTACAGTCTTCCGTTGCGTTGTTGCGTTATGTTACGTTGTTACGTTACGTAAGGTACGTTGTTACGTTATGTTACGTTAAATTGTGACGTTACGTTACGTTCCGCTGTTGCGTTAAGATACGTTGTTACGTTACGTTGTTATATTACGGTGTTCCATTACGTTATGTTACGTTACGTTCTTACGTTACGTTACATTTTTACGTTATATTACGCTTATAAGTTACGTTAGATTGTTACGTTACGATGCGTTACGTTGTTACGTTTTGTTAGGTTACGTTGTTACCTTGTTACATTACTTTGTTACGTTACCTTACGTTATTACGTTACGGTGTTACTTTACGCTGCTGCGTTACGTTACGTTGTTATTACGTTACGTTACGTTGTTACTTTACATTATACGTTACGTAAGGTTTGTTTTTCACGTTACGTTATGTTACGCTTTTATAATACATTGTTACGTTACGGTTTTACTTTACGTTTTTGCGTTACCTTACGTTTTTACGTTACGATACGTTGTTACGTTACGTTGTTACGGTATGTTACATTACGTTACATTGTTACTTAACCTTGTTACTTTACGTTACGTTACGTTTCCTTACGTTATTACTTTACGTTACGATGTTACGTTACGTTACTCTGTTACGCTACGTTATTACGTTACGCTGTTACGTTACGTTGTTACGTTACGTTTCGTTGCTACATTATGTTACGTTGTTACGTTACGTTACGTTATTACGTTGTTTTTACTTTACGTTACGTTATGTTATGCCGTTACGTTACGTTGATACATTGTTACGGTGTTACATTACGTTACGTTGTTACGTAACGTTTTTACGTTACGTTACGTTGTGTTCTTACGTTACGATGTACGTTGTTACGTTGACGTTATTACGTTACGTTGTTACGTTACGTTGTTACCTTGTTACGTTACTTACGTTACGTTACATTACGTTGGTACGTTACATTATGTTACATTTTTACGTTACGTAAGATACGTTGTTACGTTAGTGTTACGTTGTTTTACGTTACATTATTACGTTACGTTAGTGCTACGTTACATTACGTTACTTCATGTTAGGGTGTTACATTACGTTATGTTAACTTGTTACGTTGTTACTTAACTTACGTTACGTTACATTGTTTCGTTACGTTACGTTACATTGCGTTGTTACATTACGTTACGTTACGTTGTTACGTAACATTTTCCTTTACGTATGGTACGTTATGCTACGTTACGTTACGTTTTTACTTTACGTTATGTTACCTTACGTTGTTACGTTACGGTGTTACTTTACGTTTTTACGTTGTTTTTACGTTACGGTACGTTTACATTGTTACGTTACGTTGTTACCTTGTTACGTTACTATGTTACGTTGTTACCTTGTTACTTTACCCTGTTAAGTTCCATTGTTACGTTTCGTTACGTTACGTTTTGTTACGTTACTTTGCGTTGTTACGTTACGTTACGCTGTTACGTTGTTACGTTACGTTGTTACATTATGTTTACGTTGTTACATTTTTACCTTACGTTGCGTTACGTTACCTTGTTACGTTACATTGTTACTTTACGTTGTTACATTACGTTGTTACGTTACGGTGTTACGTTACGTACCGTTGTTACTTTACGTTGTTGCGTTACGTCATTACGTTACGTTACTCTACGTTTTTACGTTACATTACGTTGTTACTTTGTTTCTTTCTTGCGATGTTGTTACATCACGTTTCGTCGTTACGTTACGTTGTTACTTTGCGTTACGTTGCATTTCGTTGTTACGTTTTGTTATTTACGTCGTTACGGTACGTTACGTTTCCAAGTTACGTTTTACGTTGCTTTACGTTGTTACGTTACGTTAAAAACTTACGTTTTGTTACATTGTTACGTTTTTACGTTACGTTGCGTTGTTACGTTACGTTGTTACGTTCCGTTACCTTGTTACGTTACTTTACGTTAAGTTACCTTACGTTGTTTCGTTACCTTGTTACGTTACGTTACTTTACGTTACGTTATTACGTTACGTTACATTGTTACGCTGTTACGGTACTGTTACTTTACATTACGTTGTTACGTTACGTTACTTTACGTGTTTACGTTACGTTGTTACATTGTTAGGTTTTACGTCATGTTACGTTGTTTACGTTACGTTTTTCCGTTACGTAAGGTGAGTTGCATTACGTTGCTACGTTGCGTTTGTACGTTACGTTACGGCGTTACGTTACATTGTTACATTACGGCGTTACGTTACGCTATGTTCCTTAAGGTACATTGTTACTTAACGTTTTTACCTTGCGTTACATTACGTTACGTTGCTAATTTACATTACGTACGTTAGGTTTTGTTACGTTATGTTACGTTCCGTTACGTTGTTACGTTACTTTGCGTTACGTTGTTTTGTTACATTACGTTCAGTTGCGTTTCGTTGGTACGTTACGATGTTACGTTACCGAGCTACGTTACGTTCCATTACGTTACGTTTTAACGTTACGTTACGTTGCTAATTTGCATTACGTTACGTTACAATATGTTACGTTACGTTACGTTGTTACGTTACATTACCTTGTTGCGTTGCTAATTTGCATTACGTTACGTTACGCTGTTGCATTACGTTTTCACGTTACGTTACGTTCTTTTGTTACGTTACATTACGTTGCTACGTTACCTTATGTTACGTTGTTACGTTACGTTGCTAATTTGCATTACGTTATGGTACATTACGTTGGTACGTTACGTTAAGTTGCGTTACTTTACGTTGTATTATGTTACGTTACGTTGCCAATATACATTACGTTACGTTACCTTACATTCCTTTGCGTTACGTTTTTACGTTACGTTACGTTGTTACCTTGTTACGTTACGTTACATTATTACTTTACGTTGTTACGTTACGTTGGTAATTTACATTGTTACGTTATGTCACGTTACGCTACGTTATATTACGTTACATTCTTACGTTACGTTGCGTTACGTTATTTTACGTTGTTACGTTACTGTACGTTTTTACGTTACGTTGTTACGTTGCGTTTCTACGTTACGTTACGTTTTACTTTACGTTACGTTTTACGTCGTTACTTTTTATTTTATTACGTTACGTCACCTTACGTTACGTTGTTACCTTGTTACGTTACATTGTTACTTTACGTTGTTACATTACGTTACGTTGTTTTGTTACGTTACGGTGTTAACTTACGTTACGTTCTTTTGTTACGTTACGGTCTTACGTTTTTGCGTTATTACGTTACGTTGTTACGTTACGTTACATTTTTACGTTACTTAAAGTACATTAAGTTACGGTATGTTACGTTACGTTACGTTGCTAATTTACATTAAGTGACGTTAGGTTTTTACGATACGTTGTTACGTTACGTTGTTACTTTACGTTATGTTACGTTACGGTGTTACCTTACGTTCTTACGTTCCATTGCGTTGTTACGTTACGTTGTTACTTTACGTTGTTACGTTAAGTTACGTTACTTTGCTACGTTGCGTTTTTACGTTACGTTGTTACGTTGCGTTGATACATTGCATTACGTTCTTACGTTGTCACGTTAGGTTTTTACGTTACGTTAATTTGCGTTACGTTGAGTTTCGTTGTTACGTTACGTTATTTACGGCGTTACGTTACGTTGTTACGTTACGTTTCCGTTACTTGTTACGTTACGTTTTTATTTTACGTTGCTACGTTACGCTATAACCTTACGTTACGTTGTTACGTTACGTTACGTTTCGTTACCTTGTTACGTTACTTTACGTACATTGTTACTTTACGTTATTACGTTGTTTCGTTACCTTATTACGTTACGTTGTTAATTTACCTTATGTTACGTTACGTTGTTACGCTGTTACGGTACTGTTACGTTACGTTCCTTTAAGTGTTTTCGTTACGTTGTTACATTGTTACGGTTTTACGTCATATAACGTTACGTTACGTTGTTCCGTTACGTAAGGTACGTTGTTACGTTACGTTTTTACTTTATTTTGTTACGTAACATTACGTTTACGTTACGTTGTTTACGTCGTTACGTAACATTACGTTACGTTTTGACGTTACGTTTTTTAAGTTACGTTACGTTGTTACGTTACATTACGTTGTTACGTTACGTTACGTGTTTACGTTACGTTGTTACGTTATGATACGTTGTTACATTACGGTTTTACGTCATGTTACGTTTCGTTTGGTAAGGTACATTGTTACGTTACGTTTCTACGTTACGTTGCGTTGTTACGTTACGTTTTTACTTTAATTTACGTTATTGCGTTACGGCGTTACGTTACGTTGTTACGTTACGTTTTTACGTTACTTTTTCTTAACGTTCCGTTACGTTACGTTGTTACGTTAGTTACGTTACGTTGTTACTTTGTTACTTTACGTTCTTACATTACGTTGTTACGTTACCGTGTTCTTACGTAACGTTACGTTGTTAGGTAACGTTATATTGCTAATTTACATCACGTTACGTTGTTACGTTACTTTACGTTCTTTCGTTACGTTACGTTGTTAATTTACGTGTTTGCGTTACGTTGTTACGTTAAGTTTTTGCGTTACGTTACGTTGCATTCTTACGTTACGTTGTTACGTGGCATTCTTACGTTACGTTACGTTACGTTACCTTGTTACGGTACCTTACGTTGTTACATTGTTACGGTGTTACATTTAGTTACTTTGTTACGTTACTTAAGGTACGTTTTTACGTTACGTCATTACGTTGCGTTACGTACCTACGTCGTTACGTTACGTAAGGTACGTTGTTTCGTTACGTAAGCTACGGTGTTACTTTACGTTTCTACGTTACGTTACGTTTCTTTAACTTTGTTAACGTTGCATTATCTTGTTACCTTACGTTACGTTACGTTTTCACGTTACGTTACGTTACCTTGTTACGTTACGGTACGTTACGTTGTTACATTGTTACGGTGTTACACTTAGTTTACGTTACTTAAGTTACGTTGTTACACGTTTTTACGTTACGTTATGTTGATACGTTAGTGTTACGTTATGTTGTAGCGTTACGTTACGTACTTACTACGTTACGTACTTACGTCGTTACGTTACGTAAGGTACGTTTCGTTACGTAAGCTACGTTGTTACGTTACGTTGTCACGTTACGTTGTTACTTTACTTTGTTACGTTACATTACCTTGTTACCTTACGTTACGTTGCTAATTTGCATTACGTTACGTTACTTTGTTACCTTACGTTCTGTTGTTACGTTACGTTGCTAATTTGCATTACGTTATGCTACATTACGTTCTTACGTTACGTTAAGTTGCGTTACTGTTACGTTACGTTGCTAATTTACATTGTTACGTTACGTTTACTTTACCTTGCTACGTTACGTTACATTATTGCTTTACGTTGTTACGTTACGTTACTTTGTTACGTTACGTTCCGTTGTTACATTACGTTGTTACGTTACGTTACGTTGGTAATTTACATTATGTTACGTTGCGTTACGTGTTACGTTGTACATTACGTTATGTTGTTACCTTGTTACGTTACCTTACGTTGTTACATTGTTACTTTACCTTGTTACGTTATTACTTTACGATCTTTTGTTACGTTGTTACTTTACGTTACGTTCTTACGTTATGCTGTTAATTTACGTTACCGTACATTTTTAAGTTACATTGTTACGTTACGTTACGTTGTTACATTACGTTACGGGTTTACGTTATGTTACGTTACGTTGTTTTACTTTGTTAGGTTGTTACGTTACGTTTTTACGTTGTTACTTTTTACTTTACGTTACATTACGTTACCTTGCTACGTTACGTTACGTTACGTTGTTACCTTGTTACGTTACTTTGTTACGTTACGTTACATATTTTCTTTAAGTTGTTACATTAGGTTGTTACGTTACGGTTTTTACGTTTTTACGTTGCGTTACGTTATTTTACGTTACGGTGTTTACCTTGTTACGTTACGGTGTTACGTGACGTTGGTACGTTGTTACATTTTTACGTAAGGTACGTTGTTACGTTACATTTTTACGTTGTTACGTTACGTTACGTCACGTTACGTTACGGTGTTACTTTAAGGTTTTGCGTTACGTTACTTTGTTGCGTAACTTACGTTACGTTACAATGACTATTTTTACGTTACGTTACGTTGTTACGTTACGTTATGTCCCGTTACGTTGTTACTTTACGTTGTTACGTTGTTACATTGCTAATTTACATTGCGTAACGTTAGGTTTTTACGATACTTTGTTACGTTACATGTTACGTTTTACGTTACGTCACGTTACTTCGGTACCTTACTTTATGTTACGTTACATTGTTACTTTGCGTTACGTTACCTTGTCATTTTGCTACGTTATGTTACGTTACGTTGTTACTTTACGTTATGTTGTTACGTTACGTTACGCTGTTACCTTACGTTCTTACGTTACTTTGTTAGTTTACGGTTTTACGGTACGTCGTCACTTTACGTTGTTACTCTACGTTGTTACGTTATGTTACGTTACGTTGTTACGTTACAATGTTACTTTACGTTGTTACGTTATGTTACGATGTTACATTACGTTGTTACGTTACATTGTTACTTTACGTCACGTTACGTTTTTACGTTGCGTTGTTACGGTATATTACGTTACGTTACGTTGATACGTTACATTATGTTCTTACGTTTCGTTACATTGTTACGTTACGCTGTTACATTGTTACGTTACGTTGTCGCGTTTTTTACGTTACGTTACATTAAGTTACGTTGTTACGTTGCGTTACGTTGTTACGTTACGTTTTTATTTTCAGTTGTTACGTTACGTTAATATCTTACGTTACGTTGTTACGTTTTTACGTTACGTTCTTACTTTACATTGTTACGTTACTTTAATTTACGTTTCGCTGTCACGTTACGTTGTTACTTTACGTTATGTTGTTACGTTACGTTACGCTGTTACCTTACGTTCTTACGTTACTTTGTTAGTTTACGGTTTTACGGTACGTCGTCACTTTACGTTGTTACTCTACGTTGTTACGTTACGTTACGTTACGTAACATTACGTTTACGTTACGTTGTTTACGTCGTTACGTAACATTACGTTACGTTTTGACGTTACGTTTTTTAAGTTACGTTACGTTGTTACGTTATGTTACGTTACGTTGTTACGTTACATTACGTTGTTACGTTACGTTAAGTTACGTTACGTTGTTACATTACGTTACTTTACCTGTGTACGTTACTTTACATTGTTACGGTGTTACGTTAAATTTCTACGTTACTTTACGTTGTTACGTTACGGCGTTACTTTACGTTGCCTTACGTTACGTTTTTACGTTACGCTGTTACGTTACGTTTTTACGTTACGTTGTTACTTTTGACTACGTTACGTTACCTTGTTACGTTACGTTACATTGCAATTTACGTTGTTACTTTATCGTGTTACGTTACGTTGTTACGTTACGTAACGTTACGTTACATTACGTTGATGCGTTACTTTGTTACGTTACGGTGCTACTTTACGTTTTTGCGTTACGTTACGTTGTTACGTTAAATATTTACGTTACGTAAGGTACGTTGTTCCGTTACAATGTTACGTTACGTTTGTACTTTTCTTTACGTTACGTTGTTCCGTTATGTTACATTACGTTGTTACGTTACACTTACGTTACATTTTTACGTTACGTAAGGTATGTTGTTACGTTACAATGTTGCGTTACGTTACGGTGTTACGTTACGTAACGTTATGTTCCGTTACGTAACGTTGTTCCGTTACGTTGTTACGTTACGTTGTTACGTTACATTGTTACTTTACGTTTTTACGTTACGGCACGGTGTTACCTTGCTACGTTACTTTTTTACGTTACGTTCCATTGTTCCGTTACCTTGTTACTTTGTTACGTTACGTTATTTTACGTTGTTTACATTGTTACGTTACGTTACATTGTTACGTTACGCTGTTACGTTACGTTACTTTACGTTGTTACGTTACGTTGTTACATTGTTACGCTGTTACGTTACGTTTCTACGTTTACGTTACGTTTTTACGTTACGTTGTTACGTTACGGCGTGACTTTACGTTGCCTTACGTTACGTTTTTACGTTACGCTGTTACGTTACTTTTTACGTTACGTTGTACCGTTACGTTACGTTCTTACGTTGTTACTTTTTACTTTACGTCACGTTACCTTGTTACGTTACGCTGCATTACTATGTTTCGTTATGTCAAGTTGCGTTACGGTGTTACCTTGTTACGTTACGTTACATTGGTATTTACGTTGTTACTTTATCGTGTTACTTTACGTTGTTGCGTTACGTTATGTTGTTACTATACATTTTTACGTTACGTAAGGTACGTTGTTACGTTACGTTTTTACTTTTCGTTACGTTACGTTGTTTCGTTTCGGTGTTACTTTAAGTTTTTGCGTTATTACGTTACGCTGTTACGATACGTTGTTACGTTACATTTTTACGTTACGTAAGGTATGTTACGTTACAATGTTACGTTACGTCACGTTTTTGCGTTACGTTACGGTGTTACGTTACGTAGCGTTCTGTTACGTTACGTTACGTTATTACGTTATGTTACGTTACGTTGCTTATTTACATTACGTAGCGTTAGGTTGTTACGTTACTTTGTTACTTTACGTTACATTACGTTTTTACGTTACGGTACGGTGTTACTTTGCTACGTTACTTTTTTACGTTACGTTACATTGTTCCGTTACCTTGTTACTTTGTTACGTTACGGTTACCTTACGTTGTAACATTACGTTGTTACGTTACGTTATGTTACTGTACGTTACGTTATGTTTATGTTACGGTTTAAGGTTATGTTGTTAGGTTACATTGTTACTTTACGTTACGTTACGTTAATTTGTTACGTTACATTACTCTTACGTTACATTACGTTGTTACGTTATGTTACGTTGTTACGTTGCGTTACGTTGTCACGTTACGTTGCTACGTTACGATTTTACGTTACATAACGTTGCGTTACGTTGTTACGTTAAGTTGTTACGTTCCGTTACGTTGTGTACGTTTTTACGTTACGTTGTTACGTTACGTTTTCACGTTACATTTTTAGGTTACGTTGTTACGTTGCGTTGAATATGTTACGTTACGTTAGGTTGTTACGTTGTTACAATGTTACGGTTTTACGTTACGTTTTTACGTTGCGTTATGTTACGTTACGTTGTTACGTTATGTTACGTTAGGTTACGTTGTTACCTTGTTATGTTACTTTAAAACCTCATTATAGGGAGTAATTTTCATGCTGAAATGAAATATGAGGTTAAAATATAGTTTGGTCGTCTTTATGGCCTTTAATGAAGCAGTTAAATGAAGATATTCTAATCAGTTGTAATGTATTTACCAGGTATATATCGGTAACTGAGAGCGTTATGATACATATTCCATGATAATTTGTATAAAAGTTTTTAAATATGCTAAGTTTCAATTTTGGAATAGTTTTTTTGAGCTGAAAAATACACTCTAATTTTTCGTATTTATCTCAGAAATAATAGATTTTTTTTTATATAACGTAATTATAGAGTATATTTCATGCTGAATATGAATATGGGGTTTGAATCTATTTTACTAGTCTTTGTGGCCTTTATTGAAGCTGTTATTTGAATATATTTTCAAAGTATTTTCTAATAATTTGCATCGTATTTACTAGGTATCTATCGGTAACTGAGAACATTATAATACATTTTCCATGATTATTTGAAATATAGAAGTGTTTAAATATGTCAAGTTTCAATTTTGAAATGAAACGTTTTTTGACCTAAAAATTTCCCTGCAATTTTTCGTATTTCTTTCTGAAAAATAGATTTACTTTGAAGCCTCATGATATGTAATATTTTTCTTGCTAAGTACAAATCTGGCTTTAGAATATAGTATTTACTTTGAAGCCTCATGATATGTAATATTTTTCTTGCTAAGTACAAATCTGGCTTTAGAATATAGTTTAGTCTTTATCACCTTTAATGATTCTGTTAAATGAATATATGTAAATATTTTCTCATTCCCATTTTATTTACTAGATATATATCGGTAACCGAGAGCGATATGATGTATCCTCCATGATGATTTCAAGTATAGAAGTGTTTAGATATGCTAAATTTTCAATTTTGAAATGAATAGTTTTTGAGCTGAAAAATACCCTGAAATTTTTCGTATATCAGAAAAATAGATTTTCTTTACGATTTCATTATAAGGAATATGTTTCATGCTGAATGCAAATCTTTGGTTGAAATATAGTTTGGTCGTCTTTATGACCTTTAATGAAGCTATTAGATAAAGATATAAAGTATAATCATATAATTTGTATTGTATTTACTGTGTATCCATCGGTAGGTGAGAGCATTGTGATATATATTCTATGATTATTTCAAGTACAGATGTTTTTGGATATGCTAAGTTTCAATTTTGGAAAATAATTTTCTAAGCTGAAAGATACCTTTCAGTTTTTCGTATTTATCTCAGAAAAATAATTTCCTTGAAAAAGGAATATTTTTCATGAATACAAATCTGGGGTTAAAAAATATAGTTTGGTCGTCTTTATGACCTTCAATGAAGCTGTTAATTGAAGATTTTTTTTAATAGTATTTTCTAATTTGATTAATATTTACTGGGTACCTATCGGTATCTGAGAACATTATGATATATTTTTCGTGATTACTTCAAGTATAGACGCCTTTAAATATGCTAAGTTTTAATTTGAAGTAATTTTTTTTTTTTTTAGCGACAAAATACCATGCAATTTTTCGTGTCTATCTTACAAAAATAGATTTACTTTAAAGCCTCAGTATAAAGGGTATTTCTTATTGTGAATACAAATCTGGGGTTAAGATATAGTTTGGTCTTCCTTATCATTTTAATGAAGCTGTTAAATGAAAATAGTTGTAAAATATTTTCTGATCATTTACATTATATTTATAAGGTATATATTCGTAACTGAGAATGTTTTGATCTATTTTGCTTGATTATTTCAAGAATAAAAGTTTTTGAATGTGCTAGGCTTCAATTGTGACAAGTTTTTTTTTGAGCTGGAAAATACCCTGAACTATTACCTGCAATGTTTCGTATTCATCCGAGAAAAGTAAGTCTCCTTTAAAACCTCATTATAAGAAGTATTTTTCATGCTGATACAGATGTGGGGTTAAGACAATAGTTTGGTCGTCTTTATGACCTTTATTGAAGCTGTAAAATGAAAGTCGTTTTAAAATGTTTTCTTGTCATTTGCGTTGTATTTATTAGGTTTCTATTGCTAACTGAGAGTGTTTTGATGTATTTTCCATGATTATTTAAAGTATGGAAGTCTTTAGATATGGTGAGTTTCGATTTTGAAAAAAAAAAGTTTTTTGAGCTCAAAAATAACCCGACCTATTACTTGAAATTGTTCATATTTTTCTTTGAAAAAAATAGATTTCCTTTAAAACATCATTATAGGGAGTATTTTTCATGCTGAATATAGATCTGGGGTTAAAATATAGTTTGGTTGTCTTTATGACCTTTTAATGAAGCTGTTAACTGATATTTTCAAAGTATGTTTTATCATTTGCATTGTATTTACTGGTTATATATCGGTAACAGAGCATTATGATATGTTTTATATTAGTATACCGTGTATAGGAGTGTTTAAGTTTGCTAAGTTTGTTTTATATTAGTATACCATGTATAGGAGTGTTTAAGTTTGCTAAGTTTCTATTTTGAAATCAGTTTTTTGAGCTGAAAAATACCCGTAAGTGGTCACTCTCCTTGTTAGCGATGCGTTTCAAAGGGAGGAGCTACGTTGGCTTGAAAATATTCGTTGATACGTTCTAGTTTGTGTAAGGAATACGTTATTTTACGTTTTCTCTTCTGCGCAGTGTTATTCACCGTTCTGAGAGGCACACATCTGTTCGTCGGGGTCCGGCATTCCCGTCACTGTATTGCTCTTCGTAAGTCATACGTGTGTGCGCACCGTCGCCGTGCGCTACCTTGCTGTTTTGTGTGTCAGGGTTGTCGTTGTGGCTAGTACCGGGAGCCGAGCTGCTGACGGGGATTACACGTAATGTTCAGTAAGGACCCACTCGGCTTGGCGAGGTTCACTCGCTCACTGAGCTTCTGATGTCGGTCAGACTAATAACAGCTTCCTCAGACGTGGACGGAACGGGAGACTGACTGTGAATCGATGCTTTAGATTTATGTGATAGGCCATGAAGACGTGTGACCTGTTGAACGGTAAGGTCACACGTTCACACGTTCATCTTCCTTCTCTCTCTTTCACTGACTAAATCTAATCCATTTCATGACTGTCTTCCATTTCATCCACATCTAAAGACTCGAAACCGGATCTCATCGACGTTGCTTCTGTGTGAGTGAGGGATTGCCCGTAAGCCGAGAGGGGGATTATGGAACTGGATTCCGCCCTTGGCTGGCGCAGTGAGGGAGGGACCCGGTGTGCGTACGTACAGGGGCGAAGTCAATCCTGGCTGGGGTGTGTGTGTGTGTGTGTGTGTCCCTCTCGGGCCCGAGCATCAGCCTGCCAGCCCGGTATGTGACCCGGCTCTTCCGGGCTGGGACAGGACGGCGGTCCTCGCCGCACGAAGATATCCCACATCTTGTGATCGCCGACACACACACACACACACACACACACACACACACACACACACACACACACACTGCTCTCGCTCACCTTCCTTCCGCTCTAACGTGTTGACACGGTAAATATGCTGATTCCTTGCCCCTGAAATTGAACTTCTCCTAGGCTGATGGTGTTCTCTCTCGTCGTTCTTTCATTTTTTGGTGGGAAAAGGTTTGTTGATGGACGAGCGCTGGCCATGAAGCATCAGTTGAGTATTCATGACGTATTTCCTACGTGGAAGGATGCATTTGGCCTGTGATCTGCTCTCGGAAAAAACACTTGAAAGCGGACCACATGATTGTGTTTCATGATCTCTCTCACATCAAGTGTCGAAGGCTTCAGTCGTGAGCGATGCCAGGCCTTCAAAGAACCATAGCAAAGAGCTTGAACAATATATAACAGAGGAAATAAAGAACACGTAAGCCTTTTTTTTTTTTTTTTGTTATAGAAAGTATAGACCATTCTGTTTGCGAAAGGAACGGGAATAACATTAGAGGATTGAGCGTTCCATAGGTGACCGGAGGGTGTGTATGGAAAGAACCAAACATCAGGATGGCCCAGCCCTCACCGACCACAGCAGTGATCATGTGGTGGCGTGTGACTGGCCCGAAATGTTTTGTCTCGCCCATATTGCCTTGTGGTGTGGGAGTATCTGTAGCGATTAGTCATTTCGGAATTAGTTTAGTCTGAGCCACATACATGTTTCTGTTCCTCGGGGAAGGGGTTAGGGTGGGGGTAGAGGATGGACGCGGGGAGAATATACCAGGGAGAATGGGAAGGAGTTATGTACAGTTTGTTGTCGTGTGGTTTTGGTTTTAATGAGGCGTGTGGATTGTTTGCTGTATAACGTATATTTTGTGTTTTATCTGTATATCCACGACAGAGAGGATGTGTGTGTGTGTGTGTGTGTGTGTGTGTGTGTGTGTGTGAAGTGGTGATGTTCTTGTTATTGAGGATATTAGCTTGTTTATTATCGAAGGGGCTCGTGTTTCTCGTAGCTGTCTCTGTGAGGCTTCTTGTTAAGCAAAGGGTGTTCCATAGAGTGCTGGGGTCCAGGTCTTGGGTATGCCTGTAGTGGCCGTCTCTGTTGTCTTACTTCCACTAAGCATGTACAGCCGCCTCCACCTCCAGCCGGGAGAGTCAACGTGGTCAGTGTTCTCTCTCCGTGAGGTGTGAACCCAGGAAGGATCGACTCGCTGCTTCGAAACTTTACTTTAGTGACCTGAGGGTTGGGGGAGCGGGAGACGACTGGGGCTGGCGTGTGAGGGACTGACTAGGTACGAAGGGGAGAGTGGTGGAGGGTGAGGGAGGAGTACGATGATAGCCGACACCTACATACAACGTTGTATGAAGGAAATATGGAAATAAGCAGGAGTGAGCAGACATGCTGAATGAGGGTCATGGCAAATTAGGACGTTATTCGCAGCTTGTACTAACGCTCTGAACTATACCATGATAAGGGAACGCCCCCCCCCCCCTCATGTGATTGTCCAAAACATGTTTTGGACAATCACATGTTTACCAAATGGCGTCCTAGCTTCGTCTCTTCGATGTATATCAACTGACTGATATATTTCTCTCTTGTGTCTCCCCTGATGATGTGATTATTACATGAAAGTGCACTTGGGAACTTTTCGTGTTTCATTTCCTCGTGGACTCATAGGAATATATATATATATATATATATATATATATATATATATATATGTGATAGACACGTATATATCTCAATGATTTATACCAACCAGGAGGAAGGAGAGCGAAGTGTTGTGGTGTTCCCACCGGTACACGTTTAAAGGATCGTTCCGAAAATTATCCACAATTTTGGCGCACGTTGTCAAAAACGTTCGTCAGCCCCGGGCATGATAGTGTTTGCCACCGCATGTTAAGAAACGTGATTTATACGCGCTCATCTGATGACTTTAATGATATGCAGGGTTGAATAAAAGACTATGAATTAGTATCGTGTTAGGCAGACTTGATAAACTGGTGAAATGGGTGTAAGAAAATGTCGAGGGGATTAGATAATGGACAGTGAGTTATTTTGCCGTTTATTATTTATGTAGGTTGAGTACGACGGTGTTGGGTATCTTTGGTAAGTTATTTCACAGCTCATCTCCAAGGCGTAGTGATATAAAGAATCCCACGTAATCGTATCGACGAATTCCAAGCTCCATATTAGCATGAATCAGTCATGACGACCCCGAGCTGATATGTGACCCAACCTGCAGTGACGACCACCACCACCACAGAGCCTCACTCCCACCACACTCACGCCACACTCCCACCCCACGCACGCCACACTCCCACCCCACGCACGCCACAATCACGCCACACTCACGCTACACTCACGCCACACTCGCGCCTCACTCCCACCACACTCACACCACACTCCCAATACACCTCACGCCACACTCCCATCACACGCACGCCACACTCCCGCCACACTCGCGCCTCACTCCCACCACACTCACACCACTCCCGCTACACCCCATGAAAAACCCAACCATTGGCCTTGTTTTCCCTGACATCTTATGCTATGATTCTTACTAGATCGCCGTCATGTGTTCAACGTTACTGGAAACCAGTGAAGTTTGGGTCATTATTATAACATCCATGCGATATGTATAACCACGTATGAACACTCATCCATACAGGGTGCAGTCATACATACAGTCATCCATACAGGGTGCAGTCATACATACAGTCATCCATACAGGGTGCAGTCATACATACAGTCATCCATACAGGGTGCAGTCATACATACAGTCATCCATACAGGGTGCAGTCATACATGCAGTCATCCATACAGGGTGCAGTCATACATACAGTCATCCATACAGGGTGCAGTCATACATACAGTCATCCATACAGGGTGCAGTCATACATACAGTCATCCATACAGGGTGCAGTCATACATACAGTCATCCATACAGGGTGCAGTCATACATAGTCATCCATACAGGGTGCAATCATACATAGTCATCCATACAGGGTGCAGTCATACATACAGTCATCCATACAGGGTGCAGTCATACATACCGTCATCCATACTGGGTGCAGTCAAACATACAGTCATCCATACAGGGTGCAGTCATACATGCAGTCATCCATACAGGGTGCAGTCATACATACAGTCATCCATAAAAGGTGCAGTCATACATACAGTCAGTGGTGCCAAAGAATGACTGGCGTATTCTTACGGCCCTGAGCTCAGAGAACGCCTCACTTTACCCACATTTGGTACTCTCTGGTTCACATGCCATGTAGAGGAAGGAGAGGCATCGCATACTATGAGGATATCGAAACCGAAGGTAACGCCACGTATAGTGAGACGTTGTGGGCAAAACTCCGGACAACGAAAGCTTGGAAGTGGCTTGAGACGAAAGCTTCGAAGTAGCGAGTCGATACTGCCTGGGGTCGCACCTCACGGGAAGAGGGCATTGACAACACTGGCTGTCCCAGTTGGAAGTGGAGGCGGCTGGTTTTAAGTCGTTTGTGCTATTCTTCATTGTTTTCGATGCTGGGATATATATATATATATATATATATATATATATATATATATATATATATATATATATATATATATATATATTTTTTTTTTTTAAACTATTCGCCATTTCCCGCGTTAGCGAGGTAGCGATAAGAACAGAGGACTGGGCCTTTTTTGGAATATCCTCACCTGGCCCCCTCTGTTCCCTCTTTTGGAAAATTAAAAAAAAAACGAGAGGGGAGGATTTCCATCCCCCCGCTCCCATATATATATATATATATATATATATATATATATATATATATATATATATATATATATATATATATATATATATATTATTTTTTATTATACTTTGTCGCTGTCTTCCGCGTTAGCAAGGTAGCCCAAGGAAACAGACGAAAGAATGGCCCAACCCACCCACATACACATATATATATACATACACATCCACACACGCACATATACATTCCTATACATTTTAACGTATACATATATATACATAGACATATATGCACATGTACATAATTCATACTAGCTGCCTTTATTCATTCCCGTCGCCACCCCGCCACACATGAAATAGCATCCCCCTCCCCCGCGAGGTAGCGCTAGGAAGGGACAGAAGGCCACATTCGTATGTTTGTTTGTAACGAACTTTGGAGACCTAGATTATACCGTATGTCCCCTCAGCAGGCGTGGTATGGAGGCAAGGTGTTGTGGGTACTAGCCTAGAGCAGGCTAGGATAGGGTGAGAGGATCATAGCCTTAATCATTTCCCTGGACAGAGTCTTCTACTTTCTAGAGAAGAGGCAAAAATGACATACACCCATGTTTGTCAGTTCGTTATATCTCCACTCTAACATTCTAGTTTTGGTGATTTGTTTGTTGTTTCAATGAGATAATTTTTGTTTCAGGGAGCCATCTTATGTGTTATCATGGCGATATGTCTTCCTTTATCAAGATAAACTACTTCACCGCGGCGATATGAGCTTTGAAAGTGTGACCTGACCTTTAACATGACCATGAAGGGTCCAGGTGGAGGTCATACCATCATACCCTAGGGTCGTAACGTCGAGCTCATTGGTCGTGCTGTTGTGCTCCAGGGTCGTGCCGTCTTGCTCAAGGGTCGTGCCGTCGTGCTCGAGGGTCGTGCCGTCGTGCTCGAGGGTCGTGTTGTCGTGCTCCATGGTCGTGCTGTCGTTCTTATATAGGTCCTTCGGTGGTGGTGGTGGTGGTAGCCCTCCGTCAGGTAGCAGGACAGGGGTCTGCTGGGGAAGGGGGGGCTGAGACTGCGCACTTTAATTACGCTGATGCCCTCCTGCTTCTCCCCTTCCCCACCTTCCCTCCCTCCCTCCCCATGGCTCTTGCCACCCATTTGTGGAAGAGATTTTACGGTGTTTGCACCAACAATGGCCCGGCGGTGCGTGCTGCTGGGGGGAGCTGGGACACTGGTGGCTGGGGGGAGCCACTGGTGTGTGGACTGTCCCGCCAGTGGCTGGAACCTACTGTTGTGTGGATCGCCTCACCAGTGGCTGGGGCCCACTGGTGTGTGGACTGTCCCACTACCACCTTGCCAGCGTCAGGACCCTCTGGTCCACTCACTCGCTCTTCCCCGGAAGGTTCTGCGACAGCCTCTCGTGAACCGGGAGTATATCAAACTGCCTCACACCACGGGGACATAATGGGACACTTTTTTTTTGCAAGTTTCACGGGCTGGAGTGACGTAGCTTGGCGTGGTCCTCTCAGGACTGTACCTCCGCATGACTCGCATGGTTAAGGATGGGATGTCGTAACTCAGAGGCGTAGTGTTGGTGGTGGTGGGATGTGCTAGTGTGTGGAGGTTTGAATGCCATTGGAGAGAGACGAATGTATTCGTTGTATTGTTTTAATGGGATGATTCAGGTTCTTGTGTTCTCTTGTTAGGATGGTTTTAGCATGAATGAGATTGATAATGGGATGATGTAGCGTGCCTTGCCTGGTGAGTAGATTGGGTACTGCACGCATAGGGATCCTCGTCTTCAGCTCGTAGCGCGACGGTGCGAAGTTGCAGCACGACGGTACGACTGTCTGGACTGATCGCATGACCTTCTACACACCCAGGGTTTGCATCCTTGTGCCCCTGGGTCGTACCCACCATACTCAGGAGTGGTGACTCTGGGCTTGAAAGGGTCGTGTCATTCGGTCGTAGTGAAAATGTTCAGGGGTACTGTGCCACAGTGGTGTATGTATGTGGTGGGTCAGTGTTGCAATAGCTTACTGTACAGTATTCATTTGTGTCTGAAATATTCATATCCTCATTGGTAAGTGGCTTGTATGGTGATTCTGCCAGACAGTCGATCATTGTAGCGTCATATAATGCCTTTCTTTATAGACCCATGTTTATATGATGGGCTTAGTGGCTTAGTGAAGTGGTTCGAATGTTTGACGTCTCGCCAGTTCAATAGCTCGACGGCGAGGTGGTTTAATGGCACAAAAGATGTCTTTGTGAAGGAGTGGGTGAATGGGCAGAGGTGGGAGGTGAGTATTGTAGGTTAAGAGGGAACTGGGTCGCATATCTGGCCGGGTACAAAAGAGTGGTGGGCGGCGCAAGACCCGACTGTCGTATTACCTGATATATCCGGGCGCCTCGCTCGAGTCCGGCCAGGGAGGGAGCGGGAGGCTTCAATACTCGCCAGGAGGTGGCGGGGCTGCCTCCTGCCTTGCTTCAGCTGAGGAGGAGGGATTATCAAAGTTTCTCTGTTCCTCCTTTGTGTGGCCCGTCCTTAATCGTTCCCTTCTCTCATATGCCTCACAAATGTTGGCTGACGGGTATTTTGCCTCTATGTTCTCCTCTGCACATCGGTATATTCCCTCGCTTTTTGACGTCTTGTTGAAGCCCACTTCCCTCTCTTGTGTAGTGAAGGGTAGAGGTACAAACGTTCCTGCTCCTACATTGTAATTTTCACAGGATATTCCACCAGAATACCTTGGTTCCCTGCTACTGTTCTCCATTTCCCAATTTTCACAGGATATTCCACCAGAATACCTTGGTTCCCTGCTACTGTTCTCCATTTCCCCATTTATGTTTGTGGGCATATATGCCTAATGTGAGGCTCGACTTACTACAGCCTTAGGTGTGCCCTGCTGCAGGAGAGGCGCTGCTCCAGCCGCCTGCTTCGTGTTGTAGAGCAAGTTGTAGATGCGAGACGACTTGCTTGGGAAAGATGACTGGGTGTCGGTCATAGCT